>NC_081387.1:3319996-3937746 GCF_030684315.1 Stegostoma tigrinum
CTACAACTCACCAATTCTCTTCCGACTGCATTGTCAAAACCCGCAACCTCTACCATTGGAAGAATAGGGGCAATAGCTACACGGCGACAATACCTTCAACAAGTTCCCTTCCAGACCATGTATCATCCTGACTATGGACTAGATCGCTGTTCTGTCCCTGGTGATTAGTCTACAGCAGATGAAATATAGTGGTTCAAAAAGGCTCCTCGTGGATAATTGTGAAAATGCAAAAAATGCTCTCCTTGCCTGCCACTTTTCTCTGAAACGATAAACAATAAGTACGAAGGAGTTGGAGTTTAGCAAAAACAAAGTAGTTGGAGGAAACTTGTGTTTTGTTTTCTTGTTTTACAGAAGAATTGCACTGTACACACCAGAGAATACGTAGAAGATGGACACCTCAGACAAATCCTGACCATCACTCAAGGAACAACTGCACAACTGTAGGAAAACATCCAGTCTGTTCATTGTTGAACACAAAGAAGGTTCAGCAGTGAAATCATTCAGGTGGGGGAGCTTTGACATATCAGATCTGAAATTGGTCAGTGGTGTGGAGCCTTCCATCTGAACCAACCTTTCTGAAGGTTCAGCTGTGAGTGAGACCGAGAATAAGCGTGAGTGGCTCCCAAGTGTGGTGAGAGCTTCGGTCATTCTGCGAGCCTCATGAACCACTGATTCATTCCTACAGGGCTGAGGCTGTTCGAGTGTGAGGTGTGTGAGAAGAACTCTAGGGATTCTGATCACATTTTGCATCTGTTGTTAACGTAAGGACAACTTCATGGAAGAGAAACTGTTCAAATGTGAGATCTGCAACCGAGCTTTTGCAAAATCATCAAGACTCATGAATCACCAACGCATTCATACAGGGGAGAAGCCATTCAAGTGTGAGGTCTGCAACCGAGCTTTCGCACAGTCATCAACGCTAGTAAATCACCGGCGTACTCATACTGGGGAGAAGCCATATGTGTGCGAGGTGTGTGACAAGGCATTCTCACAGCCATCAAACCTCCGTGTACATCAACGTATTCACACAGGGGTGAAACCATTTACATGCGAGGTATGTCACAAATCATTTTCAATGTCAGCAAATCTCCGTTTACACCAACGCATTCACACAGGAGAGAAACCATACACATGCAACGTGTGTATGAAATCATTCTTGAATCCAGTACATCTCTGCATACACCAGCGCATTCATACAGGAGAGAGACCATTTGCATGTGAGGTGTGTGACAAATCTTTCTCTCAATCATCAAGCCTCCGTGTTCACCAACGCATTCACACAGGGGAGAAGCCATTTGCATGTGGTGTTTGTGACAAGTCGTTCTCACAGTTATCAAGTCTTCATGTACACCAACGCGTTCACACAGGGGAGAAGCCTTTCACATGTGAGGTATGTGACAAATCATTCTCACAGACATCGAGTCTCCGTGTTCATCAACGCATTCACACAGGGGAGAAGCCATTCAGGTGTGAGGTGTGCAAGAAATCGTTCTCAAGCTCATCGAACCTCCTGCTCCACCAGAAGATTCACACAGGAGAGAAACCCTTCACATGCAAAGTTTGTGACAAATCATTCTCAGGATCATCAAAACTTCTGCTGCATCAAAGGATTCACATCGGGGAAAAACCATTCAGGTGTGAGGTCTGTGCCAAGTCATTCTCACAGTCATCAATCCTCCGCATTCACCATCGCATTCACACTGGGGAGAAACCGTTCAAGTGTAATGTGTGTAACAAATCGTTCTCTCAGTCATCAGCTCTCCGGACACACCAACGCATACATACAGGTGAGAAACCATTCATATGCAATGTGTGCAACAAACCATTCTCCAGGTCGTCAAGCCTCCTGCTCCACCAGAGGACCCACACAGGAGTAATCTTTCCGGTGTGAAGTTTACCGTAACGATTTTGCAACATCTATCTTCAAGCAGCTGGAAAAGCCACAAGATTTACACGAGAAAGAAACGCTTCAGGTGTGATCTTTGTAGCAAGGTTTTCACTCAGCCATTCAAGTCCATCAAAGCATGAACAGAGGGGAGAAATGCTGTTAGTGTGAGGTCTGTAATAAAAGCATTACATAATTGTTGGACTTCCTGAAACATCATCAAACCCATAGGGGCGTAGTCAACTTCTTATTAAGATGTCACTAGTGTAAAAATCTGAAAAAGCTGAATGCACAGAATGTTCAGTAGGACAGAACAAGAAGCAGCTTTCACTCCCATCAAACACCTAGTGATGACATCACCAGTGTTGAGGGATTATGATGTCAGCAATGGAGCCACCCTGCAGTGTGATGTCAGTGACACAGGACTTGGAGTAATCCCCATGCAGTGAGGACACCCGTTGTGTTTGTATCCAGAGTGTTAACATAAATTGAACACTACTGTACACAGTTTGAGAAAGAGACCCTGGATGTTATCTTTGATTATGTGGACTCACTCAGTACCCTTTAGGGAGAGAAAGTGACAGTAGAATCTGACCACAAACCATTTCAAAGCATCTTTGCCAACCATTTCAGTCTTTGCAAAGCTTTTCAAAAAGGATATTACTTGATTTGTAGAGATATCACTCTGCAGCGAAGTACAAGAAACAGAAACATTGCTGACAAGCTGTTGAGAGCTGCATTCCCTTTGAAGGAAATTGATTCTCTTTGATGGAAGTACACAGTTTGAAATCTTCCAGATTCAGTAAGCACCAACAACACAAGATAACATAAATCTGTCAAGGACACTCCTGTGACAGTTAGACAGTATTGGACAAAGAAAGTTGATTGTCCAAGTTGTCATCTGTGCATAGGGAACAGGGTCATTATCCCTGAAGAGATGGGGAAAGAGATGCTGAAGCATAAACCACACAAACCATTGGGAATTGAGTCTCATCTGAATAAGGTAAGGGAGGTGATCTACTGCCTAAACATGAGCAATGAGATGAAAAACTACATCAGCTAATGTAGTGCTTATAATGAACATCAAACTAAACAAGATAAAGAGTTACCCATTGCTCATGACATCCCAGACAGTTCATGGATAAAGCTTGGAATAGACCTTTTTATTTTCACTTGAACTGATTATCTTATCACAATCGAATAATATTCAGGCGGCAAGGAGTTAGAGCAGCTGATTTTATGGATTCCTAGTGAGACTATAGAATGTCTGAAAGCACACTTCAGTCATCTTGAAATCCCTGATAATGACATCAATTCCTGAACGAAGAATTCAGATACTTCATGGATGGGAAATTCAGCAACACCTATTGTCTCCACATTATCCCAAGTCAAATGGAAAGGGTGAGGAATTGGTGAAAATTGACAAATGCATCATCAAAATCTAGCACAGATGTGTACAGTGTGATCTTAGAGCAGAGAATCACAGATACTGAGGTTTTCTGGGCCAGTGACTGTTGTAGCACCACTCCAAACTACACTTCCTAAAGTAAAGTAATACCAAAGCCAGAAATTGTGCTATAAGTGAACTGGGAAGAATAGAATAGAATAGCCTTTATTATCACATATACTCAACAAGAATGGTGAAAAGTTTATATGTTGCCAATTACAGCATTGACTTAGATACAGAAGTACCTAGGCACAGCTTCTTTCGTTACCAGATTTGTTACAGAAATAAAATGTCCAGTTCAGTAAACCAGACCACACTTCCAGTCCACCGCTCTACACCATGCCAACGACATGCTGGGAGGCCATTGCGCCAGGTCGAGAAGTCATCATGCCAACGCCAGGAGGCCCCAATGGGAGGAGGCCGCTGCGTCAAGCCGAGAGGTCACCACAGCACACTGGGAGGTTGCTGCAAGAGGCTAGGAGGTTGCCACGCCATTTCGGGAAGCAACTGCACCAGGCCAGGAGTCGTTGCCAGAGGCCAGGAATTGTTGCTAGAGGCTGGGGATTGTCACTGACAAGTGGCTGGGGATCGTCACTTGCCAGAGGTTGGGGATTGTCACCAAAGGCCAGGGATCGTTGCCCCTTGCTGGAGGCCGAAGTCATTGTCAAAGGCCCAAAGTTGAAGGCAAGAAGAAGAAGAAGAGAAAAAAGGAGGATGAAAAAGAGAAAAAAGCAATGAAGAAGAGCGGGCAGAGAAATGAGCTCCGGTTGGAGCTCCTAATCCATCACCATCTTACACTGATAATTGTTCTTCACTGTGAAACAAGTGATCCCTAAACACAAAATCTCAACAAGATCACCAAGATGACCAATTTCCCTGACTGACTGCTTTTCAGGACAAAACAATCCCACGAGTTTCATCATGAACATGAAATTCTTGTGACACACTCAACTTTAACAAAAGGCAGGAGAAAGAAAAGTATTCTTAATCTATGACTGTGCATCTTAGTGATAGTTCTTCAACATCAAAAGTACATACGTACGTATACACACACACACACACACACACACACACACACACACACACACACACACACACACACACACACACACACATACACCCGGAGAAAAAAGACAAACCTGTGGAACATAAGTATGGAAAATATAGACTAGATAAGTGCAATTCTTTAAATCAAAAGTCCAAATTTCAAAGGCATATTAAATTGTCTTTTATTAAACTTTTAGCACTGATTACACGGTTGTCCATAGGGCGATGGCTGTTACTTGATTCGAAAATTGATTTTAGTCTTTTCTTGTTAGAAGTATTTCTTTCAAGCTTTATTACTTTCTTGTTTCTCCCTACATGAAGAAACAGCTAGGGAGAGATGGATGATTTCTGTTTGCAGGTTCTGGATGTTTCACTCTGCTGCCCTGACATTTACAGCTTTTTAATACTGCATCTCAAACAATCAAAGGACTGTCATCAGGTAGCAGTCCTTCACTCAAAAGTATACTCGGTGCCACTCAGTCTTGAACCAACTCCATCACTGTTACAAAAAGCAGTGTCTTGCACGGCTCCAAATTATGCCAAAATAATTAATTTGATTTTCAAGTTTCAAACCCTTGTATTTCAGTTACATAATTTCCCAACTTCCATTTCAGTTTCTAGTCCCAAAAAAGAAAACTCTGAAGTCTCTTACAGTAGTAATGCAACAGTGACAACAGCAAAGTGAAACGGCAATCAAAGCTAAATTTCAGTTTTACAATGCTTTGGCCGCACTATCAGAACTGAGTTGGAGAGCCAGGGTGCAAGCATTACATATTTTTAACAAATGTCAGCCCATCTGCTAACTATAGATCCATGTAGAGAAGTTGTCAAAAAGATACAGTACAAGTGAAAGACCAGATCTTTTGTTGCAAACACAGACATCTACCTTCTGTTGTGAACAGTTATGGGCCTTTTATCTAAGCAGGGATTTGCTGGCATTGGAAGGGGTTGAGAGGAACTTTACAGAATGATCCTGAGGATGAAGGGCTTATCATATGAGGAGGTTATTCAGTTTCATCAAGGTGACTAACTGTTTATCAATATCCTTGCAAACTCATATCTGCTACAACTCCTCATGCAGGAATGGAATGTGTCATGAATGCAGCTCCTAACATAATAACAAAAACTAAAATTGTTGCCAGTCATTTGATAGCAGTGACAGGAAATCCTCAAATAATCAATTGTGGAACTCTGAGAGACTTGCAGGGTAAAAGAGCTGGAATTAGGACTGTTTTATGAACAGCTATGTAACATATCCACCTGGGACTGCAGTAATGATTTTAAAGTCCATATATTATTCCAGCCAAATCGCGGTGAGATGCTTAAATAAGTGGATCCACAAAACTTCCCAAATGCAGTAAGATCTGATCTACAAGACAAAAACATATCTGATTGAACTACCCTTGTTTTGTTCAATCAAAAGAGGAGAGACAAAAATTGGTGACCACATTTTAGATACACGGGAATGAAATATACAACAAAACTGAACCAATTTAACAGCAAATTCTACTTGGAAGGCATCACTTGATAATGCTATCATTTGATAAAATTATATTAACAAATTAATTCACAAGCAGATTTCCAGTGGCAAAGGCTCATAGGCACTGAGAGATATGTGCAGGAAACCTTTAAGCATTCAGGGATGACTTTCTAGCCTTCTTGTAGGAGCTATTGCAACAAATTGTCTGGATTGTATTGCTGGTCATAAAATACTGTAAAGTCTGACTGTTTTATCCTAAACTCTTATCTGTGTTGTATAACATAATGGTTCTGAAAGAGTTAATGTATGAACTACACGAAAGTTCTACCAGACTAACAATATATACGTAGTTTCTGGGTGAAAAGTCAAGCAGCAGTGAGAATTGGGCAACTTCTCCTGATGGAGAAACATATCTTCTCTACCTCGTGTTTTGAGTCAGATTTAATATAACCTGTTACAGTTACTGAAGTACAATAAAGTACACACTGAAACAAGAACTTCTTCTGTCAACACATGCTCTATCCTAAGAATGATCGCAATGTGGGGTGGACAGTAAATGCTGGCTCAGGCAGCAAAATTAATGAGTAAAAATAAAAAGACAGCAGGCACTAGGTGACAGTGATGGGCATCAAATTCTGCAAAAATGGTCTGTTTCTGTGCTTTGAAAAGTAAAATAAAATGGAAACAATGGTGACAGGCCAAACGGAAAGACCAGTGATCTCGGGGAGCAAGAGCAAGGAGGTGATGTTGTACAGGACACTTGACTTTGGCTGAAGTACTAGATACAGTTGTGGCAACATGTTATAAGAGATGGATTGGAGAGAGTGATTTACAAGAATAGTTCCAGGAATGAGAAATATCAGTTATGAGGATAGATTGAAGAAGTTCAGACAGCTGTATTAAAAGATGTTTGTTTATATTGTGAGGGTTGACAATGATGGAGAGAAAACATGATGCCATTAGCTGAAGCTTGGCTGAGCAAGGTGCAAAAAATTAATTAAAATGCTCTTGCGCCATTAGACTGAGACCTACCTGGAGTCCGAAGCAAATACAATCTGTCTAAGAAAAATAGATTGGTTAGAACAGTTAAGGGAATGTTACCTCAGTGAAAGAGTTAGTTTGTGAAATATCCAGAACAGTACATCACCTGTGTCTCTGGATTAATAGTTTAGCTAAAGCTCCCAAAGGGACCAGATGTGTACACAGTACTCGAGGTGCAGTCTCACTAATGCCTGGTCTAGTTGCGGCAATGCTTGCCTACTTTTATACTTTATTCCTTTCGCAATAAATGCCAGAATTCTGCCTCTTTATTATCTGCCATACCTGCATAGTTTTCCGCGACTCCATGAGGAAAACCAGATCTGACCTACATTTCAATGTGGTTGATTATTAACTGCACACTAGCTAGCAATGCCCATGTGTTGTGAATTAATTTTTATAGAAGGGATATAATTTCATTTGAAGCAGTTCATTAGGAGATTCACTAGATTGATTCCAGAGTTTTGAGGTGAGAGCAAAGATTTTTTTAAAAATCAGAGGGGTAACTTTTTCACACAGAGTATATGGAATGAGTGTATGGAATGAGATGGTGGTGGAGGTTGGTACAAGTACAACATTTAAAAGGCATCTGGACAGATATATGAATAGGAAGGATATGGGCCAAATGCTGGCAAATAGGACGAGGACAGATTGTGATTTCTGGTCAGTGTGAACGAGTTGAACCAAAAGGTTTGTTTTCATGCTGTATGACTCTATCTAAACCAAATGTGTTTGTTAGAACCCTGCAGGTTATTAAAGACTGAGAAATACTAAGATCTCAGTTTTTTGGTTGGTCAAGGGAATAGGCCTCACAAATAGCTGCTTCCCCTGATTGAAGTCCTGTTAAGTCAAAACTACAGTTTGAAATTTAGAGAAACTCCTTATGTGTTAAATTGAATAAGAAATCTATTAGTCAGGTTTCATTTGGTGGATCTGACTTGCCCAGTAGTAACTTCAGCTGGGACCAATGCAATGAGTGTTTTATATATTGAATTCATATTCTAAGATAAAATTGGTCATTGCCAGCAGAACTGAAGCTAATAATGAATTAAAAGCCAGTCTTATTCTCTGCCCAACTGTCCTTTCCATTGACATCATGTTATCTAGGGGGATGGGGTGCTCCTGGCCAGAGGAAAGAAAGGAGCCACATTGTCTCCTTGTGATCATTATCCAGTGTTTCTGCTGGAAACAGAGAATGTGTGACAATCAAGTGAGGAAAAAGAAACGTATTGCATCTGTTCCCCACACAAAGGAATAGCAGACTGCACTCACTGCGGAACAGTCTCTAACTGAAAAGTCAGTCTTTTTAGTAAAGGAGGAGAGGAAGTTACAGGAAGTCATTTTACAGGAGTGCAGCACACTACACTAGAGAATACAGAGAGGACAGACATCCCAGTTAGACCCTGACCATCACCCAAGGAACAACTGCACCACTGTTGGAAGATATCCAGTCCCTTCACAGCATTGTTCAAAGCAGAGACGGTTAGGCATTGAAAGCATCATCAGGAAATCAGTCGTCAGGATATCTATGACATTAGATCTGAAACCTAATCAGGGATGATGTCACATCTGCACTGAGACCCGACATACTGGATGGCTCATCCAATGAGGCAATATGGGTACAGCTCAAAAATAAGATGGGTGCAATCACTCTAATAGGATTATACTGCATGACCCCAAAAGCCACCAAGACATTGAGGAACAAATATGTAGGCAGATTATGGGAAGATGCAATCAGAACAGGGTTGTTATAGTTAGTGACTTCAAGGTCCCCAATATTAAATATGACTCCCTTACAGCAAGAGGCTTAGATGGGGCATAATCTGTTAAGTGTATCCTAAAGGGTTTCTTGAAACAGTGTGTGGATAGTCCAATGAAAGGAGGGGCTATACTGGACCTGGTATTAGCTAATGAGCCTGGTTAGGTGATCAATCTTTCAATGGGAAGGCATTTTGGATACAGTGCTCACAACTGCTTAAGTTTTAAGATTACTATGAATAAGGATAAGTCAGGACCTTGTAGAAAAGTACTAAATTGGCGGAAGGCAAATTATGTCAGTATTACGCAGGAGCCAGGGAGTGTTAATTGGGAGGAGATGTTATCAGGCAAGCCTACATTTGACATGTGGGAGTTGTTTAAAGACCTACTATCAAAGTTCAGAACTGGCATGTTCCAGTAAGGAGGAAGGAAAAGGATGGCTTATGAAGGATGCTATGAATTAGTCAAAAGGAACAAAGAAGCTTTAGGAAGCTAAAATCACACACAGCCCATGACAAGTGTACAGGAAGTAGGAAAGAACTCAAGCACGGAATTTGGAGAGCAAGAACGGGCTATGGGGTGACCTTGACAAATAGGATTAAAGAGAATCTCAAGGCATTCTATGCATACATTAAAAACAAGAGGATAACTAGGGTGAAGGTAGGATCACTCAAGGATAAAGGAAGGAACTTGTGCTTGGAGGTAGAGGATGTGGCCGAAATCCTAAATGAGTATTTTGTGTCGGTATTCACCCAGGAAAAGGGTGTGGACAAGAGTGAGAACCCATAGCAATATGCTAGGGCATTTTGAGATCAAGAAAGAAGTGCTGCTGGGTCTCTTGAAGACCATTAAGGTGAATAATTCCCCATGGCCCAGTGGTATCTACCCTAGGTTGTTCAACGAGGCAAGACAGGAGATTGCTGGGCCTTGACTAAAATTTTTGGATCTGCGCTAGCCACTGAAGAGGTCCTGGAGGATTGGCAAGTAGCTAATGTTGTTCCTCTGTTCAAGAAGGGAAATAAGAATAATCCAGAAAACTACAGACCTACTGATCAAAGCTCAGGACCGGCATGTAAGGAGGAAGGAAAAGGATGGCAAGGTCAGAGACCCTTGAATAATGACAAGTAGTTAGGATGGTAAAGAAGGTATATGGCACACTTGTCACTGAGCCTTCGCACATCCATCAACACTAGTAGCCACTGGCGTATTCACACTGGAGAGAAGCCATTTGAATGTGAGGTGTGTAACAGGAGCTTTGTACATTTAACAAGCCTCATGCAACACTGCCTTACTAACACAGGGGAGAAGCCATTCACATGTAATGTGTTGCAGGCAATTGTTTTCTATAGAGTCGTCAACTCTATAAGTGCACCAATATATTCACACAGAGGAGAAGCCAATTACCTGCAAGGCATGTGACAAATCATTTGCATCAACATCATCCCTTCGTGTACACAAACACATTCTTACAGGAGAGAATCCACTCACCTATGAGGTGTATAAGAAATCATTCACTTCATCATTGATCCTCCATAATTACAAGTGCATTCACACAGGGGAGAAACCCATCACATGTGAAGTTTATGACATGTGAGGCTGGATGAACACAGCAGGCCAAGCAGCATCTCAGGAGCACAAAAGCTCCTCCAGCATCTGCGGTTCCCATTATCTCTGAAGTTTATGACAGATCATTTGCGGAATTACAGAACCTCTGCAAACACTAATGCAATCACATGGGGAAAAACAATTTATATACGAATTATGTAACAAGTTGTTCTCACAGTCATCACGACTCTGACTCCATCAGAGGATTCACACTGGGGTGAAACCATTCACATGCAAAGTATGTGATAAATCATTCTTCCAGACGTTGGGCCTCCATGTTCTACCAACATATTCACACAGAGGAGAAACCATTCACATGTGACAAATCATTCTCAGTATAATCAGTCAAGCTAATGGCATGCTGGCCTTCATAATAAGAGGAATTGAGTATAGGAGCAAAGAGGTCCTTCTGCAGCTGTACAGGGCCTTGGTGAGACCGCACCTGGAGTATTGTGTGCAGTTTTGGTCTCCAAATTTGAGGAAGGTCATTCTGGCTATTGGGGGGAGTGCAGTGTAAGTTCATGAGGTCAATTCCCGGAATGGCGGGACTATCGTATGTTGAAAGATTGGAGCGACTGGGCTTGTATACACTTGAGTTTAGGAGGATGAGAGGGGATCTGATTGAGACGTATAAGATAATTAAAGGATTGGACACTGCGGAGGCAGGAAGCATGTTTCCGTTGATGGGGGAATCCAGAACCAGAGGACACAGTTTAAAAATAAGGGGTAGGCCATTTAGAACAGAGCTGAGGAGAAACTTCTTCACCCAGAGAGTGGTGGATATATGGAATGCTCTGCCCCAGAAGGTAATGGAGGCCAACTCTCTGGATACTTTCAAGAAAGAGATAGATGGAGCTCTTAAAGATAGTGGAATTAAGGGTTATGGGGATAAGGCAGGTACAGGATACTGATTGTGGATGATCAGCCATGATCATAATGAATGGTGGTGCTGGTTCAAAGGGCCAAATGGCCTACTCCTGCACCTATTGTCTATTGTCTATAATCAAGCCTCTGCATACATCAACACTTGAGTCATACAGGAGAGAAACAGCTCATGTGTGAGATACATGACAAATCATTCAATGAAGGTCATCATACTTACTACTCTATCAATGGATTCACATACAGGAGTGACCTTCAGCTGTGAAATTTGTGGTAAAGCTTTTATGGTGTTCTCAACACTACTGGGCACCAAGGATTTAAACAGAGAGAAATGCTGCTGATGCAATTGCGCCCACTGTGCAAAATACCTGAAGTAATAATAGATCCATGTTGGTGAGAAGCTGTGCTAAATTGCGTGGCAAGGCTTTCGCACAATGTACATCCTGGGCAATAAAGCACTTAGACAGAGGAGAAATCCCAGCAGTCTAAACTCTTTAGTAAAGACTGAACACAGTTTTTTTTTATTTCCCAAAACATTATGATCCTACACAAGGACTTTTCCAATTTGTAGTCAGAGTGTGTGACGGTGTACACAGTCTCAAAGTGTAGGGTGTTCAGTGGGACTGGGACATAGAACAAGAAGCAGCTTTCACTCCCATCAAACACCTAGTGATGACATCACCAGTGCTGAGGGATTGTGATGTCAGCAATGGAGCCACCCTGCAGTGTGATGTCAGTGACACAGGACTTGGAGTAATCCCCATGCAGTGAGGGCAACCCATTGGGTTTGTATCCAGAGTGTCAACACACACTGAACACTGTCCGCAAGCCAATTCAAAAGATTTTTCTCAAATCCACTTCTATCTGCTCCACATCGTTTCTGATGTATTCAGAGGATGGTTCATTTGCAGTGATATCAGTTGAAATGAAGCGCAAGCAAAGGAAGCAGATGCTGTCAAGAATTGCGCTGTCAAGAGCTGCACTGTCTTTGAGGGAAATTGACGCTGGTACAGAGTGTGAAATATTTCACATTCAACAAGAAATAAGAAAACAAGAATCATCAAGGACGCATCTACTGTTGTTGGAGAGCTTTGGGCAAATGGATAACGAGGTGTAGAGCTGGATGAACACAGCAGCCAGGCAGGATCATAGGATCAGGAAGGCTGACGTTTCGGGCCTAGACCCTTCATCAGAAATCTCTTGGGCAAATGAATAGCGTCTTTTGGAAAGGGTACGGTTTTCTTGTGTATTCTTCTGATAATACGTTTTCTCCATTGATGATATTTGTGTTTTATTTTTTTAAATCTCCTTTGACATCACTGTATATTGTAAATACTTTTTTTTACTTTTCTGTGTTTATCATTGTGGAAGAAATGAGAAAAGAACTGTTTTTAAAAAAAAACCAAGGATGCTGAAAGCAAGTAACCTGGCACCCACTGTAAGCACAGTTTAGTGCAGCTACTGACTCAAGCAGTTGTAGAAGATGCAGATGAATTAAGGATGTGTACCAGCAGAGATTCAACCAACAAGCAGCTGGTTTGGAGACTAGTGAAAAGTTATCAATGAAAAAGACTTCCTGCCTGCTGCCAACTATACGATTAGTTCTCAGGTACCTGAACAGCTTGAGACTGTGAACAGTACAGGGTTGGGGGGGGGGAGAAGCTGTCAGATCTCCACCAGCTCAGGACCTCCCTCTGTTCTCTGCTCTAAAAACCATTTTAAACCTGAAGAAAATCGGTTTAACTTGCCTTCAGCAGATGATGTATGTTGTGACTTATAATGAATAAGTAAGAGACCTTTATATGTGTGAACTAGCCGACAGTCAACATTCTGATTAGCACAAGAACTATCCCAGCAGTGCAGTACCCCTGTGAAGTGTAACAATATGTTTATGTATGTGTGTCTCTGTACTTGTGTGTTGGGGAAGGGGAATTTGAAAGGGGTAAATTTTAATGTACATAAATTAGAAATTCTGTTCTTGTTAAAGTTAACAATGTATTATAATAAATAGGTTTTCTATTGTTACTGAAGCAAGCTGATGTGGTTTGCTTTTACCCTGGAGAGCAATTCATCAAAGGCAAATTGGCAACTTTGATAACTTCATTAAGTTTGAATATTTATGGTGAATCCAGAAAATCTGGGGATTGATTTCCAGAGTACTACTACCAGAACAACACCAATAACACTTGCCATGGCGACAATATTGCCCAGCGAGGCATAAACTAGCGGACAGCAAACAAACAGATGATAATATCTCACATGTACCGTAAGAAGACCTATGCACTTTAAAGAACACGTGTTGCAATGCTGAATAAGGACAAGGAAATTGGAACAGAATAAGAGAACAAAGAGTGATTCATGTGATAATTTTTATGCACTATGCAGAGAAACCTGGAAAAATGTATGCATTGTTTCCTTTTTTCACGAAAAGAAAGATGTTTGGATAAATACTTCCTAAAACTGTGGCATCCCATTAATGTGTCTTTTGACACATGCATGTAAAGGTATGAAGGCAGCACAACTTTACACAGTGCATGGAACAGTCTTTAAAATTCAAATTGCTCGAATTATTTCTGGAGAAACATGAGTTTCCTAAAGCGTAGGAAACTGACCGGTGAAATAGAGGTGACTTTCAGCAGCAGATGAGGCACCTTCTCCGATCAGAAATGCAATACTAATCCTGTATGGGAAACTTTCAGACTTGTGTCTACAGAATATAATACAAAACAATAATTTTTTTCAATTCTCAAGTCCTCTTTTCAAGTCTCAAAAGACCTGGAGTTTTAAATGCCTCTATAGTTCTGACAAGTTTCTTTGAAAGATTTGATTGGTCCAACTTGACATCTTTGAAAATTTTTTGGTAACTTAACCATCCTTTGACACTCATTGTATAGATTTGACTTTCCTTGACCAGCTTTGGCCATCTCAATGAGTTAATGCAAGACCTCTTCACCTTCAATCATTTTAAAACTCATCTGAACTCTCCCAAAGGCGTTTTGGGACCAGATCCAAACTTCTCCACAGGGGCTTTCCCGATGAAACGCACTGAGAACAGACTTAGTCTGACCAGGTCTGCTCCACACATCTGCACTGTTCCTGACTGAAGTACTACTAAGATGTAATTTAAATGGAAACAGCCGATTCATTTAAATGGCCAGATAACTGTGAAGTGCATAAATGTGAAACCCAGACCACCACCAAAGCTACTGCCATGAAAATGGGAAATTACATGTTCCAGTAAAAGTGGAAAGAAAAACCAATGACTGTATTTGGGACCAAAGTGCACAAGAGATCTGAACCAAATAAACAGAAAATTCTACTTCAGAGAATAGATTGATAAAATTATATTCAACAAATAAATTCACAAGCAAATTTTTGGTGGCAAACACTCTGGTGCACCGAAATACACACGTGGGAAAAAATGTCATGATCCTCCAATTATTTTATAACATTGTAAAAACCATATATTTTTACTTTCGTGTAGTTTTGATTGTGGACTAAAATGGAAAAGACGTGATTTAAAGGATTTTACAAGCAGGTAAATGGAAACTCACTGTAAGTACTGCTTTCGCAGCAGTGTATAGTGGAGAGATAATGGGAACTATAGTGGAAGCTGAGTTTGGAGACAAGCTAAACCAATGCAGGTTTGGTTGACAAATACTTATTGATGACAAAAGTCTTCTAGCTGTCAACAACAATTTGATTGGCTTCCAGGTAACTCAAAAGTTTTGGAGGATAAATATCTTGACAGAAACTATTAGACTTCTGGTAAAGAAGCCGTTCTTGCTCGACAGTTAAAAGCATCTCAAGCCTGACGACAATCGGTTTATTTACCCTTTCCAGTTGTTTTAAGCTGTGAATAATAATGGATAGTCAAAAATCTTTATTTTTATTTTAAGTGTGAACCAGTAATGCAATTCCACTGCCTTTTTGTCTGTGCTTCCAAAACACTGAATATTCCTGTGCATCTGGAGGAACACAGCAGGCTAGGTAGCATCAGAGGAGGAGGCAAGTTGACATTTCAGGTCAGACCTTCTGTTGCAGCCTGCTGTGTTCCTCCAGCTCCACACTGTTATCTCTGCCTCCAGCATCTGTAGTTCTTACTATCTCTAACTGAATATTCCTGGATGATCATTTCCCATCCCTGGTCACATCGCATTAATGTCTCTCTAAAACATTCAAAGCTATGGGCTAAGTTCTGGAAAGCGGGATCAGTGTAGGTAGGTGGTGGTTTTTTTTAATTGCAAATGTGATGGGTCAAAACGTCTCTACTGTATGGGTCTATGACTCAAAAATATCTGCAGAAGCAGAATCAAGGAGTGGCATATACGACAAGGTAAAAGGACCAACTCAGCCAGACCTTACAGTGGGAGGCATGGCCTAGTGGTATCATCACTGCACTGTTAATCCAGAGACCCAGATAATGTTCTGGGGACCTGGGGTTTGAATTCAATAAATATCTGGAATTAAGAATCTAATGATGACCGTGAATCCATTGTCAATTGTTGGAAAAACCCATCAGGTTCACTGATGTCCTTTAAGGAAGGAAACTGCCGTCTTCACCTGGTGTGGCCTACATGTGACTTGCTAGACCCAAAGCAATGTGGTTGACTCTTAACTGCCCTCTGGGCAATTAGGGATGGGCATTAAATGCACCTAGCCAGTGATGCCCTCATCCCATGAATGAATAAAAATAAATTGTGTGAACTGAGAATACTGAACTGCCTTACAGTCTTTCCCTCTACCGGTAGCCCCATTTTGTTTCCTGGTTGTGTCTCTCTGTCTGTCTATGCCCTGGGGGAGTTTATAAAGGGATTTAGAGTTTTAACTAGAATTGGTATCTGTTTATGGTTCCTTATTGTTTATTCATAATTAGAATTTATCTATTTGCATTAGTTAAGTACAGAAATCTGGTCTGCATTTTCTTTCAATCTGGGTCTAAAAGACAGAGATGACAGAATTTTGTGCACCTTTTAAAGTTCTTAATTTTTGTTGGGAATAGCAATGTTGTATTTCCAGCATGGTACCCTAAGAAGGTGTAACATTGTGAAGGCTACTGCAATAGATTTGCAATAGTGATCTGGATTAGATGATACACAACAAAGCTTCTGGTGGAGAATCATGCTGCAGTAAGAGTTCGGCACAGTCCTCCTGATGGAGGTCCATGTGTCATCACTACCTCATGTTAGAATGGGTTAATATATCACAAAGTTAATGTAACCTGTTATAGTTACTGATATGTATTAAAGTACACCTTTGAGGCAAACACAAGAGCTTCTTCTTACTCATGATCTATACTCCACTACAAACTACCTAACAACTCCTTAAACTAACAAAAGACGGACAACTGGTGGGAACCGATGATCCACAATATAAGCAGCATATATGTAGTGACAATGCTATTCATCATCATAAAATCTGTATCAGTGTTTGGTTTTGGGATAGGTCAAAATCACACAACACCAAAGTTATAGTCCAACAGATATTCCGAAAGCCAGTGTTTTTAAATAAACTTGTTGGACTGTAATCAGGTGTTGTGTGATTTTTGATCTTGTCCATCCCAGTTCAACACCGGCACCTCCACATCATTATTTGACTAAATATTCATTTCATTCCCCAACTCACTTTGACATTGACATCTTTTCACTGCCGTGATTGGTTACTTGGTCAGAATGCTTTGATTGGATAATCAGGGATTCCAACGACGTGCTCTTGTGACAGTAAATGTGAAGCTGGAAAACCGCAGGACAGACAAAGGGTTTCAGTCCGAAATGCTGACTTCCTGCTCCTCGGATGCTGTCTGACCTGCTGTGTTTTTTCAGCTTCACATCTACTGAGCCTGGCTTCCAACAACTGCAGTCCTTACTGTCTCCACATGTTCATGTGATGTCAGTATGAACACACTCTCATGCATGCGGTGCAGTAATGGAGGTCAAAAGAAATCACTGACTTGAACAAAGTGCATCCATTCAAGAAATCAGCTCAGGGAAAAAATATCACTCTGTGGAGGATGGGGAAATGTTTGAGAGAGCATTAGGGGGAAAAAGAGAAGGTGGCAATTTGTGAAGATCACGTGCTTAATTTTTGGCAAGTGAGTCTGTGATTTACTGGAGATGATATATTTGAGTGAAACAGATATCTGCCAAGGTCTCCAATGGATAAGCCCATCAATTAAAGTGCTAGACAGTAAAGATGACCAAATGTTATCCTTGTAGTAATAAGCAGTTTAGAATTGATAAACAACAGACTCACCATTTGAGAAACTATAGAATGTAACAATATTCCTGGATCCTGAGATGTGCCTAAAAACAAAGGACAAAAATAATTACCGAAATTCCAAACTTTTTAAGAAGATTTGTAGCTCAGGTTGTGGATGAGGTTGCAGATTTGTCGCTGAGCTGGTGTGTTTGATTGCAGACATTTTGTCACCCTGCTAGGTAACATCATCAATGTGCATCTGGTGAAGCACTGGTGTTCTGCCCCACTTGTTGTTTATATGCCTCGGTTTGCTGGGTTGGTTGGCATCACTTCCAGTTCTGTTTCTCAATGGTTTGTACATCAGGTCCAGTTCAATGGGGTTGTTGATGGAGTTCCGGTTGGAATGCCAGGCCTCCAGTAATTCACTGGTATATCTCTGTTTGGCTTGTGCTATTATTGATGTGTTGTCCCAGTCCTAATCTGTGTCCATTCTTGTCCATCTGTACTGACAGCAATGAGAATTAGTCATGTCTCTTGGTGGCTTGTTGGTTTTCATGTATCCTTATTGTTAGTTTTCTTCCAGTTTGACCTATGCAATGTTTTTTACAGTCCTTGCATGGTACTTTGTATATTATGTTAGTGTAATTGATTGTGGATATGGGATCCTTTATATTCATCAGTAGCTGTCATGGGGTTGCTTTGTGTGCTACCCTGATTCCTCAGGATCTGAGTAGTCTTGTAATCATCTCTGATATGTCTCTGATATATAGTAGGGTGACTAGTGTGTTTGGCCATGTTGTGTATTCATGTTGTGGTCTGTCATGGAGTTAACAGCAGATTGTGCTTTTTGGGTATCCATTCCTTTTAAAAACTCTGTATAAAAGAGTTCCTGTTCTGCTTTATGCAGTTCCAGGTTACTGTAGTGTGTTGTGGCTCATTTGAATGATGTCCTAATGCAACTCCATTTATGGATGTTGCGGTGGTGCCTGCTGTAACTAAGTATCAGGTCCATATGGAGGGTCTTTCTGTATACACTGGTTTGGAGTTACCCGTTGTTCATACATTTTACCATTATATCGAAGAAGAGTGGATACCGGGGATTTTGGTGTTATGTTGATTTGTTTGAATATAGGAACATAGAGCATAGGAGCAGGAGGAGGCCATCTGGCCCTTCAAGCCTGCTCCCCCATTCTACACGATCATGGCTGATCGTCTAATTCCATAGCCCCTAATCCTGCTTTCTCTCCATAACCATTCGCCCCAAATGCTATATCTAGTCGCCTCTCGAATACATTCAATGTTTTGGCATCAACTACTTCCTGTGGTAATGAGTTGCACAGGCTCACCACTCTTTGGGTGAAGAAATGTCTCCTCATCTCTGTCCTAAGTCGCCTATCCCAAATCCTCAGGCTGTGACCCCTGCTTCTGGACATACCCACCATCAGAAACATCCTCCCTGAATCTACCCTGCCCTGCCCTGTTAGAAATTTATAAGTCTCTGTGAGATTCCCCTCATTCATCTGAACTCCAGCCAAAACAATCCCAACCTAGTCAATCTCTCCTCATAGGTCACACCCTCCATCCCCAGAATCAGCCTGGTTACAACTGTTGAGGGTAAAGTGGGTTGTGAGGCACAGATCCAGCAGTTTCAGGGTGCTGTCCTTGATGATGCTGTTGGTGCTGTGGGTTGTCTGCCATCCTGATTCATCCAGCAGCATGGCAATTGTCTGTTTGGCTAGGTTGATGTTTATAGATGTAAATAGTGCTGTTACATCAAAGGATATCATTATCTCATCCTCTTCTAACCTGTTGTCCTTGATAATGTTGAGGAATTCTTGGGAGGAGTGAAGAGAGTGGGTAGTGTTGTCTGCTAAGTATTTCAGTTTCCGCTGTCGTTCTTTGGCTAGTCTATATGTTGGCATACACGGCAATGAGACAATAGGTCTGAGGGGGAGCCCTGGTTTGTGTACCGTAGGGAGTCCATCGAAGCGGGCTGTGTTGAATCTCTTGCTTCATTTTTTGGTAGTCTCTGTCTTACTGGTATCTCCTGAGTTTGTAATTTCTTCAGCGTTGTTGTAATCCTGTTCCCTGGTTATGATATTGGGTCTATCGCCATCTGCTGGTAGGCGTGGATGTCTTTTGGTTGCATTAGCGCTTTCAATGTATGGGGCTCTATTGAGGATTACTGTCATGCATCCTTTGTCTGTTTTTGTCTTTCTTGAATCTTTCCAGGGCTTTCTTCTCTTTGGTGTTAAGTGTGTTCCACTTACCTTTTCTGCTAAGTGTTGGGACTATCGTAATTTTGTATATTCCTCAACATCATCAAGGACACCAGAACAGAAAAGAACGAGATAATGATATCCTTTAATGTAGTCCTATGGATGTAACAGCAGTACTTATATCCACAAACATCGACCTAGCCAAAGAGACAACTGCCATACTGCTGGACAAATCAGGAAGGCAGACACCAACATCATCAACAAGAACAGCACCCTGAAATTTCTGGATCTGTGCCTCACATCCCACTTCAGCTTCAAAGATATGTATTCAAACAAATCAATGGAACACCAATGGGATCCCCAATATCAGGACTTTCTATAAAAGATGCCTATTACACGAACGACACCAGCAAGGTACTGCACGCCCCAAAACACTCATCATGCTACCTTACATCAGGAACACATCTGACCTGACCACAAGACTCCTGTGACCACTGGGCATCAGAGTAGCACACAAACCCACATCAACCCTTTGCCAACTGCTCACCCGAACCAAAGACCCACTACCCACTATGGACAGGACCAATGTCATATACAAGATTCCCTACAGGGGATTATGACAAACACTGCATTGGACAAACAGGAAGGAATGTTACCACAAGGGGTACATGAACATCAACTGGCAACAAAAAGACAACGACCAACACTCACTCACCTCTATCCACATGGATAAGGAGAACCACCAATTCGATTGGGACAACATCTGGATCTGGGGACAAGCAAAGCAGAGACAAGCATGGGAATTCCTGGAAGCCTGGTACTCCACTAAGAAAGCTATCAATAAATACATAGAGCTCGAGCCCCCCCACATTGCGAAGGAAAACCAGAAACGAGGTAATCCAGCCCAACAGATGCCAGAGTTGAAATAACAGGTGGGAAAACACAACAGTGCTTCATTGGAAGCTGCACTGATGATGTTACCCAGCAGGGTAATGAAACATCTGCAGGACAACGAACCAGCTCAGCAAGCCAACCAACTACAACATCCACAACCGGAGCTACATATCTACTGTAAAACTATCAACAATAGTTTTCCAATAAGCTGAGTAAAAGTGTCAGTACCTTCCAAAAGTCCGAGAAGTAAAATCCAGGATTGTGGTGCACTCCGTGGGCACAGCCTTAAAATTAGAGGGGGTAAATTTAAAACAGAAATGAGATGACATTTCTTCAGCCAGAGAGTGGTGGGCTTGTGGAATTCATTGCCACGGAGTGCAGTGGAGGCCGGGACATTGGATGCCTTCAAGGCAGAGATCAATAAATTCTTGATCTCACAAGGAATCAAGGGCTACGGGGAGAGTGCAGGGAAGTGGAGTTGAAATGCCCATCAGCCATGATTTAAATGGCGGAGTGGAATTGATGGGCCGAATGGCCTTACTTCCACTCCTATGTCTTATGATCTTCTTGCCACGCTCTGTACCTGGAGACCAAATCAACCAGGGATTCAGCTCTGAGCCTGCAGTTTGAAACCCTCACCTTACTGCTGAAATTACCAAGAAAGTCAAAAGGACTTATTGACCATAAAACCTCACGAACAGACTGTTGGTTTTTGATGAGCCACTAACATGGGGATGTCATTTATCTGATGGGACAACAACAGACGTTGGACGCAGAATGTGTCTCTATCGAAGTTGTGACCACAACTTCCACATCACAGTGAACATTAGAGCAGGTTTCACACAAAATAATTCAAAATTTCAAAAATCTTCGTCACAAACACGTTCCTGTAATTAATGTTAGGATATTTTATTGTAAGATGGTAATATCTCTAATAGAAGAATAAATATCAACATTTGTCAGGTCTGCCCCAAAATCTTGTGAAAACCCATTTCCAGAAATCACAGAAGCCCTACATTGTGGAAGCAGGCCATTCGGCCCATCAAGTCCACAGCGACCCTCCAAAGAGTGTCCCACCCACACCACAGTGTTCAGAGATGTGTAGATTAGGTGGGTTACACTGGGATGGGCCTGGGTGAGATGCACTGAGGTCGGTGTTGACTTGTTGGGCCGAAGGGCCTGTTTCCACACTGCAGAGATTCTACGAAAAATGAAATAGCAACCTTGTATTTCCCATGGCCAATCCAACTAAGCTGCGCATCTTTGGAATAAGCGGGGTAAGTCACATAGACACTGGGAGAACCTGCAAAATATCTAACACTTTGCAGGACACATTTGATAAGAAAATGTTTGAGAGGTTTTCTCTGGAAGTGCCTACCTGTGTTTGATAGACTGAAGGACAAACCACCTCGTCAAACATAAACTGAATTTGCAGCCCCAAGCCCACAAAGCTCCCTATTCACTGAGGTTTAACATCTCCACAGGGACTCAGCTCAATTCACTCAAATTCCTCGCAATGCCGCTCCGAACTACATTACCCATGCTGCACGTGGGGCCTCCGCTTTGACGGGCGGCAATATGGAATCGGGAGAGCCAACCCGCAGTACCTGACGGGAATTGTAGTTCAGACCCGCATAGTGACCGTTGGGGTCTCAGCGTTGGGGAATTCAAATCTGAGGGCGCGCGAGCCCGAGCAGGCGATCCTGATTTGGAGGTGCGCCCCCAGAAATGACAGCGCCATCCGGGATCGCGGTCTCTTCCCCCATCGAGGCCAACTCCCTCGAAGACAAGATAACAAAGTGATATCCTGTCATCAGATAGCTCTGCAGAGAGGCAGCATGTGGACCAGGAGTAAGTGCTGTCCAGAATAAACCCTTGGTTAGACTCCAGAACTATGAGCAAGGTAAGATTTTCTGTCCACAACTAAAGAAGCAAACTGCAAAAGTGATAGACAAGTGTGGAGAGTTGGAGGACGATCTTAGTGCGGTTGGGTCTGTCTTGCGCTCCAGGGAAGTTTTTTTTTCTCTCTCCACAGATGTTGCCGAAATATTTCTAGCATTATTTAAGAAATATTAGATTTCCAGCGTCTGTCCATGACGGAGAAAGGAACAGAAGGATCTGCTGAACGGTGAAATGAACTGAGGAGGGGAAAAGCTCATGTACAGCATGAATACCAGGAGAAGGTAGCTGAGCTAAATGGCCAGTTTCTTCAAACCCAAATTCTAGAAATTCTCAGCAGGCCAGGCAACATCTGTGAAGAGAAACAGAGAGCACGTTTCAAAGTGAGATGCCTCTTCTTCAGAAACCAGACTGGATTTGGCTTTACCTTTTGTCAGTGAACACTCCCCATTTTGAAAATTACAGACTCACACCACCTTGTCCCTCATTGTTGAATTGTTTCTCAGTTTCATTTCTCAGTATTGGTCACCCTGAAGTCAATGTCAATAAGTCACAGTCATTCCCAAGCACAGACTAACTCCCCACACATAATGACTCTCCATGTCAGTGGCACTCTCCAAGCACACAATCAATCCCAGAGAGGATGGCATCTCCCAAAGTCCAGGTGCCTGTCACACAGCACAGAACCACTTTCTGAGACCCAAACACCAGCTCAATCTCTTCTTCTACTCTGCTCTCCCTGTCTCCTGCTCCGCTCTCCTGTGTCTGAATCCATCACTGCACGTCATCTCTGCCTTGGATGCTGTCTGTGTTCCTCTTCTGATCTGCTGTCAGAAAATCTGAGGATAAACATCCCACAATGATGCTATCAGTTTGAAAGCCTCTGAGGATGAAGAATGCTATTCCTACACAAGAAATTTCGGCCATATAGTGGATGTAATGGTGGCTCAGGGGTTAGCACTGTTGCCTCACAGTGCCAAGGACCTGGGTTCAATTCCAGCCTTAGAATGCCAGTCTCTGTGGAGTTTGCTTGTTCTCCCTGTGTCTGTGCAGGTTTCCTCCCACAGTCCAAAGAGTGCAGGTTAGGTGGATTAGCCATGGGAGTGCAGGGTTGCAGGGATACGGTGGGGGTGGGGGGGGGGCGGGGAGCGCAGTGGTGAGCCTAGGTGTGATGCTTGTCAGAGAATTAATGTGGGCTGATTGGTCTGTTTCCACACTGTACGGATTCTATGAATTATTTACCAGTGGAACTGAGACAGCAGCTGCAATAAGTGAGATTTTATTCAGTTGAGGCAATGACAAGTTTAAATCTCCACCTGATCTGCTGCTCAAAGTCAACTCCAGTCAGTTTCCCAAGTTTCAGGAAACTCATACTGCTGCAGATATATCTAGGGCAATTTGAATTTGAAATGACGTTCCACAAGATGTGTAAAATGTTTTATGCCCAAAATTCTTTATTTACCTTTGATGAAATCAAAGTCACATGAATATGGGAAGCCACAGTGTAAAACTTAACTATCCTAACATTCCCTTTTCAGAAAAATAATTGCTCGCACTATAGTTTGTTACTCTATGTACATAGTCCATGAAAAGAATGATCATGTATGAACAAAACAACTCTTGATTCTTTTGTATCTTTCTTGGTTCCAACTTTGTCAGCCACCATGCAGCGCAGCACACAATTTTTAAAGCTTTCAAATCGTCTTATGTTATCTATGTTGCTACACATTCAGCTGGTGTCTGCTGGTTCCTGATGTAATATTGTCTTTTTATGAAATGTCATTGTCATAATAATGTTGATCCATTATATTTCTTGAGGAATAATTGACTTGTGAGGCTGATGGGCATTGACTTCCTGACTCGGTTAGTGAAATAAAGTGGGACCTCATCAGCTGTCTGCTGCAAAGGAGCAGATTCACCAGTTGTGATGTTCACTTTCACCAGGCAGGGTCGAGGTGACAACTTCTCAACAAAGGCCCAAGTTTCCAAGTGGATTAACTTTTAACGACTATGTTGAATGTCTGTACTTTGATCAGTTTCCAAATTCTGAGTCCCAGCAAAGATGACCAATCTCCAAATTCTGAGCCCTGGCAAATATTTTGTAGATATATCAAAGTTAAATAAATTTTTTTGTTTCTGATTTGATTTTGACATATGTTTATATTACTACTTCTGGCCTCAGTGATAATTTAGTTTTTGGAAGGATGGTATGGGTCTGTGTGACTTTATCACTAGATTGGACAACTTTCCCAACCTTTAGTCAGTGTGTTTCTCCCTTCAGAATTGCCTTGTACAAATCTCTAATGGATTTGTAGGCTGTTTTTGATGATGCCTTTGGCAATTTTCACCCTTGACTGGGGATAGTGTGGGAATGATGTGCGGTGCTGAATTTTCCAATCATGCAGGAAGTGGCTGAATTCTTCACTTGTTGTCACTGTTCCCAATGTTAAGAATATCATGATGACTAAAGTGTGCTTTCAGACATTCTACAATCTCACTGGGAATTAGTGATGTCAGCTGCTGTAACTCCCTACCGTCTGACTAGTAGTCAACTGTGAGGAGATAATCGTTCCAGTTAGAGTTAAGACTCTACCCCAAGCATCATCCATGGGCTGTCTGGGATATCTGGAGTCATGAGCAGCTCTTCATCCTGTTCAGTTTGATTTTCATTACAAACACTGCACTGGTTGATGTGGTCCCTCATCTCATTACTCATGTTTGGCAAATAGATCACTTGCCTTACCTTCCTCAGACTGGACTGAATTCCTTGATGGTTTGTGTAGGATGTGTTTCAGGATTTGTCTTGACAACTCTTCAGAGATAACGAGCCTGCTCTAGAACATACAAGGTGACATTTTGGGCGATTATTTCATCTCTATCCAATACTCTTTTACAATCACAGGGGTGTCCTTGATTCTTTCATCATAACTTCCTGTAATATCTTAAGAATTGCACCTCATTGTGAAATTTGTTTAATCTGAGGACGATGTCTGTCAGATTCAATTTCTCCACTGATTTGATGATTTCCAGACCATGTTGTGCTGTTGCTTCTTATTGAATCTGGAAGAGTTAACAGACTGTACCACATACAACTCTGTTCAAGGGCCATGCAGCTTTTGACAGCATGTCATTTGCTTCTTTGCAAAACCTTTGGAGCAGATAAAAAATGATTTGGGATAAAGATGCATTGAAGTGTCTTGTCGTCAGACTCCACTCTTGCTTTCAATCAAAGACTTTAGACCATCTTTCTCAATCTGTGTACAGTATTATTCAGTTTGTGTTAACTCTCTGGATACAAACGGGTCACCATCACTGCAGCAGGCTTGCTCCAAGTCCTGTGTTACTGACATCACACTGCAGGGTGGTTCCATTGTTGACATCATAATCCCTCAACACTGGTGATGTCATCACTAGGTGTTTGATGGGAGTGAGAGCTGCTTCTTGTTCTGTGTCCCAGTCCCACTGAACACCCTGCACCGTGAGAATGTGTACACCGTTACACACTAGGACAGACTGGCAAGAATCAGGCAAGATAGCCCCCAAATGGGTTTGTTCCTGGTTCGCCTCTTTGTGAGTGTAATGAAGAATGAGCAGACATGCTGACTGCATAAAGACCTTGTCACTAATGTGAACAGTTTCTCCCCTATGTGAATGCTTTGGTGTTTGTGAAGATTGATGACAAGAAAGAATTATCACACGTCAAATGTGATTGGTTTCTATTCTCTGAATGTGTTGGTGCATGAGGAGTGTAGATGACGAGGAGAATGATTTATCACACTCCTCAAACGTGAATAGTTTCTTTCCTGTGAATTCTCTGATGAGCCAGGAGGGTTGATAATCTTGAGAATGATTTATCACAGACCTGACATGTGAATGGTTTCTCCCCTGTATGAATCCTCTGATGGACCAGCAGGTTTGACAACATCGAGAAGGATTTGTCGCACACCTCACACGTGAATGGTTTCTCTCCTGTATGAATGCTTTTGTGTCTTCGAAGGTTTGATAGCCTTGAGAACCATTTCTCACACACATCACAGGTGAATGGTTTCTCCCCTGTATGAATCCTCTGATGGAATAGGAGGTCCGAAGTCCTCGAGAATGACTTGTGACAAACATCACACATGAACGGTCTCTCTGCTGTGTGAATACGTTGGTGAACATGAAGATGTGATGATGATGAGAATGATTTCTCACAAACATCACATGTGAACAGTTTCTCCCCTGTGTGAACGTGTTGGTGTTTGTGGAGGTTTGATGACTGCGCAAATGATTTGTTGCAAACCTTACACCTAAATGGTTTCTCCCCTGTGTGAATGCGTTGGTGTGTGTGGAGTGTTGACGACTGTGAAAATGATTTGTTGCATACCTTGCATGTGAATGGTTTCTCCCCTGTGTGAACGCGTTGGTGCTCAAGAAGGGTTGATGACTGCGAGAATGATTTCTTGCACACCTCACACAGGAATGGTTTCTCCACTGTTTGAATGCATTGGTGATTTCCCAGTCCCAATAACTGCACACAGCCCTGGTTGCACACCTCATACTTGTACAGCTTGTCTTGACTATGTATGCATCGGTGACTCACAAGCGTTGATTTGTGTTTGAAAACTTGGTTACACACTTCACACTCGTACTGCTTCTCTTCCATGAAGATGCTCTTGTATAAACAGTTGGAATAACAGATCAACGCTGTGTGTTAGGGAAATTTACAAGCCTGTGATATGCTCCTCACATACCACACACTTCAATAGCCTCTCCCTTATCGGAATGGTAGTTCATGAGGCTCGATAAAATAACCAAAGCTCTCAATACACTTGGAGCCACTCACTTCTTCTCAGCCTTACCCTGACTGAGCACCCACAGCTGAACCTTCAGAAAGGTTGGTTCTGATGGAAGGCTCCACACCACTGACCAGTTTCAGATCTGATGATATGTCGAAGCTCCCCTGACCTGACTGATTTCCAGATGATGGTTTCACTGCCCCGCCTTCTCTGTGTTGAGCAATTCTGTGAAGGGACTGATGTCTTCCACAGTTAAGATCTTATTTGGGTTATCATCAGGATCTATCGGCAACGTGTATCCATTCAGCGTTCTTGGTGCAATCCTTCTGTAAAACAGGAAAAAGAAGCATGATTTCTTTCACTCCCTCTCCTCCGTAACTGAAGGGGCTGAGTCCCGAGTTCGAAAAAATTCCACAGTGAGTGCCAGGCTGCTAGCTCTTTGCTTTTCCTCACTTTTCACACTCAGCAGGGTCACAGGATAATAACCATGCAAGAGACAACGTGGCTAGTGTTTTTCTCCATGCAGACCCCATCTTTCTGGGTACCATGAGGCAATGGAGAAGACAATCATACAGAGTGTAAAACAGGCTATCATTTTCACTATAAGCTGGTATCACTGAATCATATCAATTTGGAAACATCCCAGACTACTCCATCACCATCCCTAGGAAAGTCCCTCCCACTAACAGGTCGGCGAGTCTTCAATATTGACTCCGTGGAGTCTCATGACTTCAGGTGAAACAAGTTCAAGGAAAACAACACTCCCTTCCCAACTGATTAATGAGTCTTTCACCATGTTGATCATCATGAGGGAAATAGACTAAGGACAGATCTGAAAAATGGGCGTCCATGAGATGCAGTGAGGCAGAAGCAAGAGCTGAATTGTATTCGATCACAATCTCACAGCCCATCACAGCATGCATTCCAGGATAATTACCAAACCAGTAGATAGGCAGATAAGGAACAGCCTGGAAACTTTAGAGTTCAGGTTTGAACTGAGTCATTGTATGACATATGGCTACGTGCAAACAAACCACAGAGAGTAAGAGGTAATAAATGGCAAACGAACCAGTCAACCAACAAATCATAGCAAAGTTCTGTCGTCCGACCATATTTTGTTGAGAATTGTGGATATTCAAAAAAGTAAAAGCAAAGGTTGGCTCCCTGATTACATTCATTCTCAACCCTGTCAAAGTCATTGCTTCAGTAAACAGGAGTGGATACAGGATCAAACAGAGTGTCCTCTTGAGGTGCTGGAAGAACTTACTCCAAACACATAAATCCTCCTCACTGTCAAGCAGCCTGAGGTCAGATGTGACTTACTGGTTAGAGGTTTGTAAAATTGTCATATTTTAACTTACTGTTAAGAAAAACAACATCATGAGGGTTGCTATGAGATTATATAACTTTGTCTAGCAACAGGCCAGGCAAGTTGGTTATATGAGGACATATATGGTTATATGACTGGACAGACTTTCTGTCTCTGAGAGTACGGACAGAGACAGACAGCAAAAGGCAGGTCTGAGAGAGACAGCCAGGACTGCAGCCAGTGTGGTCAGCAGAGAAGACAGCGTGTCCTTTCTGTGGGCTGCCAGCAGAATCTGGGATGGAACATGGTCTCTAATTGAGGGGACATATGCTGTGACAATCTAAAGATGCCAGATGATTTGTTTTGATGAGGGTGGACAGCAGTCAGTGTTGTCAGTCACTTCAGAACTTCTCTGGGAAGTGAGAGAAATGCCTTTTGATGGGCACTCAAATTCAGTAAAACAGTGTGAAGCATACCTCCCTAAAGCATTAGATAAGATCTTTAAAAACCAGATGCTTCTGGAGAGAGCGGAACATAAGTCATACCTGTGGCATTGTGTTCAGTTGTGTTGAAATTTAAAGAGAGAGAGATCTCTTCTGCAATTCAGTCTGTCAGTTGCTGCCTTGGTGTAGTTTAGTCTATGTTACTTTTCATTGGTTTGTTTGAATAAAAGTTTTAAAACAGGAAACCTTGTCATTCAATTCCTTTAAGCTGGTCATCAGCAATTCAAATTTCTTTGTAAAACAGGTAGTCATATGACTGTGATCATATCAATACATCAAACATTGACACAGATGATCTGAATTATGACGTTAAGTCCGTGGGAGCCTTCCGTGCAGACACCAACTTCCATTTTCTGGCATTATAACAGTGACTACATTTCAAAAAATACTTTGCTGGCTGCAAAGGACAGCTGGTGATTGAGCCAGGCTTTACATGAAATGCAAGGATTTTTTTGTCTTTTCTGAGAACATTACAGACACAGGTGGTGGTAGGGCTTGAAGAAATTTGAAAAATTCCATGAAATATCCAGGTTCTAACATAAAGACAGAACTGACTATTCACAGTCCACAGGATAACGACTATCTCCCAAACACACAACTCAATGACAGAAAATCAGTAAGAATCCTCTGACATAACAAGGTGTAAAGCTGGATGAATGCAGCAGGCCAAGCAGCATCAGAGGAGCAGGAAAGCTGATGTTTCGGGCCAAGACCCTTCATCAGAAATGAGGAAGGGGAAGAGGGTTCTGAAATAAATAGGGAGAGAGGGGGAGGTGGATCGAAGATGGATAGAGGAGAAGATAGGTAGAGAGAAGACAGACAAGTTAAGGAGGCAGGGATGGAGCCAGTAAAGATGAGTGTAGGTGGGGAGGTAGAGAGGAGATTGATCAGTCCAGGGAGGACAGACAGGTCAAGGGGGCGGGATGAGGTTTGAGGGAGGAGATGGGGGTGTGGCTTGAGGTTGGCGGAGGGGATAGATGAGAGGAAGAACAGGTTAGAGAGACGGGGACAAGCTGGGCTGGTTTTGGGATGCGGTAGGGGGATTGATTTGTCAGCGGATGAAGCGTTCCTCATCGTTCCCCAAGCCCGCACCGTCTGCTTCTAACTCCTTCCCAAAATCTACAAACGTGCCCGCCCTGGTCGACCCATTGTCCCCACCTGCTCCTACCCCACTGAACTCATCTCCACCTATCTGGACTCCATTTTCTCCCCCTTGGTCCAGAAACTCCCTACCTATGTCCGTGACACCACCCATGCCTTCCACCTCCTCCAGAACGTCCAATTCCCCGGTCCCCAACACCTTATTTTTACTATGGATGTCCAATCCCTATACACCTGCATTCCTCATGCAGATGGCCTAAAGGCCCTCTGCTTCTTCCTGTCCCGCAGGTCTGACCAGACTGCCTCCACTGACACCCTCGTCCGCTTAGACGAACTCATCTTCACCCTCAACAACTTCTCTTTCAATTCCTCCCACTTCCTACAGACAAAGGGGGTGGCCATGGTTACCCCATGGGCCCAAGGTATGCCTGCCTCTTTGTAGGTTACGTGGAACAATCCCTCATCCACACCTACACAGGTCCGGAACCCCACCTCTTCCTACATTACATTGATGACTGTATCGGCAGAGCCTTGTGCTCCCACGAGGCGCTCAAACAGTTCATCCACTTCACCAACACCTTCCACCCAAATCTAAGTCCACTGGACTATGTCTAACAGCTCCCTCACCTTTCTGGACCTCTCCTTCTCCATCTCAGGCAACCACTTAGAAACTGATATCCATTTCAAGCCCACTGACTCCCACAGCTACCTAGAATACACCACCACCCACCCACCTTCCTGCAAAAATGCCATCCCCTATTCCCAATTCCTTCGCCTCCATCACATCTGCTCCCAGGATGAGGCATTCTACTCCTGTACATCTCAGATGTCCTCGTTTTTTAAGGACCGCAACTACCTCCGTCAGTGGTCGAGAACGCCCACGACCATGTCTCCCACATTTCCCTGCAACTCATCCCTCACACCACATCCCCGCAGTAACAACCAGAAAAGAATCCCCCTCATCCTCAAGAACCACCCCACCAACCTCCGGATCCAACGCATCATCCTCCGACACTTCCACCATCTGCAATCCAACCCCAACACCAAAGACATTCTTTCCTCCCCACCCTTGTCTGCTTTCCGGAGGGACTGCTCTCTCCATGACTCCCTTGTCCACTCCACACTCCCCTCCTGCCCCACCACACGCGGCACTTTTCCCTGCAACCACAAGCCCCAAGAAGACTTTCCACATCAAGCAGATGTTCACCTGCACATCTGCTGATGTGGTACACTGCATCCGCTGTACCATTGGGGCCTCCTCAACATTGGCAAAACCAAGCAGAGGCTTGGGGATCTGCTTTGCAGAACACCTACGCTCGGTTCGCAATAAACAACTGCACCTCCCAGTCGCAAACCATTTCAACTCCCCCTCCCATTCCTCAGATGACATGTCCATCCTGGGCTGCCTGCAGTGCCACAAGAATGCCACCCAAAGGTTGCGGGAACAGCAACTCATATTCCGCTTGGGAACCCTGCTGCCCAGTGGTATTAATGTGGATTTCACGAGCTTCAAAATCTCCCCTCCCCCTACCGCATTCCAAAACCAGCCCAGCTCGTCTCCGCCTCCCAGTTCTTCCTCTCCTATATCCCCTCCTCCCACCACAAGCTGCGCCTCCTACCCACTAACCTCATCCCACCCCCTTGACCTGTCCGTCCTCCCTGGACTGACCGATCTCCTCCCTACCAAGACTCACCTTTACTGGCTCCATCCCCGCCTCTTTAACTTGTCCGTCTCCTCTCCACCTATCTTCTCCTCTCTCCATGTTCATTCCAGAACCCTCTTCCCCTCTCCCATGTCTGATGAAGGGTCTCGGCCCGAAACGTCAGCTTTCCTGCTCCTCTGATGCTGTTTGGCCTGCTGTGTTCATCCAGCTTCACACTTAGTTATCTCGGATACTCCAGCATCTGCAGTTCCTATTATCTCTGATACATGAATCCTCAGACACTCTGCCCCACCCAGATAATGACACCTCACCTTCTCGTGTTCAGGAATGAGCCATCAATAAAACCCAGCCTGCAAATCAAAGGGGAAATGCTTCCAATAAACACACTCAATATCCAACACACAGCTCCAGTCTAACAGTCCAGCACAAAGCACCGAGTAAACTGCTCTCTCGCTGGATCTTCTCACACAACATAAGGGACATTTCCACCCCTGACTGCCCACAGGATAGTCAGACTGCCTGAAGATTGGTGTGGATATTATGGGATACAATTTGTATAAAAGCTGCTCCTTCACTCACCATCTCCTCACTCGGTTTTCAGTCCCTATAAGAAGTGAACCAGCTCTGGAAGAGGAAGAGGAGAGAATGGGCAGAGTGGGTGGACTCTCTGATTGACGTCTCTCACAGTCAATCCAAATATTTCTGCAGCAACATGAATTTCCTGAAGTTTGGGAAACTGACCGGTGAAATGGAGCTGACTTTGAGTAGCAAATCAGGTGGGGATTTAAACTTGTCATTGTCCCATCTGAATTAAACCTCACTTACTGCAGCTGCTGTCTCAGTTCCCCTGGTAAATAGAGTGTGCGAACAGCATTCTTCATCCTCAGAGGCTTTCAAACTGACAATATAAGTGCGGGATGTGTAGCCTCGGATGTGTTTGACAGTAAATCAGAACAGGAAGACCCACAGATCACAGAAGGGAATAGGTTCAGGAAATATCTCTGTGTTAGGCCACACTTTTATTTGGAAAATGATTGCACCAGAGACTGAATCTGTGACTTGGGGAGTGAACACTCACTCTCACCAGAAGTCTCTGTTGACTTTCATCCCTTGACTGATGCTACACACCCTGTTTGATCCCTCACTGTCCCTCCACTCCCATATCCCCAACACATTCTAATTGCATTTTCAGAATTTGGAATGTGACAACACATTCAAGGTCGTGGCTGAGGGAAGAGAGCTTGGACATCAAATTCCTACATAGAATCTCTATAATGTGAAAAGAGGACATTTGGTCTGTCCAGTCCACACTGATCCTCTGAAGAACATCACACCAAGACCCCTAGTCTATCCCCTTCATCCCAATCATGGCAAATCCACCAAATCTGTACATTTCTGGACACTCTGGACAATTTGGCATGGCCAATTTACCTGCACATCTTTGGACTGTGGGAGAAAACCAGAACACCCAGCAGAAACCCACAGGTGACACAGAGAGAACATGTAAATGCCACACAGTTCCCAAGCCTGGAATCAAACCTGGGTCTCTGACACTATGAAGGAGCAGTGCTAACCACTGAGCTACAGTTTGCAGAAATCATGTCTTTTTGAGGTGAGCTAGTTGGGAGGGAGCAAGTGGCAGGGTCAGTTGATGGATTGTTTCAATCTTATTTCCCTGAGCAGAGAGAGCAATGGCCTGGAAACAGGGTTTTAAAGTAATTGATGGAAGGATTAGAAGGGAGTTAAGGAGTAATCTTTTCAGCAGTGTATGGGGAAGTTCTGGAATTCACTGTTTGAAAAGGTCTGAGAAGCAGAAACCGTCATCACGTTTCAAAAACAAAACAGACTTGAAAGAGTACCTTACCCACATTTAAAATGAAGATGGAATAACTTCTCCACATCAGCACTGTCTCAGCACATACTCAGAAAGCAGTACGACAGGGTTTAGATACAGAGTTAAGCTCCATCAAAACTGTCTTTGGAGAATTGGATGAAACTGGGTTAAACACATCAAAATCAGAATCAAGACTCTCCTGCCTCACCCTCTCTCATTTTCCTGTATCACTGACCTTAATGTCATGGAATGGTGGATTTGGGAGCAGGACCAGTGTAAATAGGGAAGTTCTCCAGGCATAGCACATTTGGTATTAGGAGGGTACACTGTAGCTCAGACTCATTGAGGAGTACCAGGGATGTTCAGATGGGAGATGAGTCTTCTGTAGAGTGACTGTGCTTGAGCCAGTGGGTTTGAGGATGTTTTGGGTCTTTATTGATATGGGGGTCCCCTATCAATACCTAGTCTGCAGGTTATTTATCACTCCTGGGAGTCAACTGACTTTTCTCCATTAACAGGAAATTTACCACCTTTGACAGCTTCAGGAACCTAAACACAAAGACAACACTAACACCTGCAGCTCTAAGCAGTTACCACTTTAAATCAAATCAAACTTTTAGGCTGCCAATTTACAATGGCAAGCATACCTGGTACACAGCCTTGAGACTTAGCCCCTTAGAGACTGGATTAATACACAGAAATAGTGTCTTTCACGTTCAAGTCATGATTTAGTTAGCATTCTCATCTGTGAGTCACTCCAGAGACTGAAGCTTCAGGCTAATATGTCACTGTCTGTTGGAGCAAACAATTTATGACATTGAGACATTTGCAATCAGAATTTTATTAACGATAGAGGGCCTTTTATATGGCCTGAGATTTAAAACATGATATAAAAATGTGAATCATTCTTTCTTTCTTCAGGAAATGCTCTGATTCCTGTGATTTAGAAAATACAAACTCAGTGGTAGGGAAAATATCTCAGCCCACAATAACATTGACCTATATACTGTGTACAGGACTTTCTTACCGTGGAATATTGGGTGTTTTAGTGAACCAGACTGACAGACCAGATAGCAAAGTGTGAAGCTGGATGAACACAGCAGGCCAAGCAGCATCTTAGGGGCACAAAAGCTGACGTTTCGGGCCTAGACCCTTCATCAGAGACGGGGTTGGGGAGAGGGTTCTGAAATAAATAGGGAGAGAGGTGGAGGTGGACTAAAGATGGATAGAGAAGATAGGTGGAGAAGAGAGTATAGGTGGGCAGGTAGGGAGGGGATAGGTCAGTCCAGGGAGGATGGACAGGTCAAGGGGGCGGGATGAGGTCAGTAGGTAGGAAATGGAGGTGTGGCTTGAGGTGGCATGAGGAAGTGGGTGAGAGGAAGAACAGGTTAGGGAGGCAGGGATGAGCTGGGCTGGTTTTGGGATGCAGTGAGGGGAGGGGAGATTTTGAAGCTTGTGAAGTCCACATTAATACCATTGGGCTGCAGGGTTCCCAAGCGGAATATGAGTTGCTGTTCCTGCAACCTTCAGGTGGCATCATTGTGGCACTGCAGGAGGCCCAGGATGGACATGTTGTCTAAGGAATGGGAGGGGGAGTAAAAATGGTTCGCAACTGGAAGGTGCAGTTGTTTACTGCAAACCAAGCGGAGATGTTCTGCAAAGCGGTCCCCAAGCCTCCGCTTGGTTTCCCCAATGTAGAGGAGGCCACTACCGGCACAGGGGATGCAATATGCTACATTGGCAGATGTGCAGATGAACATCTGCTTAATATGGAAAGTCGTCTTGGGGCCTGGGATGGGGGTGAGGGAGGAGGTGGGGGCAAGGCAGCACTTCCTGCGGTTGCAGGTGAAGGTGCCGGGTGTGGTGGGGTTGGAGGGGAGTATGGAGCGGACAAGGGAGTCCGGAGAGAGTGGTCTCTCCGGAAGGCAAACAAGGGTGGGGATGGAAAAATGTCTTGGGTCGTGGGGTCGGATTGTAGATGCCGGAAGTGTCGGAGGATGATGTGTCGTATCCAGAGGTTGGTGGGGTTATACTGAGGACTGGGGGATTCTCTTTGGGCGGTTATTGTGGGTTATTACTCACATACCACTCCTAAGATGCTGCTTTGCCTGCTGTGTTCATCCAGCTTCACACTTTGCTATCTCGAATTCTCCAGTATCTGCAGTTCCCATTATCTCTGACAGTTCAGATAGATTGGGTTAAGACAATACTGAAATTATCATGAGTTATAAATTGATACACAAGATTGATTAACCAGAGAAGCAGTATAATATTCAGCTCACATCAACTAACCAAAATAACAAAACACTGAAAAAATGATTCAAGCCCTTTCTCATAACATGAAATGAATCTTGAAAGAGTGTAAAGTGAACATTTAGCATGGTTATGACATTGAGGTAGAGGCTTGTCGCCATTCCCTCACCATTCTCAGGATAGTAGTCCTTCTAGACAGGAAAGTACAAACATCCACCATCACCTGAAGAGGATATGTCTATATTTTACACCACCAACTTAAGCAAGGTTCAATTTTACCCTGTACCCATTCCTGCAAGTTTGCTCACTTTAAAAGCACAGAGGCTACAGCATTAAAATTGCAACTAAGCTGTTCAGGGGTGGGTTTATAAAGTGTCAAGAGGGCAGAAGTCTAGGTTCCGAGAGGATATCCCAATGTCCAACCAGTACTAAGCTCTGAATCCTGATGTAAGTGATGGGTAACCTGGGGAGTGCATGACACCACAACAGGCTCAGCCGTACGTGGAAGTACATAGAAGTCTAAAGACTTTGACAGTTCAGGGCACAGACATAATCTTGCAGCTGCAGAATCCAGGATGATATGTCACTTCCCTGATGCCAGGTCAATGATATCACCGAAAAGTTGCATATGAGTGGGAGAACATTTTGGGGCAATGATCATTTTATTATTATTGGGCATTTTATTTAGCTCAGTCATGGGATGTTGGCATCTCTGGCTAAGCAAGCGTTTATTACTGTCCACCAATTGCCCTTGAGAAAGTGGTGGTGAGCTGTCTTCCTGAACCACTGCAGTGCGTGTGCTGTAGTTGAACCACAGTGCTGTTTGGGAGCGAATTCCAGGATTTTGACCAAGGGCCAGTGAAGGAACAGCAACATATTTCCAAGTTAGGATGGTGAATGGCTTGGAGGGAACTTGCAGGTGGTAACATTCCCATGTACCTGCTACCCTTGTCCTTCCAGATGGAAGTGGTTGTGTGTTTAGAATGTATGTATAAGGATCTCTACAGAATTTCAGTAGTAATTCTTGTCGATAGCACACAGTTCTGCTACAGCATTGGTGGAAGGCGTGGATGTTTATAAACGTGGTGCCAATCAAACAGACTGTTTTGTCCTGGATGGTGTCAAACTTCTTGAGTATTGTTAGAGCTGTGCCTTATACAAGGAGTGAGGAATATTCCATTACACTCCTGACTTGTTTCTCAAGCCGGAGGAAGGTATAGGACACAGCTCTTCCTGAGATATAGTTAATGACCTTGGTGTATGGCACAGTAATAACATTTATACTAAATTCAAAGATGTTTGAACGATGAGGAGAGCGGTTTGGAATTTCAAAAGGGATAGATTTGTGAAATAGGTGAACAGTTAGCAGATGAAATTTAATGTAGAGAAATGTGAAGTGATTATGTCGCTGAAAAACCTCAGACAATATAAAGGTACAATTCTAAAACGGTGCAGAAAAACAGGAATCTTGATGTACCTCTGCAAAATCCCTGAAGGTAGCAGGACGTATTGAGAGTGAGGTTAATAAAACACAAAGTATCCTGACCTCTATCGGTAAGGGCACAGAGTACAAAAGCAGGATAATTATAACAAAAAAACCAGATAAAACTCTAGCTTATTCTCAGCTCTGCATCTGGCTCTGGCAGGTATCAAGACAGAGCAGAAGGGGGTTTCTGTTGCCATTGGTGGAAGGCTGGATAAACTAGGACTATCAGGGGGAGGTGATGGCCTAGTCGTATTATCGCTGGACCGTTAATCTGGAAACCCCAGATAACATTCTGGACCCAAGTTCGAAACCCCCATGGCAGATGGTGGAATTTGAATTCAATAAATATCTGGAATTAAGAATCTAATGACGACAGTGAATCCATTGCTGATTGTAGGGGAAAAACCCATCTGGTTCACTCATGCCCTTTAGGGAAGGAAACTGCCATCCTTAATTGGTCTGGCCTACATGTGACTCCAGACCTACAGCAATGTGGTTAATTCTTAACTGTCCTCTGGGCAATTAGGGATGGACAATAAATGCTGCCTCACCAGTATGCCCTTATCCCATGAATGAATAAACGGGAGAAAAAAGATTTCTCACTTGAGCATTGGAGGTTGAGGAATGACCTTGCAGAAGTTTATAAAATCATGAGAGGTATAAATAAGGTGAATGGTATTTTACCCGAGGATGGGGTCTTTCAAGACAAGGTGGCATATTTTTAAGGTGGGAGGAGAAAGATTTGAAAGATTCCTTGCATCTCCAAATGCATATAAATCCTGTCTTTCTGAATCACTTCCAACAACTTACCCACCACCAAAGTCAGACAAAGAAAGAAGTGAAACGTTTACATAGAAGTTTGAAAATGGTGTGAAGTCTATTTTTCAGTATTTAAACAAAAATCATTCAAATAAAAGCCTGTACTCAAAATATGTAGACAATCAGCACTGTGGAAGACATCTGATTTCAACTCAGAATGGGAAATATTTTGTTCATATGTTTGCATCATTTTTTTAAATGTGATCTTAAAAACTATTTATTGGATTTTCTTCAAGGCAATTAAAATTAAAATGTCAGTTTGAACTTATTGAAAGATTTCAACATTTTCTTCAACCAAAATATGTAAAAATGCAACATCTTCCAGTGCCATTAGTAGATATTGTTTTTGCATTTTTAATCAGATTTCAAGAATATAGTGAGACCCCCAAAAGACTTGCTGAGACTAAATGTAAAAAAACAGGAGAACCCTAAGCTGACTGAGACCACTCGTGTCTCCAATATAAAAACACTCTTTAAAACTATCAATCCAGTATTTCATTAGTGAAATTATGAAATCTGAAATTGGGACTAATAAAATATATTGCTACAAGTTGCTAGCTCAAGATCACAATGGGCAATTTAATTGATGTTTAAAGGGACAAATACATTTTATTTGAACATTTTGATTTACAACAAGAGCCAGTGGCAACAGCCGAAGTGATTTTAATTTGTATTTTAAAAAATGGGAAAGATTGATTGGGAAGAAATTAACTGACCACCAACAAAGCTTGTCAGCGCAATAACACTGATAAGGGTGTGCACAAAGTTTGTTGTGGCCATATTTGAATTTGTGATCTTTTTTATATTAAAATAAACTTCCAGCATAATCTAGCAAGTTATTTTAGAGAAAATTGTATGTATTTTTGTAAGAAAGAACAAACAAGTAGAATTTGGTAATGCTTGAAATTAGACAGTAATGTTTGATTGCCATTTTAAAGATACCAGAGAAAAACCTTTTCTTTTAAACAGGACAGTTGGTTTCTCCAGAGTTCTTAAATCACATAGAACAGTAAAAGCAGAATGATTGGGAAAAAGTGACACATATAGAACATAGAATCATCAAATAGGAATTGGAATAAATCACCTAAGGTGCAGTTAAATGGAATATATCAACTGAAAGAAAACTGTAGATGAAATTAATTACTTGATCGCTTCCTTTGTCTTCCCCATTGTAATTTGCTTCTCATATTTCCTCCAATCCTCAAATTACTGACCTGAAGGACAGACTGTGGATGTTGAAATAAGCACTAAAGTAGCATTCAGCATGTGGAGAGCCAGACAGTGAATGCAGCGAGTCAATTGTAACTGTCGTAGCTGAAACACATCCTGCCATTGTTATGATCCCAGCTAATGTTTGCTTTGGACATGTCAGATCCCAGACTGAAACCTGTCTTCAGAGATCACATTTTCATTTCTTTTGTTTTAACAAAGTGGTCACTTGCTAAAACATGAGCTGCAGATTTGGTTTTAACAATAAAACAGAAGTTAATTAACAAAAGAAATTAAACTAGAAAGAGAATAAACTAAATTATCCAATTACAATTTACATGCAAAGACTTTTAAACATACATCAAAAGTTTAAGCCCATAAATCACAAAATATTCCTTTATAGACTTAAAAGTAAAAAAAGCAACAGCTTTTGTATAGCACTCAAAACACACCCCGGTACAGTAGCCAAAAGCTCCACTTGTACAGGACTCACAACAATACTTGTTTCTAACACCTCAATGGTTTTAAGTCACTTTTGACTTGGTATGTAAACCACAATGGCAGATAGCTTCTTCCTACAGCCATGATGGATATTTTCTATATTAGCGTGTTTAGACATGCTATTACACACCTCTGCAGCAAGTGGGATTTGAACCTGGCTCAGACATGTGGACACTACCACAAGGGCATTCCTGGAGCTTTATATATACCTAAGCTTGAATGTACTCACTTTAAACAACCTGTTCAGGGTTTATCCCAACACTGCAAGTCTCAGACAAACACAAGCTCTTCACTCTAAGGTAATCACTATGTCCTTCCCTTCTAAGGAGCACTGGGTTATATTACAATGTTCATCCAAGGGCATCACAGAACTGCTCAAAATTCAAAGTAAAAATCTCTCTTTCCAAGCTATAGATGTTTCCTTTAAGCACAAGAAGAAAATAAGTTCCAGAAATTTATAACAAACCTGAAGATCCTATTATTTACCTTAATGGGTGCAAGACAATTTAAAAATCAATAAAAGTCCCTTAGTGCTGCATATAAGTACATTAATTCCAAAGCTAGACCACAAAAATGTTTTAACAGAAACTACCATGGTGACAGAAATACTTCCAAATTAATTATTAACAGAAAATCCACATTACTAACTCAAAAAACAAGAATTTAAATTCACAATAGATGACATTAAAAGTACATATAAATCACATAGTTTGCATCACATCCTCCTGTGATTTCCAAGTTGGGCTCACTGATGAGGAACAGGTTTCCCAGCTGATTCTCCTCCTTCATAAACCAGAGACACTGAGGCTAATTGAAGTACCTTCATTATTACCCGAGGAAAGGATCCTCCCCTGGGTACTTGTGCTGATAGATCAGAAGCTGAAGCTTTTCCAACCACTGAGTATCTGATTGCCTTCTTGGTCAGAGTGAGTGCCAGTGAGTGACTTTTACCTGATGCTGCACTGAAAGAATGCTAAGTTTATACAAGGGCTCTGTACATACGAATGTCTTCTTTTAATGGTGTTTGGTGACGAGGATTAAAAATTAAATTGGACTTCTTGAAATGATTAGATTGAATGTGTGGGAGGTTTGAGACAGAAAGTGCTTTGGAATGACTGCTCTCCTATGCAAAAGTAGAGGGTTAAAAAAAGAGAATTAAGTCTCAGTGCTAAAGAAGCAGCTGAGTCCTTGTTGTGTTTAGTGAGAGAGAAGCAGGTGAAGTAATCCTGACAGACGTCACAGTGGATGGGTTTGTTTCTTGTGGGGGTTCACTGATGTTCCAGGTTATGCAACAATAATGTAAAAGCTTTATTATAGAACACAGAATATTTCTCTCCTGTGTGAGTGCACTGATGAACCAGATGCTTGCACCCTTTTTTTTTTATTAAATTCATTCATGGAATGAACACATCACTGGCTAGGCCAGCAGTTTTTGCCGAATTCCTAATTGCCAACAATGTGGTTTGTGTGGACCATTTCGGAGGTTAGTTAAGAGTCAATCACATTGCTGTGGAAAGGGCAACAAATTTTCTTCCCTGAAGGGGAAATAATCAGCATGATGTTTCCTTCCCTAAAGGTGAACGAGTAGGTGTTTTAACAACAATCAACAGTGGTCAGTTTTTAATTCAGTTTTTTTTAATTGAATTCAAAATTCACCATCTGCATTGGTGGGCTATGAACCCAGAGCATCAGCCTGGGGCTCGGGATTACTAGACCAGTGAAATTAGCCATATGCCACCCTCTCCCCTCCAGTGTGAATATGCAGGGAGTTTATGACTACCTGAAGGATTTATGAGGCATCTCATAGGTGAATAGTTACTTCTCTGTGAATGTGTTGTTATCGACAGAGAATTGATGACTCCAAGACTGACGTATCTGACAAGTCACTCATGACTGGGTTTATATGGGTTCAACAAATCCACACCCCTCATTATACACTTTGAACTGTTTCTCCTGTGTGGACTGTCTGATGTCTCAGGAGACTCGATGACTGTGTGAATGCTCGGTCGCACACCTCACAATTGAAGGGTTTCTCCCCCGTGTGGACTGTCTGATGTCGCAGGAGGCTTGATGAATACGTGAAGGCTCGATCACACATCTCACACTTGAAGGGTTTCTCCCCTGTGTGGATTATCTGATGTTGCATCAAGTTTGATGAATGTGTGAAGGCTCGGTCACACAGCTCACACTTGAAGGATTTCTCACCCGTGTGAAGTGCCTGATGTCGCAGGAGGTGAGATGATTGTATGAACGCTCGGTTACAAACCTCGCACTTGAAAGGTTTCTCCCCTGTGTGGATTCGTTGATGTCTGCGGAGGTCTGTTAACTTTGAAAATGATTTCTCACACACTCTGCATGTAAATGGCTTCTCCCCTGTGTGAATGCGCTGGTGTGCACGTAGGCTTGATGATTTTGAGAATGATTTGTCACACACATCACAGCAGATAAGTTTCTCCCCAGAGTGGGTGCCTTTGTGTCTCAGGAGTGTTGATGATTGGTTGAATGCTCGGTTGCACACTTCACACTTGAAAGGTTTCTCCCCTGTGTGGATTGTCTGGTGACGCAGGAGGCTTGATGAATGTGTAAAAGCTCGACTGCACACCTCACACTTGAAGGGTTTCTCCCCCGTGTGAAGTGCCTGATGCTGCAGGAGGCTCGAGGAATGTGTGAAGGCTCGATCACACATCTCACACTTGAAGGGTTTCTCCCCTGTGTGAGTCGTCTGATGTTGTAAGAGGTGCGATGACTGTGTGAAGGCTCGGTCACACACCTCACACTTGAAGGGTTTCTCCCCTGTGTGAATTCGTTGGTGTCTGCAGAGGTTCGTTAACTTTGAAAATGATTTGTCACAAACCTCACAGATGAACGGTTTCTCCCCTGTGTGAATGCGCTGGTGAGCACGGAGACTTGATGACTGTGAAAATGATTTCCCGCACACTTCACATGTGAATGGTTTCTCCCCTGTATGAATACGCTGGTGAGTTCGGAGGCTTGATAACTGCGAGAATGATTTATCACACACCTCACATGAGATAGGTTTTTCTCCAATGTGGTTGTCTTTTTGGATCAGGACTGTTGATGACTGTGTGAAATCTTGGTCCCACACCTTAACTGTAAAAGGTTTCACTTCCATGTGGCTCTTCAACGATGAGTCCTGTATGTTCGCAGTTGTCATGAGCCTATGGAGTCCTCCTCACACAGGAACAGCAAACAACCTGTATATGAGGCTTGACGAACGAATGAAACTCTAACCACACTTGGAGCCAATCACACCTTTTCCCAACCTCACCCTGACCGATCACCACAACCAAACCTTCAACAAGGTTGGTTCTGATGAAAGACTCCACACCACTGACTGATTTCCAGATGATGGCTTCACGGCCCAACCTGTCTTGTGTTGAATAATGTTATTAAGGAATTGGAAGTCCTCCCACAGCTGTGCAGTTATTTCTTGGGCAACAGTCTGTACCTATCAGTAGTGTCTTTATCCTCTTTGTATTCTCCAGTGTAGCACAGTGCAATCCTTCTGTAAAAAAGGAAACGAAAACATAATTTCCTCAAACTTATTCTTCTCCTTTGCAGAAGGGGCTGACTGTCACAGCCTCTGTTTCCAGCAGGATCACCGGATAGTGACCAGGAGCAAACAACGAGGCTACTTTCTTTTCTCACCTCAACCCCATCTTCCCAGGCACAATCAATGTAATGGCAAAGAAAATTGGACGCAGTGTAAAACAGGCTATCAATTCACTAGTTGCTCAACTTGTACTGGCAAGGACCAATTTTCCTCTTTCACATTGTGTACGATGCAAAAACACTTAGGAGACGTTAATTTAATGGAGATTTTGAAATTTATTTAAGGAAAACATTGTTTCAGTGCAGCTAATTGAAGGGCTCTGGTTTATCCCGAGAAATTGTATACATTGCCCAGCCTTTTTAAAAGGCCAAAGCCTTCAAGGAACATATTTAAAGAAGGCTTTCCAAAACATTTCAAGATTTCAACCTCTCTCCAACAGGCAGACTGAGTATACATCCTTTTCTTTTTTCAGCAAGGTTGCATTTACAAATTAACAAGCTGTTTGCAATTCCTCAAGATAGGTGAATGACCATGAAACAAGACAAAACAGCACGTCAGACATTTCTCTCCATCAAATTCGATTCGCTTCCTCCCTACACATTGTTTTCAAACCACCATCTCACTTCTGAGCACTGACCCAGCTCTTCAAACAATCATAGTGATTTCCCAGCGTTAAATGAAGCAGCTGCTGCAAAATCTGAAGTAACTCTCCACCTCCCAGATGAATACACCTCACCTTCTCATATTCAGGAATGAGACAACAACAAAACTCAGCCTGGAAATGAGAAGGGAAATGCTTCCAACAAACACTCAATGTCCAACACACAGCTCCAGTCAAACAGTTCAGTACAAAGTACCAAGTAAACAGCTCTCTCAGCTGGATCTTCTTACACAGCATAAGGGACATTTCCACCCCTGACTGCCCACGGGATAGTCAGACTGCCTGAAGATTGGTGTGGATATTATCGGACACAATTTGTATAAAAGCTGCTCACCATCTCCTCACTTGGTTTTCAATCCCTATAGGAAGTGAACCAGCTCTGGAAGAGGAAGAGGAGAGAATGGGCAAAGTGGGTGGGCTCTCTGATTGACGTCTCTCACAGTCAATCCAAATATTTCTGCAGCAACATGAGTTTCCTGAAGCTTGGGAAACTGACCGGTGAAATGGAGACTACATTGAGCAGCAGATCAGATGGATACTTGTCATTGTAGCATATGAATAAAATCTCACTTCTTGGGGTATGTAGCCAATGACGTATTTGACAATTATCATGTCCTTTGGCAGTTTGGTAACAATAGGAGCTCAAAAGTTAACCTCTGGTCTTCTTAAAATTCATTGCTGGTGTTTCCTTCTTAAAATCAACTTTATTTCGGATTAATTTGAAAAGTCGACACTTAAGTATCTTTTAGGTCACTGGGAATACAAAGTTCTCCCAGTGGTTGGTGCTGCTGTCGCTTGGGTTGTTCATTGGGCTGTCATCTAAAAGCTGAGGAAAACTGGTCCTGAAACATTGGAGGCTGACTATAAAAATGAGGCTTTGAGTGCAATCATCTTGGGATGAGTCTCTAAAGATGTGGAACCTGAGAGTTTGAAATGAGAGTTCAGTGATTTGGCAGTGGGAGATATTGTTTTGTCCTGTTTTCCAAACTCCTGCACAGATCAGTGGGAGCTGGAGTAGACCAAGGCCCAAGAGATGGGAGATAAACCACAGCAGTCCGACAAAATCGAGTGAACATGCCAATGGACATCACATGTAGGTGATTGGTAGGTGAATATTTCTTTCTACTACCTATTCTGACTAGTTTTCAGATTGAAGGTCAAACAGAAGAAATATATATCCAGATTGACAACTAAAGGTCAGTTGTAAGTTAAGGGAATAAATTTAAAATCTAATTAAACTTAATAAGGATACAGGACCTAGTATTGTCTTGCAGCTGCAATCGGAGTCTGATGTACAACTCCCTTGCTCTTCGTGAATAAATAATAGATAACCAGTCAGTACCAAGAACCACAACTTTCACAAAATATTTCAGGTGCATGAACAATGAATGTGATTGGCCACTTTTAGAATACTGCTTATAATTATGGTCACCCTTTTGTTTTATCCTTCAGTCACAGGATGAGGGCAGTGCTGGCCAGGCAGCATTTATTGCCCACCCCTAATTTCCCAGAGGGCAGTTAACAGCCAACCACATTGCTGTGGCCATGTAAGGACAGCAGTTTCCTTCCCTGAAGGACATTAATGAATCAGATGGGTTTTTCCATACAATCGGTAATGTATTCATGGTTATCACTAGACTCTTAATTCCAGACATTTATTGATTTCAAATTCCACTATCTGCCATGGCGGGATTCAAACCTGGGTCTCCAGAACATTATCTGAGACTCTGGGTTAACAGTCCAACAATTATACTACTCGGTGATCACCTCCCATTTAGGAAGGATGTTGTTAGTTTTAGGATATGGAGAGGCGAGGCAGATACAAAAAGATGAGAAGGAATTATTTCTCTCAAAGGGTGGTGAAACTGAAATTCACTACCCCAGGGTATGGTAGATATTGGGCAAATGTCTACATTCTTGAGAATGACAGATTTTTAATTAATAACAGGTTCAAGGGTTATGGGACCAGGCAGGAAAGTGGAGTTGAGGCCAAAATGAAAGCAGCCATGATTGTTTGAAATAGTGTGCTGGCTTGAGGGGCTGAATTGCTGATTCCTGCTCTGAGTTATGTTCTTGCAGCTGCTGTCACTGTTCCCTTTGTAAATGGGTGACAGATATTTCTAGTGTGGGATTAGCATTCTTCATCCTCGGAGGTTTTAGAACTGACAACATCAGTGTAGATGTGCAATCTTGGATGTGCTTGACAGTAGATCAGAAAACAACTCACAGCAAACAAGGCAGTGCTGACACAAAGTGGTGGGAACAGCATGCACCAGAGAAAGTGATAAAAGTGTTATAGACCAGACCATACCCCTTCATAACATGTCAAGGAGATAGCACAGACTCTAACTTTTTCTTATTTTAAAGGCAAGTGCCAGGCTTTGTATGCTGGATGCATTTGACTTGTCAAACGAACAGTCTTGGAGCAAAATACACTTTCTTCATACATTATCATTAAAAATACAGACAAAATAAAAGAATTGGCTTAACTGTAACTCTATTGAAATACTTAACGAAATAATAAACTATTCATTAACTGTCCCAATATGGTAACATCCCATTAACACACCCTTGCAAAGGCAAAGCCAATCAGATTGATTGTCTCATACACAATTCTAGCAAGAGGAAGAGAATCCCACCTTTTAGCCGCACGGGCAAGAAAAACAGCCTCCAGATCCAGCTTCAAGACTTCAGCAATGGCTACTTGAAAGCTGAAACTAAAATCTTGTTTCTGTGGGAGCTTCACCCTTCCCATTCAGGCTGCTCCTATTATTCCAATTGTTTTTAAAAAAGGCCTCATGCCATTTACTTTATTGGCTTGAAGCAGACTGTCTGACACCTCTGTCCCAACCTCTCTTCATAAAAGGGACAAAATACACCTCTTTAAGCCATAGTGTTTTCACAGGAGGGAGAGGGACACAGTGTTCTGAATTATCAAATTGTATTACTTCCCAAAAATCGTGGAGGATCTGTTTTTTTCTCCCAGAAGTGTTTCTGTATTGTTGCCTGTGTTTTGGACACTTTGACTAGCTTATGTATTTAAACAGATTACCCAAGCGCCCTTATTGGTGAGGCAAACAAAGGAACATGGATAACACAGTGTAGAGTTAGAGCAACATAACAGGCCGAACAGCATCGGAGGAGTGGGAAAATTGATGTTTCAGGTGGGGACCCAACACGGAATTTGACTTGCGGTTCAAGTCGACTTTGCTAACAAAATATTCCTTATTAAAATCACCATGTGAACATTTCTCAAATTCCCACAGTATTTGTCCTTTTTATCCAGCTCAATCTATCTGAAGGATATCACCCAGAACGATCCATGCTTGAGCTGGACCATTGAAATCTCCCTCCTATCTGACATAAGGCCAGCTGTCTTCCATAGAGGTGGTCTCACAGTTCAGGCCAGATACTATCCTGAGAATTCTTGGGTTGCCGCATGATCTTCTGCCATGTGTCTCGCTCCAAGGCATCACAGAGGAAGTGGACTCCAGGTATGTTTTCTTATTCCCTCCCCTTGTCCCTTACTTTCCTAAATGTTCTGTGGCCTTTGGCCAATGGGTTGTGTGAACATCGCCAATGTTGCTATGCCAGAAGGTGTAAAGTGCACAGCCTCACACATCGGCTGGATATCAAGGCGCTGAAAATCTTATTGAAAATTTGCCAATACACAATCCTTGGGCCTGCTGTAACTGGAAACTCTGAACCACTGTGTCCTATTTGATGTTGGTATCCACTGTTCTTAGTAGCCAACGGCTGCTGTTTAGCTTGGTCACTTTTCTGTCAGTCCCGATTTCTCCAGCTGTGGGTCACTTTGGAATGTCTAATTTTGGGTCCATGACTGCTTGGCTAAAGTAACTGCATTTCATTCCCAAACTCACATAGCCATTGGACATCTTTTCACAGCTCTGATTGGTTTACCTTTCAGTAGCTTGATTTTTCACTTGGTCAGAACACTGCAACTGGATAATCAGGAATTTCAGGGACGTGCTGATGTGATATCAGCTTCAACATATCCTTGTGCATGCAGTGGAGTAATGGAGGGTCAAAGAAATGATTGACTTCAGCAAAATGTATCAATTCAGGAAATCAGCTCAGAGAAAACTCAGCTGAGACCATCGGAGAAAGGAGAAAGTGGAAATTGTAGATCATCAGTTTTTTGTTGATGGGTGTGGGCCTGTGACTTACTGGGAATAACCTGTATGATTTACAACAGATGTCCAATGTACAACTTCAAAAATTGACGACAAAAATAAAAATTGCTGGAAAAGCTAAGCAGATCTGGCAGCATCTGTAGAGAGAAAGCAGAGTTAACATAGCAGGTTGAGTGACCATTCCTCAGAACTCGATGAAGAGTCACCCAAACCAAAATTTTAACTCTGATTTCTCTCCACAGATGCTGCCAGACCTGCTGTGCTTTTCCAGCACTTTCTATTTTTGTCTCTGATTTACAGCGTCTTCAATTATTTCATTTTTTTATTGATTATATTGACAGTATTTTATACGTCATGGGATATGGGTGTTAATGGCTGGGACAAATTTATTGCCCATCCTGGTTACTGTTGAAGAGGTGTTAGTGAGCTGTCTTCTTGAAATGCTGCTAGAGCTGAAAGATCACTAAACCTTATCCTGAAATGTGTAAACATTTTGAATTGATTAACAACAAATTCACCATTTCAGAACTCCAGATGTAACAATGTTACTGGATTGAGAAATTAACCGAAAAACAAAGGATGAAAGTACTTAACCACATTAAAAATAACAGAATCTGAACAATGCTCAACAATGGGTGGCACAGCAGGTTAGCACTGCTGCCTTACAAGAGCTAGGGACACATGTTTCATTCTGTGACTGTATGGAGTTTGCGCATTCTCTCTGTGTCTGCTTAGGTTTCCTTTGGGTGCTCTGGTTTCCCCCACAATCTAAAGATATGAAGGTTAGGTGAATTGGCAATGCTAAATTAACAAACCATCTGGGGATGAGTAGGTTTGGGGATGGTTCTGGCTGAATGCTCTTTGGGAAGATTGGTGTGGACTCAATGAGCCAAATTCAGTTCCCACTCTCCAGGGATTCTATGAATTGTTCTCCAATGAGCTGAGTAAGAGTGTGAGTACCCTCCAGAACTTTGAGATATAAAATCCAGGATTGTGGTGCACTCCTTCCTGCCATGCTCTGTACCTGGAGACCAAACCAACCAGGGATTCAGCTCTGAGCGCACAGCTTAAACCCCTCACCTTTTTGCTGACCCTTCTTCAGAAAGAACAACCAAGCCATGAGGTCAGATTTCCTGCTCCTCTAATGTTGTCTGGCCTGCTGTGTTTCTCCAGCTCCACACTGTTATATCAGACTTCAATATCTCTATAAAAGCTGTGTCTACAACTTCCACATCACAGTGACCATTAGAGTGGGCTTTACATAAAATAATCCAAAATTTCAACTCTTTCCTCACAAAATGTTCCTGTAATTATATTGAGTCATTAATATCTCTAAGAAGAGATGCCTACATTTATCAGATCTGTTTAAAATCTTGTGAAAACCCAACATCTCCAGAAATATCTCGGATATTGCTACAAAAACTCACATTTGGTGAGAAAATGCTGGAGAGATTTTCTCTGGCAGTCGCTTCCGATGTGTGATAGATGGAAGGACACGCCTCCACAGGGACACCCCACAATTCATCCAGACCTCTCTCAACTCCGCTCCAAACTATATTACCCATGCAGCCTGTGGTCCGCCTGCGTAATGAGGGGCGACGGGAGGCGAGCAGGGGAGAGCTCCTTTGCAGTGCCTGATGGAAATTGTCGTTGCCAAGCGTTCGTGAATTCAAATCTAAGCGCGCGGTCAGTCCGCCTGTGTGTCACGTGGACGGTGCTGTAATTGGAGTTGCGTCACTGTCAATGGTGGCGGGAACTGGATGCTATGTTGGGTTTGCGTCTGACTCCGCTGCCACGGACTGTTGTACATTGTGATGTCAGGGCTCGAGGGTGGACTTCTCCCCCAGGCTTTGTTCGTTCTTAGGGAGTTCAGGGGGTTGGAGGAAAGCCTCCAGATCAGGAGAGAGGAGCCTCGTGGTGTCAGAGGTAATGGGAACTGCAGATGCTGGAGAATCTGAGATAACAAGGTGTAGACCTGGATGAACACAGCAGGCCAAGCAGCATCAGAGGAGCAGGAAGGCTGACGTTTTGGGCCTTGACCCTTTTCTGATGAAGGGTCTCGGCCTGAACCGTCAGCTTTTCTGCTTCTGAGATGCTGCTTGGCCTGCTGTGTTCATCCAGCTCCACACTTTGTTATCCTTGTGGTGTTGTCTGGTCATTGAGCATAGAAACGGGCCCTTTGGCCCAACCAAACCATAATCCCAAACGAAACTGGTTGCACCTGCCTGTGCTTGGACAGTATCCCTCCAAACAATTCTTACTGATGTACTTATCCAAATGTCCTTTAAACAATGCACTGTACCCACAACCACCACTTCCTCTGGAAGTTCAATCCACACAGAAGCCACTCTATGTGAAATAAGTTCCTCATGTCTTTTTAAAGTCATTCTGGCCTCACCTTAAAAATATATCCCCTTGTCTTGAAACCCATGCCCTAGGGAAAAGACATCTGCTATTCACCTTATCTATACTCCCGTGAATTTATAAACCTGTATAAAGTCACCCCTCAGTGTCCCAGCCTCTCCACATAATTCAAACCCTCCATTCCTGTCAAGATCCTGCTAAATTTCTTCTGAACCTCCTGTAGTTTAATAATATTCTTCCTATGACAGGGTGACCAGAATTGGGCACAGTACTCCAGAAGAGAACGCACCAATGTTCTTTACAACCTCAGCATGATGTCCCAACTGCTATAGTCAAAGATCTGAACAATGAAGGCAAGCGTGCTAAATACCTTCTTAACCATCCTGCCTACATGGAAATCAAACTTCAAAGAATTATAAGCCAGAACCCTTGGATCTCTGTGTTCTACAACACTACCCAAGGTCCTACTTTGAATTGTGTATGTCCTGCCCTTCTTTTACCTTGCATTTATCCAAATTAAATTCCATCTGCCACTCCTCAGCCTATTGACCCAACTGATTCCAAAAATCTCTTTGTACTCTTAGATAACCTTCACTGTGCACTATGCCACCAATTTTGCTGTCATCTGCAAACTTAGTGACCATGCCTTCTATATTCTTATCTAAATCATTTACATAAATGATAAACAAAAGTGGACCCAGCACTGATCCTGGTGGAACATTGCTGGCAACAGGCATCCACTCTGAAAAACAACCCTCTACCACCACCCTCTATCTCTTGCCATTCTTATCAACCTTTAAATCCTTCCAATATGCCTGCGGTAAGAGTGGGAGAATCTCTTGATTGGCCATGCTTTACACAGTGTGGTGTCCCTCATGTGGTGACCTCTTCCAGGAAGCTTCCCCATGTAAATGGACATCAGTACCTGCTTTGCCTGTCTTGGAGAACTCGGAGTGGGAAGGGAATCGAAGAAGATAAAGTATCTCAGGTTGTAGAGTTGCTCGCCCAGCCGGTGTGTTTTGTTGCAGACATTATGTCACCCTACTAGATAACATTATGAGCACATCTCCAGTGATGTGTTGGTGTTCTGTCCCACTTGTTATTTATATGCCTTGATTTGCTGGAGTGGTTGGCACCACTTGCGATTCTGTTTTTCAGTGGTTTGTATATCGGGTCCAGTTCAATGTGTCTGTTGATGCAGTTCCGGTTGGAATATTAGGCTTCCAGTAATTCCCTGGCATGTCTGTGTTTGCCTTGAGCTGTTACGGATGTGTTGTTCCAGTTGAATTCATATCTTTCTTCGTTGATGTGTACTGAAACCAGTGAGAATTGGTCGTATGGGATCCTTTACGTTAGTCAGTACTGACGAACATAATGGATCCCATACCCACAACCAATAAAATCAACCAAATGCACAAAATAACATGCAAGGACTGTGAGAAACACTACATAGGCCAAACAGGAAGAAAACTGTCAATAAGGATACATGAACACCAATTAGCCACCAAGAGACAGAACCAGAAGTGAGGCCAAGCACCCCAGTAAACTGAGGCATATAAATAACAAGTGGTTCAGAACACCAAAGCTTCACCAGAGACGCACTGACAATGTTACCGAGCAGGGTGACAAAAGGCCTGCAACAAAACACACTGGCTCAGTGAGCAAGTTACAACCTCATCCACAGCCCGAGAAACAAATCTTCTCAAAAACTATTAAGTATCTCAGCCCACAGTAACACTGACCAATATATTGTGTTCAGGATGCTTACAGTAGGATTCTGAGTGTTTCAGTGAATAGAACACAGCATGATGACAAATCAGATGGTTTGGATTCAACTAAAAAGTTAATTTATTGAGAATTCTAGACAGATTAATAAAACAGACAAAACAATCTGCAGAAACCAAGTTAGCATTAATCAAAACAACAAAACATTTTAAAATGATTTAAGATCTTTTCCAGAACACAAAATTAATCTTGGAAGAGTATAAAGTGAAAATATCACACTGCTATTATATTGAGGTTTGATTGAATCAGGGAACTCATGTCTAAAGACCCATTCCCACTTCCTCACAATACTCAGGATAGTGGTCCTCCTGGACAAGAGAGTATAAACTTTCCCCATTGTATTAGTCAAACAACAGTTACCTGAAGAGGATCTGGCTATAATTCACATAAATTAAGGCAGGATTTGAATCCAATTCATAGCCATTCCTGAGACCTGGGTCACGTTACTAACATACAAACATCAGGAAAACTCTCAGATTACTTTAAAATCCCAACTTTTTAGTCCGGCTCTCAATTCCAATAATCAGTGATGACACCGAACTTTAGTGACACAGGCCGGAACTCATTTCCATCATATAAAGCCATTAATGGTTTAGGGATCCAGTGATCATGTGCGCCCATGGATCAACCAATTTCCATTCCTGGAAAACCCTCTTTCCCCAGGTGTGTTGGACAGTGCTTTCTAATTCCCAACTCTCTGTCCTTTCTCCCTCCAATCACCACAATGCTTTTGTAGCTGTCAATCTGCTTTAATCACTCCCTCATCTGAATTCTACATCCTTGTTATCAAAATTATATTTAGTCTCCTTTCTAACTCGATCTCCTCTTTCTCAACCCTAAGGGGTGAAAATTTGAATGTATCCATGACACAATTAGTTTATTGATTGATTGCCACATCAAGCACTAGTAGTCCTGCTTTCCTCTGTCAAAACTGCTCATTGCTGCAGATCATCATAAAGAGGAAGGATAACCCCCAACTTTTCTCCTGAGAAATCAACTGCGATTGTGTGTAAGTTATGTTCCAGCAGTACATTTGCTCCCTTTCTCTTCTCTTTCTCAGGCCCCAATATACCTTCAAAATGAAGCTGTGATTTACTAATGCTTCTTTCAATGTTGTTGTCTATAATTACTGAACCCTATGCTGTCTCCTACACTGGGAACACAAAACCCAGACTGGGTGATCATTTTGTCCAAATTGTTCATTCAGTAAAATGATCCTGACATTCCAGTGGCTTACCATCTTGAATTCATACTGACATTTCTATCTTCTACCTGCTACAGTTTTCCGGTGAGGTGCAATGCAAACTGGTTGATCAGCATTTTATTTTCTTGACAGGCACTTAGGAATCTTCAGGATTTAATTTAACAGTAAATTAATCAATTTCTGTCCACACACAACCGCACCACCCCCACCCCCACCAAGCTGACCAATTTGCTGCTGTTAGTACGTACGAATAATCATCTTAGTCTATATCATTTCTCTTACTATTAGCAGTCCCTTTGCCTTTTATTTTGGGACACCTTTACTGTCTGTTCCACTTGCTCTTCATCCCCCTTTTTTTGCATCATAAAACACATCACTTTACCAGCCCCATTCAGTTTTGAAGAGTCGTCATATTGGACTCAAAGCATTAACTCTGTGTCACTATCACAGATACCACGAGAACCATTGAGTTTCTCCAGCATTGATTTTAGATCAAATCACCAGCATTCATAGTATATTATTTTACTGGAATACTGCCTCTTTGAAAGATGTGCTGATTACGGGACTCACGAACACAGAAATTAGAATAAGTATATTCCTGTCTAACATTTCCAAGATAATATCTGGGTATTCAGCTAAGTGTGTGGGAACTGTACAAAGTCTCTGACTGTAACTCAGAGGTGGAGAATTTTCAAAGAATTCTTGGGAATTCAAACTTTCCAGGCATTTCCAAAGAGTCAGTGCATTTGACAGACAAGGAACGACAAAACATATCCTGCAAATACAGTGACTGGAAGATTGGCAAGTCTCTGCTGATCTGTTGATTTCTAAAGTCTGTGTTGTTGCTTCTTGTTGAATTGGCAAACTTCACACTCTGTACCAACACAAACTTCCTTCCAAGAGAGTACAGCTCCCAAGAGCATGTCAATGATGTACACCTGCAATCTTTTCTTGGTACGTCACTTTTATTTGATATCTCCAGAAATGATGTAACATCAATTACAAACAGTTTAGAACACATGGAAGTGGCTTGAAAAATATGCTTTAAAGTGACCCAAGGTCAGAGTCAAGTATCACATCCTTTCTCCCAGGTACTGGTTGAAATCCTCACAAGTAACAACAACAGCCAGACTCTCTCTCTCTCTCAATCTGTGCACTACATTACTCAGTATGTGTTAACTCTCTGGATACAAACACAACGGGGTTGCCCTCACTGCATGGGGATTACTCCAAGTCCTGTGTCACTGACATCACACTGCAGGGTGGCTCCATTGTTGACATCATAATCCCTCAGCCTGGTGATGTCATCACTAGGTGTTTGATGGGAGTGAAAGCTGCTTCTTGTTCTGTGTCCCAGTCCCACTGAACACCCTGCACTGTGAGACTGTGTACACCGTTACACATCTGGGTAAAAGCTTGTCAAGAACATATCCAGTTGCTTCCATGTGGGTTTGCTGATATTGAAGGAGGTCCAACAACTGTGTGAAAGCTTTAATCCAGAATTCATACTGAAAGGATTTTGCCCTGTTTGAGTGCACTGATGGACTAGGGAAAATGCTGATGATGTGAAAGCCTGGTCACACACTTCACACTTGAATGGTTTCTCACCTGTATAACTGTTAGTGTTTTAGGAGATTGGGGAGTGTGTGTAAACCTTTCATACACGTTGCACATGAACAGTATCTCCTTTGTGTAAATGTGTTGATGTTAATAGAGTTAAACGCATGTTGTGAATGATTTGTCACATGACTAAGAACTGGAAGGATTCTGCCCTGTGTGGATGCATTGGTGTCAATGGAGGTTAAGAACACAAGAATTAGGAGCAAGACTAAGTCGTCTGGCCGGTACAGCCTGCTCCACCATTCAATAAGATCATGACTGATTGTTTTGTGGACTCAGTTCCACTTGCCTGCCCATTCACCATAACCCTTAATTCTTTTACTGTTCAAAAATCTATCCATCTTTGCCTTTAAAAATTCAACGAGGTAGACTCAACTGCTTCACTGGGAAGGGAATTCCACAGATTCACAATTCTTTGGGTGAAGTAGTTCCTCCTCAACTCAGTTCTAAATCTGCTCCACCTTATTTTGAAGCTATACCCCCTCATTCTAGTTACATTTGCCAATGGAAACAACTTTTATGCTTCTATCTTATCTATTCCCTGTATGTTTCAAAAGATACACCCTCATTCTTCTAAATTCCAATAAGTATAGGCCCAGTCTACTTAATCTCTCCTCATAAGCCAACCCTCTCAATTCCAGAATCAATCTAGTGAACCTCCTCTGGACCCCCTCCAGTGCCAGTTCATCCTTTCTCAAGTAAGGAAACCAAAACTGTACCCAGTATTCCAAGTGTGGTCTCACCAGCATCCTACACAGCTACAGCATAGCCTCCTGATTTTGAAACTCCATCCCTCTAGCAATGAAGGAAAATATTCCAGCTGCCTTCTTAATTACCTGCCGCACCTGCAAACCAAACGCACCCAGGTCCCTCTGCACAGCAGCATGCTGCAGTTTTACACCATTTAAATAATAGTCCATTTTGCTGTTATTCTGACTGAAATGGGTGATCTCACATTTACAAACTTTGTACTCCACCTGCCCACTCACTTAACCCAATTATATCCCTCTGCAGACTTTCAGTGTCCTCTGCACACTTCATTCTACCATCCATCTTAGTATCACCTGTGAACTTTGACGCATTACACTTGGTCCCCAATTCTAAATCATCTATGTGAACCTCCTCTGGACCCCCTCCAGTGCCAGTTCATCCTTTCTCAAGTAAGGAAACCAAAACTGTACCCAGTATTCCAAGTGTGGTCTCACCAGCATCCTATACAGCTACAGCATAACCTCCTGATTTTGAAACTCCTGATTTTGAAACAATTGTGGTCCCAATAGTGATCCCTGAGGCACACCATTAACCACTGATCACGAACCAGAAAACACTCATTTATCTCCAGTCTTTGCTTTCTGTAAGTTAACCAATTTATTACCTGTAATGCCTTGCACCTTTATCTTGTGCAGAACCTTGTCGAATGCCTTCTGGAAATCCAGATACACCACATCCACCAGTTCCCCATTGTCCACAGTGCTCATTATGTCTTCAAGAAATTCCATGAAATTAGTTAAACATGACCGGCCTTCATGAACCTATGCTGCATCTGCCCAATAGGACAATTACTATCCAAGTGCCTTGTTATTTCTTCCTTAATGACAGATTCAAGCATTTTCTCCACTACCAAAGTTAAGCTATCAGGTCTGTAGTTACCTGCCTTTTGTTAACCTTTTTTAAACAGTGGTGTCACATTTGCTGCTTTCCAATCTAACGGAACTGCCTCAGAGTCCAGTGAATTTTGGTAAATTACCACGATTAGCATTTGCTATTTCCCGTCATTTCTTTTAGGAATCTAGGATGCATTCCATTAGGACCAGGAGACTTGTCTACCGATTAGCTTGCCCAACAGTACCTCTTTAGTGATAATGATTGTTTCAAGTTCTTTGCCTGTCAATGCTTCTTTGCACTCAATTATTGGCGTGTTATTTGTGTCTTCACTGTGAAGAATTACACAAAATACCTGTTCAATGCTTCGGCCATTTCCTCATTTCCCATTATTAAATCTCCCTTCTCATCCTCTAAGGAAACAATTTTTACCTGCGTGAATGCGATGGTGCACATACTTGTTTTCATTTTATACATTTGTAGAAACATTTGCTCATTTTATATTCTGAGCTAGTTTATTCTCACAATCCACCTTACTTTTCTTTATGAGATAGCAGAAACTGCAGATGCTGGAGAATCTGAGATAACAAGGTGTAGAGCTGGATGAACACAGCAGGCCGCTGGAGATGCTGGAGAGTCTGAGATAACAAGGTGTAGAGCTGGATGAACACAGCAGGCCGAGGAGCATCATAGGAGCAGGAAGGCTTATGTTTCAGGCCTAGACCCTTCTTCAGAAACTTTTCTTTACAGCATTTTTCATGGCTTTCTATTGACCTTTAAAGTTTCCCACTAATCTTAGCCACCTTGTATGCATTTGTTCTCAATTTGATACCGTCCTTTATTTCCTGAGTTATCCACAGCTGATTAAACCTTTTCCTGCAGTCTTTCCTTTTCATTGGTAGATACTTCTGCTGATCACTGTAAAAAATCACTTTAAAAGTCCTCCACTGTGCTTCTGTTGTCCCACCATATAGTCTTTGCTCCCAGTCTATCTTAAAAAAGGGAAAAGCCATTCACATGCAAGGCGCATGACAAATCATTCTCACAATTATCAACACTCCTCAAGGACCAAAGTATTAACAGTGGGGAAAAAACATTCACGTGAGGTTTGCAACAAATCATCGGCATGGTCGTTTGATCCTAAGACTGTTTTGTATATCTCACGTCAGAATGGCCTGTCTCCTTTATGAATTAGCCAGTGATTCCCCACTGTGTAAACTGCTTGAGATACACTTCACATTTTAAGGGATAACGAAGTGTAGAGCTGGATGAACACATCAAATCAAGCAGCATCCTGCTCCTCTGAAACTGCTTGGTCTGCTGTGTTCATAAGATATAGGAGTGGAATAAGGCCATTTGGCCCATCGAGTCCACTCCGCAAATCAATTCATCTAGTTCTACACTTTGTTATCTCAGATTCTCCAGCATCTGCAGTTCCTACTATCTGTCACATTTTAAGGGTTTCTCCCCTTTGTCAATATGTTCATGTTTGCAGAGGCTCCATGATTGAGAGAATGATTTGTCAAACATCTTGCTGATGAATGGTTTATCCCTGTGTGGATTCATTGATTTGCATGGAGGATGCTTGACTAAGAGAATGATTGCTTCAACACCTTAAAAGTGAACAGTTACTCCCCTGTGTGAATGCATTGGTGCACAACTGAGAATGATGATTGTGAGAGTGATTTATCACATGCCTTACACATGAATGGCATTTTGCCTATGTGATTGGCCTGTGGTTCACCAGATTTGATCACTGAGTAAAGTCCATGCTAAACATCTATATTTGAATGGTTTCTTCCCATAAGGATACATTGCCATGCATAGAGGCTGCCTGATTGTGAGAATGAGCATGTTTGTGAAAATTAATGGATAACATTTGTGAGAATGATGATTTGCAGTTCTCAAACAGAAACGTTTCGCCCCTGTGTGAACACGTCACTGATTTACCAATCCTGTTGACTGCGCAAAACATTTCCCATATATTTCAAGATAATAAAATGTGAGGCTGGATGAACACAGCAGGCCAAGCAGCATCTCAGGAGCACAAAAGCTGACATTTCGGGCCTAGACCCTTCATCAGAGAGGGGGATGGGGTGAGGGTTCTGGAATAAATAGGGAGAGAGGGGGAGGCGGACCGAAGATGGAGAGAAAAGAAAATAGGTGGACGGCGGAAAAACTGCTCTATGTCCAATCGTGACTGGTATTAGTTGATGTGTGGTTGTAGGGGGACAAAGGTGAGCCCCTTACTAAGGACTGACCGTTCGTCCTCAGTTAGTGGGAGGTCTGGGGGGATGGTGAAGATGCAGCAGAACCCTACTATTTTAACTTCACTGCGAAGCCTCTTCCAGGGATGCCTAACCTGAAGCAGTTACCCTCCTCCCTCCGGACCAACCTCAGGGAATCTCTCTCCCATTGCAACTCTCTTGTAATCTCTTCGGCCTTGAAACTGCTCGACCATGTCCTGAAGCAAACCAGGTACCACAGCCACATCACCGTCCTCAGCACCTGCCTACGGAACCAGATCATCCCCAAGGGACTACAGTCCACATTTCAGCCTTCCCAATTTGGCCCCAACCGTGACCACCTCTACACCCAGAATATTCCACAGCCAGCAACCCCAGAGGAGACAGCCACACTGAACCCTGCCGCATCTTCACCATCCCCCCAGACCTCCCACTAACTGAGGACGAATGGTCAGTCCTTAGTAAGGGGCTCACCTTTGTCCCCCTACAACCACACATCAACGAATACCAGTCACGATTGGACATAGAGCAGTTTTTCCGCCGTCCACCTATTTTCTTTTCTCTCCATCTTTGGTCCGCCTCCCCCTCTCTCCCTATTTATTCAAGAACCCTCACCCCATCCCCCTCTCTGATGAAGGGTCTAGGCCCGAAACGTCAGCTTTTGTGCTCCTGAGATGCTGCTTGGCTTGCTGTGTTCATCCAGCCTCACATTTTATTATCTTGGATTCTCCAGCATCTGCAGTTCCCATTATCTCCCATATATTTCACATTTGAATGGTTTCTCCCCTTTGTGGATTGGTTAGTGTCTGTGGAGGCTGTCTGAACATGCAAATGACTTGTTGCAAACCTCACACAAGAATGGTTTCTCCCCACTTTGAACACAGTAGTGCTTGAGGAGAGTTGATGATTGCGAGAATGGTTTGTCACACACCTTGCATGTGAATGGTATTTCCCATGTGATTGCATTACTGATCCAACAATCCTGACAACAATGTAAACCCATTTTACATACCTCACAAAACTCAGCCTGTAAATCATAAGGGAAATGCGAAGAGATTGCTGGGCTCCTTGCTGAGATATTTATGTTATCAACAGCCCCGGGTGAGGTGCCAGAAGACTGGAAGTTGGCCAATGTGGTGCCATTATTTAAGAAAGGCTGTACAGAAAGGCCAGGGGACTCTGGTCTGGTGAGCCTTATATCATTGCTGGGTAAGTTGTTGAAGGGAATTCTAAAGGACAGGATTTACATGCATTTGGAAAGTCAGCATAGCTTTGTGCATGCGAAGTCTCACTAACGATTTTTTTGACATGACAAAGATGCTTGATGAAGGCAGAGTGGTAGACTTTGTCTATGTGGACTTACGCAAAACATTTGACAAGATTCTGCATGGTAGACTGGCTCGTAAGTTTAGATCACAGAAGATCTGGGGGAGCAAGCCATTTAGGCACAAAAGTGGCTTGAAGGTGGGAGACAGAGCATGTTGGTACAGGGTTGCTTTTTGGACTGGAGGCCTGTAACCAACAGTGTGCCACATGGTTTGGTGCTGGATCCACTGCTTTTTCACCTATTTTATAAATTATTTTATAAATGAAATGTGAATACATGGAGTATGGTTAGTAAGTTTGCAGTTGATACCAAAATAAGTGGTGTAGTGGACAGTGTAGAAGATTATTGGATCGGAAATTGGCTTGCTGAAAGAAGACAGAGGGTGGTAGTTGATGGGAAATGTAAAAAAGGGGCAGCATGGTGGCTTAGTGGTTAGCACTGCAGCCTCACAGCACCAGGGACCCGGGTTCGATTCTGGGCGACTGTCTGTGTGCAGTTTGCACATTCTCCCCGTGTCTGCGTGGGCTTCCTCCGGGTGCTCCGGTTTCCTCCCACAGTCCAAAGATGTGCAGGTTAGGTGGATCGGTCATGCTAGATTGCCTGTAGTGTTAAGGGGGGTGTGAGTTATAGGGACATGGGTCTGGGTGGGATGCTCCAAGGGGAGGTGTGGACTTGTTGGGCTGAAGGGCCTGTTTCCACACTGTAGGGAATCTAATCTAATCTAACTATTTCAGAGTACAATGGGATCTTGATCTGATGGGCCAATGGGGCTGAGGAGTAGCAGATGGATTTTAATTTAGATAAATTAGATTGTATTTTGGTAAGGCAAATCAGGGCTCAACTTATACAGTTAAAGGTACAGCCCTAGGAAGTGTGGTCGAGCAAAGAAACCTATGAGTGCAGCAGCATAGTTCCTTGAAAGTGGAGTCACAGTTAGACACTGTGGTGAAGAAGGCATTTGGCACGCTTGCCCTCATTGGTCAGAACACTGATCTTTAAGAAGCCCTATTCTCTCCCTAGTTGCTATTTTGGTCTTTGAAAGTCTTTGGATTATCCCTAACTTTACCTATCAAGGTTATCTTATATTCCCATTTTTGCCCTCTTGATTCCCCTCTTAAGAATGCCCCTACTCCCCTGATACTGTTCAAGAGGTTTACTTGATCCCAGTTATAATGAATAGTAACGTAATAATATAGAAAGAATCAAACATGTTATTGCTCAAAGTAACAACTGGATAAACTTCTCAATAATGACAAAGTGAGAGAGTCACAACTGCAGCTGTACACATTTCCCTCAAATTTCCCACAATAGCAACTAGATTGATGGATTTAAATTCACAGCTTGATGCTCAGAGAGGACAGGATACCAAGTACACAGGAAAATTCAATCCATACCTTCCTGACTCCAGGCAGAGATAGCAGACAGAGTTGAATCATTCAGCAGAGTTAGACAATTTACAACAGCAGATTGAACAATAAAGTCTATAATTCATTTCTGTTGCAGTAGAGAAGATCATTGCTGAGATGGAAGATAAGTCTCAAACCATCCATAAAATTGAAGAGGAAATCTTGTCAATGGAAGCCAGTAAGCGGGAGACAGCAATAAACACAATCTCTGAGTTGCTAGTGGTTTATTCAAAGAAGTTTGATGTCAGCAGGAAAGTGCTGGGGAATCTTCTGGGGACACAGCTTGGAGGACTGATTTCACCCTAAATCATACAACAGAAACGGCAACTTCAGGGCCCGGTCTCAAATATCCTTCATGGGCTGGGGCTTCATTTGGAGTTAATCCCTCACCAGGAGGTGAAACAGCAGGTTTTATGAGGGATAACCGCTTTGACCTCACAGAACGTGACAGCAGCTATGTCCCAACTACTGCTCTGTTGTCCCTGCCCCTTGGGGACAAGTTCATCCAGGTTGTGTGGAGGGTAGCTGCTGAGGATGCAGCCTGTGTAGTGAGTACTATAATCTCTCTGACTGCCATCCGCGGCCTCTGTGAAGTTCTCACTCAGGCCAGGATGGCAGACATGATGACAACATTGTTCCCACAGATATTCACTGGCCGACTTGTATCACTCACCAGTAGGATGAGTTTTTCTCTGCCCAATGATTCGCATACTGAATCACAGTGGAGAGGTTTCAAAGCTAAGTCTGATGCTGATCCGAGTCGATCACTGAATGAAAACTGTGTGAGGTTGCTCAAGGCCCTGTTTGATCAGGTCGGTTGACAAGTGTGATGAGATAGTGACAGGAGGATGGCAACAGCTAGTAGGGGTTGCATTTGATCGGGGGTTGTTCTGCTGGACAGAGCTGAAGATAATAAATAGGACTTTCTGAGACACATTTCACATCAACTGGTTTATGATTTCCTTGACATGGTGAATTCTCCACTAATTCATTGGTTGATGAAACATCTGAATTCAAGGAAGAAAAGATCTGTCAGAGTATAATGGAAGCCACTGGCCTTTGGAATTTCATGGATGGATGATACTGCTTATCTCTTACCTGAACATTTCACCTTCAGAGACAGGTTGGCAAACTGTGATGGGGCCAAGTAAGTTAAAGGGCCATTTGCAGACAAAATACCAATTCAGCTAAAAAGGGTGCCCTATGGAATCGTTTGTCTCACTGAAGTGTGCAGTTTCACTGAAAATGTTGGGAATCACTGCTTGAGGAAGTGTGAGTTTTGGAGACTGAATGGCTACACAGCATTCTGATGGGGGAAACAGCTTGAGAAACACTTCACATTCATACCAATGATATAGGTAGAAAGAGAATAGAAATCTTGTGACAAGAATATGGGGAGCTATGGAACAGAATAGAAAGCTGGATTTCAAGGTCTCTGGATTAGTCCCTGTACAACATGCTACTGACTACAGCAATCGGCAGATGGAATAGATGAATGCATGGCTGATGATTTGGTGTAGATGTAGCCTTGAGATTTCTGGACGACTGGCTTCATTTCTGGGGAAAGCAGGACCTGGACAAGTCTGACAGGTTGCACCTGAACCAGAATTGAAACAACTATGTGAGGAGGCTTACTACTGCAGCAGGTAGAGGTTTAAACTAATTGCGTAGAGGGATCTAATACAGCATGGAGGCAAGTACGGGAAGATGTGAATTCATAACGGCTATTTTTGCAATAAATGGCAAAACTGGTTAACAACTAAGCTGCTATATATAACTAAGTGACAAATCCCTTCATCCCAAATGTGATTATACAAGACTCTTACAACTCTGCATTTGGCCCATACCCCTTTAAACCCTGGATTTAAAAAAAAAGAAATAGTAACAAAGAGCCCACTGGGGTCAAGGGTCTGAGTTCAACAGATAACAAAAGGGAAGATTCTTCACAGCCTCATCAATTTCCTGTCATCAGGATAACACTGCTGACAGTTGTAGATCTTCAGTTCAGCTGGTAAGTCTCAGACTTAGGTCTTTGACTGCAAGTAACAGTTCAGCTTTCACAATTTAAGAGGATGTTAAAGGTACTGATTTCTGGAACTTTCTGAGGTTCCCAGCTCTACTTTACCAAAATGGGTATGTGCATCTTGTTAAGTTCCAGGATGTTTCTTTTCCAGGAGCGAGAGAGATTTTTTTCTGTAAAAAAGCATTATGTTCTGCCATTAACTGATGCAGCTCATGTTTACTGGAAAACACATCTGTAGTTCAGATGCTGTTGCTAGACAACCTTCAGCACAGGACCTTCCACATTTTCCAGGCCAAGTCTATCAAGCAATTAAAGCCATAAACGCATCTTTTATCTCTCCTAAAAGCTTTGGCTTGACTTTCCCACACAGTCATTTGACTTCCAACCAAAACACCAGGATACTAACATCATCTTTTGATGTTTTGTCATTACTGTTGGACACAATTCCCAGAAATTACATGTCCCTTCAAAACTCTTTCAATCTAGAAGTCCAAATAATTCCATGAACCAGTTCCTCATAGTCCTTGAGTTAAATTTGTATTTCCTAAAGACTGTCCAGTGTGGATGTTAGTGAATGGGTAAGTGGATGTATGAGTTAAGTGGGTCAGGTGACAGGGTAGATAAAGAGGCAGAGTGATGAGGTACGTGGCCAGGCTTAAGAAGCTAAGTGGTAAGGTGGCAGCTGTATGAAGTGGGTGAATACTTGGGTACTCTTGGATAGTTAGGTTATGAGATTCTACAGGTTTGCAAGGTAGTCTGGTTGCGAGATTTTATTGGACTATTTGTTACTAAGGTCAGGCTGGGGGCTAGTTATATTTATAGGTATTTTATAGGTTTCAGGGCTAGACCGGTTAGTTTGGGTCAGGAACATAGTGGGGCTGTGAGATTTTATCGGGTTACAAGGTAATCAGTCAGGCTAAGTTGATTTGTTAGAGGGACAGCCAGGTTGCCAGATTTTACGGGGTTGCAGGGTTAAACAGGTTTGGTTGAGGGGCACTTTGGGTTATGAAATTTTATAGAGTTTGGGGCTAATCAGGTTGTGAGTTTTCCCTAAGGTTGGGTGCGAGTCATGTCTTTTTGAAGGAATAGTCCAGTCATGAGGTGGGGTCTGGTCAGTTTGGATTGGTCACTGAGTCAGATTGGGTCAGGGAGAATCGGCGTGATGTGGGGATACTCATAGCGTTGTGGAGATTGAGTTATTTCGGTCGTCAGGTATACGTGTACCCAGGAGTTTTTTTTCTGTCTGACAATTCCTGTGTAACTATCCAGGTAAGAATATCAGACCTGTCCAAAATCTTGCATGCTATTTTGGAGTCTGAGCCTCTTTTCGGAAGCTCCTGTCTTCTCAGGTAATTCCTATGGAGTCAGTCTGTCTGTAATACTTCATACTTTGTATGAACACCAACAACTTTCTTCAGAGAAAGTCCTTCAGAGAGAGTGCAGCTCTCAGCAGCATGTCATTGTTCTACATCTGCTTCCCTTGCTGTACTTCACTTCTTAGTGATATTTCTGCAAACAAAGAAACATCCTCTCTCTCTCTCCCAAACATCCTTTCCTAATGCTTTAGGGTTTTGAAGAAGGATCTCTACACTCAAAATGTTATTCTGCTTTTTCTCCAGAAATGCAATCAAACCTCCTGAGTTTCGTTCTGCAAATCCTGTTTTTGCTTTCAAGGAAATGCAAGTGGTTTGAGAAAGATGCTTTGAATTGGCTTGTGGTCAGACCTTACTATCATTTTCTCTCTCTCTTGAACAGCTACGAGCTGAAAAATACACAATGAAAGGCAACAACCAGGCTCTGTTAATGTGTAGACAGTACTGTCCAGTATGTGTTAACTCTCTGGATACAAACCCAATGGGTTGCCCTCACTGCATGGGGATTACTCCAAATCCTGTGTCACTGACATCACACTGCAGGGTGGCTCCATTGTTGACATCATAATCCCTCAGCACTGGTGATGTCATCACTAGGTGTTTGATGGGAGTGAAAGCTGCTTCTTGTTCTGTGTCTCAGTCCCACTGAACACCCTGCACTGAGACTGTGTACACTGTTACACAATCTGAGGGTGGATTGGACAATAACTTGGCCAGGTAGGCCCTCTGTGGGTTCCACTGATATATCAGGGGGTCCGATAATTGCGTGAAGACCTTATGAAAGAAACCTCACTGATAGGGTTTATCCTTTATGTGAGTATATTGACCAATGTTATGCTGACTGTTAAAGCATTGTCACAAACATTGCAACTGAAGAGAGATTCTTCCCTGTGAATCCTTTCGTATCCCAGATGATTGAAGATATCACAAAATGTTCATTACAAACCTCATCATTGAAAGGTTACTCCCCTGTGTGGGTCCTTTGATGGAGCAGGAGGTTCCATGACCTTGAGAATGATTTGCTGCACATTTCACACCTGAAGGGCTTCTCGCCTGTGTGGATGCATTGGTGTCTACGGAGGCTATCTGAGTATGAGAATGACTTCTCACACACCTCACATCTGAACAGTTTCTCCCCTGTGTGAATGCGTTCATGCCTGCGGAGGCTTGATGAGACTGAGAATGATTTGTCACAGGCTTTGCAATTGAATGGTTTCATCCCTGTGTGAATGCGTTGGTGTGCACAGAGGCTCGATGACTGCGAGAACGATTTGTCACATACCTCACACATGAATGGTTTCTCACCTGTGTGAATGCGTTGGTGTCTGCGGAGGGTTGATGAATCTAAAAATGATTTGAGACATCCATTGCATCTGAATGGTTTCTCGCCTGTGTGAATGCGTTCATGTGTACAGAGGATTGATGAGTGTGAGAATGATTTACCACATACCTTGCATGCGAACGGTTTCTCTCCTGTGTGATTACTTAGATGTACATGGAGCTTCATTGATGATGAGAACGATTTGTCACACACATCACACTTAAACAGTTTCTCACCAGTGTGGATGCGTTGATGAGTTCGGAGGTTCCCTGAACGTGAGAATGATTTGTCACACACTTCACATGTAAACGGTTTCTCACCTGTGTGAATTCGTTGATGTGTGTGGAGGGCTCCTAACTGTGAGAACGATTTGTTACATACCTCACATGTAAACGGTCTCTCCCCTGTATGAATACGTTGGTGTTTACGGAGGGTTGATGAGACTGAGAATGATTTGTCACACACCTCACAGGTGAATGGTCTCTCCCCTGTGTGAATGCGTTGATGTCTTTGAAAGGCTGATGAATCTGAGAATGATTTGTTACATATCTTGCAAGTGAATGGTTTCTCCCTTGTGTGAATACGTTCATGTATGAGGAATTTTGATGACTGTGAGAATGATTTGTCACACACCTTGCATATGAATGGCTTCTTCCCAGTATGAATAGGCTGGTGATTCACAAGGCCTGATAATTGTGAAAAGTTCTTGTTACACTCTTCACATTTGAACGGCTTCTCCCCAGTATGAATGCGTCGGTGATTCACAAGTGTCGATGATTTTGCAAAAATTTGGTCACATAACTCACACTTAAATTGTTTCTCTTCCATGAAACTGATCCTTCATTAACAGTTGTACAGCAGATGCTCCTTGTGTCTCAGAGTAACTTATTGAACCTGCGAAGCTTGCTTTCACTCCTCACAATTGAACATTCAGGAATGAGTCAGTGGTTCATGAGGCACGATGAATGACTGAAGCTCTCACCACACTTGCAGCCACTCACACTTCTTCCCAGCCTCACCCTGACCGATCACCCACAGCTGAACCTTCAGAAAGATTGGTTCTGATGGAAGGCTCCACACTACTGACCCGTTTCAGATCTGATGATGTGTCAAAGCTCCTTTGACCCAACCAATTTCCTGACGAAGGTTTCACTGCCCAACCTTCTCTGCATTGAGCAATGTTGCAAAGGGATTGGATGTCTTTGCACAGTTGTACAGTTGTTCCTTGGGTGATGGTCAGGATCTATCTGCAGTGTCTATCCTCTCTGATATACTACAGCACAACTTCTCTGCAAAACAGAAAAAGGAAACATAATTTTCTCTGATTCTCTCTCCAACTGTATTAAGTAACTAACTAGTCAGGTTTCATTTGTTTATACTTTCACAGGATGTGGGTGACATTTGCTAGGCTAGCGTTTATTGCCCATTCCCTTCAGAAGGTAATCATCAGCCCCCTTTTTGAACTGTCTTAGTCTATGAAGGTAGGTACACTGATAGGTAATTATCAGATTTTAACCTAGCAAGAGCCATTATAGTTCCATACACAGCTTTATGTAGGAAATTGAAAATGGTCACATTTGATGCTATTGTTATCAAGGCGGTAAAAAAGTTGTGAGGTTGAGAAGTGCTGTCAAATGAGCTTTGGTGAGTTAGTACAGTGAATCTGTGTAGATGGTCCACACTGCAGCCCCTGTGCATCAGCTGGCATATATGGTGCCAGTCAAGTGGGCTGCTTTATCTTGGATATGTCACACTTCTTGGGTGTTGTTGAAGCCGCAATCATCTGGGCAAGAGGGGTGTATTCCATCACACTCCTGACTTGTGCCGAGTAGGTGAATCACTTATAATAAAATTCGTGCTTTCTGACCTGCTTTCATCACCACAATTTTTATATGGCTGGATCTTTTTCACTTCCTGGTCAATAGTAACCCCAAGATGTTGGCAGAAAGATTCAGCCACGGCAATGCCATTCAAATTTAGGTCAGATTCTGTTTAGTTGAAGATAGTAATTGCCTGCCACTTGTGCAATGTGAATGTTACATGACACTAATTAGCCCAAGCCAGGCTATGTTCCAGATCTTGCTGCTTATGTACATGGACTGTTTCATTATCTGAGGAATCATAAATGCGGCAGAACATCATGTTATCGTCGGAAAACATCCCAATTTTTGACCTAATGGTGGGTAGAAGGTTACTGATGAAGGAACTAATCATGTTCAAACATTGGACATTATTTAAGGAAATCAGGAAGTGATCTCCCAGGTCAGGGATGATTAACTTGAAATCATTAAAACTATTTTCCAAACATTGCAGTTTCCCTCTTACTACTGTTGACTCGAGTCACATTTGGAACAGAAATATTATTGTGGTGTCCTGGTCCATTATTCCCTCAATCAACACAGTGAAAAAACAGCTTCTCTGATGATCATCACATTACTGTTTGTAGGAGCTTGCTATGCACAGAATGGCTGCCACACTTCAAAAGTGCTTCAGTGGCTGTAAAGAACTTTAGGAAATCTAATGTTTGTGAAGGGCTGTCTATAATTGAATAATCTTCTCTGATGCTGTTACAGAGACAGGGTGGTGGGAGATTTTGGAGGAACCAAAAGGACAGGCCACATTCAGATTCTAATAGAAACAGAGAACTGATCATTCATAGTTCACAGGATTGTAACCAGCTCCCAAAACACAGACAGAGAACACAACAACAGGAAATCAGTAAGAATCCTCAGACACTCTGCTCCTCCCAGATAATGACTCCTCACCTTCTCATATTCAGGAATGATTCATCAACAAAACTCAGGCTGGAAATCAGGAGGGAAATGTTTTCAATAAACACACTCAATATCCAACATACAGCTCCAGTCAAACAGTTCAGCACAAAGCACTGAGTAAACAGCTCTCTCAGCTGGATCTTCTCACACAGCATAAGGGACATTTCCACCCCTGATTACCCACAGGATAGTCAGACTGCCTGAAGACTGGTGTGGATATTATGGGATACAATTTGTATAAAAGCTGCTCCTTCACTCACCATCTCCTCACTTAGTTTTCAGTCCCTACAGGAAGTGAACCAGCTCTGGAAGAGGAAGAGGTGAGAATGGGCAGAGTGGGTGGGCTCTCTGATTGACGTCTCTCACAGCCAATCCAAATATTTCTGCAGCAACATGAGTTTCCTGAAGTTTGGGAAACTGATCGGTGAAATGGAGATGACTTTGAGCAGTAGATCAGGTGGGGATTTAAACTTGTCATTGTTATGTCTGAATAAAACCTCCCTTATTGCAGCTGCTGTCTCTGATCCCCCGGTAAATGACAGAGATTTCTGGTGTGGGAATAGCATTCTTCATCCTTGCACACTTTCAATCTGACAACATCCGGAGACATGGGGACAGGAGGGAGGGAATTGATCGGGCCTGGGGTGGGCGGTGTCACTCTGAGAGTGAGAGTGCAATGAGACACACTTGGTCCTTGAGGTGCTATCTGATGTTGCTGTCCTCACCAGATGTCACCTGTAAAGAAAAACTGAAGGAACTGCAGATGCTGAAATCAGAAACAAAAATAGAAGCTGTTCAAAAGGATCCTTGAGATCTGAGGAAGGGTCACTGGTCCTGAAACTTGACTGATTTTTTTTCTTCACAGATGCTGCCAAACCTGATGAGATTTTCCAGCAACAGTTTTTTGTCACCTGTGAAGATTCAGCCTGTATTGGCTTGAATGTCCAAGGCTCAATATTCACTTTCACGAACAAAGTTGCTGGAAAAGCTCAACAGGTCTGGCAGCATCTCTGAAGAAAAAACAGTTAACGTTTTGGGTTTGGTGACCATTCGTCAATATTCACCTTTATTGGTTCCTCTCCCACCATGTCCTGCTACATGCACTTTTTCCGTGATCTCCCAGTCCATTTGCCTTTCTAGCAGGTACCCATCCAGTCCGCTCTCCTTGGATGTAGTGGACTATTCATCTCTCCTGAACTGTCCTAGTCTAGACCTTTTTTGAGAGTGATATTGTTCAGTGTGAAGTACACTATAATGCGTGTGACCATTCTCTCTCTCTCTGGGAAATACCGTGATCCACCTCCAGGTGTAATTAGTCCCTGAAACATGCTTCAATATCCCGATTAGTTTCCTTGGTTACCTTCAGTACCATGTGAGTCTGATCAAACACTCACAGCACCTTGGGAAAGCAGCTATTCTATAAAACTCCAAAAAGCTCTGCTTCTGCTGAGTGTTGTCCTAAATTTAATGAAGTAATTTATTATTGTTATTCAAAACATATTCGACATAAACCAAAGGTGGAATTTATCAAAACAAGAAAATATTTGAAAATGACCCATTTGAAAATGATTTTACACTGATATTACATCAAGGTGTGATAGGCTGAGGGAACTCAGGTCTATTGAGGCTTACCCCTACTCCCCGATCAGACCTAGGATAGACATCCTCCCAGACAGGAGAGTACAAACATTCACCATGGTATTCTTCAAACATCCATCAAGTAAAGAGCATCTGTCTATAATTCTCAACACCAACTGAGCAGGGTACAATTCAATCCCATACACACTTAGCTCACTTTACTGACATACACATTTACATTGGGGAAACTCTCTTAAATACTACAGAATCAAATGTTATGCGTTACTCTGGCTCCCAATTCCGATGGTCAGAAATTACACAGCTTTATTGATAGATGATGGAAACACCTACAGAACTGAATAGACCAAGAGTGGATTGAAAATACGTTGCAGAGTGACCCTGCAGTCATTTGCAAACTATATGTATCGACAGTGGTCAGTTTAATTTTGGCATGGGGGTGACCGAGGTAAATGAGTTTCTTGTGAAGATTCCATTTAATACTGACATCGGAAGGTAGTTGATCTTTAATGAGACAAATACTCACTATCAGATAAATTGTAAATAGAATGAGGGCTATCACACATCCTTGCTTGATACCAGTCTGAATGCTGAAAATCTCCCACCCAAGACAATTAAAGTCACTATCATGAAGCACTGGCATCATTGTGATGATTTTTCTTGGACATCCTCATCAATGGAAAAAATCTATCGAGCCCTGTGATTTACTGAATCGAATACCTTGGGTCACATCATTGAGTGTCACAAAGAATTCCTGATGTGGTTCTCAATATTTTTCTTGGATTTGTCTGGTAATAAAGACATTACTGAGAAGAGTGGAATAATTCACTATTGGGATAAAGTACAATAATTTAAGAATACAAATAATTCATTACATTATCTGTAACCAATTCACCACTGCAATAATATATAATCATTTTACAAATAAATCACAACACAGTTTCAGAAAAAAGTATAGTTAAAGTCATAATCATCCCAAAGGACTATATGACTTCTGTCTCTCTACAGAGAGAGGACAGGTGGTGGGTTAATCTGAGTGACACCCCACCTCAGGTGAGGGGAGAGGTTGAGAAAGTTGGACCGTCATAATAACTTCAGCCAGTGCAGGATTAAAATAGGAATCATATAATATTTATACAGATAATATTATTCAAATTAACAATCAGAATTATGTGTAACAATTATACAGATAATTGAGTAAAAGACATTGAAGGATTCGATTGTCCTTTGTTATATTGAATGACAGGGCAGGCTCACAGGGCTCAGTGGCCTATTCCTGTTGCTAATTCACAACCTCAGACATGGAAATAATTCTCAAAAGGCATGAGAAATAATAATTTACAATTTTAATTATCTATATTCTCAATCAGTTGCAGAATCAAATGTTATGGGACAGGGTAGGAAAATGGTCATGAAGAATGTTGAATCAGCCATGATCCCATTGAATGGTGGAGCAGGTTCACACAGCTGAATGGCCTTCACTTGTTCCTGTTTGTTATGGTCATAAATGATTAGTTATAATGACTATATAATAATTCATGACAACAATAATTTACAATATTAATTTAAATGGGACTAGATTAATTCAGGGACATCTGGTCAGCATGAAAGAGTTGGACCATTGGGTCTGTTTCCATACTGTGCCGTTCTAGGGATTTATGATATGTTGGAGGTTCCTCTGGGAGGTGTAAAGCCAAGTCAATGTTGTAAGTGATGTCTGTATCACTTGATTCATGTGGGAACCTCATGTTGCTGGATAAATCATTGACTTGTTTGATCAGTGATGAGCATCCACCCAACACCAAGACATCACAAGTCCCAAAGTTCAAGAGGAAGAAGATTGATGTCTCAGCTCAAAGACAGCCAGACCGAAGGGAGGTATTTCAGGAACAGCTCACAACCAATTTGGAAACTCTTCACACCTCAAACTTAATTCCCAAGCAGTGAGATTAAAATAAAGTTAGCTGTAATGAATTCCCGTATCCAGACCATTGGGTTTGAGCATTGCTGTCACCAAGTCTGGCTTCATGAACATGACGCTCAAATATGTTACCCTCCTGGGGAAAAAAAAGCTTTCATTGGCAGGCAGAACCACCCAATGTCACAGGTCAAGATCTCACAGCTGGCGTCCAAAGACAAATTCAGAAGATAAAAGATCTGATGGTAAGAGAAAGTTAGAGAGATCCAACAACATGCTGATCATTTAGACATGAAGCTATTTTACGTCACCGGGGTCTACAGACTGAGATCAAATGGATGAACTTCCCTTTGCTCACAGGATTGTATTTTTGTTCATAAGGATGTCAATGCAGTTTATTAGCAATTGAGAAAAACATATTGAAAATCTCAACCATGATTCCACGTGGGCAACTGATACCATCCAGTCTATCCTGGAGTGTGCTTCATTATTTTTCTTTTAGTTTTCTGGGGTTTTTTTTGGCTTCAAACCGTGAGTTGAGGTTAAGAGTTGTAATATATACAACAGCTTGTTTTAAATGAGAACAAAGACAGGAATGATAAGTTAATGCAACTTGATTACTGTTCTAAGAGCACCATAGATGAATCGATACCAAGCAGTTGCTATGCCCCAGGCTGGCAGCTGGTTGGTTGTTGAATTGGTAAATCAAGAGAGGACCAGTGCTAACTAGCCAACCACAGAAAATGCTGATTGGAAAGAGAAGAATAATGGTTCTGACTGGGTTGTGGCAGGACAGTGAGTTTTGAAAACTTCCAGAGACTGTTCTTGTGTTCTACTCTTTCACTTCATATTCAACCAGCTATCAAATTGTTGAATATTCTAAGAAAATAATCCTAGTATATTAGAAATAAGTAAATATATTTCTGGAAGTCTGCTGAAACCAATTGCATTAAGAAGTAACTTTGGAATTCAAACAAGATTGACAGTACCATGTACCTGTAAACAACACATTGTCAAAGGATTTCATGAAGGCCTGGTATCCATCAGTGGTAACTGTTATTGAACTGATAGGTTCTTCTAAGTTCTTTTCAATTTATGCCTCAACTGTCTCTCTGTAGGTGGGGTTATGTAAAAAAATTAAACTTCAGATCATACATATTAATTAGATTATTTTGTTGCTTCTCCATGTTATGCTAAAATTACATCGCTAATGATAAATTGTTAATTTTTTTAAAGCTATAAACCTTGTGTCCAAAATCTGTTATTCATAAAATCTGGCTGAGAACAACTAGACAACTTTGAGGGTCAGTGAATGTTTTAATTATACTGTGTTGTGAGTCCAGAGATAGTGAGGTACATTTGCTTTGGTTTGCTGTCTTATTTTGTAACAATCCCCCAGTGCCCTATGGTAGAATCCATCAATGGGTCACCATCAACAGGACAGCTGCAACAATCACACAGATGGAAAACATAAAAGCCTGAAACCCTGATAGTATTCCAGTTGAGGGCCACAAAGTTGATGGCATTTTTCCTCACATTCAAGCCTTCATGAACTAATTCTCTAAATTTGGGAGCTGACTTCCAGAATGTGATCATCGTAATTCCCCTCAAAAAGGGAGATAAATCACACTGCAGAAATTATTCAATGCTCTTCCTGTCCATTGCAGGGAAAGTCTTGACACACATTCTCCTGAATCACCCAATTCCCTGGGTGAGGAAATCATCCCAGTCAAACAATGATATCTGTGCATAAGCTGGAGCTTCTATACATACTGATGTCTAAAAATTGTGATGTTTGATGATTGAGTCAAAAATTAAATTGGCTTCCTTGAGGATTGATTGATGGTGGTGGAGGTTTGCGACAGACCCTGCTGGGACAGAGATAACCAGGTGTAGAGCTGGATGAGCACAGCAGACCAAGCAGCATCAGAAGAGTAGCAAGGTTGATGTTTTGGGCCTAGACCCTTCTTCAGAAATCTTTTTCTGAAGGGTCTAGGCCCAAAACGTCAGCCTTTCTGCTCCTCTGATGCTGCTTGGCCTGCTGTGTTCATCCAGCTGTATACCTTGTTATTTCAGATTCTGCAGCATCTGCAGTTCCTACTTTTTCTGCTGTGACAGACCCTGCTTCGGAATGATAGCTGCTCTGTGTGAGCACTGGAGAGTAAACAATGCAATGAAAGCAAGCGACCTGGCTCCAACTCCATGTGGAGATGTTGGTGTCTGGTGAGAGGAGGAGGAGGTGGTGAAACAATGCTGATAAACATCACATTTGAAGAGGTTCATCTCCTCTGTGGGTTAATTAATATAATTCAGTAATTCTGTCAACTGTGAAGGTTTTATTACAGACTTCTCATAAATAGGCTTTCTATCCTGTGAGTGCACATTGATAGTAACATAGGAGCATGAGTAGGCCATTCAGCCTGTTGACCCTTCTCTGCCAATCATGGCTTATTATCCACTTTAATGCCCAACTCCACACGATCCCCATAGCCCTTTACATCTTTGGAATTTAGAAATCTATTAATCTCTACTCTAAACATAATGACTGCACTTCCACAACCCCACGGAGTAGAAAGTTCCAAACATTCACAGCCCTCTAAGTAAAACAATCGTTCCTCATCTTCATCCAAAGCGACTTTTCCATTATTTTGATTTGTGCCCTCTCCCCCAACTGGGGGAAACCTCTTAGTTGTTGCCACCCTGTCTATTTCTTTAGGTATTCTGCAGGTTTCAATTGCAAGATAGAGAATATAGGTCCAGTTTCTCAGTCTCTCTTAACAGGATAGTTCTGCCTAATGAGGATCAAATCTGATGACCCTTCAATGCACTCCTCTACGGAAATAGTATCTTCCTAAGTTAAGGGGATAAAACTTGCACATAGTGCTACAGTTGTGGCCTAACCATTGCGTTGTACAATTGAAACAAGACTTCATGACTCCTGAACTCAAATCTTGTTGTGATTAAGGCTACAATACAATTAGCCTTACCAGCGTGGACTTTGCATTGTGATGAATAACCAGAAGACCGGGCAAATAAACTTGGGATAATGATTCAAAACGCATCATTGTAGCTAGTAGAATCTGAATTCTGAAGGGAATCTTGTGACAGAATGACAGTGTCATTACCTCTGGCCAGAGGGTCTGAGTTGAAGTTCCACATGCACCAGATATATGTCACACGTCTGAAAAGGTTGATTGATAATTTATCATTAGTTTTCCTAATTGCTTGCTGCACTTGCATGTTAGCTTGCAAAGACATATTGATGAGGTCTCTCAGGTCCCTTTGTACAACTATCCTTTCTGACCTCTTACCTTTTAATAAATACTCTGCACATCTGTCCTCCTACCAATGTGGATAACTTCACCTTTATTCCACATTGTATTCCATCTGCCATGCTCTCACCCATTCACTAAGTCTGTCCGAATCCTCTTGCAGCTGCTTTGCATCTTCCTCATGGCACACATTCTCACCTACCATTGTGTCATCCATAAAATTAGAAACATTATATTTGGTCGCCATTTCCAAATCATTGATGCATTGTTACACCTTGTGCGGCAACAAGTAAAAGTAAAAGTTATGTAGTTGTCACAAAAGTTAAAGATTTTAAAATGTATGCAAAACTCCTCAAATTATCAGTTTTTGAGTCCAGGTTGACGGAAAGCATGGATCAGGTTTTCATACTGAACAAAAATTACTACCTATTACAAGTAAATAGACTCTAGCTACAAGTGTCCAATTATCTACTGTCATCATATAACTCAACTAATTAAAACTCGAATGTCCTTATAAATTCCCCCTCTTACACAAACGTACAGAGAAACATATATACGCGCTACAGGCAGATAGAAAGACTGGGAAAGCAGATCAATAGTCCCTGTTCACAAGGCTGCTGCGATAGTTATATGGCTGATCAGAATGGTGCTTTTTCGTCTTCCTCCTCAGGGGGCTTTTACTGGCTTGTCGTAGGTACAGGGTGACAGGATCATATTTATTAGGTCTCCAGTTTACCATCCAAAAAATACAGCTTACATTAAATGCTGAGGGAAGAAAAGTGGCTATCTTCAGGCTTGAGATGCATTTTACTGCAGAGGAAAAATTGCTCCTTGCTCCTCCAGGGGTCTGCTAAAACACCACACCTTCAAGCAGATAATAAAGTGTGAAGCTGGATGAACACAGCAGGCCAAGCAGCATCTCAGGAGCACAAAAGCTGACGTTTCGGGCCTAGACCCTTCATCAGAGAGGGGGATGGGGGGAGGGAACTGGAATAAATAGGGAGAGAGGGGGAGGCGGACCGAAGATGGAGAGTAAAGAAGATAGGTGGAGAGGGTGTAGGTGGGGAGGTAGGGAGGGGATAGGTCAGTCCAGGGAAGACGGACAGGTCAAGGAGGTGGGATGAGGTTAGTAGGTAGCTGGGGGTGCGGCTTGGGGTGGGAGGAAGGGATGGGTGAGAGGAAGAACCGGTTAGGGAGGCAGAGACAGGTTGGACTGGTTTTGGGATGCAGTGGGTGGGGGGGAAGAGCTGGGCTGGTTGTGTGGTGCAGTGGGGGGAGGGGATGAACTGGGCTGGTCCAAAACCAGTCCAACCTGTCTCTGCCTCCCTAAAAAAACCAGCCCAGCTCTTCCCCCCCACCCACTGCATCCCAAAACCAGTCCAACCTGTCTCTGCCTCCCTAAATCCCTAAACCAGCCCAGTTCATCCCCTCCCCCCACTGCACCACACAACCAGCCCAGCTCTTCCCCCCCACCCACTGCATCCCAAAACCAGTCCAACCTGTCTCTGCCTCCCTAACCGGTTCTTCCTCTCACCCATCCCTTCCTCCCACCCCAAGCCGCACCCCCAGCTACCTACTAACCTCATCCCACCTCCTTGACCTGTCCGTCTTCCCTGGACTGACCTATCCCCTCCCTACCTCCCCACCTACACCCTCTCCACCTATCTTCTTTACTCTCCATCTTCGGTCCGCCTCCCCCTCTCTCCCTATTTATTCCAGTTCCCTCCCCCCATCCCCCTCTCTGATGAAGGGTCTAGGCCCGAAACGTCAGCTTTTGTGCTCCTGAGATGCTGCTTGGCCTGCTGTGTTCATCCAGCTTCACACTTTATTATCTTGGATTCTCCAGCATCTGCAGTTCCCATTATCTCTGACACCTTCAAGCAGTTCAGCTACCTGGTAGCCAATCACATGGAAGCTGGCAAGGAGAAGGGGTTTTCATCCACAATTACTAGTGACTAGACCAGAGACTGATCAGCTACTTTTCACTGGCTGAAACTCTATTCATGCACACAGCCCTATCACTAGCCTGTCGGTAACCTCACCCACTTTTGCTTAAACCAGTAGCTTTGTACACAGCACTTACAATGAGTGTCATGTTTCTTTCATTTAAAAGTGCATTGGTCCTTCAATAATCCTGGTTTTATAAACAGTTATTTTCTCATTTCAATCCATGATTAAAAATACAGAAAATAAAAATACATAGTTTTTACAAAGTAGTGTGAACAGCAGTGGGCCAAGTAAAGTTCTTGTGATACCTCAATAATCTTGCCTGCCAACATGAGAATGACGTCTTTATTCGTATTTTTTGATTTCTTCCTGTAAACTAATTCTTAACACATGTCAGTACATTACCTCCTATGTGTTTTAATTCTGCTAACTAACCTCCATGTAAACATTATCAAAAGCCTTCTGATAATCCAAGTATATCATGCACATTGACTCCCTTTTATAAATTCTGTTAATAAAATCCTCAAAAAAATCTCCAAGAGTTTTGTCAAAAATCATTTCCCATTCACAAATCCAAGCTGACAATGCCCAATTAGATCATTCTTATCCAAGTTATCAGATGCTTTATAGTAGATTCTAGATTGTTCGTATTACTATTGTGGGAGGCCGACAAGTCATAGTTTCCAGTTTTCTCTCTTGCCTCCTTCTCAAATTGTGATGCATTATTTGCTACCTTCCAAACTGCAGAACCATTCTAGAAATTTGGAAGACTATCAACCAATGCATGCACTATCACAATGGTGTTACGATTCTAGCTGATGTTACAACTAGACAAGTCAGATCTCAGAAAATTTTAGTTAATGTGGTGGACAGTCACTAAAACACAGTTACATGAGACTGCAGAGTTTATGTAACAAAACAAAAGATTACAACATATCAGAACAAAACTAAACAAACCAAGCGATATGTAGAAGATAACTTAGAAAAAAAAATTAAATGCACAGCAAAACAAAATTTACAAAATGTATAAGACTAAGTTTGGTGTGGGAAGATTGCTTTTCAAACTGGACGCCTGTTATCAGCAGTGTGCTGGGTCCACTGCTTTTCGTCATTATATATAAATGATTTGGATGTGAACATAGAGATATAGTTAATTAGTTTGCAGATGACACCAAAATTGGTGGTGTAATGGACAGTGAAGGTTACCTCAGAATACAATGGGACCTTGATCAGATGAGCCAATGGGGTTAGAAATGGCAGAAGGAGTTCAATTTAGATAAATATGAGATGCAGCATTTTGGAAAGGCAAATCAGGGCAGGACGCTTAATGGTAAGGTCCTGGGGATTGTTACTGAACAAAGAGATGTCAGAGTGCAGATTCACATTGATTGTGGAGTCTCAGGTAGACAGGATAGTGAAGGCATTTAATATGTTTGCCTTTTTTGGTTAGTGCCCTGAGAATAGGAGTCGGGAGATGTGGCTGTACAAAATTTGTAAGCCACTTTTGGAATACTGCATTCAGGTCGGGTATCCTTGCGATAGGAAGGATATTGTGACAATTGAAAGAGTTCAGAAAAAGGGTGGCACGGTTGCTCAGTGTTTAGCACTGCAGCCTTACAATGCCAGGGACCTGGGTTCAATTCCACCCTTGGGCAACTATCTGTGTGGAGTTTGCACATTATCCCCGTGTCTGTGCGGATTTCCTCCGGGTGCTCTGGTTTCCTCCCTCAATCCAAAGATGTGCAGGCTAGGTGGATTGGCCAGGCTAAATTGCCTGTAGTATTCAGGGATTTCTAGATTAGGGAGATGGATCTGGGTGGGATGCTCCAGTGGTAATATGGACTTGTGGGACCGAAGGGCCTGTTTCCACACTGTAGAGATTCTATGAAAAGATTTACAAAGATGTTGCAATGGTTGGAGGGTTTGAGCTCCAGGGAAAGGCTGGATAGGCTGGGGCTATTTTCCCTGGAGTGTCAAAGACTAAGGGGTGACCTTACAGAGGTTTATAAGATCACGAGGGGCACAGATAGGATGAATAGCCCTGGTCTTTTCTCCAGGGTGGGGGGAGTCCAAAACTAGAGGGCATAGGTTTAAAGTGAGAGGGCAAAGTTTTAAAAGGGACCTACGGGGCAACTTCTTCACACAGAGGACAGCGTGTATATGGAATGAGCTGCCAGAGGAAGTAGAACATTTAAAACACATCTCAACGGGTTCACAAATAGGAAGCATTTAGAGGGATATGGGCCAAATGCTGGAAAGTGGAAGTCGATTAATTTAGGATATCTGGTCAGCATGGACGAGTTGGACTGAAGGGTCTGTTTCCATGCTGTACATCTCTTCAACCTAATTTCCAACACCATCAATTCAAGTCCAGGGCAATCACACTTCTATAGATAACCTTTCAGATCTACTTGAGTAATTCTCCCCAGCTTCCTTCCTATGGACTGTTGAATCTTCTTATATGAATACTCAAGAGAACTGAGAGCTCAAACTTTCACAGTTTCTAATAACTTGCAGATTTATAGCCAAATTTTCTGGTCTGGAAGGTGCACAAATGACACTGTTGTAATGAGGTGGCTGTATTTTTTTCTGAATTGTCCTCAACTCCTTTAAATGAGAGAAAGGACAATTCTTTCTGACCCTCCACCACCCCACCGCCACCTCACCCCCCCAAAAATAAACAAAAACAGTCAGGTCTCCTCCGAGTGCCACAAAGTAAAACTTTCAATCGCTGGTATTGTAAACTAAAATCAATCCATGACTTCACAGATGAAGGAGCAGCACTCTGAAAATTTGTGATTTCAAATAAACCTGTTGGACTACAGCCAGGTGTCATGTGACTTCTGACTTTGTACACCTCAGTACAACACCAGCACCTCCACATTTCAATTTTTCTGAACTGACAAGAAGTTAATCTGACATGTATACCTACCTGCCATAAACAAATGACCTTCAGTGATTACCAACTTCTCATAAACCACCACAGCATTAACAATTTTCCATTAAAACACCTTAGCCATATGGCTTCTCAACAAGGACACTAAATTTTATTTAAAAGAAAACCTTGGCAGAAATGACCCACATTCATCTCTGCCTCTTTGTAAAATTTAGCATTCAAACATGACATTAATATGTACACAAAGTGTTTCAACTCAACAAAATAGCTGGTATCCATTTGATGGTTCATTTCACATGGGGCTAACCTGACCAATCAGAATCAATTTGTCTTGAAATTAAAGTAAAACCTGGCAGCTAATTGTCAACCAGCATTAACCAGTGCACTCTCTGGGGAAAATCTCTGCCCAGCTGAATGCACTTACCAAACAAGAAGCACTGTCCTCTCATGCAGTATCAATTCTGGTTTTCCCCTTGAACCGACATTCTTCAGAATTGTCCTGATAAGTGCAAGTAGAAAAGATTCCATACAGTATCTTTTTCAGCAATATTAATATTTGCATAAGTTTGACATCTTTCTTCTTAAAAGCTACATTTCTAAACATTCTGCGATGTAGACTAATAGGTCCTAGTAACTTATCAAATGTCATTAATTTTTCCAACAAAGACTTCTTGCAAATTCTAATTTCATTCAATTCCATATTTTTCCTTGACTCTTCCATCTCTAATGCTGGGAGATTTTTTAATATCTTCCTCAGTGAAGACAGACATAAAGTAATCATGTAATCAACCAGGAGACACACTGATGTGTGAATGCCTTTCACACATTTCACACGACGGATTTTTCATCAGTGTGGATTCTCTGATGCTTCAGGAGATGGGAGCTTGGATTTAAGTTTTTCACAAACATTGCATTTGAAGGGTTTCCCCTCTGAGTGAAATTTCTGGTATCTAATGAATCATAGAATTTTACACTACAGAAGGAGGCTATCAAACCCATTGTGTCTGTACGAGCTCCCAAAAATGAAATTGCAAATCTTGCAGTTGAAAGCTTTCTCCTTTTTATGGATCCTCTGATGGAGCAGATGCTAAGACAGCATCCAGAAGGATTTGGTGCATGTATTACCCAGGAATGATTTGGTATTTGCAAAGCACCAAGGCTGTCTGAAGGTTTTGTCACTCATGTCAAATCTGTAGGGTTTCTGCCCCGTGTGAATCTTCTGGTTTATCAGGAGGCATATAGACATCTCAAAAGCTTTTCCAAACCTTACTTTGAAGGGTCTCTCTCCTGTGGATTGCCTGGTGGTGGAAAGGCTCCTTACTTCTGTCAAGCCTTTGTCTCATAACTCACACTTATCTAGTTTCTTTTACTTATCTTGTATGAACATGTTAGATTGTTTCTAATTTATCCATTGCACAAATGATACATCTCACAGTTCAGACAACTTGCTCCTCTCCTGGGTAGAAATGTTGATGTACATACAGGTTTGTTAAATGTGAGAAGGATTTGTCACATACCTAAGATACTATACTCCCTATGTAAATCTTGTGCTGTATCAGGAATCTCAAAGATGTCACAAAAGCTTTGTCAAAACCTCAGACTTGACGACTTTCTGTCCAGTGCTGATCAACTGATAAACCTCAATGACCACTGAACACTTTGTTACATATCTCTCATTTGAAGGGATGTTCCTCTTCATGAATCCGCTGGTGTCTCAGGAAAGTACAAGAGTCAGTGAAGGTCTTCTCACAAACCTCACACCTGAACGGTCTCTCCCCTGTGTGCAAACGCTGGTGTCTCCTGAGTTTAGATGACTGTGAGAATGATTTGTCGCACATTTTGCATGTATATGGTTTCTCCCCAGTGTGAATGCGTCGATGCACGCGGAGGGTCGATGAGTCTGAGAATGATTTGTCGCATTCCTTGCACGTGTATGGTTTCTCTCCTGTGTGAATGCGTTGGTGGGTGAGGAGGGTTGATGACCGTGAAAATGACTTATCACACAATGTGCATGTGAATGGTTTGTCCCCAGTGTGTATGCGTTGGTGATTGAGGAGACGCGATGAGCGTGAGAATGATTTGTTGCACACCTCACAAGTGAATGGTTTTTCCCCCGTGTGAATGCGTTGGTGGAGACGGAGGTGTGATGAATGCGAGAATGATTTGTCACAGAACTCACACATGAACGGTTTCTCCCCCGTGTGAATGCGTTGGTGTGTACGGAGGTTAGATGACTGTGTGAATGATTTGTCACAGAACACGCATGTGAATGGTTTCTCTCCAGTGTGAAAGCGTTGGTGCAAGCGGAGGTGTGAAGAACGCGAGAATGATTTGTCACACAACTCACATGTGAATGGCTTCTCCCCCGTGTGAATACGTTGGTGGAGGCTGAAGTTTGATAAGCGTGAGAATGATTTGTCACAAAACTTGCATGTGAACGGTTTCTCCCCAGTGTGAACACGTTGGTGGACACAAAGTTGAGATGAGTGTAAAAATGATTTGTCACACACCTCACATTTAAAGGGTTTCTCTCCTGTGTGAATGCGTTGGTGAGTCAGGAGGATCGTAGACGTGGCAAAAGCTTTATCACAAACGTCACATTTGAAAGGTTTCTGCCCTGTATGAACATATCGATGCGTGCGGAGTTGTGAGGACTGTGAGAACGATTTGTCACACACCTCACAGCTGAAGGGTTTCTCTCCTGTGTGAAGACGTTGGTGAGTAAGGAGAGTTGTAGATGTTGTAAAAGCTTTATTACAAACTTCACACCTGAATGGTTTTTCCCCTGTATGAATGTATTGATGTGTGCGGAGGTGTGATGACTGTGAGAATGATTTGTTGCAAACCTCACATATGAAGGGCTTCTCCAAGCTGTGGATACTTCGGTGTTGCATGAGCATCGATAACCGCATGAAATCTTGGTCACACACCTCACACTTGAAAAATTTCTCTTCCATCAGTCTGTTCAGCAGATGTACCTTGGGTGTTAGGAGATCTTATCAGCTGCTGAAAACCTCATCACAAACCTCACATTTGAACAGCCTCTCACCTGGAAGAAGCACCCAGTAATTCTTGAGGATCAATGAATGACTGAAGCTCTCGCCACACTGGGAGCCACTCACACTTTTTTTTCCAGTCTCACCCTGGCTGATCACTCACAGACGAACCTTTAGTAAGGCTGGTTCTGATGGAGGGCTCCACACCACTGACCAATTTCAGATCTGATCATTTCAAAGCTTCTCTGACCGACCGTTTTCCAGATGATGGTTTCACTGCCCAACCTTCTCTGTTGTTTAGCAATGCTGTGAAGGGACTGGATGCCTTCCCACAGTTATGCAGTTATTCCTAGAGTGATGGTCAGGGTCCATTTGTGGTGTCTATGTTTATGTTATGTGGTGTGTTGTGTTGCAATCCTTCTGTAAAATAGAAAAAAGAAACATAAAACCAAATTTTCCCAGATTCAGTTGTTGAATATTTCCAGTGCTCCCTGTCATGATAATCTGCTGCTTTTCCCTTTGCACTAACATACAATACAATCTAAAGAGGCTGGCAGTCTGCACCTGATCACTCAAGACCATATGCAGTAAGAAAGAATGTGACCACAGAGATAATGGCAACCTGTATGTGAGTGCTGAAATCAATGACATTCGCGAAGCAAGAATTGTGAAGTGAGGAGAGGCATAGGGCATACAAATTAGTGCAAAGCGAATGCTGAGAAAACAAGCTAAGGACCATCACAGAAAGCACGTGTCAATGCATAACTCAGCCTGGCAGAAAAATACAAATCATAGGTGTCCCTGAGCTCCAAAGTAAAGGCTGAAGATTGAAGAGCTGAAATGCTATGGTTCATGAGCAGGTATGATGGTGGTGAGGCCAGTGGTTTGAACAAGCTGACTTGTGTGGTCAAAGGATCAAGGAAGATGGTGGCCATGGAGCATACAGGGGCATTGCTGTGAAAAAAAAACATTTGGGGATGCCAGGGTCAAGCATTCTGCAAGCTCCACTCACTTTGGTTGATGCTGATGAATGGTTTCCACTTCAAGAAGCCTCTGCTGTGTATGGACCTCAAAGATCCTTGCATCAGCAAAAGAAATCACAGGTAACTTGCTGCCAGGTACCTACTCCAATTTACATGTTGGGAATTTGTATCATCGAGTTTCTCGGGAAAGGAGAGGTGAATTGGAAGCGATAGATAAATAAGACCGTTTAGCCTGCCTCTAATTCTCAGACTATGCTCCAGAATTTCCAATGAGTGAAAATAGTTTACTTATATCTACCCTGTCTTTTCAACATAATATCTTGAAGACTTTGATCAGATCATCCCTTAACCTTCTAAATTCTCGAGAAAATGGGCCTAAACAAGTCTTTGTTTTCTTTACTGAGATGTTTACTGTGGTAGGGTGATGAAGATCTTGCAAAGATGTGAAAAGACAGGCAACACACAGAGTGAGCCGTCTGCAGGGCAATAACCAGCTCCCAACACACACACACACACACACACACACACAACTCAGCAACAGGAAATCCGTAAGAATCCTCAGACACTCTGCACCTCCCAGATAATTACACCTCACCTTCTCATATTCAGGAATGAGCCATCAACAAAACTCAGGCTGGAAATCAGGAGGGAAATGTTTCCAATAAACACACTCAATATCCAACACACAGCTCCAGTCAAACAGTTCAGCACAAAGCACTGAGTAAACAGCTCTCTCAGCTGGATCTTCTCACACAGCATAAGGGACATTTCCACCCCTGATTACCCCCAGGATAGTCAGACTGCCTGAAGATTGGTGTGGATATTGTGGGATACAATTTGTATAAAAGCTGCTCCTTCACTCACCATCTCCTCACTTGGTTTTCAGTCCATACAGGAAGTGAACCAGCTCTGGAAGAGGAAGAGGAGAGAATGGGCAGAGTGGGTGGGCTCTCTGATTGACGTCTCTCACAGCCAATCCAAATATTTCTGCAGCAACACGAGTTTCCTGAAGGTTGGGAAGCTGACCGGTGAAATGGACGTGACTTTGGGCAGTAGATCAGGTGGAGATTTAAAGTTGTTTGCGATCCATCTGAATTTAAGCTCATTTAATTATAAGGGGCATAAATAAGGTGGGTAGTCAAGATTTTTTTCCCCACAGTATGGGATCCCATAAGTGAAAGGCATGAGAACTAAAGGGACCACTTTGCAGAACACCTCCGCTCAGTTCGCAATAAACAACTGCACCTCCCAGTCGCAAACCATTTCCACTCCCCCTCCCATTCTCTTGATGACATGTCCATCATGGGCCTCCTGCACTGCCACAATGATGCCACCCGAAGGTTGCAGGAACAGCAACTCATATTCCGCCTGGGAACCCTGCAGCCATATGGTATCAATGTGGACTTCACCAGTTTCAAAATCTCCCCTTCCCCTACTGCATCCCTAAACCAGCCCAGTTCATCCCCTCCCCCCACTGCACCACACAACCAGCCCAGCTCTTCCCCCCCACCCACTGCATCCCAAAACCAGTCCAACCTGTCTCTGCCTCCCTAACCGGTTCTTCCTCTCACCCATCCCTTCCTCCCACCCCAAGCCGCACCCCCATCTACCTACTAACCTCATCCCACCTCCTTGACCTGTCCGTCTTCCCTGGACTGACCTATCCCCTCCCTACCTCCCCACCTACACCCTCTCCACCTATCTTCTTTACTCTCCATCTTCGGTCCGCCTCCCCCTCTCTCCCTATTTATTCCAGTTCCCTCCCCCCATCCCCCTCTCTGATGAAGGGTCTAGGCCCGAAACGTCAGCTTTTGTGCTCCTGAGATGCTGCTTGGCCTGCTGTGTTCATCCAGCCTCACATTTTATTATCTTGGAATCTCCAGCATCTGCAGTTCCCATTATCTCAGAACTAAAGGATAGCATGATTGCAAATGCTGGAGTCAGAGCTGACACAGCATTGGAGCTGGAAGAACGCAGCAAGCCAGGTAGCATCAGAGACACAGGAAAGTGGACCACTTTCGTGCTCCACTGATGCTGCCTGGCTGCTGTGTTCTTCCAGCTCCATACTGAGTTAATATGGGAACTTCGGGGCAGAATTTTCGCACAGAGGGTGGTGCATTAATGATTGAACTGCCAGAGGAAGTGGTAGAGGCACGTACAATTACAACATTTAAAAGACTTCTGAATGGGTACATGAATAAGAAGGAGTCAGAGGGATATGGGCCAAACACAGGCAAATGGGACTAAATCAGTTTGGGATATTTGGTCAGTGCAGACGGATTGGACTAAAAGGGCCTGTTTCTGCGCTGTATGATTGCATGCTATTTCGGTTCCCCTCAAAGTTTGACAGAGATTTGTAGTGTGGGAATCGCATTCTTTATCCTTGGAGCTTTCAAACTGAAAGCATCAGTGTGGGATGTGTGTCCTCGGATGTGTTTGACAGCAGATCAGAAGAGGAAGAGCCACAGCATCCAAAGCAGTGATGATATTTAGTGATGGGATCAGCACATGTGCAGGAGAGTGAAGAACGGGAAGACAAGACACAGGAAGGAGGGCCTAACGAAGCGAATTTGTGATCAAGGAATAACTTGTTCTTCAGGACATTGCAACTCAAAAATTAATATTTTGCCTCAGGGAGTGACATGGTGAGTGATATGATGATTGAGTCCTCAGTAAAGTGAAGTAAAGGAAAGGTCTTTCATCAGATCCCCTGACTTGGGAATAGCAGACAGACACACAATGTGGAACACTCTCTCACTGAGGAGTCAGCTCCTTCAGCAAAGAAGAGAGGGTGTTGAAGAAAATCATATTTCCTTTCCCTGTTTTACAGAAGGATTGCACCATACTACACTAGAGAATAGAGAGGATATACACCGCAGATAGATCCTGACCATCACCCAGGGAACATCAGTGTGAGAAACAGTCCGTGCTCACAAATTCAGCCTGAGACAAAGCCTTGGAAACAAGACAATTTTATTCTGTACGATCTTGCAAGAAAGGGTGTCTGCTAGACAGGCACACACACACAAAGAAAGTTAAACATTCTTATACAATTTACAAGTTGCAGAATCACGCCTCCCTGCTCCCATTGGTCTTATCCTATCATTCCCCGTCCTGCCTGACAGCCCTTGTTTATTGTTCCCTTTACGGCCAGCCAAAGGCCCCATTCCCTTTTTTTTACTGCAATCCTTATTTGGCTATCTTAAAGAGCACGAGACATGCTGTACGTGTGAATCGTCAGGTTTGCAGAAATAAGCCTCTGCTACAACACCCTTATCTCTACCATGTCCTTGTCTGCAAAAAGAGTGTTTCTGGTCGTGCTAACTGCCATCTTTGCAGAACCTAATCTCTGGTTAATGATATACTTCTGCTACAAAACCTTGTGAATTTCTGCTTCTGCAAGATCCCACTATTCATCCTTACCTGCAGAAACAACATGTTTTATTTCTCACAATCAGCACAAATGTGAGAAGAATCCAGTCCCCTCACCGCATTGCTCAGCACATAGAAAGTTAGGTAGTGAAACCATCATCTGAAAATTGGTTAGGTCAGGGGAGCTTTGATATATCATGAGATCTGAAAGTGGTCAGTGGTCTGTCGCCTTCGATCAGAACCTAGGTATCTGAAGGTTCACCTGTGGGTGATCAATCTGGGTGAGGCTGGGATGGGCTCCATGTGTGGTGAGAGCTTCAGTTATTTATTGAGCTTCATAACCTACAGACTTATTCCTACAGGTGTGAGGCTATTTATTTCTGAAGTTAATGATGAGGGCTCCACAGATTTACAAGAACTTCTAATACACAATGTATATCTGTTGTAAAAACTTAATTCAAGAGCAGCTAATGGAAGAGAAAGCATTAAAGTGTGGGGTACATGTGTGAGATTTCAGTCATCGATGCTTCAACCATTCCTCCATAGAGAAAAATCCTTCAAGCGTTTTGTAACAAGGGCTTTTCAAAATCATCAGCCCTTTTGATTCACCAACTCATTCACACAGGAGGGAAGCCATTCATGTGTCAGACACGTCATAGTTCACCCTCATAACTATCCTCCCACTGTACACCGACACACTGAGACAGAAGCGAAACCATTTTCATGTGGTTCCTGCAGCACATCATTCCCAAATTTACCACAACTCTTCTTGCACCAACACATTTTCAGTGGGGACAAACCATTCACATGCAATAAGTATAAAATAATCCTTGTCACAGTCATCAACTGTTTCCAAACACTAACAGATTCACAGTGGGGTGAAACCATTTGGGGGCAAAGTGTGCACCAAATCATTCATCGACACCCTTCATACATAAATGCATTCACATAGGGGAGAAACTGTTCATGTGCAAGGTGTATGACCCATTAATCTGAGACTCACTGACTTTCTGTGTACAACAACACATTCACACTGGGGAAGAAACCATTCCTATGTGAGCTATGTGATAAATCATCTCACAGCCATCATACCTTTGTAGATATCAATGTGTTCACACAGGAGAGAAACTATTCACATGTGAGAGTGTGACAAATCATTTTTGGACTCATCAACTCTTCACGCACAACAGTAAAGAAACCATTCAAGTGTAAACTATAGGGAAAAAAAATCTTTCTCTGTCTGTGAACCGACACAGATGAGTAAGCCATCAATTGCCAATATTATGATGTTTTTGAAGTTCCTGGGCACCAAGGATACACATTGGGAAGAATCCTTTCAAATGTGATGTTTGTGACCAGATTTCCACCCACTTATGGAGTCATAAAATTGTACAGCATAGAAACAGGCCCTTCAGTCCAACTTGTCCATGCTGACCGGATATTCTAAATTAATCTCGTCCCATTTTGCAGCATTTGGCCCATATCCCTCTAAACCCTTCCTATTTACATACATCCAGACACCTTTCAAATGTTGCAATTGCACCAGCCACCATCACTTCCTCTGGCACCTAATTCCATACATGCACCACTCTCTGTGAGATAAAGTTGCCCATTGGGTCCATTTTAAATCTTTAAGTTTAGTCACTTAGTTGCACCCCTGCTGTGAGCTTCTCCTCTTGCCCCCCAACATGCTTCACCAAGGTCAGCTGTGAATTTCACTGTTTGTTTATTTTTCTTAGAAGAACTCCAAGGTTCAGAGATACTTGAAAACAAACAGTGGAGACAGTCAGCTGGGTCACAGCTGTGTAGGTTTATTTCTCTATTTGATCTACTTCATACATGGTCACTGCCTTTGTCTCTCTCCTCCTTTTTAAAGTACCGTTGTTTTCATCTCTACTTTTCCCCAATGTTCCAAAATAATTGTCCAATCTGATAAGATATCACGCAATGAGAAACCATTTGGTTGAAATAATAACTGGAACAAAAGCATCACTGCTGTCAGACCTTTTGGAACATCAATAAACCTGCACAAAAGACAAATCTTCTGGGGTAGAACTGGACGTTCTTCAATTAGTTTCAGCACCTCTGATCTATGGAGATGAATCAGCCAGGAATGCCGGTCCTCATCAGTGATCCCAGTGGGGAAGTCAGGGGGAGGGCAGGATGTGTCTTGGCTATGACAGTCTCCATTGTCTCACTACATTCACTGTCCAGCACTGTACATGCTGAATGTCCACTGAAACAGGGCACTAGAGGCCAGTCAATGTCCACAAGTCTGTCCTCCAGGTCATTACCTTATTGATTAGAGGGCATGTGAGGAGGGAAACAAGGCATCAATCTAGAAACAACAACTTATATTTTTACAGCACCTTAAATATACTAAAAGCTCCCAAGGTATTTCATGCAGGCACAATCAGTTAAAAATTAACATGAAAATGGAGAAGAAGATATTAAGAGAGTATCACTAAAGGTTTGGTCAAACCCGTGAGGCTGAAGGAAGCTGCATTTTTTTTATATTCAGGCACGTGATGGAGGCATTGCTGGCTGAGGCTGCATATATTTCCCATCCCTGGTTGCACTTGGGGATGTGGTGGTAAGCTAGCTTTTTGAACCAGTTCTGTTTTTGGGTGTAGGTTCATCCAGAATGTAGTATGGGAATTCCAGGATTTTGAGCCAGTGACACTGAAGGAATGACAATATATGTATATATATCTGAATCTTGAGCTCAGTGGCTTGGGGGTAACTTGCAGGTGGTAGTGTTCCCATGTATTTACTGCCCTGTCTTTCCAGATGATGCTAGTTGTCAGTTTGGAAAGTGCAAAGGAACTTTGGTAAATTTCTACAGTGCATCTTGTAGATGGTACACAGTACTGCTACTTAATGTCGAGTGTGGAGGAAGTGAATGTTTATGGATGTGGTGCCAGTCACATGGGCTGCTTTATCCTGGATGTTGTCAAGATTCTTGAGTGTTTTTGGAGCTGCACCCATCCAGTCAAATGGGGAGTATTCCATTGCACACCTGACTTGTAATTTGTAATGGTGGACAGGCTTTGGTGTGTCAGGAGGTGAGTTATTTGCTGCAGTATTCCTCACTTCTGATATACTCTTTTTGGCCATTGTATTTAGACAGTGAATCCAGTTCAGTTTCTGGTCAGTAGGAACTCCCAGGCTATTAGTTGTGGGGATTTTGGTGATTATGATCCCATTGAATAACACAGGCAATAGTTAGACTTTCTTTTGGAGCAGATATATGACTAAATTTTAAAAGAGATAAAGATGCAGAGAGGTTTAAGAATTGAATTCATGATCACGGAGCCTGATTGGTTTAAGTTACAGCAATCATTAGTGAAGAAAGTAGATAGATGTACTAAACACCAGAATTTGACAAGTACAGAGATGTTGGTGGGGGATGGGGCAAAGGCTGACAGATATGAAGAGATGAAGTCAGGGAGCAATTTGTACCTGACAGGAAGAATTTTAATTGGAGGCAGTGAGGCCTGGGAGTCGGTGTAGGTCAGTGAACACAGGGGTGATAGGTGTGAGAGTTAGTATAGGGAGTGCAGAGTTTTAGCTGTGCTAAAGATTACGGAGGGGGAAAGAATAGAAGCAGGACAGAGCAACATTGGAATGATATATGCTAGTCTGGAAGAAACAACACAAGAATGAGAATTTCAAAGGTAGTTAGACTAATGTGGGGCTTGGGGGTGCTGTCAGAAATGGTTGATGTTACAGAGGGGAAAGTAGGTGATCTTTGTGATGGAGAGCGTATAGAGTTGGGAACTCAGTGGGGGGGTTGAAGAGGACACTAATCAATTGTTGATAGCATTGAGAGTGGAGAGGACAATCGAGAGGAATTTAAGGAATGTAGAAACTGGAATAATCTCTTAGACCCATTATACCATTCAATTCAATCATGGCTAATCTGTATCTTAAATCTATTTACCTGTCTTGATTCAATAAACCTTTAATTCTCGTGCTTAACAATAAACTTATTTGTTGTGGTTTAGAAATTTTCATTTGGGTCCCAACCTCAACTTAATTTTTGTGGGGCAGAGTTCTAGATTTCTAGTACCTTTTTTGTGAAGAAGTGTTTGATGACATCTCGATGAACGGCCTCACTCTAATTTTAATGTACTGCCCCTTGTTCTCAGCTCTCCCACTAAAGGACTATTTCTGTCTGTTGTATTCTGAGTTTCCCCTAATATAAGTGTGTGTTAATGGAGAGCCAGCTCTCAAAAGTGGGTATGGGATAGAATCGGACCCTACTTTAGTTGGTGATGTGAAATATAGACAGATCCTCTTCTGGTGACAGGTGTTGGACTAATACCATGGAGAATGTCTGGAGTAGGGTGAGGGAGTGGGGGTAAGTTTCTACAGACCTGCATTTCCTCAGTCCAAGATAGCTCAGAGTGATATGTTCACCTTACAATCTTTCAAGATTTGTTTCACAATCTGGGAAAGATCTTGAATTATGTTGAAATGTTTTGTTATTTTGATATATGTTGAATATTGTGTTGTTTGTCTGCTGTTTTTTTAAATCTCCTTTCTATCCATAATAAATTATGTTTTCTTCCTGCCTAAATTACTTATCAGAATGATGTGTTTTTATTTGACCCTTTTAAGCGTCCTGTACACAATATATTTGTCAACACGACCGTGAACTGGGATACTTCCTCATCAATGTGTTTAAAATTTCCTGTTCACAGGAAATGAAGATTGCCCTTGGGAAGAAAAATCACATTCATATATGTAAGCTTGCACAGGGTGCATGCAAACACTTTACAGCCAATAAAGTAGTTTTTGAAGTGTGGTCACTGTTGTAATGGAGAAAACATCATGGTTAATGCATGCACAGCAACCCCCCCACAAACTGCAATGCAACAATGACTAATAATCTGCTTTTTTGATTGTCAGAATTGGATCCATGTTGGCCAGAGATCATGCATAATTCCTTTGGTTTTCTACATCACAGTATCAATGATCTGAGTGGGCAGATGGGACTTTGCATGAGCTCATCTGAATGATGCCTCCTCTGACATTGCAGCACTCTGTCATTACTGCACTGGTGAATGAACTGAGCTTCAGTCTTTGCAGCGAGATTTGCCCCCACAAATTTCTCACTTGGAGATTAGAGTACTAACTTAAGTCACAGCTGACAATGACTTACAATATTTCATAAGAACAAAGAAATTAGAAACAGAAGTAAATCATTTAGCCCATCGTGCCTGCCGTACGAATCAAAATGATCATTTAGTTCTGCCATTTTCCCCTACTATCCCCAAATCTTTTTCTGTCTCAAGCATCCATGAATCTATTGATTTCTGTCTTGAATGTGCTCAAAGATTTCAGTATTTGATTCAATTTTTAATGAGTTAAGTCCCAAGACTGTGTACTGAATGGTTTTTGTCCTGTAAACTAGAAGCCTGAAATCTGATTTGAGTTAAAGTACTGAATGGTTTTTGTCCTGTAAACTAGAAGCCTGAAATCTGATTTGAGTTAAAGTGGGAGCAAATTAGAGCTGCAGACTTCAATGTTGTTCCTTGTGTCTGATTTCCTGAAGCTAGACACACAAAGTTCAGACAGATTCAAGAAGTCTTATCTTTTAGGTGTGGGGTTTAAAATGAAACTGTGACGTGCCATCAATGACATTCCTGAACAATGGTTCTATTGTTGTTCCTGTGTAGATATCTGTGCCCTGTGCACATTGTGTATTTTAATCGAAGTGGAAGATATAATAGAAGATTACCAAGTGTACATGTGGTTCCCAGTGGTTTCAAGGCCATACAGATCCCAGGAAATATTGCTCCTTAGAAATCAGAACATTTACAATGTTGTCACAACTCACTAGGGCAGTATACTGGAATTGAGCTGCACTATTCTCACAGTCATCTTAACCATGAAATGATTCAATTGAATATGCGAAAGTTCCAAATTTATTTTACTGACAAATCCAGGATAAAAGAATTCACTCATCAGATTTCTGTATGAAATAGGAAACGTTATTTATTTCATAGAGCATGGAAACAGACTCTTTATTCCACACCAACCATGTTCCCAAACTGAACTAGTCCTACTTTTCTTGCTTGGCCCATATTCCTCCAAACCTTCCCTATTCACACTCTTCCACATGTCTTTTAAATGTTGTAACTACCCACATTCACCACTTCCTCTGGCAGTTCATTCCACATATAATGACTCTCTGTGTAAAAACAGTTGCCCCATATATCCTTTGTAAAACTTTCTCATCTCACCTTAAAAATATGTCCCCTAGTGATTCAAAGAACCAATTAAAAGCCTGTCTCAAGGCAAACTGCCCCTGGACACAAACCCACAGTCACTCCGACTGCTCGACAAAGGTCACAGTGTAGATACAACTTACAATAAGTCCTGCTAACTCATTTTCCCAAATTTCAACATCTTCTTTTACAGTTCCTTGCTTTTCCCATTTTTAAGTGAACCATCCAAAAAAGTGTCACCATCACAATGTTAAACAGGGTTGAACTGAGCATTGGTCAGTCTCCATGCACTTCTCCCTCACCCAAGGCACATTCAGAATTGCTTGTTGTGAAAGACTGTCAACAACTGTCCTGATCCAGGTTGGAACAATGTTGGACATTTTTTTGGGTGCCAGACCTGTGGAAAGTGTGAAATATGGTGTAGCCCCCGGTGTCAGGTGGAATGGACATTTTAAGGGATTGTCTTCAATGAGTATCGCTGATGGACTATTCTGCTTTCATCGTCTCAGGAACTTCTGTTGTTTGGAAAGTTCTAACTGAGCATGAAATAAATCTTGAGGAACAACCCACTCTATTGGGGAAACCTCAGTGTTTGACTTTTGTGTGGTTTTGAGCTTGTTTTCAAATCCCTTCATGTCTTCATCCCTCATCTCTGTAATCTCTTCTACCTCTCAGTACTGTTTACACAGGCCCAGGCTTTTATTTTCAGTTGAAGTTGGGGTTTGAGGGTGCTAAATACACCTCTCTCTGCTGCAGTTAAAAGCTTGAGTTATTTCTCGGTTGCTAAATGGTTTGCTTTCTCCTGGACTGGAAAGAGCACGTGAGACAATCTGTTTTGCTGAATTTGCCTTTGCCAATGGTGTGGTTATGGGGTGCTACCCATATTGGAACAGTTGATTATTAGTCATTTAAAAATATGTTCTCTTGTTAAGTGTTTTGATACAGTTAATATTCTGTAAATTCTTTTTTTGTTTGTATTTTAAATGGGTCTACGAATAACGCGTGTTTTGCTTAAAGACCAGTAGTTTGACTAATCGAATCACATCTGGAACACATCACTTTATACTTGCCTTTAAATAAAATAAAAAGTTAGGGTCTAGGCCATCTCTTTGAATCATTTTGGTCGTGATGGTGTGGGATGGGGGGGCGGGGTTTGGTCATTTTTGCCTTCCTTTCTTCAACCATCCTTTTGTCCATTCCTGACATGTGGGATTGTAGAGAGCTGCCTATAGTTGAGTTGAAGTACAAAAGCCTCTACCAGACACTAATAAAAATTAGCACACCAACTACAAAAATTAAGAAACTAAAAATAATTAATTACCATGAAGTATGAAGACTAAGAAATTTTAAATGTATTCCACCTCTTACAAAATTATCTTGTCGATCATGAAGTCAATTGGATCACACTGTCTTTTTGTTATATAATTGTTTCAGTTGGTCTCACAATTGTTTTTCAAAATTTGTTTTCATAAAACTCCTCAACAAATAGGCACCAAACACAAGTGTATCAGTTCTGCCTAAGTGTTTCAAAGATAGTAGAAACTGCAGATGCTGTATAATCTGAGATAACAAGGTGTAGAGCTAGATGAACACAGCAGGTCAAGCAGCAACGGAGGAGCAGGAAAGCTGATGTTTCAGGCCTAGACCCAGCTTTCCTGCTCCTCTGATGCTGTTTGGCCTGCTGTATTCATCCAGCTTCACACCATGTTATCTCTGCCTAAGTGTTTGTCTCTTTTCACCATAATCCATCTCAAATTGACTGTATCAGGAATTTTAAATGTAATTTATGTCGAGTAAATTGATGCTTTGCGATTTTCAACACTGGTTTATTAAACATCAGCCATGAAGAAATGACCATGGTTCCAGATGGGAATAATGAGAGTTGTGGGTTTCTGCCAGTCTACATACCATGACCGGTAATTATTTCACAAACTACAAGCTACAGATGATAGTTTATTTCAATTTTGTCATATAGAGCAGAAAAATAGTTAAAATAATCTAACAGAATCATGATGACATTACTACCTTAATTGAGTAGAATTTCTGCTTTCATTTTGTTTATGCTGGAATTTAAAAGGGTTCACACACTATCACTCTGATCTTGAAAAGGCTGGAAGATATAGACAAAGCAGGAAAGACAGAGAGAATTGAAGGAGGGATCAAAAGCAAATCAATGTGGAAAATGGAGGAAGGAACCAGAAGTAGGAGGTGGAGGAGGAGAGGAATAGAGGAAATTGCTTCCATCCTTCCCTCCGTGGTACGTTCCTCCAATCTCAATCCCTCATTTATTCCTCACTCCTGTGTTCTTCTCCGGTGCATGTGCTGCTTCCACCACTGCACAGCATCTCTGTGCTGGATGCTGCATGTTCCTCTTCTGATCTGCTGTCAAACACATCCAAAGCGGATGTTTTCACTTTGAAAGCCTGCGAGGATGAAGAAATCTATTACCACGCAAGAAATCTCTGACAAAGGTTTAGCAGGGGAACAGAGACAGCAGCTGCAATAAATGAGGTTTTATTTAGATTGGGCAATGATAAATTTAATTGCCCACCTGATCTGCTGCTCAGTCACCTCCATTTCACCGGTCAGTTTTAGAAGCTTCAGGAAACTCATCTTGCTCCAGAAATAATTGGAGCAATTTGAATTTCAAACAATGTTACAATGGTGTGTAGCCCTCAATCCTATATTTACATGTGATAACACCAGATATCATATTCATACAACAAGACATTCTGCTGAAAGGCATTTCTTCAAAAATATCCAATTCATTTAAAAAATCAAGCTTGCCTGCACTATTATTTGCAGGTTACGCCACATACAAAACCCACCAAGAAAAGCTATCATATCTGAGTATAAAAACTATTGTTCTTATTAATCAGTTTCATTTTTATCTGCTCATATGCATATCGCACTCATGATACTGGAAGCATTAGGTATACAAGTTTATGTTGATTGTTCATCTTGTGTCTGCTGTCATCTTTCAGGAGAATGTTGCTATTACAGCATGTGTTGCTGCTACTGTATTTGTTGTTGATGATCTGCACCATTTCTTGGGGAATGGTTGATCTCCGAGATTGATGGTTATTCATTTCTGATATCTCTTAGTGTAACCAGATCAGCTTCATTAGCTGTCTGCTGAGAAAGAGCGGCTTCTCTGATAGCACACAGATATCTTCATTTGCAACAACAGCTCTGGTCATTCACTTTCAGTGTCTATTATTGAAATGCAAACTTCTCTACATAGTTCCCAAGTTATCCCACTTTTGTGGAATGTGTATATTTATAATCTGACTAGCTCTACTACTCTCAATTCCAGTAATGATTCAGTTGCCTTCAAAGTAGAATTTTGCTTTCATTTCATTTTGATCTTGTCACTCACTCCTGTTATTCCTTCCAGCCTTAGTAGATTTTTAAGTATCGGAAGAGCAATCTTATTGTCGCAAGATCATTTGTTGCTGGACTGGACAACATTCCATTTTTTCAGGACGTAGTTGCTCCATTCTAAGATTGCCTGACAAACATCAAGCAGGATTTAATTGATTTGTCAGAGGATCAAGTGAGGAGTTGTGAGGGGTCGGTGTGTATAATTAGGAGGTTAGTTACACAGTTGCTGAGGAGGTGACCATGTCTGTACCCGTCCAACCTTTCCTGGGTAAACATTCCTGTACATAATCTAATTCAGAGTCAAGAGTTTTTGTTACAGGGTCTTGGGGAGTTATAATTGTCTATTAGCAATATCTATCTGCTCCCTGGTGCTTTACTTCCAAATGAGACCTCTATGAACAAAATAACATCCTGTGCAGATCCTATGGAGAGGTTGATTTGTCATCATGTAAATCTCGATATCAGATCAGGATTTTCAGTGGTATTGGGCACAGAACAAAAAGCTACTTTCACTCCCATCAAACAATGAATCAGAACACCAGCAGTGAAAAAGATGCTTTGAATTGGTTTGTGGTCAGACTCCACCATTGTTCGCTCTGTCAAAAATAGGTGTTAGGAGAAATCTTCACAAACCAATAGCAATGCTGTCTTTCTCAATCTGTACTCCAGTCTGTGTTCAGTGTGTGTTAACTCTCTGGATACAAACCCAACGGGTTGCCCTCACTGCATGGGGATTACTCCAAGTCCTGTGTCACTGACATCACACTGCAGGGTGGCTCCATTGTTGACATCATAATCCCTCAGCACTGGTGATGTCATCACTAGGTGTTTGATGGGAGTGAAAGCTGCTTCTTGTTCTGTGTCCCAGTCCCACTGAACACTGAGAGACTATGAGAATGTGTATATGCTGAGACTGTGTGCAGGTAAAAACTCAGATAACAGATGGGCAGGAATTTGTGTAGGTTCACTGATATTCCAGCAATTCCAAGAACTTGGTGAAGGTTTTATTACAGAATTAACAGTGACAAACTACCTTCTGTGTTAGGGCATTGACAGTCAGGGACATACACTTCTTTGGGAAGCTTAGTCACAAACATTGCACCCGAACTGTTCTACTGTATGAATTCTGTGCTTTTCCAAAGTCACAGCAAACATTCATTGCAAACAAACATCACTCAAAGGGTTACTCCCCTTTGTGGATTCTCTGATGGAGGAGAAGGCTCCATGACCTTGAGAATGATTTGTCACAAACCTCACATGTAAATGGTTTCTCCCCTGTATGAATGCGTTGGTGTGCATAGAGGTTCCCTGATCGTGAAAACGATTTATCACACACCTTACACCTGAACGGCTTCTCACCAGTGTGAATACGTTGGTGTGTATGGAAGGTCGATGATTGCGAAAATGATTTGTCACACACTTCACACGTGAACGGTCTCTCTCCTGTGTGAATGCGTTGGTGTTTACGAAGTTCCGCCAACGTTGAGAACGCTTTATCACATACCTCACACCTGAATGGTTTCTCTCCTGTGTGAATGCGTTGATGTACAAGGAGGCTGGATGATTGTGAGAAAGATTTGTTACAAACCTCACATCTGAATGGTTTCTCTCCCGTGTGAATTGGCCGGTGTTTCACCAGGCCTGATAACTGTGTGAAGCCCTTGTTACAAACCTCACATTTAAATGGCTTCTCCCCGGTATGAATGCGTCGGTGATTTTTGAGCGTCAGTAGCCTTGCAAAAGCTCGATCACAAACCTCACACTTAAATGGTTTCTCTTCCATTCAGCTGCCCTTGTGTTAACAGTTATAAGGCAGCTGCACCCAGTCCATACTAAACCCTTACAAGTTTGAGTGACCCTCCTCACAGACCTTTCTTTTAAACAGCCTCACACCTGCAGGAATGAGACAGTGGTTCATGATATGTCAAAGTTCCGCTTATCCAAATGATGTTTCACTGTCCAATCTTCTCTGTGTTCAGCAATGCTGTGAAGAGACTGAACATCTTCCTAGAATTGTGCACTTGTTCCTTCGATGATGATCAGGAGTTTTCTGCAGTGCCCACATTCTGTATTCTTTGGTGTAGTACGGTGCAATCTTCTGGAAAACAGGAAAAGGAAATGTGATTTCATCCAACTCCCTCTCCTACTTTGCTGAAGGGGCTGACTCCTCAGTTCTTTTTCATTCTTACTTTTAGAGAATGTTGGGGTCACTAGCTTGGTCAGCATTTGTGCCCATTCCTCAATGCCCTCGTGCTGAGCTGCCTTCTTGAACCATGACAGTTAATTAGGCTTCAGGTGTAGCTATAACTACTGTGCTGGTCAGAAGGGAGTTCCAGGACTTTGCCCCAACAAGAGCAAGATTATTAATATAGTTCCAAGTCAGAATGGTGTATTGGTTCTCAGCTGCCTTTGTTTGAGTCAAACAGATTTAGAGCACAGAAAGACGAGCCTTGGTCCGTTGTGCCTGTTTTACTCATCAAGCGGCTATCTGCTCAAATCATATTTTCCAGCACTTGGCCTGTTTCCTCCTCTGTTGTGACATTTCAAGTGTTCATCTCAGAACTTCTTGAATGCTGTGCGGGCTTCCACCTCCAACATTCTTTCAAGTAGTGAATTCCAGCTAATCCCCATCCTCTGGTGAAAATTTTAGTGTCTCAAATCTCTTATAAAGCCTCTTCCCCATCCCTTAAATCTATGACCCCTGATTACTGAGCCCTCTATAAAGGGATAATTTTCCTCCAATGCAGTCTACCTATAGTCCCTAATAACCTGTACACCATGATCAGGTGCCCCCAGCCCCTCAGCCTGTTTGGGCTCTCCTCATAGCTGAAAGACTACAGCCCAGGCAACATCTGGTGAATCCCTTCAGCACTCTCTCTAATGCAATTACATCCTTCCAGTATTGCGGCAATAAGATGTGGACACACAAGTCCAAACAAACCAACCTTGTACAGCTCCACCATAACCTCCCAACTTCTTTTGTCAATACTTTAACTTGTAAAGGCAAGTATCCCATTTGCCTTCTTAACTACATTATCTATCGGTCCTGCTGCCCTCAAGGATCCATGGACACCCACACCAATGTCCCGCTGTATTTCTTGGTGTCCCTCATGTGCTCCCTTGCATAGTTTGTCCACCTAAAACTCATCACATCACACTATTCAGAATTAAATTCTATTTGCTCCCTGTTCTGTGACCAATCCAACGATAAGAATCCCACACATTCTTACCTCCTTAGCCAATCTCCCATGTGAAACCTTGTCAAAAGCCTTTCTGAATTCCATATAGGCTTTAGCAACTTCACCAATCTCACCAACCTCATCCACACACCAATTCACCTCCTTGAGAAATTCGGGCAGAATTGTTAGACATAATCTCCCCTGAGAAAGTCATGCTTACTACACTTGATTAATCCTTGCCTCTTTGGGTGGAGATTAATTCGGTCCCTCAGAATATTTTCCTGTTGGTCCCCTACCACTGATATTGGACACACTGGCCTGTCATTCCCTGGTTTATCTCTACCATTCTTACTAAATAATAGTGCCACACCACACTAGAGACACAGGAGCCAAAAAAGTAGGGCATTTAGCCCATCGGGTCTGCTCTGCATTCAATCAGATCACGCTGATCTGATAATCCTCAGCTCCATTTTCCTGCCTTTTCCCTACAACCTTTGATATTCAGCTGATTAAGAAACTTCCCTTACTGTTCATAACCTGAATACTCTCTTTAGAGATCCAATCTCGATATCCTTCTGTGAGAAAGGATTCTACATTTTGACCATTCTCTGAGAGCAGAAATTCCTTCTCATCTCTGTCTTAAATGTGAGTCCTCTTATTTTGAGATTATTTCCTCTAGTCATAGACTACCCACAAGGGGAAACAACTTTTCCTACCGTGTCAAATGTCTCAAGAATCTTAAACGTTTCAATAAGGTCGCTTCTCATTCTTCTTGATTCCAATAAGTACATGCCCAACCTACTTAATCTCTCCTCATACCACATTCCCTTCAAACCTGTTATCCGCCCAGTGAATCTTGTCTGAATCGCCTTCAACCAGTACGTCTTTACTGTTCAGGCACCCAGCTGTTGTTTCATTAATGCCTTGTATATTTTCAGCAAAACCTCCTACTCTTGTACTCCAATGTCGTTGAAATAAAGGCCAAGATATAATTTCCTTTCCCTAACACCTGAACTTGGGTGCAAACATTTTGTCAATCATGGACAAGAAATCCCAAATCCCTCTGTTCTGTAGTTTTCAGTAGTCATTCTCCATTTAATTAATGTTTAGCTCCTCTATTCTTCCTGTCAAAGTGCTTAATCTCACATTTTCCCACATTATATTCCATCTACCAAGTTTTTGTGCATCCCGTTAAACTGTCTCTATCCATTAGGAGATAATGGGAACTGCAGATGCTGGAGAATTCCAAGATAATAAAATGTGAGGCTGGATGAACACAGCAGGCCAAGCAGCATCTCAGGAGCACAAAAGCTGACGTTTCGGACCTCGACCCTTCATCAGAGAGGGGGATGGGGAGAGGGAACTGGAATAAATAGGGAGAGAGGGGGAGGCGGACCGAAGATGGAGAGTAAAGAAGATAGGTGGAGAGAGTATAGGTGGGGAGGTAGGGAGGGGATAGGTCAGTCCAGGGAAGACGGACAGGTCAAGGAGGTGGGATGAGGTTAGTAGGTAGATGGGGGTGCGGCTTGGGGTGGGAGGAAGGGATGGGTGAGAGGAAGAACCAGTTAGGGAGGCAGAGACAGTTTGGACTGGTTTTGGGATGCAGTGGGTGGGGGGGGGGAAGAGCTGGGCTGGTTGTGTGGTGCAGTGGGGGGAGGGGACGAACTAGGCTGGTTTAGGGATGCAGTAGGGGAAGGGGAGATTTTGAAACTGGTGAAGTCCACATTGATACCATATGGCTGCAGGGTTCCCAGGCGGAATATGAGTTGCTGTTCCTGCAACCTTCGGGTGGCATCATTGTGGCAGTGCAGGAGGCCCATGATGGACATGTCATCTAGAGAATGGGAGGGGGAGTGGAAATGGTTTGCAACTGGGAGGTGCAGTTGTTTGTTGCGAACTGAGCGGAGGTGTTCTGCAAAGCGGTCCCCAAGCCTCCGCTTGGTTTCCCCAATGTCGAGGAAGCCGCACCGGGTACAGTGGATGCAGTATACCACATTGGCAGATGTGCAGGTGAACCTCTGCTTAATGTGGAATGTCATCTTGGGGCCTGGGATAGGGGTGAGGGAGGAGGTGTGGGGACAAGTGTAGCATTTCCTGTGGTTGCAGGGGAAGGTGCCGGGTGTGGTGGGGTTGGAGGGCAGTGTGGAGCGAACAAGGGAGTCACGGAGAGAGTGGTCTCTCCGGAAAGCAGACAGAGGAGGGGATGGAAAAATGTCTTGGGTGGTGGGGTCGGATTGTAAATGGCGGAAGTGTCGGAGGATGATGCATTGTATCCGGAGGTTGGTAGGGTGGTGTGTGAGAACGAGGGGGATCCTCTTCGGGCGGTTGTGGCGGGGGCGGGGTGTGAGGGATGTGTTGCGGGAAATACAGGAGACGCGGTCAAGGGCGTTCTCGATCACTGTGGGGGGAAAGTTGCGGTCCTTAAAGAACTTGGACATCTGGGATGTGCGGGAGTGGAATGTCTTATCGTGGGGGCAGATGCAGCGGAGGTGGAGGAATTGGGAATAGGGTATGGAATTTTTGCAGGAGGGTGGGTGGGAGGAGGTGTATTCTAGGTAGCTGTGGGAGTTGGTGGGCTTGAAATGGACATCAGTTACAAGCTGGTTGCCTGAGATGGAGACTGAGAGGTCCAGGAAGGTGAGGGATGTGCTGGAGATGGCCCAGGTGAACTGAAGGTTGGGGTGGAAGGTGTTGGTGAAGTGGATGAACTGTTCGAGCTCCTCTGGGGAGCAAGAGGTGGCGCCCATACAGTCATCAATGTACCGGAGGAAGAGGTGGGGTTTGGGGCCTGTGTAGGTGCGGAAGAGGGACTGTTCCACGTAACCTACAAAGAGGCAGGCATAGCTGGGGCCCATGCGGGTGCCCATGGCCACCCCCTTAGTCTGTAGGAAGTGGGACAGTGGGAAGTGCTACACTTGTCCCCACACCTCCTCCCTCACCCCTATCCCAGGCCTCAAGATGACATTCCACATTAAGCAGAGGTTCACCTGCACATCTGCCAATGTGGTATACTGCATCCACTGTACCCGGTGCGGCTTCCTCTACATTGGGGAAACCAAGCGGAGGCTTGGGGACCGCTTTGCAGAACACCTCCGCTCAGTTCGCAACAAACAACTGCACCTCCCAGTTGCAAACCATTTCCACTCCCCCTCCCATTCTCTAGATGACATGTCCATCATGAGCCTCCTGCACTGCCACAATGATGCCACCCGAAGGTTGCAGGAACAGCAACTCATATTCCGCCTGGGAACCCTGCAGCCATATGGTATCAATGTGGACTTCACCAGTTTCAAAATCTCCCCTTCCCCTACTGCATCCCTAAACCAGCCTAGTTCGTCCCCTCCCCCCACTGCACCACACAACCAGCCCAGCTCTTCCCCCCCACCCACTGCATCCCAAAACCAGTCCAACCTGTCTCTGCCTCCCTAACCGGCTCTTCCTCTCACCCATCCCTTCCTCCCACCCCAAGCCGCACCCCCAGCTACCTACTAACCTCATCCCACCTCCTTGACCTGTCCGTCTTCCCTGGACTGACCTATCCCCTCCCTACCTCCCCCCCTATACTCTCTCCACCTATCTTCTTTACTCTCCATCTTCGGTCCGCCTCCCCCTCTCTCCCTATTTATTCCAGTTCCCTCTCCCCATCCCCCTCTCTGATGAAGGGTCAAGGCCCGAAACGTCAGCTTTTGTGCTCCTGAGATGCTGCTTGGCCTGCTGTGTTCATCCAGCCTCACATTTTATTATCTCTATCCATTTAGAGACTTTTTGTGTCCTCACAACTTGCCTTCCCATCAACTTTGATGCCATCCACAAACTTGACTTTCGTGCATTCACTTTCTTCATCCAAGTCATGCTGTAACATATACAGGAATTAACTGTGGCCCCAGCACCAATTTTTGTGGCAGTCCTCTAGTTACAGGAGCCATCTGAAAATGCTCCCCTTATCACAACTCTCCATTTTCTATTAGTTAGCCAATATTCTTTCCATGCTACTATACTATCTCCATCGGCATCTGCTCTTATCTTTCTCAATATGTGTGCTACCATCTCAAATCCCTTTTGAAAATCCAAATATATTGCATCCACTGCTTGCCTTTTATTTATCCGGCTAATTATCTCCTTAAAAAAGTCTAGTAAATCAGTCAGGTATGTTTTCCCCCTCATGAAGTCATGATAACTCTGCTTAATCATATTACGTTTGTCTAAATAAATGCTATTACATCCTTCTTAATAGACTCTGACATTTTCCCAATAACAAACATTAAGTTACATTTACCTAGTAACAAACATTAAGCTAACTGGCCTATTGTTAACTGCTTTATATTTCCATCCCTTTTTAAATAAAGGTATTACAAGAGCAGTTTTCCAATCCTCTGCAACTTTGCAACAAATTAACAGTTATTGGAAAATTATTTTAGTGCTTCTATTATCTCTGTAGCTACTTCCTTTAATATCCTAAGATGTACCTATCAGGTCTCGGGAACTTATCAATCTTTGACCCAATTGGTTTCCCTAGCACTTCTTCTCCAGTGATAAGTTATTGTACTTATTCCCTCTCCTCTTGCTCCTTGATTATTCAGTAATGTTGGAAAACTATAAATACTGTGAAGGCTGATGCAAAGTATTTATTCAACTTATTTGCCATTTTCTGGTTCCCCATGATACTTCCCCAGCCTTGTTCTCTAAGGTGCATATTTTCACTTTGGCTTCTCTCTTCCTTTATATACACTTGAATAAGCTCCTGTATCTGGAAGGTTAGTTTTCAGACGTTTCAAACGTCTGAAAACTAACCTTCCAGCTCAGCGAGCAAACTCACATCCAGAACCTCAACCTGAGCTACAAATCTTCTCAAAACTCGCAAGCTCCTGTATGTCTTGATATTATTCACAAATTTTTAAATAAAGTTTTTTAATAAACAAGTTTACCCTCAAAATTTACATTATCCATCTTTTTTGGTCATCTTTTGTTGGTTTTTCAAAGACTTTTGGCTTACTCATAATCTTTGCCACATTGAAAGAAAAAAATAAACAATATTTTGCTACCCTTAACTGCCCTGGTTAACCATGTCTGGCTTATCTGCTTACTAGAATCCTTCTTCCTCACTGAAGCCACAAGGAAAACTACTTTCTTTATCAACTGTTATTGTTCCTCTGACGTCTTTGCTGCTAAACTCCTTTCCCAGTTCACTCCAGCCAGCTCTGCCCTCATTTCTTCACAATTATCTTTTTTTAAGCTTAGCACAATTGTTGCTGATCGAAGGCCCTCCCACTCAAACTGGATATGAAATTCCACCATATTAAGTCACTGTTTCCTACGGGATCATTTACCCTGGCATCATTTATTAAGCCAGTCTTGTTACAGATCACCAGATCCAAAATAGCTCAACCCCTCATTGAATTGACTACATATGGTTCTGGGAAACAATCTTTGTTTCTTGTCTGTGAATTCTTCCTTCTGGCATCTGAAGCATCCCAATCTGCATGAAGATTAAAATCATCCCCTGTTTAAAATATTGCATTTGTTACATGCCTTCGTTTTCTTTTGATTGATTCTCTGTTATACTGTATAGCCATTACTGAGGTCCTATAAATTACTCCTACCAGTGCTTTTTTTATCTTTTTTTATTTCTCACCTCCACCCATGCAGATTCTGCACCTTTCAATCCAAGATTGATTCTTGTTATTGTTCTTATTCTTTCCCATACCAACAATGCTACTGTACCACTTTTTTCTTACTTGGAAAAGGCGCCTAATGTTGAATATTTAGTACCCAGCTATGATCTCCTTGCAACACCCACCAGTGCCCTAGTGCCTCTCCTGTGACCAGAGAGGATTTCAGAATTAATGCCAGAGCTCCTACAATTTTGCTCCCCGCCCACAACCCCGTGACTCCCACTGCACTCTGGGATATACCATATCCAGGCCTGGGGTTTATCCACTTTTGAGGCTGCTAAAACTGCTAATACCTCCTCACGATCAATATGAATTTGTTTAACCACATCAAAGCACCCCCACCCTGAATTCTGACCCTGACATATACATTGTATGTCTCTAAATGTGCATACAAATGCATTGCATTTATTTAAAACCTTAAAAACATCACCTGGCTCCAGATTGCACCATCCATCTCAAATGGGCCATACTCTTTCTTGGTTATCCTCTTGGCCCTAATGTAATTTTAAAAGTCTCGCAGTAGAAGTTGTGTGTTTGGAAGGAGCTTTAATGGATGCTGCAGTGCATGTTACAGCTGGTACACTGCTGCTACTATTGGTATGAAATGAACTAATGTTGAAGGTGATGGATGAGCTGCTAATCATGTGAGCTACTTAGCCCGGGGTGGTACAACTTGCTGAATGTCATTCAGGAAAGTTGAAAATAAATGTTAAACAGAGAAGGTTCAAAGAGATGTCTGCTCACATATTGCACGAAGCTATCCTGAACAGGCAGAGTCAATAATCCAAAAGGCTGCTTTTACTCCTCCAACAATATTTAGGTGGGTTGTGAGAGACATCTAGTTTCCCCATTCTCCCCTCTTCCTCTTCAACAATTTATCAACTCACAGTCTACAGGATAATAACCAGCTCCCGACGAACACACAGAAAGAACAACAGGAAATCAGTGAGAATCCTCTAGCACTCTGCTACTCCCAGTTAATGACACCTCACCTGCTCATAAACGATCAACAAAACTCAGCCTGGAAATCAGGAGGGAAATGCTTCCAATAAACACACTCAATATCCAACACACAGCTCCAGTCAAACAGTTCAGCACAAAGCACCGAGTAAACAGCTCTCTCACTGGATCTTCTCACACAGCATAAGGGACATTTCCACCCCTGATTACCCACAGGACAGTCAGACTGCCTGAAGACTGGTGTGGATATTATGGGATACAATTTGTATAAAAGCTGCTCCTTCACTCACCATCTCCTCACTTGGTTTTCAGTCCCTATAGGAAGTGAACCAGCTCTGGAAGAGGAAGAGGAGAGAATGGGCAGAGTGGGTGGGCTCTCTGATTGACGTCTCTCACAGCCAATCCAAATATTTCTGCAGCAACAAGAGATTCTGAAGCTTGAGCAGATCATGCAGAGATTTAAACTAGTTATTTTCCCATCTAAATAAAACCTCACATTGTGTTTCTGTCTCAGTTTCCCCAGTAAATGTTTGACGGAGATTTCTAGTGTGGGAATAGCATTTTCCATCCTCAAAAGGCTTCCAAACTGAAAACTTCAATGTGGAATGTATATTCTCGAATGTGTCCACCTGAGGGAGAGGTAGCGGTTTGTAGTGGGATCAGCAAGTGACTGTGTAAGGTCACAGGATAAAGTGGCACACGAGGACAAATTGATCTGAATTATTCAAATCGAACTACGTCTTGAGAAATGGTGCAAGATCTGACTTCTTCACCCAACGTTTTCTGAGCATCTCTGGTTTTGTAATAAATATTGATTACATTTCATTCTCAAACTCACTTGACATTAGACATCTTTTGACTGCCCTGATTGGTTCACCTTTTAGTGCTCTGATTTCTTAACCGGTCAGAGTGTTCTGTTGCGAAGTTGGGTCGAGTACTTGTGGATTGGAATGCAAGACATTAGAATTTGATATTTGCAAAGAGAAGAGGGGGGGGGGGGTGCAAGTATGTGGTTTCTTTAAAAGGTGATGTGTTTTTTCTAGGTTTGGAGATTTTAAGAAATCTGCGGGCAGCCCCTTGTGCGTTGCAGGTGCACAGAGGGCACCTGAATTGAAATATTTGTACCAAAGGCTGTATAGTTAGCAGCCCAAGCCACAGTTTTGTTTTATTATCCAGATAACAAGTTTGAATTTAGCCAATTAATTTAATTCAGGCACTTAGAGGCAAAAAAGCAATTAAATTTAAATCTGATGGTTTTGACAACATAGGACCAATCTTGTAAGAAATTGATATGTCATCAAGGGTACAAATGTCAGGGACTGTTGCAAAGAACCAATTGCCATTGGATAAAAGTGAATCTCTTAGAGAAAGCATCATTTAAATAAAGGTACTGCTGCATTCTTAGCTAATAGTCCTGACACAAGAATTTGAAGGAGAAGGAGCTCCTGATTGAAGATCAATGGAGAAAGCACAGACATACTGGAAGACATTCCTTGGGTGTAATTTCGAGGGACTATGTTCTCATTTTTTATTTTTGTTTATATAAGTGGGCATTGTATTTATTGGAACAGCATATCATTAGAATTTTGTTTTATTTAGGAATAGTAAGTAGTTAGAGGAGAATTGTTTGGTTCGTGAATAGTTCAGTTAATTTGTTCATTGTTAGAATTAGATAAATAAATTCTTGTTGATTATAGAGTAAGCATTAGGAGTTTATTTCATCTAACAACTCCTTTATAACTGATTGGGGATGAGAGGCAGATTATATCGCTTTTCACACTTTAACAGATTATGGGGCGAGATGAGCCTCTCTTTGTGTTTGGTTTAAGTTATCGGTGGGGGGGCAACCCCCACTTTATAACAGCTGTGATTGGGTAATCAGGAATTCCTGGGATGTCCCTGTGTGATGTCAGTTTGAACACATTCTTGTGCACATAGCTGAATAATGGAGGGTGAAAAGAAATCACTGACTTGACCAAAGTGTATTAGTTCAGGAAATCAGCTCAGCAAAAACAATCACTCTGAAAGTGAGGGGGAAATGTTTACCTGAGAGTCAGATAAAGGAAATGCAATATAATACAATATGCTTTTATTGTCATGTGTACTCTGTTGTGGGAGTACAGTGAAAAACTCTTCACAATATGTGCCTTCTTATGGCAATATCCCAGGTACAAGTACGTAGGTACAATTCTTGGGTACAGCAGAGAAACAGAAGTAGTTGTTTAATTGGAGAGTTGAGAATAAGTTTAAAATAGGGAAACATTAAAGGATTAACATTACAGTGTTCTAGGGTAAGGATTGTCCCCTCACACTGGTCTCCATCCAGGATTTGCTGCCTGCATGCTTCTCTGGGGCTGCTTCCCGTGTGCTGCCACGGGGCTTTTCTCCCCACGCTGCTCTGGGCTCACAGCCCACATGCTGCTCCAGGGATCACTGCTTGTGCTGGTCTGGGGTTCACTGGGTGCTCTTGCAGGCCGCAGACCACAAGGCCACATCATCTGTGCTGGTTCCACTGGGACTTGGTCCCTGCTCTCATCTGTCCACCGCAGGTTTCTGCGGGGCTCAGCTCATGTCCACTCCAGACCTGTGTACCCACTCTGCAACTCCACTGTCTGGGGGAGGAGAGGTGGGGAGAGAGGGGAAACCACAAGAGGAGAGGAAGAAAAGGTAAAGGTACTGGTGAGCATCCTACTGTGCGTCCATCTTGATGAGACTGAGATCACGTGGTTAATGTTGTGGTACGTGTTGAGAATGGGAGTGGCTGTGCTGACCTGCAGTTGTTGTACTCTAGGAGACACTGACTCGGTGTTATCCACAAGAGTCACCGACTATGAACATTTCGAGTAAAAACAACTCCACCAAGCATGTAGGTTCACAGCCCTATAATTGGAGGGAGCAGATCTGGATGAGAGATTAATAGACTTTATATGCTCATTAATGTTATGAGTAATTTTTTTCGATGTGGTTAACAACAGACTCACCATTCGAAGAACCCCAAATGTAACAACCTTATTGGACCCTTGGGAGGTGAGTATTTTTCACTACTACCTATACTGAATTGATGAATTGCAACTCTGAATTGATGAGCTGGAGTCTGGGTTTAGGACACTGAGAACCAGGGAAGGGGAACACACCTGGACACAAAGTTTCAGGAGGACGTCACACCCCCCAATTTGGTCATTGGTCAGGATGTAACTATGAATTAGGCAGGTAGAGGTTTCCAGGAGGTAGCATTTCAGGATACTCAGTCCTTATCTTGGTCAACAGGTTTGAGTCTCTTGCCCTCTATCTGGATGAGTGTGGGGACTGTTGCGAGGATGAGCAATCTGACCATAGCACATTGGGACATGGAGTCATTTAAGTGGGGTGGGGGAGAAAAAAGAAATGTACTTTTAATCAGAGGGACCAATTATGTAAGTAGAATGTTGAAAGAAGCTCTGCTGAGGGAAAATGAACAACTAATTGCTAAATTAAAAAGCAAAACTACAGAGGTAATAATCTCTGGATGTCTGAGCCAGGAGTTAATTGGCACAAGATAAAGAGATAAATGTGTAACTCCAAGTTTGGTGTAGTTTAAATGGATTCAAATTCATGGGACTTCAGTCCAACACTGGGGAAGGAAACAACTGTTCTGTTGGATGGGCTTCACTTGAACCATGCTAAGAGTAAAGACCCGGTGAGTCACATAACCAGGGTTTTAAGCAAAATAATGGGAAGAGGATTCAATTGCATGGAAAATTAGAAAAATCAAAGTGTCAGAAGAAGGTAGGTATTGGGAAGGCCATAAAAACAGACAGAGGATAACAAAGAGAGCAATTAGGAAGGAGAAGATCAAATATGAAGGTAGGCTAGCTAGTAATATTAGAAATGATAGTAAAAGCTTCTTTCAATACATAAGAAACAAACGAGAGGCAAAAGTAGATATTGGGCCGCTCCAAATTGATGCTGGAAGGCTAGTGATGGGAGATAAGGAAATAGCTGAAGAACTTAATAAGTACTTTGCGTCAGTCTTCACGGTGGAAGACATGAGTAGTATGCCAACAATTAGGGAGAGCCAGGGGGCAGAGTTGAGTACGGTAGGCATTACAAAAGAGAAAGTGCTAGAGAAGCTAAAGTGTCTAAAAACTGATAAATCTCCGGGCCCCGATGGGCTACATCCTAGAGTTCTGAGGGAGGTAGCTGAGGAAATAGTGGAGGCTTTGGTCGTGATCTTTCAACAGTCACTGGAGTCAGGGAAAGTACCAGATGACTGGAAAATTGCTGTTGTAACTCCCTTGTTTAAGAAAAGATCAAGGCAAAAGTTGGAAAACTATAGGCTGATTAGCCTAACCTCGGTTGTTGTGAAATTCTAGAATCCATTGTCAAGGATGAGATTTCTAAATTCCTGGAAGTGCAGGGTCAGATTAAAACAAGTCAGCATGGTTTTAGTAAGGGGAGGTCATGCCTGACAAACCTGTTAGAATTCTTTGAAGATGTAACAAGTATGTTAGACCAGGGAAACCCAGTAGATGTTATCTATCTAGACTTCCAAAAGGCCTTTGATGCAGCGCCTCACGGGAGGCTGCTGAGCAATGTGAGGGCCCATGGTTTTCGAGGTGAGCTACTGGCTTGGATTGAGGATTGGCTGTCTGACAGAAGGTAGAGAGTTGGGATAAAAGGCTCTTTTCTGGAATGGCAACAGGTGACGAGTGGTGTCCCACGGGGTTCAGTGTTGGGGCCACAGCTGTTTACCCTATATATTAATGATCTGGGTGAAGGGACCGGGGGCATTCTGGCGAAGTTTGCCGATGATACGAAGATAGGTGGACAGGAAGGTAGTACTGAGGAGGTGGGGAAGCTGCAGAAAGATTTAGATAGTTTAGGAGAGTGGTCCAGGAAATGGCTGATGAAATTCAATGTGAGTAAATGTGAGGTTTTGCACTTTGGAAAAAAGAATACAGGCATGGACTATTTTCTAAGTGGTGAGAAAGTTCGCAAATCAGAAGTGCAAATGGATCGGGGAGTTGGTCCAGGATTCTCTAAAGGTTAACTTGCAGGTAGAGTCTGTAATTAAGAAACTGAATGTAATGTTGTTATTTATCTCAAGAGGGTTGGAATATAAAAGCAGTGATGTGCTTCTGAGGCTTTATAAGGCTCTAGTTAGGCCCCATTTAGAATACTGTGTCTAATTTTGGGCCCCACACTTCAGGAAGGACATACTAGCCCTGGAGCATGTCCTGCGAAGATTCACACTAATGATCCCTGGAATGGTAGGTTCAACGTATGATGAACGGCTAAGGATCCTGGGATTGTACTCATTAGAGTTTAGAAGATTGAGGGGAGATCTAATAGAAACTTACAAGATAATGTATGGTTTAGAAGGGGTGGACGCTAGGAAGTTGTTTCCGTTAGGTGGGGAGACTAGGACCCGTGGGCACAGCCTTAAAATTAGACGGGGTAAATTTAAAACTGAAATGAGACGACATTTCTTCAGCCAGAGAGTGGTGGGCTTATGGAATTCATTGCCGCGGAATGCAGTGGAGGCCGGGACGTTGGATGCCTTCAAGGCAGAGATTGACAAATTCTTGATCTCAGAAGGAATCAAGGGCTATGGGGAGAGTGCAGGGAAGTGGTGTTGAAATGCCCATCAGCCATGATTTAAATGGTGGAGTGGACTTGATGGCCGAATGGCCTTCCTTCCACTCCTATGTCTTATGGTCTTATGGTGTGCAGATTAGAGATGGGACTGGTTGTTTCCAGAAAGTTAAAAGCTGGAAGTCCTTGCCTTTGATTGCTATGCTGACGCCATGGAGGCTGCAGCTTTGGGGGTACATCAGACAGACCATGTGAACATCATATTGCAACAAATAATCACTCAAGAGTATGGAAGACTGAAAATAGGTCAAACATAAAGCCTTTGTGTCCGCATACACGTAGCATTCAAGAATAAAATGAATAGAGTGCAAATAGAGATTTTAAAAATGGGTATGATTTGGTGGCAGTTCCTGAGATTGGGTTGCTGTGAGACCCAAACTGATAGTTGGAGATCCAAAGGAAGGATGGAGAGAAAGGAAAGGGAGGTGGTGTACATTTGGTAGTAAAGGAAGATATTAATGCTGTAGTTTGAAATTATTGTGGTACTGGAGATCAAGACATAGGATCAGTCTGGGAAGAAAAAAATGAAGGAGGTCCCTGGTGGGAGTACTCTACAGGTTCCTGAATAGTCGTTCCCCAGAAGGACATAGTATAAACCAGGAAATACTGAAGGTTTATGAGAAACATATGACAGTGATCACAAGTGATTGTAATTTGCATGTAGTTTAGCTTAATCAAATTGGCAAGGGTAGCCTGTTGGATGAATTCATAAATGTATTAACGATTTTTTTTGGAGCAATATGTTGGGGAAGCAACCAGAGAGCAGGTTATTTTAGATTTAGTATTGTGTAATGAGTGGGCTTAATTAATGATCTCATTGTAAATGATCCTCAAGGGAGGAGAGAACATAGTATGCTGGAGTTTCAAGTTCAGTTTGAGGATGACAAACCTGAGTCCCACTCTACTGTTCTGATATGAAACGAAGAAATCACATTGGGGTCAGGCCAGATTTGACCCTAGTGGAGTGGGCAGAAAGACGAAAGGGTAGGACAGTTAAGGAACAGTGGCAAACATTTAAGGAGATATTTAATTCCACCCAGCTGAAATATATTCCAAAGCCAAAAGGTGATGGTTGGGTGATGGTGAAGGAGGAGCATACCCATGGCTAATAAGGAAGTTAAAGATGACATAAAGACAAAACCCAAGGCACACAATATTGCAAAATCCAGTGACTGGCTGGAGGATTGAGATACTTTCAAGCAAAGGGTTTAATAAAAAGGGGTTCCTAACAATGTAATCTTTAAAAAATTATTCATTTTGTGGGATGTGGGTGTTGCTGGCTGCCTAGGGTCAGTCCCTAGTTGCCCTTGAGAAGGTGGTGGTGAGTTGCCTTCATGAACCGCTGCAGTCCACCTGACCCATAGTGCCATTAGGGAGAGAATTCCAGGATTTTGACCCATAATGGTAAAGGAACAGCAACATATTTGCAAGTTAGAATGGTAAGTGGCTTTGAGGGGAATTTGAAGATGGTGTCCCCATGTATCTGCTGCCTTCATCCTTAATAGGTTTGGAAGGTGAAATGAGAAGAACAAAGGCAAGTTCTGATAGAAAACGAACACAAAATACAAAAATGGAGGGCAAAAACTTCTGTTAGTATATGGAAAGGAAGAGAGAAGCCAAAATGAATTTTGGTCCCTTGGAGGATGAGACTGGGAGTTAACAGTGGGGAACACAGAAATGGCAGAAACACTAAATCAACATGTTGCCTCAGTTTTCATGATGGAGCACATTGAAACTGTTCTCATAGTTACAGGCAATGCAGAGGTTTAAAAACAATCACTGTTACTTGGGAGAAAGCACTTAACAAACAACTGGGATTAAAGACCAGCAAGTTCCCAGGGGCTGATGGCCTACATCCCAGGGCCTTGAAGGAACTGGCAACAGAAATAGTGGATGCATTGGTTTTAATATTCCAAAAATCCTGGATGCAGGAAAGGTTTTAGTGGATTGAAAAAATGCTAACATTTATTCAATATTATTCAAAAAGGGAGGGTGGCAGAAAGTAGGAAACTACAGATCAGTTAGTTTAATGTCTGTCATTGGGAAATTGTTAGAATCCATCTTTGAAGAAACAATAATAGGACATTTGGAAAATCAGAATGCAATCCATCACGGTCAGCATGGTTTTATGAAAGGGTAAATCATGGTTTGACTAATTTCCAAGAATTCTTTTGAAGCAAAGTTGATTATGGAGTTCCTGTAGACGTTATATATCGAGACTTCCAAAAGGCATTTGATAAGGTGCTACACAAAAGTTAACATACAAGGCAAGAACACACAAGGTTGGGGGTAATATAGCATCTTAAATTGAGGTTTAGCTAGTCAACAGATAGCAGTTGGAATAGATGGGTCTTTTTCTGGTTGGAAAGCAGCAAATGGTGGTGTGCTGTAGGGTTCTATTCTTGGACTCCAAATATTTACAACCGATATTAATTATTGGGATGCAGGCTTAGAAGGTACAGTAGCCAAATTTGCAGATGACACTAAAATCAGAGGGAAAGTAAATTGCAGTGATGAAATAAGAAATTTACAAGTTGATATGGATAGGTTAGGTGAATGAGCTAAAATCTCGCAGATTAAGTTTTACCTGGATAAGGGTGAGATTATCTATTTTGGTTGGAAGAATAAAAGGCTAGCCTATTATCTAGAACAACAGGTTGTCTTTTAGAATAAGAGGTAGCAGATATAAAATAGAGATGAGGATGTGAATCTATGGAATTCATGACCCCAGAATGCAGTGGATGCAGACATTGAGGAAATTTAAGGAGGAGACAGACAGACATTTTTCATGAGTAATGGGTTGAAGGGTTGTGGATAGCGGGCAGGAACTGGAGTTGCAATCAGCTGTGATCGTATTAAATGCTGGAGCAGGTTCAAGAGACTGAATTGCCTGCTTATGCTTCTACTTCTTATGTTTTTATGATCCTGTTTAATTTTTGTCACTGAGTTAACATGGCGTTTAGTCACTGAAACATGTTATCTTGAGACTGTAGATGTTCACCATGTGACAGAATATATGTTTATTGCACAGAAGACGTAAATAAACTACATATTGAACTCAAATTTTCACAGATAACAAGGTGTAGAGCTTGATGAATACAGCAGGGCGAACAGGAACGCTGATGTTTCGGGTCTGGACCCTTCTTCAGAAAAAAAACTTGACAGTTGTTCTCCAATCTGATGCAGAGACTCAATCCCACAGAAATATCATTCCTCTCTCAGTTTTCCAGTTTCTTATTTTTTTTTGAATTGCAGAGACAATTTTACAACTCATTATCAGTTGGCATGACCCTCTAATAGTTCTGATGGCCTAAGTAGTGTTTCAACAGCACTTGAAAAAACACTTCACTGTAAGGTGCTTTTAGATGCCAGGAAGTTGTGGAATAATTAAATAGAAATGCAAATTTCAGTTTGTAAGAGCATTGTGCTTCCTGTTAGCTGGAAATGATAGACCCATTGATAGAGAAAATAGAAGGTTGTGAGGTATTGCTGGTAATGTCCTTGTCTCTGTGTCAGAAGCTCTGGATTTGGGGTGGCACGGTGGCTCAGTGGTTAGCACTGCAGCCTCACAGCGCCAGGGACCCGGGTTCAATTCCAGCCTCAGGCGACTGTCTGTGTGGAGTTTGCACATTCTCCCTGTGTCTGCGTGGGTTTCCTCTGGGTGCTCCGGTTTCCTCCCACAGTCCAAAGATGTGCAGGTTAGGTGGATTGGCTACACTAAATTGCCCATAGTGTTCAGAGGTGTGTGGGTGGGATGCTCCAAGAGGCGGTGTGGACTTGTTGGGCCCAAGGGCCTGTTTCCACACTGTAAGGAATCTAATCTAAATCACATCTTAGGACTTGACAACCATGGGTTTTGTTCATAATCTGGTCAAACAATTCATGATTAACCTGTAAATCCTTCCAATACACCTGCAATAAGTGTTAAGAGTGAAAGAATCTCTAGATTGGCCAAGCTGTATTTCCTGGTGACCTGTTCTTAGCAATTGATTTGGACACAAGCACTTGCTGTAGTTGTCTCATACACCACTCGATGTGGAAGGAAACTGAGAAAGATGGTGTAGAAAGGATCCCTGCCCACGATGATATTGACCAATATATTTACACATGACTCTGTGGGATCCTGAGTATTTCTGTTAACAGGAATACAGCATTCTGACAAACTAGGTAGTTGAGGCTACGCTGAAAATTGCTGTGGGTCTTCCTCTTCTGATCTGCTGTCAAATACATTCAAGGATTCACATCCCACACTAATGTTGTGAGTCTGAAAGTCTCTGAAGATGAAGAATGCTATTCCCACACTAGAAATCTCCGTCAAACATACTTACCAGGAGAACTGAGACAGCAGCTGCAATAAGTGAGGTTTTATTCAGATGGGACAATGACAAGTTTAAATCCTCACCAGATCTGCAGCTGAAAGTCACCTCATTTCATCAGTCAATTTGCCAAGCTTCGGGAAACTCATTCAGCGATAGTAGGAACTGCCGATGCTGGAGAATCTGAAATGACAAGGTGTAGAGCTGGATGAACACAGCAGGCCTGGCAGCATCAGAGGAGCAGGAAAGCTAACGTTTCGGGGGTGGACTCTTTTTCTGATGCTGCTTGGCCTACTGTGTTCACCCAGCTCCACACACATATCTCTTTATTCAGGAAACTCATGTTGCTGCAGAAATATTTGGATTGGCTGTGAGAGACGTCAATCAGAGAGCCCACCCACTCTGCCCATTCTCTCCTCTTCCTCTTCCAGAGCTGGTTCACTTCCTATAGGGACTGAAAACTAAGTGAGGAGATGGTGAGTGAAGGAGCAGCTTTTATACAAATTGTATCCCATAATATCCACACCAGTCTTCAGGCAGTCTGACTGTCCTGTGGGTAATCAGGGGTGGAAATGTCCCTTATGCTGTGTGAGAAGATCCAGCTGAGAGAGCTGTTTACTCGGTGCTTTGTACTGAACTGTTTGACTGGAGCTGTGTGTTGGATATTGAGTGTGTTTATTGGAAACATTTCCCTCCTGATTTCCAGCCTGAGTTTTGTTGATGGCTCATTCCTGAATGTGAGAAAGTGAGGTGTAATTATCTGGGAGGAGCAGAGTGTCTGAATTTCTTACTGATTTCCTGTTGTTGGATTGTGTGTGTGTGATGGTAGCTGGTTATTATCCTGTAGACTATGAATGGCCAATTCTCTGTGGCGTTGGGATCTGGATGTTTCTGTCTTTTCAAAGACCTCTCTTATTCAGGAAGGAAAATAAAAGACTTTTGTTAATAGAAAGTCTGTCAAAACAACCAGATTTACAAAAAAATGTACTAATTTTAGGTTTGGTTAATGTACACAGAACAAGCTTCCAAATTTAGTTAACACTCCTGCAGGCCACCTTGGGTCACCACGAATGTTCAAGGTACAACATAAATACAAGTCTGTTAATTTCATCTAAAATCCTGGAAACTGAGCAGGCATTCATTTGGAGCAGCCTGATTCCCCTCACAGTTTATCATCCACTAACCCTCGCTGAAGAAGACCCCCCCCACCTCAGCCAAGTAAGGGGGCAGATTCACTCTGAAGAGATAGGGTTATAACCTCAAACCTGCAGCACAGCAGGGTAGAAATAGCTGAGTTTGAGTTCAGTGTATCAAGGAGCATTGAAAGGTGACCCTTCAAGATACATGCTCCCTCCCTGATCTTTTTCTGCACATTTCTTTTTATTCACTCGCAGGCCAACATTTATTGCCCATTCTTAATTCCCCAGAAGTTAGTTAAGAGTCAACCAATTGCTGTGGGTCTCGACTGTCATGTAGGCCAGACCAAGTAAGGATGACAGATTTCCTTCCCTGAAGGATATCAGTGAACGAGATGGGTTTTTTTCCTGAAAATCGACAGTACTTTCATAATTCATTATTAGATTCTTAATTCCAGATTTTTATTGAATTCAAATTGCGTCATCTCCCACGGCAGGATTTGAACCTCGGTCCCCAGGTACAATGATAATAGGTGAAGCCCTGCGAGACCTTGCAGGGTTCTGAGGCTGGAGGAGATAGAGGTAGGGAGGCATATCACAACGGACAGACTTAAAATCAAGGTGAAAGTTTTAAAAGTGGGATGTCAGACTCAAAGCAACTAAAGGTCAGTGAGCACAAGTGTCATGAGTGAATATGTAAGTCAGGATATGGCCAGGAGGATTGTTAAACTATGAATTGTTAATCTAAGGGGACACTGTAAAACTTTAGATTGAATTATCATTTCTCCTGATTGAGGATATGTATTTCATACAAAAGACAGTGTAAAATTGGTCTTTGCCAGCACAACTGGATTTAATTTCACCTGTTTATCTTTACAATTGGTTTCATGATGCTGGGGAAAGGGGGGACGCGGGGTGTTGCCGTGGGGAGAGAGAGAGAGAGAGAGAGAGGTGCCACATTGTCTGCTGCTGGTCACTATCTAGTGTCCCTGCTGGAAACAGAGTGTGTGACAGTCAAGTGAGGGAAAGAAAGGACTTGTATCTGATTTCGCCCCTCCTATTACAGGGAATAGCAGACTGTGGAACAGTCTGTCATGTGGACTCAGCTCCTTAAGCAAAGGAAGAGAGGGAGTTGGAGGAAATCATGTTTTCCTTTCCTGTTTTACAGAAGAATTTCACCGTACTACATCACACAATACAGAGAGGATAGACACCACATACAGATCCGGACCATCACCCAGGAACAACTGCAACAACTGTGGGAAGACATCTAGTGCCTTCATGGCACTGCTGAACACAGAGAAAGTTGGGCAGTGAAACCATCATCTGGAAATAGATCAGGCCAGGAAAGCTTTAACAGATCATCAGATCTGAAAGTGGTCAGTGGTGTGTATCTTTCGGTCAGAACCAACCTTTCTGATGATTTGGCTGTGGGTGATCAGTGAGGGTGAGGCTGGGAAGAAGTGTCAGTGACTCCAAGTGTGGTGAGAGCTTCAGTCATTCATCAAGCCTCATGAACCACTGACTCATTCCTACAGATGGGGGGCTGCTCAAGTATGAGAAGAGCTCAACAGCTGATAGGACTTTATAACACGCATGTTTTAATATTAATGCAACAGCAGCTTTGTGGAAGAGAAACTTTTTCATGAGTGAAGTGCAGAACCAAACCTTTACTCAGTGGTCAATGTTCATGACTGACCAACGTATTTGCCCAGGGGAGAAAGCATTCACGTGCGAGGTGTGTGGCAAGTCATTCTCACAGTTAGGGAACCTCCACACGCACCAACGCACTCACACAGGGGAGAAACCATTCACATGTGAGGTATGTGACAAATCATTTTCGGAGTCATCAAAACTCCGTGCGCACCAACGCGTTCACACAGGTGAGAAACCATTTACATGTGAGGTGTGTGATAAATCGTTCTCGCACTCATCAACCCTCCGCAAACACCGACGTATTCACACTGGAGAAAAACCATTCATGTGCAAGGTATGTGACAAATCGTTCTCTCATTCATTGACCCTTCGTATACACCAACGGGTTCACACAGGAGAGAAACCGTTCACGTGTGAGGTGTGTGATAAATCATTCTTGCACTCATCTAACCTCCGTGCACACCAGCGCATTCACACAGGGGAGAAACCGTTCCCCTGCGAAGTGTGTGATAAATCATTCTCAGACTCATCTACTCTCCGTGCACACCAACGTGTTCACACGGGAGAGAAACCATTCACATGCGAAGTGTGCAACAAATTATTTTCAGACTCATCAAACCTCCGCAAACATCAGCGGATTCACACGGGGGAGAAGCCATTCGCTTGCAAGGTGTGTGACAAATCATTCTCGACTTCATCCACACTTCGCACACATCAACGTATTCACACAGGGGAGAAGCCATTCATGTGCGAGATATGTGAAAAATCATTTTCGCAGTCATCGAACCTTCGTACACACGAATGTATTCATACAGAAGAGAAACCATTTACCTGTGAGATATGTGATAAATCATTCCCAAGGTCATCTAAACTCCTGGTCCATCAGAAGGTTCACACCAGAGAGTAACTTTTTGACTGTGAGATTATCACTGAAGGAGCTGTGCTACCTTTAAACCTGCCAGGGTATCAGAGGGTTTACAAATAGGCACCTTAGGTGAGGTGTTTCTGATGCGGCTCTCACCCACTTCTTTGATTTCCTGAGGCATAAAGCAAGATGAGAAACCATTCATATGTGATATAAGATGCATGGCCAGGTTTTCACACGGTGTAGTATCCTGGTCCAGTGATGCATTCCTAGGAGGGACTATTCTATCGACGATACTTCTGGAATAAAATCTTGATAAGATTGTTGGGCTTCCTAAGACATCCGCAAACCCATGTGGGAGACAGATACTTCATATGGTATGTCAGGATTATTTCAGCTGTTCCTCCTCTTCCTCTCTCACCAGACACCAGTGTCTCCACATGGACTTGGAGCTGGGTCACTTGCTTCTCTTCCACTGAGAGCAGTCGGTGTTGTTTATCCTCCAGTGCTTACACACGGGAGCTGTCATTCCAAAGCACTGTCTGTCCCAGCAGGGACTGCCTCAAACCTCTCCCACCATCAGTCCAATAGTTTGAAGAAAGCGAATTTAATCGTTGGCCTGATCAAGTGTCAGTAAATGAGGACATCAATATGCATAGAATCTCCAGCTTATGCACAGATATCACTGGCCCTCTGGGAGGATGGCCTCAGTCACAGGAAGTGGGTGATTTAGGAGAGTGTCAGGACATTTTTTGCTGTGGATAAGAGGGAAATACCTGAATAGAGTCCGCAACATGATTTATTTCCCTTGGTGACAGTTATTACAATTACTATATCCTTGATGTTGGGTTTGGGCAAATTCTTCCCCTGTAATTGTACCATGAGTGGATGGGATTGCAATTTCTGCGAACGTTGACCAGCTTTGTAATCTTCAGCTGCAATGTCATTGGAACTGCAGACTTTGTTGTTTGTCATCTGTTTGCTTGTTGCAGCACTGTTATTGAAGAGGACTCGCCCATAGATTCTGCCAGAGGACACAGGGCTGGACTGGAGGCTATCCTGTGGATTCATGATGGATGAGCTGTTCAAAATGTTTTTTTGAGTAAGTTGATCATTGGCCCAGCAGCCATCAGTCTCCCATTGACTTAAGTAACACAGGCACGTCTTTTAAGTTCCAGAGGAACCTCCAGCATGGTCTATGTTAAGAAATATATCCCAGAATTCTTCTTCATGTTAATTGATCTGACCTAAATATTTAACTCAGTGAACCAGTGAAGGTTTTGTGGATTGTGTTTGGAAGAAGTTCCATTCCAATCCTGCAGTTGTTTCTTGATGATATGACTGTAACTGTCTTGAGTGGGAAATCTGAAACAGAAACCTTCAAAATCCAGGTGTCAAGCAAGGCTGTGTGACTATGCCTGTTCTGCTTACAATCTACCTGACAGTCACTGTTCATCTCATCAAAAATCAACTCGCTCTGTTGTCAGAATTAAACATCATCTCAATGGGAAACTCATTTACATCGATCTCCTCCACACCAAAACAAAACCAACCAGCATACATGTGCACATGGCTGCAGTGTTGTTGTTCACTCTGCAACAGATCTGTAATCCAATCTCAATCTTTTCAAGTCACTACGCAAGATACTTGGCCTGTTCATTAATGCTGCCAAAATAATACTCCCATCGACACATCTGGTCAGCCAAATATTCCACCTCCACATTTATGTTGAATTCAAGACTCTGGATTATGTCGCGTACTTCTCATACCTCAATGGCCACCTCTCTGAAAAAGCCACCATTGATGAGATTGATGATCAGCCATCTCCGTTCAACCGTCGACAAATTGCAGATTGAGATTTGGACTGCAGCAGCTTAGACTGCAGAGGATGAGGTAGGAAGCTTGTCTCCATCCTCTTGACTGCAGTTAGAGAGAGGAACAAATGCCAACTAGAAAGACCGCTGAAAGGAAAAAAAAACTCACCAGACACCAGTGTCTCCACATGGACTTGGAGCTGGGTCACCTGCTTCTGTTCCCAAAGTTCTGTTTAAGTACGCAAAACAGTAGATGTCACCACATTCCTGTCCTGCAGCAAGATCTGGTCAGTACATCAATGTCACATAATAGAATGTAGAAAATTCCATTATCAATGTCACTGCACCTTCCTCTGGATTCAAACTCTGGTTTCCTTCTCAAAGTCAGGTCAACAAACATTCAGGTAAAACTACAAAATCTATTTCGATGTCCTGACCACTGTGTCTGGATGGCTGTAAAGTGCCCACCCAACCTGTTCCTGTTCTCTCAAGTGCCCATTGTTCTGGGGAGCTTAGAGAAAATGGTGCCGAGACACTCCTGAGGCTCTCTTTGGAGCATGGCAGCATTGACCTCAATGACTGGGAAAAGCTGGCTGTCAATTGTTTAGAATGGTGCAAATTGCCTGTCAAACTGCATCATGATTTGAGTCCCCACACCTTAATGATGAAGCAAAGTAGAGGCAGAGAAGAGAAGAAAATACATACAGTGTGGGAGGCCCTGCCCATGTGCCCAAACATCTGAAGTTCGAGAATCAAGCTAATCAGTGATATGAAGACACCCAGCAAACACTCATGATCCTGAACGGAAGTCATCCTCAGACTGAGGATCAGACAAAGAAATCAATGGCAAAGTGAAGCACGTATGGTGGACATGCTAAGGACCAAAATTAGAAGGATGTATGGATCTTGGAGGGAGCTCAATCTGTGGGTGGCAGAGATAAGAAAGGCAGAGGCCATGGAGCAATTTGTATTGGAGCATGAGAATTTTAAATTGGGGCACTGGGAACCAGTGTAGGTCAGTGAGCACAGAAGCAATAGGTGTGTGAGATAGGATAGAGTGTGCAGAATTTTAGCTGAACTTAGGTTCTATGGATGGTGGAAGATGGGAAATTGGACAGGAGGGCATTTTAATGGTCTAGTCTGGTCTAGATTAAATTAGATTCCCTACAGTGTGGAAACAGGCCCTTCGGCCCAACAAGTCCACACTGCCTCTTGAAGCATCCCACCCAGACCTATCCCCTGATAACCCACACACCCCTGAACACTACAGGCAATTTAGCATGGCCGATCCACCTAGCCTGCACATCTTTGGACTGTGGGAGGAAACTGGAGCACCCAGAGGAAACCCACGCAGGCACGGGGAGAATATGCAAACTCCACACAGACAGTCATCCGAGGTTGGAATCGAACCTGGGTCCCTGGTGCTGTGAGGCTGCAGTGCTAACCACTGAGCCACCGTGCCTTCTAGAAGCAACAATGGTGTAGATGAGGATTTCAACAAGAGATGGACTAATATGGGAGGGGGCTATTGGATATGGGGGATGTTACAGAGGGGTAAGTAGGTGGTCATGGCCCACATAGGTACCAACAACTTAGATAATACTAGGACAGAAGTTCTGCTAAGGGAGTATGAACAACTAGGAGTTAAAATTAACAAAAAACAAAAAAGGTAATAATCTCTGCATTTCCACCTGAGCTAATTGGCACAGGGTCAGTAAGATAAAGGAGGTAAATGTTCGGCTTAAAAATTGGTGTGGGAGAAATGGGTTTGAATGCATGGGACATTGGCTCCAGTATTGGGGAAGAAGGGACCTGTTCCAGTGGAACAGTCTTCATCAGAATGGTGCTGGGACCAGAGTCCTAGCGAATCACATAAACAGGCCTGTAGACAGGGCTTTAAACTAAGTGGGTGGGGGTGGCGTGTGGCTGGGGGCAAGGGTTCAGTTGTAGGGGAAATTAGAAAACCTAAATTAAAGGAGGAGGTAAGAGTGCAGGTTACCACTGTGGCAGCTGGGTACCAGACATTAAAGGTGAAGAACAGAACAGGTGATTGTCTTTATGCATCATGGATTTATGAGTTGGGAAATTTACTAGTAGAACAAGTTTAAAAGCTTTGTATCTAAATACAGGAATCATTTGAAACAAAATTAATGAGTTAATGACACAAATAGAAACACAAGGGTATTGGATTGCTGAGACATGCTTACAGGGAGACCAGGCGTGGGAGTTGAATTACCAAGGGTACTTGGCATTTTGGAGGGATAGGTTGAAAGGAAAAGGAGATAGTGTAGCTTTGCTGGTGAAGGAAGGGATCAGTGCTGTAAAGAAAAAATGACATAAGTACAAGAGATCAACATGTGGAATCAGTCTGGGTAAAAATAAGAAATAGCAACGGGACGAGAGATCAGGATGTGGAATCAGTCTGAGTAAAAATAAGAAATAGCAACAGGAAGAAGTGCTTGGTAGGAGTAGCCGATAGGTCCCCAAACAGTGGGTCACAGGATAAACCAAGAAATATTGGAGGCTTGCAAGAAAGGTATGACAGGAACCATGGGCGATTTTATTGTGTAATGAGGAGAGATTATGTGATGACGTCACAGTTAAGGATCAAAAATGGAGTGGTGGCCATAGAATCCAAAATTCAGTTTGGGGATGAGAAAGTGCAGTCCCACAGTAGCATTCTGGAATTAAACAAAGGAAATTACATAGGCATGAGGGCAGATTTGGCCCGAACAGATTGAGCAGGAAGGCTAAAAGGTAAGACAGTTGATGAGCCATGGCAGATGTTTGAGGAGCTACTTAATTCCGCACAACTAAAATATATCCCAGTGAGGAAGAAAGATGTTAAGGGGGGTTTAAAAAAAAAGACACCCATGGCTAAACAAGGAGATCAACGGCAATATAAAGTCAAAAACTAAGGTAATACCATATTATAACGGCCGGTGCAGGCTGGAGGATCGGAAATCTTTCCAACATAAACAAAGGGATACGAACAAATTATTAAAAAGAGCTAAGGTAAATTACAAAAGAAACCTAGCACAGAATATCAAAAAGGACAGCAAAAGCTTCTGTAGGTATATAAAAGGGAAGACTCACTAAGGTGATTTAAAAGATGAAACCAAAGAGTTAATAGTGGGGAACACTGAAGTGGCAGAGATGCTAAATGAGTACTTTGCCTCAGTTTTCACAGTAGAGGACAATAGCACCAATCCTACTGGAAGGGACGAGTCAGAGGCAATAGAAAGAGTAGAACTTAGAACAATCAACATCGATAGGGAAAAGGTCCTCAGCAAACTATTAGGATTGAGAGTAGACAAGTCCCCTGGACCTGATGGCCTATATCCTAGGATATTGAAGGAAGTGACAGTGGAGATAGTGGATCCATTGGTTACACTATTCGAGAATTCCCTGGACATGGACATTGAATTGGAAAATGCTAATGGAACACTGTTAATTGAAATGGGAGGAAAGCAATATATGGGAAATTACAAACGAGTTATTTCAACATCTGTTGTTGGCAAAATGTTCCAATCAATTATCAAGGAAGCAATATCAAGATATTCAGAAAGTCAACATGCTATCCATCAGAGTCAGCATGGTTTTGTGAAGGGCAAATCATGTTTGACGAATTTGCTAGAGTTTTTCAAAGACGTAAAAACCAAAGTGGATAGTGGTGATCCTGTAGATGTAATATATCTGGACTTCCGGAAGGTATTTGATAAGCTGCTGCACAAAAGGTTAATTCACAAGGTTGTATCATTTGGGATTGGGGTGATTTATGAGCTTGGATAGGTGACTGGCTGATGGACAGAACACAGGGAGTTGGGATAAATGAATTTTAGACCATAAGACATAGCAGTGGACGTAAGGCCATTCGGCCCATCGAGTCCCCTCCACCATTTAAACATGGCTGATGGGCATTTCAACTCCACTTACCCGCACTCTCCCCGTTGCCCTTAATTCCTTGCGAGATCAAAAATTTATCAATCTCTGCCTTGAAGACATTTAACGTCCCAGCCTCTATTGCGCTCCGTAGCAATGAATTCCACAGGCCCACCACTCTCTGGCTGAAGAAATGTTCTCCTCGCTTCTGTTCTAAATTGACCCCCCTCTAATTCTAAGGCTGTGCCCATGGGTCCTAGTCTCCCTGCCTAACGGAAACAACTTCCCAGCGTCCACCCTTTCTGAGCCATGTATTATCTTGTAAGTTTCTATTAGATCTCCTCTCAATCTTCTAAACTCTAATGAATACAATCCCAGGATCTTCAGCCGTTCATCGTACATTAGTCCTACCATTCCAGGGATCATCCGTGTGAATCTCCACTGGAAATGTTCTGGTTTGCAAGAAGTAACTAGTGGGGTGCCACAGGAGTTGGTCCTTGGACCCCAGCTATTTACAATCTACATTAAAGACCTGGATACAGGGGTAGAAGACTCTGTAGCCATGTACAACACCAAAATAGGAAGAATGGTAAATTGTAATTAGGAAATAAGAACCTTACAAATGAATATAGATAGGTTAGGAGAGTGGCCCAACATGTGGCAGATGGATTTTAACGTTGATAAGTGTGAGGTCATGCACTTTGGTTAAAAAAAATGGGAAGTTGACCTATTATCTAAATGGGAAGAGACTTTGGGGTGCTTCGGTACAGGAGGATCTGGATGTCCGCATTCATGAGTCACAGAAAACTAGCGTGCAGGTACACCGGATAATAAAGAAAGTGAATGGAATGTTGGGCTTTTGTAGCTAAAGGAATAGAATAGAAAGGTAAGGAAGTATTGTTGCAACTATACAAGGTATTGGTGAGACTAACCCTGGAGTATCGTGCACAGTTTTGATCCCCTTAATTGAGGAAAGATGGAATGGCATTGGAGGCAGTTCAGAGGAGGTTCACTGGATTGATCCCAGAAATGAGGCGTTTGTCATATGAAGAGAGATTGAACAGTTTAGACCATAAAACTGCCTTGAAGACATTTAACATCCTGGCCTCCACTGCAGTCCGTAGCAATGAATTCTACAGGCCCACCACTCTCTGGCTGAAGAAATGTTCTCACTTAATGGAAATAACTTCCCAGCGTCCACCCTTTCTAAGCCATGCATTATCTTGTAAGTTTCTATTAGATCTCCTCTCAACCTTCTAAACTCTAATGAAGACAATCCTAGGATCCTCAGCCGTTCATCGTATGTTAGGCCTACCATTCCAGGGATCATCCGTGTGAATCTCTGATGGACACGGTCCAGTGCCAGTATGTCCTTCCTGAGGTGTGGGGCCCAAAATTGGACACAGTATTCTAAATGGGGCCTAACTAGAGCTTTATAAAGTCTCAGAAGCACATCGCTGCTTTTATCTCCAACCGTCTTGAGATAAGTGACAACATTACATTCGCTTTCTTAATCACGGACTCAACCTGCAAGTTAACCTTTAGGCCAATACCCACATGGATTTGATCAAATTGAGGTATTCAGGACGATGAAAGGTATAGATAAAATAATGATGGAGCAAATGTTTCCTCTTGTGGGGCATTCTAGGATGAGAGGTTTTAGGATAAGGGGTAGCAAATTTAAAACAGAGTTGAGGAGAAACTATTTTTCCCAAAGGATTGTGAATCTTTGGAATTCTCCGCTGCAAGGTGTGGTGGATGCTGGGACAGTGAGTAATTTTCTTTTTCTATTCATTTGTGGGATGTGGGCGTCACTGGCTGGGCAGCATTTCTTGCCCATCCCTAGTTGCCATTGAGAAGGTAGTGGTAATGAGCTGCCTTCTTGAACCGCTGCAGCCGCCAGCTGTGGGTTGACCCACAATGCCATTAGGGAGGGAATTCCAGGATTTTTACCCAGCGACAGTGAAGGAACAGCAATATATTTCCAAGTCAGGATGCTGAGTGTCTTGGAGGCGAACTTGGAGGTGTTTGTGTTCCCATACGTCTGCTGCCTTTGTCCTAGATGGAAGTGATCATGGGTTTGCAAGGTGCTATCTGAGGATCTTTGGTGAATTTCTGCAGTGCATCTTGTAAACAGTACACTATTGCTGCTACTGAGTATTAGTGGTAGAGGGAGTGGATGCTTATGGATGTAGTGCCAGTCAAGTGGGCTGCTTTGTTCTGGATAGTGTCAAGCTTCTTGTGTGTTGTTGGGGCTGCACTCATTCAAGCAAGTGGGGAGTATTCTCTCACACTCCTGACTTGTGCCTTATACCTTGTAAATGATGGACAGGCTTTGAGGAGTCACTTGCCATAGTGTTCCTAGCTTCTGACCTACTCTTATAACCACTGTATTTATGTGGTGAGTCCATTTGAGTTTCTGGTCAATGATAACCCCCAGGACGTTGACAGTGGGAGATTCAGTGATGGTAGCACAATTGAATGTGTCTCTTGTTGGTGATGGTCATAGCCTGGCATTTGTGTGGTGCGAATACCACTTACCACTTGTCAGCCCAAGCCTGGATTTGGTCCAGATCTTGTTGCATTTGATTTAGTATCTGGGGAGTCACAAATGGTACTGAACATAATTTAAGGAGGATTTGATTTTTCATTGGTAATAAGTTGAAAGGTAATGGGGAGAAGGCAGGAAAACGGAGGTGGGGAGCACATCAGCCATGATGAAAACACGGAGCAGATTTCAATGGGCCAAATGGCTTAAATCTGCCCCTATGTCTTATGAACTTATCTTTATGATGGGGTGCAGTATGGCATCAGGCTTTCAGCTGGAGGTTGACGAGACACTGACCAATTCTAAAGAAGGGTCAATGCATCCAAAACATTGACTGTGCTTTCTCTCCACAAATATTGCGAGACCTGCTGAGGTTCTCCAGCAATTTCAGATTCCAGCATCTGCAGTTCCTTGTTTTTGTCCTTTGACACTGACCAATTGTTGTTGAAATGAGAGTGGAACGAGCAATCAAGAGTGATTTAAGGAACATAGGAACCGCAGTAATCTCTCAAGCCTGTATCACCATTCAATTGGATGGTGGCTAGCCATATTTTAACTCTGTCCACCCTGAAATCTCCTTGCTTAACAATAAAATCTCCTTGCTTAACAATAAACCTACCAATCTCAGATTTGAAATTTTCGAATGACACTCGGCCCCAACGGATTTTTCTGGTGGAGAGAGTTCCAGATTTCCAGTCCGTCTTTTGTGAAGAAGTGCTTGCTGACATCACCTGAACAGCTTTGTTCTGCCCCTTGATTTTTTTTAAAAACTGCAGTCATCTCTTTGCATAGATTCCTTCGTGTCAAGCAGCCCAAATTTAAAGGAAATACAATTTTTCTTGATGCAATTAAGTAATCTCTTACTCATAAAATCCAGTGGTACATGCCCAGCTTGTTCAACCTTTCCTTATCTTAATCACCTCAAATATATCATCCCTAATTTTTCTACATTTAAGGGAATACAAACTCAATCTGTGCAACCTGTTCTCATAATTTAACCCTTTTAGCCCCAGGCACATTCTGGTGAATCTGTGCTGCACTCACTTCAAGGCCTGTCTGAAGTGTGGTAGCCAGAACTGTGTCTGATAGAGCTGTATATAGCTACAACATAACTTCCACAAATATCACAGTCGGTTCTGGGGAGGAGAGGTTGTGAGTTAACTTTTCTCTTGAGGATGGTTCTGGAATAATGAGCAGTTCTGACAGAGGAAAGCAGGACCACTGGTGCTTGGTTTGGATCAGTCAGAGCAGGTGATGGATGGATAAACCAGTTGCATACAAAATACACTTAAATATTCTCCTCTCAGTCTTCGGAGGAGTTATGAATTAGAAAGCACTGTCCAATTTGCCTGGTGGAAGAGGGTCTTTCAGGAATGGAAATTGATTGGTCTCTGGGCCCATATGATCACCGTAATGGGGTTTGTACAATGGAAGAAACAAGTTCTGTTGTGGCTCTGTGGTTAGCCTGTTGCCTCATACACTGATGAGCTAGGTTCGATTCCAATCTCGGGTGACTGTCTGTGTGGAGTTTGTGTGTTCTCCCTGTGCCTGCTACACATTAGATGGATTGGCCATGTTATAATTGCCTGTAGTGTCTAGGGATGTGTAGGTCGGGTGGGTTAGCCACAGGAAATGCAGATTAATGGGGATAGGGTTGGGGGGGGGTGTGGTTTGTCTGGATGGTCAATGCAGACTTGATGGATCGAATGGTTCCACAGTGTAGGGTCCAACATATTATGATCTTCTGTTATTAAGTCACAGTCAAATAGCATGGAAATAGACATATCAGTCCAACTCCATCCATGCTGCGCTGACATCCCAATCTTACCTACTGCCAAATGCCAGCATCTGGTGGATATTCATCTAAACACTTCCTATTCATATACCCATCCAGATGCCTTTTAAATGCTCTGATTGTACCCACTTCCACCACTTCCTCTAGCATCTCATTCCGTAAATGTACTACTCTCCGTGAACAAATCACCCCTCAGGTCCTTTTTAAATTTTCCCCTCTCACCTTAACCTTTGCCCACTAGTTTTAGACTCCCCCACCCTAGGTAAAATACCTTGACTATTCACCCTGTCCATGCCCCTCATGATTTTATAAACCTCGATAAGGTCACCCTTCAGCCTCCAACATGCCAGGGAAAAAAACCCCAGCCCTGTTCAGCTTCTCCTTGTAACTCAAACTCTCCAACCTTGGCAACATCCTTGTAAATTTTTTCTGCATCCTCTCAAGTTTAACAAAATCTTTCCTATAGAGAAGGATACTGAAGTTTGGTCTCATTTCTGACCATTGGAATTGGGAGCCAGACATAACACAGAGGTCTTAAAGAAATCTCTGTCGGTAGTATTCTGGAAATTACCCCTAATGTGAGTGTATGTGTGTTGGTAAAGAGAGGCAGTTCTCATGAGTAGGTATGGGGTAGAATCAGACCCTGCTTTAGTTGGGGATGTGACTTATGGAAAGATCCTCTTCAGGTGATGGGTGTTTGACTAATACCATGGGGAATGTTTGTACTTTCCTGTCTAGAGGATAACTATCCTTGATATTGTCATGATTTCACTGGGAAGAACTGTGATCATGCGTTACTGTACCACAACTCATTCCAAAATGTATAACATCTCATTGATATCACCACATGACCAGTTTGTCTGACTGACTGTTATTCAAATCAAAAGCAATTCACAGTAGGTTTTATCACTAATAGGAATTATTGTAACAATTAACAAAATGGCACAGAAAAGAAATTACTGATCTATGATTATATAACTTAAACTGTAATGTCTTTTGACTGTACCCACATCCCACTTCCTCTGGAAGTTCATTCCACACACAAACCACACTGTGTTAAAAATGTCCCTCATGTATTTTTTAAATCTTTCCCCTCTCACCTAAAAAATATGTCCCCTATTCTGGAAATCAACCTACCTAAAGGAAAAGTCACTTGCCATTCACCTTATCTATACACCTCCTGATTTTATAATCTCTAATAATGTCCCTGCCTATCCAGTCCCTTATAACTCAAACTCCCCACTCTCGGCAGCAGCTTGGTAAATCTCTTCTGAACCCTCTTCAGCCTAACAAAATCTGTCTTATAACAGTGAACAAAACTGGATACAGTGCTCCAGAAAAGACCTCACCAACATCCTGTACAATCTCAACACAATGTCCCAACACCTATACTCAAAGATCTGAGCAATGAAAGTGAGCATGCTAAAGGCATTCTTAACTACCCTGTATGGGATGCAAACTTCAAAGAATTATGTACCTGAGCCCCTATGTCCTCTCTGTTCTACAATACTACTCAAAGCCCTACTTTTAATTGTATAAGTCCTGCCCTCATTTGTTTTATCAAAATGCTTATCCAAATTAAATTCCGTCTGCCTCTCTTCAGCCCATTGACTCAATTGGTCAAGATCTCTTTGTAATCTTAGACAACCTCCTTCACTGTACACTTTCCCACCAATTTTGGTGTCATCCACAAATTTATTAACCATGCCTTCTATATTCTCAACTAAATCATTTATATAATTGACAAACAAGTGGACCCAGTACTGTTCCCTGCAAAACACTGCTGGTTACAAGCCTCCATACTGAAAAACAACCCTCATCATCACTGATAATGGGAACTGCAGATGCTGGAGAATCCAAGATAATAAAATGTGAGGCTGGATGAACACAGCAGGCCCAGCAGCATCTCAGGAGCACAAAAGCTGACGTTTCGGGCCTAGACCCTTCATCAGAGAGGGGGATGGGGTGAGGGTTCTGGAATAAATAGGGAGAGAGGGGGAGGCGGACCGAAGATGGAGAGAAAAGAAGATAGATGGAGAGGAAAGTATAGGTGGGGAGGTAGGGAGGGGATAGGTCAGTCCAGGGAAGATGGACAGGTCAAGGTGGTGGGATGAGGTTAGTAGGTAGGAGATGGAGGTGCGGCTTGGGGTGGGAGGAAGGGATGGGTGAGAGGAAGAACAGGTTAGGGAGGCAGAGACAGGTTGGACTGGTTTTGGGATGCAGTGGGTGGAGGGGAAGAGCTGGGCTGGTTGTGTGGTGCCGGGGGGTGGGGGGGGTGGTGGCGGGGGGTGGCGGGATGAGGCATTCCACTCCCGCACATCCCAGATGTCCCAGTTGTTCAAGGACTGCAACTTTCCCCCCCACAGTGGTCGAGAACGCCCTTGACCGCGTCTCCTGCATTTCCCACAACACATCCCTCACACCCCGCCCCCGCCACAACGCCCAAAGAGGATCCCCCTCGTTCTCACACACCACCCCACCAACCTCCAGATACAAAACATCATCCTCTGACACTTCCGCCATCTACAATCCGACCCCACCACCCAAGATATGTTTCCATCACCCGCCTTGTCTGCTTTCCGGAGAGACCACTCTCTCCGTGACTCCCTTGTTCGATCCACACTGCCCTCCAACCCCACCACACCCGGCACCTTCCCCTGCAACCGCAGGAAATGCTACACTTGCCCCCACACTTCCTCCCTCACCCCTATCCCAGGCCCCAAGATGACTTTCCATATTAAGCAGAGGTTCACCTGCACATCTGCCAATGTGGTATACTGCATCCATTGTACCCGGTGTGGCTTCCTCTACATTGGGGAAACCAAGCAGAGGCTTGGGGACCGCTTTGCAGAACACCTCCGCTCGGTTCGCAGTAAACAACTTGCACCTCCCGGTGGCAAACCATTTCCACTCCCCCTCCCATTCTTTAGATGACATGTCTATCATGGGCCTCCTGCAGTGCCACAATGATGCCACCCGAAGGTTGCAGGAACAGCAACTCATATTCCGCTTGGGAACCCTGCAGCCCAATGGTATCAATGTGGACTTCACCAGCTTCAAAATCTCCCCTTCCCCCACCGCATCCCAAAACCAGCCCAGTTCATCCCCTCCCCCCACTGCACCACACAACCAGCCCAGCTCTTCCCCTCCACCCACTGCATCCCAAAACCAGTCCAACCTGTCTCTGCCTCCCTAACCTGTTCTTCCTCTCACCCATCCCTTCCTCCCACCCCAAGCCGCACCCCCATCTACCTACTAACCTCATCCCACCTCCTTGACCTGTCCGTCTTCCCTGGACTGACCTATCCCCTCCCTACCTATACTCTCCTCTCCACCTACCTTCTTTTCTCTCCATCTTCGGTCCGCCTCTCCCTCTCTCCCTATTTATTCCAGAACCCTCACCCCATCCCCCTCTCTGATGAAGGGTCTAGGCCCGAAACGTCAGCTTTTGTCCTCATCATCACTCTCTGACTTCTGCTGTTAAGCCAAATTTGTATCCAGCTGGCAAGCTCCCCCATGATCCCATGTGATCTAACTTTACTAATTAATCAACCATGCAGAACCATGTCAAAGGCTTTAAAGTCAAAGTAAATAATGTCTGGTGCTGTGACCTCAAATTCTCTTTGTTACTTCCTCAAAAAAACTCAATCTAGTTTATGAGACACAATTTCCCTCACACAAACCACAAAACCCACTTTAAATGCTTTTGATTTTAGCAAAGCCAATCTGCTGTTTTTTGTAAAGTGATGGTCTTTTTTCCCTTTATGTTTAATCCATGGACTTAAGTCATTTCTTGTTAGAATTCCTTCTTTGAAGTCTTCTTGATTCTTTTGCCTTTTCACTCAAATTGGGAGAAGCGGGGAGAGAGAGATGTTTTCAGCTTGCCAACTCGATGTCTCTCGCTGCTCTGCACTTACTGATTTACCGAAAACTGTAGCTCAACTAATCCAAGGACAACAGTCTTTTTTTTAAACTCAGACTGCTGGTGCTATTGTCTTGAAGTACCTCCTCTGTACTTCTATAAGCAACAGTGCCTTTAACAGCTAAAATTGTATGCTGCTTGACATTTCCAAGATGTAAACCTCAACTCTTATTTCATGTGTAACCCATTTCCAACTTTAATTTCAGTTTACAGTCTTAAAAAGGAAAAGATAAGTGTTTCCTTACAGTATGGTGAGGGTGTGCAACTGAGTTTTTGCAAACCTGAGTTCTCTAAACCCATCATATCTCAATGTAATAACAGTGTGATATGTTCACCTTACACTCTTCCAAGATTCATTTCATGTTTTGGGAAAGATCATCATAGAATCCCTGCAGTGTAGAGACAGGCCTTTCAGCCCAAGTCCACACCAACCCTCAAACATCCCACCAGACACATCCCCCTGTAACCCTCCTATCCTTGAGCACAATGGGCAGTTTAGCATGGCCAATCCACCTAGCCCGCACATTTTTGGACTGTGGGAGGAAACTCACACAGACACAGGGTAAAATTGAACTCGGGTTTCTGGTGCTGTAGTCAGCAGTGCTCACCACTGAGCCACCATGCCGCCCCTTAGATCTTGAGTCAATTGTAAATGTCTTGTTATTTTGACAGATTCCAAGTTTACTTTGAAGCGTATTTTTTAAATCATTTCACATATCATAAAATCGTACAGGTAGGAGAGTCCCTTCAGCCCATCAAATCTGTACCAAAAATACTCTACTGGCTAGACTCCTACTTTCCCACACTAGGCCCGTGGCCTTCAATGTTCTGACACTTCAAGTGCACATCGAAGGAAGTTTTTAAGGATTGTGCGATTCCCAGTCTCAACTACCCTCCCAGGTAATGCATTCCACACCCCTACACCGTCTGCGTGGAAAAGTGCTTTTGTTAAATCTACTGTACATGTGTTGCCTTTCATTTTACAATTACACCCCCTTGTTGACCCTTTCTACTCACCCTGTCCATGCCCCTCGTGATCTTATTGGCCTCTATAAGGTCACCCTCAACCTTCTCTGCTACAAAGGTTATAACCAAGCTTAGCCAGCCTCTCTTCATGGCTTGAATGCTGCATCCCAGGCAACATCTCGGTGAATCTCCTTAACGTCCGCTCCAGTACAGTAACACTCTTCCTGTAGTGTGCTGACCTGGACTGTACACAGGATGCTAGCTGAAAGTTCTGTACAGTTCCATGAACTCTCTGCACATACAATCTATACCACGACTAATAAAGAAAAGCATCCCATATGCCTTCTTAACTACCCTATTAACCTGTCCTAACACCTTCTGGGATCTGTGGACAAGCAGCATAAAATCCCTCTAAAGGGACTATATTTGAACAATAAAAGCTTACAGCATAATAAAACGTGAGGCTGGATGAACACAGCAGGCCCAGCAGCATCTCAGGAGCACAAAAGCTGACGTTTCGGGCCTAGACCCTTCATCAGAGGACAAGCATGTTGCTGTGCAGGGGGACCTGTGTGTCCTTGTGTATGAACACAGAAGGTTGGTTTGCAGGTGCAACAGGTAATTAAGAAAACAAATGGAATTTTATCCCTCACTGTTAGAGGGCTTGGTTTCAATGAAATGCTAGGGTGCTGGTGAGGCCACACCTGGAGTACTGCTTGCAGTTTTCGTTACCCTACTTGAGAAAGAATGTACTAGCACTGGAGGGGTTGCAGAGGGGATTCACAAGGTTGATTCCAGATTTGAGAGGATTAGTTTATGAGAAGAGACTGAGTAGACTGGGATTATATTCATTGGAATCAAGAAGAATGGGGGGGGGCAAGGAATATTATATAAAGATATAAAATTATGATGGAAATAAGATAGAAGCAGGGAGGATGTTTCCACTGACAGCTGAAACTAGAACAGGATGTCAAAGCCTCAAAATTATGGGGAACAGATTTAGGATTGAATTGGGGAGGAAATTTTTCACACAAAGAGTTGTGAATCTGTGAAATTCCCTGCCCCGTGAAGTAGTTGAGGCTTCCTCATTGGATGTTTTTTTAAGGCTAAAACAGCTAGTTTTTTGAACAGCAAAGGAATTAAAGGTGATGGTAAGAGGGTGGGTAAGTGGAGCTGAGACCATGAAAAGATTAGCCATAATCTTATTGAATGGCGGAGAAAACTTAAAAGGGCCACATAACCTACTCCCGCTCTTGGTTCTTAGGTTACCAGCTCCTCCCAGTTTCCTAGCATTGATTAAGTACTCCCTTTTCTTATCCCTTCTAACAAAGTACATCATCACACACCGATCAGACACAGCACATACTGATGTTCATTCCCACAGCGAATCTTCCTGGAATAGGTCACTACAGGATACCGCTTGAATGATATCACTTTGCATTAAACACGACCGATCAGCAGATTCACCCACTCTTAGCACTTACTGCACGCATATTGGAACGATCACCAGGCTGACTATAACTCTCTGATGAAGGGTCTAGGCCCGAAACGTCAGCTTTTGTGCTCCTGAGATGCTGCTGGGCCTGCTGTGTTCATCCAGCTTCACACCTTGTTATCTTGAGTCTAAACCCCAGTTCTGCCCCTCCCTGTAAAGGGACAGCGTCTATTGGAAATTCCCTTCCTTGTTTGCCCCCACCCTCTCTGCCAACAGCAGGGGTCTCCGCTCGAGCCCTGAGCTCTCACAGACCAGAAGGCGAAACCCCGTCCCGGCCCTGACGTCACAATTGGGGATTTCTCATGGGAGCGGGGAGATCCGGATAGAGGCCGCCACTCACAGGGGCGCACCTCCAGTTCCAACCCTGCCCACATGACACCCATCGGCTCGCGCGCTCTCAGGTTGAACGCAGGGAACCAACCGTCGCTCTGCAGACGACAGCTACAGCTTCCACACAACGGGTCGGCTCCCTGATCCAATGCAGGCGCGGGGCCTACATGCATCATGGGTAATGTAGTTCGGAGCCGGATTGTATCAGAGATAATGGGAACTGCAGATGCTGGAGAATCCAAGATAACAAGGTGTGGAGCTGGATGAACACAGCAGGACAAGCAGCATCTCAGGAGCACAAAAGCTGACGTTTCGGGACTAGACCCTTCATCAGAAAAGGGGGATGGGGAGAGGATTCTGAAATAAATAGGGAGAGAGGGGGTGGCGGACTGAAGATGGAGAGAAAAGAAGATAGATGGAGAGGGTGTAGGTGGGGAGGTAGGGAGGGGATAGGTCAGTCCAGGGAAGACGGACTGGTCAAGGAGGTGGGATGAGGTTAATAGGTAGGAGATGGAGGTGCGGCTTGGGGTGGGAGGAAGGGATGGGTGAGAGGAAGAACCGGTTAGGGAGGCAGAGACAGGCTGGACTGGTTTTGGGATGCAGTGGGTGGAGGGGAAGAGCTGGGCTGGTTTTGGGATGCGGTGGGGGAAGGGGAGATTTTGAAGCTGGTGAAGTCCATATTGATACCATTGGGCTGCAGGGTTCCCAAGCGGAATATGAGTTGCTATTCCTGCAACCTTCGGGTGGCATCATTGTGGCACTGCAGGAGGCCCATGATGGACATGTCATCTAAAGAATGGGTGGGGGAGTGGAAATGGTTTGCGACTGGGAGGTGCAGTTGTTTATTGCGAACCGAGCGGAGGTGTTCTGCAAAGTGGTCCCCAAGCCTCCGCTTGGTTTCCCCAATGTAGAGGACGCCACACCGGGTACAGTGGATGCAGTAGACCACATTGGCAGATGTGCAGGTGAACCTCTGCTTAATATGGAAAGTCATCTTGGGGCCTGGGATGGGGGCGAGGGAGCAGGTGAGGGGGCAAGTGTAGCACTTCCTGCGGTTGCAGGGGAAAGTGCTGGGTGTGGTGGGGTTGGAGGGCAGTGTGGAGCGAACAAGGGAGTCACGGTGAGAGTGGTCTCTTCGGAAAGCAGACAAGGGTGGGGATGGAAACATGTCTTGGGTGGTGGGGTCGGATTGCAGATGGCGCAAGTGTCGGAGGATGATGAGTTGTATCGGGATGTTGGTGGGGTGGTGTGTGAGAACGAAAGGGATCCTCTTTGGGCGGTTGTGTCGGGGGTGGGGTGTGACGGATGTGTTGCGGGAGATGCGGTCAAGGGCATTCTCAACCACTGTGGGGTCCTTGAAGAACTTGGACATCTGGGATGTTCGGGAGTGGAATGCCTCATTGTGGGGGCGGAGGCGGAGGAATTGGGAATAGGGGATGGAATTTTTGCAGGAGGGTGGGTGGGAGGAGGTGTATTCTAGGTAGCTGTGGGAGTCGGTGGGCTTGAAATGGACATCAGTTACAAGCTGGTTGCCTGAGATGGAGACTGAGAGGTCCAGGAAGGTGAGGGATTGTGAGGGGTTTGGGTGAATTGAGCTGAGTCCCTGTGGTAGTTTTAAACGACCTCAGTGAAGGGGGAGCTTTCTGGGTTTGGGGCTGTAATTCAGTTCATGTTTGAGGAACTGGCCTGTCCCTCACTCCATCAAATACAGGAAGGCACTTCCAGAGAAAATCTCTCCAACAATTTCCTCACCAAATGTGAGTTTTTACTGCAATGTCCGAGATATTTCTGGAGATGTTGGGTTTTCACAAGATTTAGGGACAGAGCAGATAAATGTTGGCATCTTTTCTTCTATTAGAGAAATTACTGTCTTGATGTAAAATATTTTAACACTATTTACAGGAATATTCTGTGAGGAAGGAGTTGAAATTTTGGATTATTTTATGTGAAACCCGCTGTAATGGTCAGTGTGATGTGGAAGTTGTGGACACAGCTTTTACAGAGACATAGTCAGTGTCCAACATCTATTGTCATCCCATCAGATAAACTACATTCCCGTGTTAGTGGGCTCGTTAAAAACCAACAATCTGTTGATGAGTTTTTATAGTCAATATCTCCTTTTGACTATCTTGGTAATTTCAGCAGCAAGGTGAGGGGTTCGAGCTGTGGACTCGGATCTGAATCCCAGGTTGGTTTGGTCTCTGGGTACAGAGCATGGCAGGAAGGAGTGCACCACAATCCTGCCACTCTTACACAGCTCATGGAGATCTATTGCTGTGTATGATTCAGAGTCTGTTAATTTCATTTGGAGATGTACTTTTGCTTCAAAATCTCCCATCCCCCCACCGCATCCCAAAACCAGCCCAGATTGTCCCCGAGATCATAGGAACTGCAGATGCTGGAGAATCTGAAATAACAAGGCATCAGAGGAGCAGGAAGACTCTGGGTCTAGGCCCGAAACGTCAGCCTTCCTGCTCCTCTGATGCTGCTTGGCCTGCTGTGTTCATTCAGTTCTACACCTTGTTATCTCAGCTTGTCCCCGCCTCCCTAACATGTCCATCCTCCCACCTATCCCCTCCTCCCACCTCAAGCCCCACCCTTATCTACCTACTAGCCTCATCCTGTCCCCTTGACCTGTCTGTCCTCCTTGGACTGACCTATCCCCTCCCTAACTCCCCACCTACACTCACCCTTACTGGTTGTATCCCCGCCTCTTTCACCAGTCTGTCTCCTCTCCACCTATCTTCTCTTCTATCCCGCCTCCCGCTCTCTCCATATTTATTTCAGAAACCCCTTCCCCTTTCCCATTTCTGAAGAAGGGTCTAGGCCCAAAACATCAGCTTTTCCTGCTCCTCTGATGCTGCTTGGGCTGCTGTGTTCACCCAGCTCTCCACCTTGCTATCTCTGTACTTTTGTCTGTTGTTTTTCATTTAATTTGTCAGAGTCCTGTAACATTGTCACATTTAGAGTTCCTGAAGTGGTGAGTCTGTTGTTAATCAATTCCTTTTTTTAAAATCTCAGGGATAAAGTTTAGTCATCTTTGTTGCTCTGGTAGCAGTTGAAGAAGACAGCTCACCACCACCTCTTCAATGATAACCAGGAATGGGCAATAAATATGTCCCAAATAGTGATAGCTACATCCCATAAGTGAATAAAATAAACACAGATGATGAGGTTGTCCACTGGAGATCTGTTTTAAATCCTATAGATCACAGACCTACATATATCAACATAGATCATATGATCTCCTAAAATTCCTATAATCTCTTTTTACTCTGATTCTCTCACAAACATTTTCCCTTTCCCTTCAGACTGGTCGATTTATTTTTTTCTCTGACTTGATTTTCTGAACTAATGCACTTTGGTTAAATCTGTTCTTTCTTTTCAATCTCCTTTACTGTCCAGAAGGAAATGTTGTCAATCCTGAAATAACTCCAGAGGCAGCTATTCATCACCAAGACACTCTTTATTTACCAGTGAACAGTTCTTGACTTTACTATTGTTTCAGTTAGAGTCAGCTACCAGAGTGTCAGCATATCTAACACCCTTTTTAAATCTGTCAGCCAGGACTTCCTGATTGGATCAGATTAACAGCTCCAATCGGGGAGCTCCCATTCTATAATATCCAGCTCTCTGACTTCATTACAATTATAATAAGTATTTATTCTGAAACCAATCAGTGATACAGAGAACACTTTGGGGTGAAAAATAGTCAATCATTTCCCAGTTCACAGGAAGCAATATAATTTCAGTAATTCAGAATAATTTGCTCCCGTCCTTACAGTGCTATTTTATCTTGCAACATACTCGCCTATTTATTTGCTGATCCAACTATTACACGTCATCACTACCTTGGATGTTGTGGATCTTCCTGCTCAGATTTGCTGACAAACACATCCGAGGATACACATCCCGCACATGTTGCCAGTTTGAAAACCTCCAATGATCAAGAATGCTGTTTCCGGACTGTTAAACATTTACCAGGGGAACTGAGACAGCAGCTGCAATAAATGAGGTTTTATTCAGACATAACAATGACAAGTTTAAATCTCCATCTGATCTGCTGCTCAAAGTCATCTCCATTTCACCGGTCAGTTTCCCAAGCTTCAGGAAACTCATGTTGCTGCAGAAATATTTGGATTGACTGTGAGAGACGTCAATCAGAGAGCCCACCCACTCTGCCCATTCTCTCCTCTTCCTCTTCCAGAGCTGGTTCACTTCCTATAGGGACTGAAAACCAAGTGAGGAGATGGTGAGTGAAGGAGCAACTTTTATACAAATTGTATCCCATAATATCCACACCAGTCTTCAGGCAGTCTGACTGTACTGTGGGCAATCAGGGGTGGAAATGTCCCTTATGCTGTGTGAGAAGATCCAGCTGAGAGAGCTGTTTACTCAGTGCTTTGTGCTGAACTGTTTGACTGGAGCTGTGTGTTGGATATTGAGTGTGTTTATTGGAAGCATTTCCCTCCTGATTTCCAGCCTGAGTTTTGTTCATGTCTCATTCCTGAATATGAGAAGGTGAGGTGTAATTATCTGGGAGGAGCAGAGTGTCTGAGGATTCTTACTGATTTCATTTTGCTGAGCTGTGTGTGTGTTCGGAGCTGGTTATTATCCTGTGAACTGTAAACGGTCAGTCTTCTGTGTATTCTGTGTCTTTCCCAAATAAAGACTTGCATTAAAACCTTTAATGCCAGACAATACTATGACTTGTTCTGATTCTATCAAAGGTATTGCATTACAATCCCAGCTGTCACTGTCATTTCCTGACATTGGTCAAGAATAGAGACACTATACACAGGAAGAAGTGCAAGATACCCTGACAGGAGAGTCCAGAAATGCCCTGCCCCACTGCGTATGCTGCTGAAATCGTCATTCATTCCTTTCTAGGTCAAGTCTCGACTGTTACAGGGCTCTCCAGGATGCTCTCATATCATGCTTGTAAACCTATATGTCTCCAAAACTCTGCTGTCCAGGTCCTATCTGACACCATGATCTGGAATAGCGCAGGTTAGATGGACTTCAGATTGGTTTCACAGGTCGGTGCAACATTGAGGTCTGAAGGGCCTGTATTGCGCTGTAATGTTCTATGTTCTAATATCCAATAACCCCTGTGCTTGCTGATTAAGCAACACCACAGTTTTAAAATTCTTCTCTTAGTTTTCAAATTCCTCCATGACTTTGCCCTTCTCCATCTCTGTGACCTCTGTAACAATTCTGCTGCTGTACCTGGGAATGCCTTCTTTAAGGATTTCACCCGAAGTCGTTGAACTTTCCTAAAAGCCTGAGCTTTGATTTGATAGTTTTGCCCAGTGCTGCAGCTGATAGCTGAATTTGGGATGTACAGTCTGAGTGAGTGCGGTATATCTAATTTTCCCAGAATAAACGAGAGCAGTTCAATCAGCACTATTTCCTCAATTACTAGCATTTCCTGCACAGTGCATTTTCTTCAAAGAACTTTACAAAACAAGGGCAAAATTTCAAAATCTACATTGGATTCACATTTCTCTTGAATTATTTGATTTTAAACACATACTCTAACAGTAAAACTGACCTTTACCAACATGAAACAAACTCAACATAAGTCGGCAGCCCGTTTTACTGACTGCCCAATTGTCTTTTCCATTTTTGTCATGTCACCGAGGAAGATGAGAATAAAGAAAGTAACCATTTGTTGTTCTTGGTCACTATCCCTGCTGGAAACAGAGGTTGCATGACTGTCAAGTGAGGAAAAGTACAACATTTGATGCACTGCACTTCCACCCACCCACCCACCCACCCCAACGCCTCCACACACAAACGCTAAAAGCAGACTGGCAATCACTGTTAAAAAATGTCTAACTGAGGAGTCAGCCCCTTCAGCAAAGGAGGAGAAGGAGTTGAAGGAAATTATGTTTCTTTTCCCTGTTTTACAGAAGGATTGCACTGCACCACACCAGAGAATACAGAGATGGTAGACAACACAGAAAGATCCTGACCATCAGCCAAGGAACATCTGACAACAACATGGAAGACTTCAACTGTGACATGCCTGACCAAGTTTGCATACAGTCATCAACACTCTCGAATGACCAACACATTCATGGAAATGACAAGCTCTTTAGGTGTGAATTTTGTGAAAAGTCTTTCTCAACATCATGGAACCTTCAGAGACACAGACGGATGCATACGGGAGAGAAATTATTAACATGTGACGTGTGCAACAAATCATTCTCAGACTCTTCTTCCCTCCGTGTACACCAACGTGTTCACACTGGGGAGAAACCATTCACATGTGAAGTGTGTGACCAGTCCTTTACACAGTTATCAACTCTTCGCTCACATCGTAGCATTCACACAGGTGAGAAACCATTCATGTGTGAGGTGTGCAGCAAATCATTCTCACATTCAACAACCCTACGTGAACACCACCGTATTCACACAGGTGAGAAACCGTTCAAGTGTGAGGTGTGTGACAAGTCATTCTCGAGGTCATCATCTCTCCTTGGACACCAACGTGTTCACACTGGGGAGAAACCATTCACGTGCGAAGTGTGCGACAAATCATTTGCGCAGTCATCCACCCTCCACGCACACCAACGCATTCACACAGGAGAGAAGCCATTCAAGTGTGAGGTGTGTGATAAATCCTTTTCACAGTTAGGAAGCCTCATGGTACATCAGAAGATCCACACAGGGGAGAAACCTTTCAAGTGCGCAGTTTGTGGTAAAGCTTTTGTGAGATCGTCAAGCCTCCTGATACACCAGATGATTCACACTGGAGAAAAACCCTTCCGATGTGAATTTTGTGAAATAGCTTTCATCCAATTCTCTGATCTCCTCAGGCACCAGAGAATTCACACAGGAGAGAAACCCTTTAAATGTGAGGTTTGTGGCCGAGCCTTTACACAGTCCTCAACACTTGTGAAACATCAACGCATTCACACAGATAGGGAATCTGTTCTCTTGCAAGACGTGTGACACATCGTTTTTAGGGTCATCAATCCTCCACCTTCAGCAGAAGATTCATATAGGGGAGTAACAGTCTGGTGCAGAGTTTGCAACAAAGCTTTCACCCACTCCTCCAATTGACTGAAGCATCAGCAAATTCACTCTGGTGAGAAACTGTTCATGTATGAAAACATGTGAGTGTTTCCATACAGTTCATGGAGCTCCAGGTTCATCAGTGTGTGTTTGTGAGAAGCTTCATATTTGAGGTTTCTGTGTTAACATCTGACACAGTTGTCAGACCTGCCGGAACATCACGTGACCCAAACAGGAGACAAACCCTTCCAGTTTGACACGTGTCAGGATTGTTTCGCTTCCTCCTCTTCTCTCACCAGACACCAACATCTCCACATGGACATGGAACTGGATCACTGCTTCTGTTGCACTGAGATCTGTCTGTGTTGTTTCGCCTCCCGTGCTCATACGGCAAGCTGTCATTCCAAAGCACTGTCTGTCTCAAACCTCTCTCACAGTCAATTCAGTAGTTTCAAGAAGGTCAATTTAACCTTTGATCTGATCACTAAACATACCAAAAGAGGACATCAATATGTATCGAAGCTCCAGTATAAACTCAGCATCCTTTCAGTGCAGTGTCAGGTACAAGTCACTTGCTGACTCTCACTTTGACCAAGAAGACAATCAGATACTCAGTGGTTAGAAAAGCTTCTGCTTCTGATCGACCAGCAGAAGCACCTGGGGGAGGAGCCATTCTGGGGTAGTAATGGAGGTGCTTCAATTAGCCCCAATGTCTATGGCGTGTTGAGATGGAAAATCAGCCAAGAATCCCCTTGCTCATCACTGAGCCTAGCTGGGAAGTTTGGGAGGTCAGAATGTGTCTCGGCTGTGACAGTCTCCATTGTCTCACAACATTCACTTTCTGGCTTTCCAAGTGCTGAATGGGCACTTGAACAGTGCACTGAAGGCCAGTCAGTGTCCACAGTCTGTCCTCCAGGAGGAATTAGAGGAATGTGAGAGGACAGCAGTTTGTATTTACATATCATTTTAGTGTAGTAAAACATCCCAAAGTGTTTCATTGAGATGTAATCAAACTAAAATTAACTCAGAGATAAAGAAGAGACATAGAAGAAATGTCACTGTATCTCTGGAAGGATTTCATCAGCCACAGAAAGTTGGTCATTCTGGAGAATGTGTGTCAGAACTTTTCCCTGCTGTGAACATGAGGGAAGTATCTGAATAGTTTTGAAGATAAAACCATAAGAGATAGGAGCAGGAGCAGGCTGTTTCGCTCTTTGAACCTTATCCACCATCAATAGAATCATAACCAGTTTGACATTCCTGACATCCATTTTCCTGATCCTCCCATAACCTTTGATTCCCTCACTGATCTAGAATTGACTTCAGCCTTAAATATATACATAGAACATAGAACAGTACAGCACAGAACAGGCCCTTCAGCCCACAATGTTGTGCCGACCATTGATCCTCATGTATGCACCCTCAAATTTCTGTGACCAGAAAGGGCCATGCTCCCACAGTTCTCTGTTGCAAAGAGTTCTAAAGACTCACAACCCTCTGAGAGAAAACAAAAATTCTCATCTGTCTTAAATTAGTGCCTCTTTATTCTGAGACTATGCTCTCTGGTTCTCGACTCCCCCATGAGGGAAAAAAATCCTCTCAGTGCTTACCCTATCAAGTTCCTTAAGAATCCTGTAATTTTCAATGAGATCATCTCGCTCCCTTCTAAACTCCAGTGAATAGAGTTCCAACCTGTTTAGCCTTTGCTCATAAGGCAATCACTCCATACCAGGGATCATTCCAGAGAACCTTCTCTGAAATGCCTCCAATGAAATAATATATTTCCTTATAAGGGTACCAAAATTGCTCGTAACAATCCAGATGTGGTATCACCAGCACCTTGGACAGTTACAGTAATATTTCCTCACCCTTATACTCCAAGGCCCTTGAAATAAGGGCCAACATTCTGTTAGCATTCCTGATTACATGCTGCACCTGTGTGCTAGCTTTCTGTGTTGCATGAACAAGTACCCTGAAGTCTCTTGCAGCTTTCTGCAGTTTTCCTCTGTTTAAATATTGCTGTTTTTTTCTCCCTTCAAACAATTTCACATTTTCCTACATTATTCTCCACTTGCCAACCTCTTGCCCACTTTGCTATTCCATCAGTAATGCTGTGAAAGCTGAATGTATCCCACTCACAACCTGGCTTCCATCTATTTTTGTGTTATCTGCAAATTTGGCAATAGTGCATTCACTTCCTTTCTGCAAGTAGTTATTGTAAACAGTTGTGCAATTGGAGTCCCAGCAACGAGCTTTGTGAAATGGCTCGCCAACCTGAAAAAACACCCCTTATCTCCACTCACTGTTTTCTGCCCATTAGCCAATTCTGTGTCCATGCCGTACATTCAACAGCATGCCGAGTCTTATGACCTTTTGTGATATACTTGGTTGAATGCCGTCTGGAAGTCCAAATACAACACATTCACTGGTTCCACGCTATCCACTCTGGCTGAGATTTCCTCTTAAAAAAGTAATAAATTAATCCGATATGATTCCCCTTTTATGGAGCCATGCTGATTCTGCTTGATCAGATTATGATTTTCCAAATGTTCTGCTAATACTTGTTTAATATTTATTTCTGGCATTGTTTCAACAATAGGTGTTAACTCATTAGCCTATGATTATCCACTTTTTGTCTCCTTCCTTTTTGAATAGGGGTATCACATTGGCAATCTCATGGTACTTCTCCAGAATTCAAGGATTTTTGGAAAATTGCAGCCAAAGCATCCACTATCTCTTTAGTTACCACTTCCAGGATCTCAGGATGCATCAGGGGCAGTGGAGTTATCTGCTTTTAACCCTATTAGTTTGTCTAATACTGCTTCTCTGGTGATGGTGATGATACTTAATTCCTCTCCCATATTCTTTAGTATTAATGGGATATTTGAAGTGCTTTTCACTGCAAAGACTGATGCAAAATATATGTTTAACTCCTTTTGCCATTTCCTTGTTCCCCATAACAATCTCACTAGGTTCATTTTCAAAGGGGCCCATGTTCACTTTGACCTCTCTCTTTCTTTTTATAGTTACTATTATCCCTTTCTGGGTTGGAGCTGGGGAATTCCTTTTTCTTCCCCAGTCCATAGGATGAGTGCATGCAGTCTTGAAGTGAGCAAAAGTCCCCTACTTTGAAGCTTTCAGCTGGAATACCATTGCGACTGCAGGTTCTGTTGTTTCTCATCTGTTTGATTGCTTATTGCAGCTTTCCCATTGATGGTGACTCAGCCATGGATTCTTCCACAGGGCTGTGGGAGATAGACTGGAGGGTATCAGCTATCCCTGTGGATTCACAGTTGAGGAGTTGTTCATAATGTTCTTACCAGTATTAACAGATGATATTGTCATTCTTAAGAAGATAATCACCATCTTGTGAATGAATGGGATTTTGTCCATTTGATCTTGGCTCTATGCAGTTCAGATGATTTCAAAACTTTTCAGATATTATAACATCACCAAGATATTGATGGAATTCTCAAGCATTGCCTTCCCATGACATGCTGTTTATCTTCAGTACCTGTCTTTGGGTGTCAGCTTTGCAAATTATTGAATTGTTGCCTTTTTGAGTTGTAACGTTCAGTTGTTCTCCCCTGCAATAAAGGTTGATTGTTTTCGTTATCGGAGGTCACATATTTCAGAGCCATGATCATCAAGCCAGTCTTGAGTCATCTTGTGTCACCAGGTTGATGCCTGTTTCTTTTGTCTCTCTCCCTCCCTCCCTCCAATATCTCAAGGATTTCCACTTCGGAAGCAGGACCGCTTCAAACATCTTGCACACCTTTGGTCCCTGAAAGCTGCTACTTATTAACTCTTTCTCAGCCACATTTCATGGCTAGATGGGCCTAGGCTAAATGGGGCTTATTGCTGATTCATAGATTCATACAATACAGTGGTTTACAGGATGCATGATCCATTTTTAATTGGCTGTTAAGGGTGATGGACATTGACTGATGTAACCTCCCACTCTCTCCTGAATGGTTCCTTCAGTTGTCAGGTATCTGTGGGTCCATCCCCTTCAACAGTTCTGTCATTTTCATTTTACTAACATAAATATTCTTTGTTTTTTATTGAAAGGAGAAAGGAAGCACATGCAGTTAGGAGTCAGTGATTGATATCTTGATCTCACGCCTTGATGCTTGCTGAGTTACCATTAAATCAGGCACTCATTGCAAACAGTATGTTTTTCCTTGTTTGATTCTTATGTGTTGAATGCTTGGAAATAGTTTGCATTCTTTATAATACTTTGATTCAGAAGATCAGAAAGTTTTCTAATTTTACAAATCCTTAAACAGGATAGGTTAAAGTGTAAGGATTACACAGTTAGAAACTTGGATACATTGTCACAAAGTTAACTCTAATATAAAAATCACATTTAGTCAAATGCCAGATTTTTAAAAATGCGCTATTACAAGGCCATAACCGTGATTGTGATGCCTTGATAAGAGCTAACAAGCTGCCCTATTGAGCCTTGGAAGTCTGAATATGAAACTAAGCAGACATCTCTCATCCTTACGGCAGTAAGTCTAAAAATTACGTTGTGGCCTTTATTCTGTTTGTAACCCAATGGTGCATTTCTCTGTCACGTGAAGATAAGTTTTACCTCCTAACCTTACATGTGTTTGTATATTGGTAAAATGAACCAGCTCTTGGGAGTGGGTATGGGGTAGAATCAGACCCTGCTTCAGTTGGGGGTGTGAATTACAGACAGATCCTGTTCAGGTGACCAGTGTTTGACTAATAACACCATGGGAAATATTTGTAGTCGCCTGTCTGGGAGGACAGCTATCCTGAGTATGGAGAGGGAGGCAGCATGACACGTCCCTATTCATTGAAACACTTATGATCCCATAGTAACAGTCCTGTATACAATATCATATGTCTATGTCACTGTGGGCTGTGATACTTTCTCCATAAATGTTTTTATAATGCGCAGTTTTAAGAAAAATAATATTCCCCAAAGAGAGAGAGACCTGTGTTTAGAATCAAATTTCACATGCTTGCAGAGTGCAAAAACACTTTAAACCTGGTGACGTACTTTTCTAAGTGTGGCCACTGTTATAATGCATGGTAGCCAGTGTGCACAGGAAGCACCCACAAATAGCATTTGATAATGATCAGATAATCTGTTTTTGTGACATTGCATGTGGGATCCATATCTTACAGGACATCAAAGCAATGTTATGAGATCTTTAGGGCAGAAAGGGTTGTAGATTATCTTATTCGAAAGATGCTATCTCTGACAGCACAGCACTTCAACATTGTGTAAGAATTTGGAACTGATAGTCAATTTTACTTGGCATTCCCAATTCCCAATCTTTCCACTTCTCACTGAGCTGGCTTACCACATAGAATAAAATCTTGGAGACAGCCCGGTGGAGTAAATAGAGTGGAATTTATTATTGAACAATAGTAAACATACTTAACAAAAGACATTGTAGACAGCATGGATTAACCTCAAAGGTCACACTTCCTTTTGCTGACAGCACGACTGAAGTACTCATCCTGAATTGAATTGTGTCTCAGGAGAATTTTGTTTACCATTCATGGAATGTGGGCATCACTTCTGGGCCAGCATTAATTCTGAATCCCTAAATTCCCTGGATGAGGTGCAAGTGAGCTGTCATCTTGTTACATTATTACCTCAAATAATATTGCAACGAGTTTCTGCTTTTGTTAGGTTTTAAAACAATACACCTTCTTTCTTCACAATACTGAAGTAGGGAGGACAGTAAATTGCTATGGAGCATAAAATACTATGTTACATTTAATACATCACTCAGCAATGTTAGATCTCCCTGGAGTTTGATGGAACAGCTGCTTGACTGAGAGTAATTCATTGCACCCACATGGTACGGACACTGTCAGAGCTTCCTAAACAGAAAACAATTCCTCTCCTTCATATCATGTGTAATGGCCATCTGAAAACACTCCATGTGGACTCACTCACGTTGGATCATACCACATGCTTTCATTGTCAGGAGGCAATGGTCTAGTGTTTTTATTGTGAGACTATTATTCTAGAAACTCAGCCAATGTTCTGAGATCTAAGTTCAAATCCTGCCAGGGCAGATGGTGGAATTTGAATTTAAAAAATATCTGGAATTAAGAATATAATGATGATCATTAAACCACTACCAAATGTTGGGGGAATCCCATCTGGTTCATTAATATCCTTCATGGAGGCAAAGGTATCATCCTTACCAGGTCTGATTCTCAAAAATGGCCTAGCAAGCTACTAACTTGTATCAATCGCTACAAAGTTTAAACAAAGAAATGAAACCAGACAGACCACTAGGCATCAGTAGAGACATAAGAAACAAAAAAAACGTTAATCCTGTCCTCTCTGCAAAGTCCTCCTTGCTAGCATCTGGGGGTTAGTGCCAAAATTGTGAGAGCTGTCTCATAGACAAGTCAAGAAACAACCTGACATAGTAATTCTCATGGAATCATACATAACAGACAATATCCCAGACACCACCATCACGATTCCTGGATATGTCCTCTCCCATTGACAGAACAGACCTAGCAGAAGTGACATCACATTGGTATATACTTGGGAGGGAGTTGCCCTTTGAGTCCTCAATATTGGCTCTGGACCCCATGATGTCTCATGGCATCAGAACAAACATGGGAGAGGAAATTTCCTGCTGATCACCATGGTAGTCCTCTCTCAGCTGATGAATATGTACTTCTCCACGTTGAACAACAATTGGAGGAAGCACTGAGGGTGGCAAGGACACAAAATGTACTCTGAGTGAGGAATTTCTATGTCCACCACCGGGAGCGACTAGGGAGCAGCACTACTGACCAAGCTGGTCAGATCGTAAAGGATATTGCTTTGAGACAGAGTCTGCGCAGATGGTGAGGGAACAAAGAATAGGGGGAAAAAATTACCATCTTTGAGAGTGCCCCATATTTGTGTGGTGTGTCACTATCACTGTGCTAAATGGGAGAGATTTTGAACAGATCTAGTAATTCAAGACTGAGCATCCTTGAGGCACTATAGCCAATTAGCAGCAGAATTATACTCCAACACAATTTGCATGACCTGGCATATTTGCCACTCTACCATTACCATTAAGTCAGGTGATCAACCCTGGTTCAATGGAGAGTGCAGGAAAGTATGCCAGGAGCAGCACCAGGCATACCTAAATATGAGGTGTCAATTTGCTGAAGCTACCATACAGGACAGTAACCTGCCAGTCAACGTTAGCACAAAGCTAATGAATCCCACAATTAGACCTACAGTCTTGCCACACCAGTGGTCAATTGTGGCAGAAAAATAAACACCTGACTGGAGGAGGAGGCTCCAACAATGTCCCCATCCTCAGTGATGGAATGGTCCATCACATAAGTGCAAAAAATAAGGTTGAAGCATTTGCAAGTATCTTCAGCCAGAAGTGCCATGTGGATGATCCATCTCAGTCTCCTCCATTACTCCTCAGAATAAGAGAGGCCAGTCTTTATACAATTCAGTTCACTCCATATGATATCAAGAAATTGATAGTTGAAAGCACTGGATACTGTCAAGGCTACGGACTCTGACAACATTGCAGCAATAGTACTGAAGACTCGTGTTCCAGAACTTGCTGCACCCTGAGCCAAGCTGTTTCAGTACAGTTACAGCACGGGCATCTACCCAACAATGTGGAAATTGTCCAAGTATGTCTTGTACACAATATCAAGACAAGTCTAACAAAGCTAATTAACTCCCCATGAGTCTTCTCTTGATCATCAGGAAAGAAAAAAAAATACAAGATAATCAGAGGATTAGACAGGGTTGGCAGTGAGAGTCTTTTTCCAAGAATGATGACGTCAGCTTGTACACGGGGGCATAGCTACAAATTGAGGGGTGATAGATTTAAGACAGATGTAAGAGGCAGGTTCTTTACTCAGAGAGTGGTAAGGGCGTGGAATGCCCTGCCTGCCAATGTGTATTGTATTGGATAGTGTAGGGGGATGGGCTTAGATTAGTTCACAGGTTGGCACAACATCGAGGGCTGAAGGGCTTGTTCTGCACTGTATTGTTCTATGTTCTATTTTAAAGTGATGGAAGGTGTCATCAACAGTGCTATAAAGCAGCAGCTGCTCAGCAATACCTGCACAGTGATGCCTGGTTTTGGTTCCATCAGGGTCACTCAGTTCCTGACCTCATTACAGCTTTGGTTCAAATAAAGTCTTAAATGAATTCCATTGGTGAGGTGAGAGTGACAGCCCTTGACATTAAGGCCACATTTGACCTAGTGTGGCATCAAGGAGCTTTAGCACAACTGGCATAAATGGCATCCAGAAGGATGATTATTGTTACTGGTTAGTCATCTCAGCTTCAGGCCATCTCTGTAGGAGATCCTCAGGGTCTTTGGTCTGACCGTCTTCAGCTGCTTCATTGATCATCTGCCTCTATCATCAGGTCAAAACAGTGGATATTTTCTGAAGATTGCACAATTTTTAACACCATTCATGACCTTTCAGATGCTGAAACAGTCCATGTTCAAGTGCAACAAAACATGGACAATATCTAAACTCGGGCTGACAAGTGGCAATTAACATTCAAGCCATATAAATGCCAAGCAATGATCATCTCCAACAAGAGACAATCTAATCATTGCCCCTTGACATTCAATGGCATTACCTTCACTGTCAACATCCTGGGGATTACCAGAAACTGACCAGAAACTCAACTGGATTCACCAATTAAATACAGTCATTACAGCAACAGGTCAGAAGCTAAGAATACTGTGGCAAGTAACTCACCTCCTGACTCCCCAAAGCCTGTCCACCATCTACAAGGCACAAGTCAGGAGTGTGATAGAATACTCCCAGCTTGCCTGGATGAGTGCAGCTCCAACAACATTCAAGAAGCAAGACGACCATCTAGGCCAAGGTCACTGTGACTCTCCCTCAGCACCTCATCAATCTGTAATTTCCCTGTGTCCTTCTTTGTGCATGTGTGCAACCTATCACTGCATTGAATGCTGTGGGTCTTCCTCTTCCGATCTGCAAGGCTATACATCCAACACTGATGCTGTCAATTTGAAAGCCTCCAAGGATGAAGAATGCACACTAGAAATCTCTGTCAAACATCTAACAGGGGATCAGAGACAGCAGCTGCAGTCAGTGAGGGTTTTATTCAGATCACGACAATAACAAGTTTGAATTTCCACCTGATCTACTGCTCAAAGTCACCTCTCTTTGTGACAAAACTATGGCTTTAGGAGGTGGCACAGAGACAGGCTCTTCAGCCCAAACTGGTCCATGCTGACCAAAATGTCCCTCCACACTAACACCACTTGCCTGCACTTGGCCCATATCCTTCCAAACCTTTCCTGTATTTTGTCCTGGGTTTTTTTTTAGGATGGGTTTTAAGTCAGAGGCGGTGAGCTGTCTACTGAAAGCCCATAATCTAAACAGCTTGTGAGGCCATGGGTATTTTTTTAAGTTGGAACAATAGAAGCAACCTGAATGGTGTGGTAAGCTCTCACAGCCAGGATTTTTAGTTTTAGTTTTCAGTGGCAGTTACTGGGTCTTGAAGCCAGGTTTGGAAGCTGCAGTACACTTCTCTCTGCTAATGTCTTTCGCTGAGTTTTCTGTTGATGTTTTCCTGCTGGACTGGAGAATTACCTGTGTCACAATCTATGTTCTGAACTTGCTGCATTTCCCCAAGTGTGTGTTTATGGGATGTTACTATTTCTAAAAGTTAATTAATAGTAGCCCATTCTCTAACATAGGATTATGTTATTCCAATTTCTTCTTTCGTTTGCCATAGATTGACTATAATTTATGAATAAAGTGTTAAGCTTCTAATCTGGTGGTTTATCCAAACAAATTACATCCGGAAGGCAATACCTGGCGCTCGCCTTGAAGATAAGAAAACGTTAGGATCTAGGCAATCTTCTTAATGCGTTTTGAGAGAGGTTAGTCTGGTCCATCACACCTTTCACTGGTCAGTTTCACAAGCTTCTGGAAACTCGTGTTGCTACAGAAATATTTGGATTGGCTGTGAGAGACGTCAATCAGAGAGCCCACCCACTCTGCCCATTCTCTCCTCTTCCTCTTCCAGAGCTGGTTCACTTCCTGTATGGACTGAAAACCAAGTGAGGAGATGGTGAGTGAAGGAGCAGCTTTTATACAAATTGTATCCCATAATATCCACACCAATCTTCAGGCAGTCTGACTGTCCTGTGGGTAATCAGGGGTGGAAATGTCCCTTATGCTGTGTGAGAAGATCCAGTGAGAGAGCTGTTTACTCGGTGCTTTGTGCTGAACTGTTTGACTGGAGCTGTGTGTTGGATATTGAGTGTGTTTATTGGAAACATTTCCCTCCTGATTTTATTGAGAGACCTGAGGGGTTTATACAAGGTAAATAAAGAAAACGCAGTCCCAATTGCAGAGTGTCAATATTTGGAAATTTTAAACAAAAGATAATTGGCCATAGAATCAGGGACAGCGTGTAGTTATGATTTGGATTGCAGTTCCCTCGAGGACGGCAAATAACCTGCAAAATGTTCGGATTAGGAATGTAGTGTCTGAGATGGACAAACTACATTGCTCTTAACATGAGTTAGCACAGACTCAAAGGTTCCTTTTGTACCAGTCTATTCTCTGAATCTGGATAATTCTACGAAAGTTTCTTTGTTATCATCACTACCTCTCATTAATGTTGGCCAGGCACTGGGACAATGTGCATCGGATAAAGGCAAGATCCATTCGCGGGGAGACTAGTGATGCTCCCCCTCAGTTCAGAGCTCAAAGTCCATTGAGAGCCCAAGCAGAGTGAATTCAGATTTTATCCAATAATATCCATATTAATGCTCAGAACCGATCATGCAGTGAGTGAAGGAACAAAGTTTACATGGATTATATTCCATAATATCCATACTGATGCTAAGGGTTAAATGTTCAGTGAGTGGAGAAAGAGAATTTATACAGATTATATCCTGTAATATCTGCATGAATGTTCAGGGCTGAATAAAGTAATATTCTTGTAATGTAATATCATTGGATGGTGCACTGGCAGTGGAGGCGGAGGAAAGAAAGTTAAATGGGTGTAGCCCTGATCTAGCTGGAATGAGCTGCCAGACGAGTAACAGTGGTGTGTACAATTGCAACATTTGAAAAGCACTCAGTGGGTATATGAATAGGAAGATTTCACAGGGATATGGGATAAATGCTGGGACTAGGTCAGATTGGGCTGTCTGGTTGGTGTTGATGAAGGTTCTGTTTCCGTGCTGTTAAGATTCTATAAGGGAACTGCAGTGTTCTCGATACTGTCAAGACTGTTGTGTAGTGCTGCAGATATTCCCATTCGTGTGAGTGAGAAGTGATTATCACACTCCTGACTTAAGCCTTTTCGACTGTGGGGAGGAGGATCAGAGTGGAGGATCTGGAGGGGAATTCATCCCAGCTCCTCAGGACGAAGTGTGTTCGTGGAGCTGCCTTCTCCTGTTGCTTGCTTAGTTGTCCACAATTCTCTACATGATGTGGTAAGACTGCAGACCTTTGTTATGATCTGTATGTGGACTGTTTTACTCTGTTTATTGTCCGCTACTGTTGGCATTCAGACTGCATGTAACCCAATGTAGTACATTCACTCAGTTAAAATATGGACTCCAATTTATCTCCAGCACTGTTCCTGACATGCCAATCCACTAGTTTGATGATTTGTGAAGTACTCATTCATCAGTTGGGAGGGGAGTGGCAGTTTGAACTTGTTTGACCTGAAGCCTTGTGATTCCATAAAGTCAGGAATTAGGATTTGCCCAGCTGCCAGTAGGATGGGGCACACTCAGGGATGGTGACAGAGGAGTCTGGGATAATCTCAGATTGATATGATTTACTCAGTATCCCTGCTAATCGACCAGTCTGTGGGACAGCTGTCCTCACTTGGGGGACTTCTGAGGAAGGGTCACTTGACCCAAAATGTTAACTCATAGTTCTCTCCACAGATGCTGCCAGACCTGCTGAGCTTTTCCAGCAATTTCTGTTCCTGTCTTCTCAATTGTGGATCTAGCTTCAGATCTTGGTAAGTGAGACTTTACAGATTTCACTGGTCTGAGATCACACTTAGCTAATTCTGACACAATGTTGACATGCTCCAGATTTCTCTGAATTTCCCCATTATGGGACTTTGTACTGATTGTTTATCATTTTTTTCCCTGGCCACTTCAGTGGGCATGTGGTGTAGGATTGGAGTCATAGGCAATTGTAACAGGTTCACTCACCTGAAGGACAATATTTAGGCTCTTCAAAAGACCTCACATTGTCTGTTCTTGGTCACTATCCAGTTTCCCTGGTGGAAACAGATGATGACAGTCAGACAAGGGAAAATGTGGCATTTGCATCTGATTCCCTTCTAACACAGGGTAATACTAGGCTGCCACTGACTGTGAATCAGCCCCTTCAGCAAAGGAGGAGAGGGAATTTCAGGAAATCATGTTTCATTTTCCTGTTTTACAGAAAGATTGCGCTGTTCTACTCTAGAGAATACAGGATAAACACCACAGATAGATCCTGACATTCACCCAAGGAACAACTGCACAGCTGTGGGAAGATATCCAGTCTCTTCACAGTGTTGCTCAACACAGAGAAGGCTGGGCAGTGAAACCATCATCTGGAAACTGATCTGGCCAGGGGAGCTTTGACATATTGCCAGATCTGGAACTGGTCTATGGTTTGGAGCCTTTCATCAGACGCAACCTTTCTGAAGATTTGGCTGTGGGTGATCGGTCAGGGTGAGGCTGAGAAGTGTGAGTGGCTCCAAGTGTGGTGAGATTTTCAAGTCTCAGGAACCACTGACTCATTTCTGCAGGTGAGAGGATGTTCAAGTGTGAGTTGTATGAGGAGGACTCCACCTGATAACATCTTCCAAAACACCAAGTGTATTTGTTCCATGACTGTTAACACAAGGGCAACTACACGGATGCGAAACTGTTGAATTGTGAGGTGTGTGACCAGGGTTTTGTAATGTCATCGCTTGTGAATCACCAGCCCATTGACACAGGAAAGAAATCGTTCACATGTGAGGTGTGCAACAAGACAGTCTCCCACTTGTGCACCAATGCTGTTGCACTGGTGAGAAACTGTTGACACGCGAGGACTGTTTTATATCATTGTCATCAACATCAGTCCTCAGTTGACACAGGGATAACCAAGCAGAAAAGAAACCATTCAGGTGTGAAAGGCATTGTCACAGTCAGGCAACCTTCACATATACCAACCCATCCTCACATGGGAGAAAGTGTTCAAGTGATAAAACTTTCTCTGACTCATCAAGGCTCCTGTTCCTCAGAGGATTCACATGGGAGAAGAGCCATTCGCTTGCAATTTCTGTGACAAAGCATTCTTCGTCTCATCACATCTTCATGAGCACCAACGCTTTCTCATGGGGAAAAACAGTTCACATGCAAAATATGCAGCAGATCATTCTCACATTCATCACAGCTATGTGTACACCAGCACATTCACACAGGGGAGAAACCATTCACATACAAGGCACGTGACATGTCATTTTCGTCATCATCAGAAACCTGTGTTCTCCAACGTGTTCACAAAGGGGTACGCAACAAATCGTTCTCACAATCAGAGATGCTTCACATACACCAACGCATCCACACAGAAGGGAAACCATTTAGTTGCGACGTGTGTGACAAATCATTCTTCCAGCCAGGAAACTTCCACGTACACCAACGTATTCACACAGGGGAGAAGCTATTTAAGTGTGAGGTGTGTGACAAATCATTCTGCAACTCATCAAGATTCTTGCTTCATCAAAGGATTCACATGGGAAAGAAACCATACAGGTGTGAGGCTTGCACAAATTCTCACAGTCATTCAGCCTTCATAGACACTGCCACATTCACACTGAGGAGAAACCATTGAAGGTCATGCAGCCTCCTGGTCCATCAGATAATCCACACAGGCAAGAAACCGTTCTTGTGCAAGGTGTGAGACAAATCGTTCTTACAGTCTTCCCAACTTCAAGTACAACAACATATCCGTACAGGGGAAAAACCATTTACATGTGAGGTGTGTGACTAACCATTCTCACAGTCAGCAATAATCTGTATGCACGAACGCATTCACAAAGGACCATTCACGTGTAAGGTGTTTGCAAGTTCATTCTAGCAGTTAACAGACCTCTTTGCACACCAGCACAATTACATTGGAGAAAATACTAAAGAATAAAGTGTGTGGCAAATATTCACTCAGTCAGCAAGCTTCCATGGACCTCAATGATTCACAAATATCATGACCAATTTATAACTAATGTCAATGGTCATAAAAACCTATTTAATTCACTAATGCCTGGTCCAGCTAACATGTCACTCCAGATCCACAGAAATATAGTCTGCTACAAAGAATTGAAAAAAAGAGATCCAGTGAACATCGTTGTAGGCATTGGAAATGACAACAGCAAACCTAGCTGACTTTGCTAAGTCCTATCTGGCAAGATTGTACCAAAATTAGAAGAAATGTCCTACAGACTTGTCTGTAACAGCCTGCCATAGAAAAGTACTTCCTGCTGATTACCCACCTCCTGCCACCCCTCAGCTGATTAATGTGTGCTTCCTCAATGGTGACACCACTTGGAAGAAGTCCTGAGGATGGCAAGGGCACAAAATATACTCTGGTTGGCATTCATCAGTGTTCATCACCAATAAAGCCTCAGTAATAACATAGTGACCATGCTGGCCAAGTCCTAAAGAACATGGCTGCGAGGATGTGCCTGTGGCAGGTGGTGATGGTCCCAAATTGAGGAAAAGCATTATCACTCGACCTCATCCTCAATAGTTTATCTGTGGTAGATGTACCTGTCCACGAAATTATTGCTAGGAATGACCACCGTACTGTCAGTGAGGAGACAAAATCCTGTCTTTACATTGAGGAATGCCCACCGTCACGTTGCATGGCAGCACCACCATGGTAAATGGGACAGACTTCAAACAGGACTCCCAACTCAAGATTAGGCATCTATGAGGTGCCATGTGCCATCAGCAACATCAGAATTGTACTCAGCCACAACCTGTAACAACATGGCTGGCAAGAACACATATAATTATGGATTATAAGAACTAGAATATGGATATAGTTGGACATTTCTGGATTCAAAAATGTTATCATGTAATATCTTAGAAATTATGAGGAGAAAGAACAAAGTGAACTGTGGATTGTCTGCTGTTTACTGAAAAGTCAACTGACTTTGGAGAGCCCACTGGGGTTTTTCAAGAAGAAATAAGAGGCGCAGTTTTAATGCTTATGACTTGTTGAGCAAGCATACTTGGAAAAACCATAAAGAACTTATGTTGCCATCACCTTGCAACAGCCACTGGACTAAGTGCTATGTGTTCTTCTGTCCATACTTATGGGCAGTTGGAATAAGCTGGTAAAAGGGAAGATATATTCCTCTTTAACTCTCAGTAAGTACCAAAATAATCCATAAAGAAAAACAATTGAAGCAATATCACAGCAAAATTCTCCCTGAGAAGCAGAAAAAGGACAAGAATCAGTATTTCTAATCCTGTTGTAAACTTTGAAACCTGAACTTAACTGTAGGATCTAGGTCCAAATGACCTGCTACCTGAACTGTGGGTCCTCCACTATTGTGTGGCCAACAGCTACATCATCTCATTGACAGGAAAGCAGAGGAACTGTATGACAATATTATGGCTTACAAAGCTGTGTTTTGTCCAGGACTTTTACTAGAGCAGTTTTGAGCCATACACTCCAAGCTGTCAGTTCTAAACCAATAAAGTAAATTCCTGGTGAGGCCTTTTTTTCAAATTAGAACAATTGAAGCTACATGAATGGATGGACTCAGGCACCCACAGAACCAGGGTTTTAGTTTACCATTCAGTGGTTGTTGGGGGTCTGAAACTGGTTGTAGAAGCTGCCAAATCTCTCTCTCCCTGCTACATCTAAGAGCTTGGGCTCTCTCTCTCTGCTGCCAGCTTTGCATCTGAGATAATCTGTTTTACTGACTTTGCCTTTGCCTAGGGTGTGTTAATTGGCATGTTACTATATTGGAACAATAGTTAAATAATCTATTATTTTGTTAATTTTTCCAGTCAAGTTAAAGTTATATCAACTCTTCTTTCTTTTGTTGTATTTTAGCTATAGGGTTAGAATAAAGTGTGTTTTGCTTAAAGCAGTATTGTAACCAATCAAATCACATTTGGAACACAACACCTTATACTTGGCTTTAAATAAGATAAAATTAGAGTTTAGGCTATCTCCTGGATATGTTTGAAGGGGTTTTGGCCTGGTCCATAACAATTGTGAGAAAGTCAGCTCATCCTATCCTATTATATTGGATTCTTTATATCCACAGGGCTTTTTCCAGTATTTTCTCACTCATGATACAGATTAAGGCGGGATAGAGTTTAATTCTCCATAGTAACTCAGTTAGTAACTGGTTTCTCCATGAGAATACATTCTGATTGTGTGTGCTATTTTTGAGTTCATTGAATAAATCTGGTGAAAACCTTTTTCAAGATAATAGTAACAGAGGGAAACATATTGATGATTTTTTGGTTACATAACAAATGTAAACTTTTGGTAAAATGGGGCTTGATTTTCACCAAGCTCCTTATATCAGGAGGTCAGATTATACAGCCTAACACAGAGAACACAGTTACTTGTAAAGGCACCTAAAGTGAGTCTAGCTCTAATGAAGTCACAACACTGAATGGTGCGACATTGAAGAAAAAGAGAAACTCTGTATCTAAGGAAGGATATGTTGGCATTGAAAGGGGGTCCAGACGAAGTTTACAAGAATGATTCTGGGAATGTAGAGCTTGTTATCTGAGGAGCAGTTGAGGACTCCCGGTCTGTATTTGATGGAGTTTAGAAGGATGAGGGGTAATCTCATTGTAACTTACAGAATATGGTGAGGCCTGGATAGAGTGGATGTTGAGATGTTTTCACTAGTAGGAAAGACTGGGACCCAAGGGAATGGGCTCAAATTGAAGGGCCAACCCTTTAGAACTCAGATGAGGAGGAATTTCTCCAGCCAGAGAGTGAATCAATTGAATTCATTGCCGCAGAAGGCTGTCGCAGCCAAATTATTGAGTGTATTTACAACAGAGGTAAATTGGGTCTTGATTAGTAAGGGGATCAAGAGTGACAGGAAGAAGGCTGGACAGTGGGGCTGATAACTGTATCAGCCGTGATTGGGCTGAGTGGCCTAATTCTGCTGTCATATCTCATGGCCTAAAAGCAGGGACCAGTGCAACACCAAGTTGCAAACAAATTATCCACAAAAAGAAGCTTGGAAAATAAAGGTGCAGGAATACATCAGGATAACAATTACCCAAGACTCCAACACATCTTTGAGTTGAGAACACTCAGATGTGGAGTCCAGATCATCAGAAGGATTGTCAAACTATCTATAAGTTATACCTACTCCTTGAGCCTTTATATTTCCCTTTTTGTTTCTGTGTAACAGGTTTGCAACTACCATAATGGATACATATTTTCAGTCATAGTCTTTGTCCTTTTATCTTGGTGGGGGGGGGGGCGGAAATGGGAATGTTGTATTCGTGCATTATTGGCTTTTATAAGAGCATTTTTAAGTGCTAACTAATCAAAGGTAAGTTTATAAACCTCATGACCAACGGCTATGAGAAGTTGCAGGAGAAGGAACTCAGAAGCAGATTGTGGACATAGTTATCTGAAACCGCATGTTGTGCCCTGATCTGTTCAATAAATCTCCATGGGCTTTTTAAGTAAATTGAATCCACACCCAAACTGAGTTTCTTAGAAATAACTCAAGAGAAAAAATGACATTACCCATCATGTTCAAAGAACCGTGGAAGGTTTTTAAATAACTTCACACATTTGGGGAAGCACGGTGGCTCAGTGGTTAGCACTGCAGCCTCACAGTGCCAGGGACCCGGGTTCGATTCCACCCTTGGACGACTGTCTGTGTGGAGTTTGCACATTCTCCCTGTGTCTGTGTGGGTTTCCTCTGGGTGCTCTGGTTTCCTCCCACAATCCAAAGATGTGCAGGGTAGGTGGATTGGCCATGCTAAATTGCCCAAAGTGTTCAGGTGTGTGTGGGCTTTAGGGGGATGGGTCTGGATGGGACGCTCCAAGGGTCGGTGTGGACTTGTTGGGCCGAAGGCCCTGTTTCCGCACTATAGGGATCCTATGATTCATCCTGTCTATCCCCCCACAGTCTCTTTTCCTGCGCTCCCTCCTTCTCTCTTCTCCCATTCCCTGACTCTCTGTCTCTCTTCTTGACCCTTTATTTCACTCTCCACCATCTTTTCTCTTCCAATCACAACCTCCCCGCACCATCATGCTCTTTTCCCAGCCTCCACAAAAGTTTCTTTTCTCTCCTTCCCTCCCAGGGGCATTCTCTCTCTCTCTCTCTCTCTCTCTCTCCCTCTTTCATCCCTCTGTTACAGAGTCACAACCAGAATCACATTCCCTGCACTGGATCTATCAGACCTTGTTCTCCTTGTCTCCTCTGGTTGTGCTGACACTGGTGCCATTAACCCAGCTCTTTTCTTTCCTTCCTACTTAAATAAAAGATGTTATGACTAGGACAGGAATGAGGCTTGGAGGCTTCTATTTAAAAGTAGTTTTAAGTGGCCAACCTTAACGCATCATTGCTGGAGAAACAGCCACTCACTGCCCTCCACATCAACAAAAACACAAATCAAAGGATTTTTAAAAATAAACTTCAGGTGGAAAAACATAAGATATCAACGAGCTATTAAGTTTTGAGTTTCTGCTCTGAACAGAATTCTTTCTGCCTAGCTCTTAACTTGCAGAAAAAATTGTTGGTTTGAATTTTCCTCCTGTCTCAGATTGTCTCTCTCCCCCTCACTACCCAACCAATCTCAGATTCTGTTTCTCCCACCCTCATTGCGCCTCCAATCTCAGATTCTGTACCTCCCACCCTCATTGCGCCTCCAATCTCAGATTCTGTACCTCCCACCCTCATTGCACTTCCAATCTCAGATTCTGTTTCTCCCACCCTTGCAACACCTGCAATCACACATTCTGCCTCTCCCACTGTTGCTGCTCTGTCTCCTCCAGTCACTGATGCTACTCTCTAATCGTCCACATTACAATCCTTTAAGGGCTGCAATTCACCCTCCTATCGCAAATTTTCCACAGTTGTCTCCTCCCACAACCTGCCCCCTCAAAAAAACTATCTCCCAGATCTTGCTCCCAAACATGCCATCTGATAACATTAGATCAGTGATACAAAAATGTTTGAGAGACAGGCAGATGAATCTTCATTGTGATCCAGGTACATGGGTGACCTGGGTTAATGCATGTTTGCCCTTATTGTTCTTTAGATGTTGTGTCTCTGTCCTTTAAATCTGCTGCGATCATTTCAATAAGGCTTGGTAACACTAAAATGACTTCTACCTGGTGAGGATTTATCTTCTTTATGAGCAACTATGAGTGAATGTTTGCTTACACACCTCATGCTTGAAAGGTTTCTCCTCGACTTAGCAATCTTGAATTAACCATTGTACAACAGAAGGACTTGTGTTTCAGGAGATCGTTTTGCGCCTGTGGAGTGTTCCTCACATGCCTCACTACTTTGGATGCTGTGGGCCTTCCTCTTCCAATTAGCTGTGAAATACTTCTGAGACTACACTCCTCACACTGAGGTTGTCAGCTTGAAAGCAATGCTATTCCCATTGTTATGATCCATTGTGGTAGTGTACTGTAAATTGAGACCTGGTATTCCTTGAGTTGTACCAAACATTTTAAAATTTTTTAAGGTATGCACTGTATCCCAATTTCCCTGTCTTTCATACCAAGTTTCATTGAAACCAGATTTCTGTGCTCAACAGGAATTATTATTTATCATAAGTAATTAGACTGTAGCTACAAGTAAACAGATATAAACCACTGGCATATAACATGACTAATTGAAACTCTAATCTTTTTATGAACTCCCCCTTTACACACAGACAAGCAAATAGAGAAAATAGATCATTGGAGGAGGTAGAAAAAAACTGGGAAACCAATTTGAGATAATGGGAACTGCAGATGCTGGAGGATCCAAGATAATAAAATGTGAGGCTGGATGAACACAGCAGGACAAGCAGCATCTCAGGAGTCTGTGCTTCCTGCTTTTGATGTTAAGATGATTCTACTTCAGCTAGCCAGGCCTTTGGTGTACAGTTGTCTTTCTGTGGAAACAACCACTGGTTTATAAGAAGAGTGACTGATTCATTTGGAATACATTTCTGCTTATCAATTCAAAAGTCACAGCTCCCAGCTGGAAAAGTAACTTTCTTTTCAGTTCAAACTGAGTTTTTCTTCAGTGCAGAGAACAGGCAGCTTCTTCCGGGGAGAATAACAGTACACACTGTTCTGTGTCTTTATCTCTTTGTTTCTGTAACTTGTTTCCAGTTCCAACCTGCTCCGTCAGATAAAAAACTTGGCTCCCGATTGTTTCTACTTTGCAGGAACCCACAGGCTCAAAACAATTCTCAATAGGTTTCAAATTATTTGCTGTGAAATTATATAGCTATCCCATAAATCATTCCTGTTTCTCATTCCAGTCTATAGTTTCATAGAAATATAAAAAGACATGGTTTCAACATTCTTATGTTTGTAAGGAAATTAAATGCTTTTTTTAAAAATAACAAGTGTTTAAATACAAATATATAATATACAACAAGATAAGACTTGTATCGATTCATTCTTCTTCTCCCCTTTATACAAACTTAGGCAGTCTTAGAATTTCTTAAATTTTAACTTGTTCTAAAATTTTACATTTGGGATAATGTACCTGCATCTTTCCCATTAATAAGAACAATTTTTGAAGTAAATATTTTCAGTGAAAGGCTCCAATCCAGAAAGTCATGTATTCCGCTTTTAAACTGTACAATGAAGGCAAATGGATTATGATCAGTGTAAATTTGTGATTGTTATAAAGCAGAGGTTGACACCCCCCCCCAAGAACTAACACTAAAACACCCAAAGAGGACCGCCTCACCCTATAATCTGTAAAACGAGTGTGAAAAGTGGCATAGCCTGCCTTTCAGCAACTTCTAGTGGTTAAATAAAATAAATTCCTGACACTTACTTTAAAATCAACAAGTAACAATTTATTTATTTAACTCTAACAGTGAACAAATTAATTAAACCATTAACAAACTAAATAAATAGCTTCTAACTACTAACAATTCCAGAATAAGGTAAGATTCTAACGGTATGCTGTACCAGTAAATACAAGTCCCACTTATATATTAAAAAAATTTAGTCTCTTGAAATTACAGCCAGATTACATGTCTTCCAGAATGTTCTATGCTCTCTCGTCAGAAATGCCTTCTCCATTAATCCTTCTGTCAGGAATATTAACTAGTTGTTCCATTGGTACCGTTGTTGTATAGACTGTGTTTTTTCTAAGACATAGAGGAGCCTGTGGCAGCCAGCAACTCTTGAGAACTGAGGGCTGTTAGATTTGGTAGATGGTAGCTAGCTTTTGGCTCTTTGTCCAACTGCCCCCTTTTTATACCCTTGATGATATATCACTATTTCTTACAATAGGATTGATCCAATGTTGTCAAAACTATCAGTTAAATTTAATAGGTTTTTGGTATCTAAGTACCTGGTACAAATTGATTGAATAAATTCAAAAGCCTGTTGTCTTTTTTAAAAAAACTGCTGCTTGGCCCGCTAATAGTACAGCCTTTCGATACAAATGTATCCATTTTAAATCTCTAAGCACAGAAAAAGCACATGATCTTTAAAAGGGACCACACAATGCTTTACCCCCTAGCATTTTACAAACGTCAAATTCAAACGTCCTGCCTCCCAATCCATAAGTACCCTACCCGACTTTGCGACAGCGATTCCTTGTTTCCATGTCAAATATAGACATCAAAGTGCTGAAAAGCTAACCACAATTCCAAAATCTCTTTGTTCATGATACAGTAATACTTCTGATGCTGGCTTAGATTCTTATAGAAATATTCCATTGGCCTGTCTGTTCGTAACTCATCATACTGTAACAAGACTAAACTCACACATAAATAAGTAGCATCATCTGCGATTACATAAGGTTTAGAAAAATCAGGGGTGGCCAATGCTGGTTCATGTATTAAGACATCCTTAGTTTCTCAAATGCTGCTTGGCATTCTGCTGACATATCTCTTTTGCTTGTTTCTTTAACAAATGTATTAGCTGTGTAGCTAAGATACTGAAATCACCACAAATTTCCAGTAAAATTCACACATTCCTAAAACATCCTGATTTCTTATTTAGGAACAAGAAATTTTATTAAAACCTTCATTTTCACTGGTCTTGGCAACATCTGTCCTTGACCAAGCACATGTCCCAAGCAAGTCTGCCTTCCTTTTGCAACTTAATATTTTGCTAGATTTATCATCAAACCAGACAACTGTAATTGCTTAAACAGATTATTGACTCATTTTACATCTCTTCTTAAGTGTATAAGCTGCAGAATCATTTAAATACATTATGCAGTTATGAACATCAGTTATGACTTGAGTCATATGCCCTGGGATGTGGCTGGGTCATTCTTTAATACAAATGGCATTACTGGACAATGGTGTAATCCACTTGATGTCACAACATCAGAAATTGCTTTCCACCTTAATGTCAGTGGCATTTGCCAGTACCCATTCAATGGATCAATCTTCAAAAGGAATGAGGCACTGTCAACTCTGCTGATGCAGTCTTACAGTCACACAATTGGGTATGAATCTGTCTTTATGACCACAGTCATTTTTCTATAACTTATACAAAGTCTCCAATCAGTCTCACCTGTGTCCCCTCCCTCCTGTACATGTGCTGATGCCCCACTACACATCATCAATGCCTTGGATGCTGTTTGTCTTCCTTTTGTGATATGCTGTCAGACACCTCTGACAGTATGCAGCCCTCACTGATGTTGTCAGTTTGAAAGCTTCTGAGGGTGAAGAATGCTATTCCCACACTAGAAATCTCTGCCTAACATTTACCAGGGGAACTGAGACAGCAGCTGCAATAAGTGAGGTTTTATTTAGACAGGACACTGACAAATTTAAATCTCCACCTGATCTGCTGCTCAAAGGGGCAGCACAGTGGCTTTGTGGTTAGTATTGCTGCCTCACAGTGCTAGAGACCCAGGTTCGATTCCAGCCTCCGGTGACTGTGTGGAGTTTACACATTCTCCCCGTGTCTGCGAAGGTTTCTTCCGGATTCTCTGGTTGCCTCCCACAGTCCAAAAATGTGCAGGTTAGTTGGCTTGGCCATGAGGAATGCAGGATGTGAGGGTGTGTCATGTGTGATGCTCTTCTGATGGGCCGAATGGCCTCCATCCACACTGATTCTGTGATGAAGGCCCTTATATTTCACCGATAACAAGGTGCAGAGCTGGATGAGCACAGCAGGAAAGCTGACGGTTCGGGTCTGGACCCTTCTTCAGGAAAACCCACCTCCATTTCACCGGCTAAGCTTCGGGAAACTCATGTTGCTGCAGAAATATTTGGATTGGCTGTGAGAGACGTCAATCAGAGAGCCCACCCACTCTGCCCATTCTCTCCTCTTCCTCTTCCAGAGCTGGTTCACTTCCTGTAGGGACTGAAAACCAAGTGAGGAGATGGTGAGTGAAGGAGCAGCTTTTATACAAATTGTATCCCATAATATCCACACCAGTCTTCAGGCAGTCTGACTGTCCTGTGGGTAATCAGGGGTGGAAATGTCCCTTATGCTGTGTGAGAAGATCCAGCTGAGAGAGCTGTTTACTCAGTGCTTTGTGCTGAACTGTTTGACTGGAGCTGTGTGTTGGATATTGTGTGTGTTTATTGGAAGCATTTCCCTCCTGATTTCCAGCCTGAGTTTTATTGATGGCTCATTCCTGAATATGAAAAGGTGAGGTGTAATTATCTGGGAGGTGCTGAGGATCTGAGGATTCTTTCGGATTTCCTGTTGCTGAGTTCTCTGGGTGTGTGTGTAGTGTGTGCGTCGGGAATTGGTATTCTGCAGACTGAATAATCAGTTCACACTCTTTTTTCAAAGCACTCCAAGATTTAAGACCATGATATCTCTGTAACCTTTTCGGAGAAGAAGACAAAGACTTGCAGTTATATAAAGCCAAAAGCATATAAGATCCAAAAGCATGTTACAGCCAGTGAAGTACATTTGAAGTGTACTGATTGTTTTAATGCAGAAAATGTGACAGCTAATATGTGTACAACAAGCTGCCACATTCAGCAATTTGATAACGACCAGAAAATATTCTTTACTGGTTGATTGTGAGATTAACACCAGGGGTAATGTCCTATTCTTCTATAAAATAATATGAAGGTTCTTCATTACCCACGTCAGGAGAGAGAAAAAGGCCTGGTTTGAGATCTCATCTGAAAGGTGGCTCCTCTGACTTGTGGCACTGTCACACTCCCTTTGTGTTGAATTCTTTGGTGTTTGTGTCTGATCCTGCAAAGGATTCTTCATTACCATCCTTGGCTTTCACTATCATTTCACACTGTTGTCAGGATCAGGGACGCAGTGCACAGGAAAGGGACAAGAATCACTCGCAGGAGGGACCAGTGACAGCCTGCCTCAACTCATCTGCTGCAGCAGCCCCATCCATACCTTTAAGCTTTAGACTGATTATTCCCGTGCTCTCCTGGCTACTTTCATAGCTTATTCTGTAAACCTGAGCATCTCCACAACTCTGCTGATGAAGTCCTAACTGACACCAAGACCCATTATCCAATCATCTCTGTGCTCTCTGATCTACATTGGATCCTGGTCAAGCAGCAGCTCTGTTTTAAAGCTTTCTTCCTAGTTCTTCCATGACTTTGCCCCTGCCTATCTTTGTAATCTCTGTAACAATTCAGTTGCTATAATTAGGGATAGATTTATCGAAGAAACTTTTAAAATATTCTTTGAAGATTTTACCTGAAGTCCTGAATTTGGATTTGACAGTTTTGCCTGATGCTGTGGCTGATGACTGAATTTGGGATGTACAGTCTGGATGAGTGCAGTGTATCTAATTTCCTAGGATAAACAAGCCGCACTGAAGCAATATTTTCCTCATCTTCAAGCACCTCCTACCCAGTGAGTTTTCTTCAAATCATTTTGTAAAACAAGGGAAGAAATTTCAAAATCTCCATTGAATTAACATTTCTCCATAATCTTTTTAACACTCAATACTTGCTCCAAGGGTAAAATTGGCCTTCACCAGGTGGGCTCAAAATCATAGTGAATTGAAAACACATTTTACCCTCCCATTGCCTTCACGATATCTGGGAAATGGGTCTGAGTGGAGGAAAGAAAGTGGCCACATTGTCTGCTCCTGATCACTATCCAGTATCCCTGCTGGAAACACAGGGTGTGTGACAGTGAAGTGAGGAAAAAGAAAGGACTTAGAACATAAAACATACAGAGAACACTACAGCGTAGTACAGGCCCTTCGGCCCTCGATGTTGCGCCGACCTGTGAAACCAGACTGAAGCTTATCTAACCTACACTATTCCATTATGTTTATCCAAAGACCATTTAAATGCCCTTAAACTTGGCGAGTCTACTACAGTTGCAGGTAGGGCATTCCACGCCCTTACTACACTGAGTAAACACACTGCCTGGGTTTGTAAATAATGCAGTTAATGCATCCAGCAATGTAGTAAGATTTGCTGGGGGTGTGGGGGTTAGTTTAAAAAAATTGACAGAAAAAGCAAGGATATGACAGACAGGAAAAACAAAAATCAGAGGTCCCACTCCCGATGGCCAGAACAAGCTGATCTGACAATCTGAACCAGTCCTGCACAAGACAACAGGAGCCCTGGAAAAGCCCACAGATTATAACAAAAATCAGGAAGCAGCAAATGAAAACACCTCTTCACTCACTTCAGGCAAACCAAAGCCAATCCAAGAGATCTCTCAGATCCTGACTTGCATCTGATTTCCTCACACAAGGAAATAGCAGACTGGCACTCACTGTGGAACAGTCTCTAACTAAGGAGTCAACCCCTTCAGCAAAGAAGGAACAGAAGCTGGTGAAAATCATGTTTCGTTTTCCTGTTTTACAGAAGGATTGCACTGTAGAACACCAGAGAATACGGAGAGGGTGCACAGCACAGATAGATCCCAACAGTCATCCAAGGAACAACTGCACAACGACATGAACGAGAAACCAATTGAGTGTGAGGAACATGATCAAGTTTGCACACAGTCATCGATGCTCATGAATCACCAGCACATTGAAGGAGATGAGAAGCTGTTCAGGTGTGAGTTGTGTGAAAAGTCATTCTCGAAATCGTGGAATCTCCACAGGCACCGACGCACACACACAGGAGAGAAGCCATTCACGTGTGAGGTGTGTGACCAGTCCTTTGCACAGTTATCAACCCTTCGCACACACCGGCGCATTCACACAGGGGAGAGACCATTTGAATGCAGTGTGTGTAACAAATCATTCTCACATTCATCCACTCTCCGTGAACACCAACGCATTCACACAGGAGAGAAACCATTCAAATGTGATGTGTGCAACAAATCATTCTTGGACTCATCATCACTCCGTGTACACCAACGTGTTCACACAGGAGAGAAACCATTCACATGCGAAGTGTGTGATAAATCATTTGCACAGTTATCGACACTCCGTGCACACCAACGTATTCATACAGGGGAGAAACCAGTCAAGTGTGAGGTGTGTGATAAATCTTTTTCACAGTTAGGGAGTCTCCTGGTCCATCAGAAAATCCACACAGGGGAGAAACCCTTCAAGTGTGAGGTTTGTGGTAAAGCTTTTGTGAGATCTTCGAGCCTCCTGATACATCAGATGATTCACACTGGAGAGAAACCCTTCCAATGTGGTGTTTGTAAAATGTCTTTCATCCAGTCCTCCGATCTCCTGAGGCACCAGAGGATTCACACAGGAGAGAAACCCTTTAAATGTGACCTCTGTGACCGAGCCTTCAGACAGTTGTCGACTCTTGTGGATCATCGTCGTATTCACACGGGGGAGAAGCAGTTCCCATGTGAGGTGTGTGACAAGTCTTTCTCGAGGTCCTCATACCTCCTGCGACATCAGAGGATTCACACAGGGGAGTAATCCTTCAGCTGTGATATTTATGAAAATTCTTTCACCAAACTTCCAGTCTTCTAAAACGTCAACATTGGTGAGAGATGAGGGATAATTTTTTATTTGAGTGAGTTATGCAATAAAGACTTCACACAATTGTTGAATCTTTCACAGCAGTGATTTTCAAAAATTTTACCGGTGTAACCCTTTTTGGGGCTTGAAAATCGCACCAATCCCTCAGTGAGCGGTCAGGGGAATGGGGGATTGGCATGTTGAAACAGGACGTAGGAGGGATTGGAGCAAGATCTGGCCATTGCTACCTCAGAGAATGCAATCCCAAATTTCCAACTCATGACCAGACCCTAGTTTGGGAGACTCAAGTGCCAGAGCCTCTGAAGTCACACAGACACAAACTCTACCAGTGTGATGTGTGGGTATTGTTTTGGCCCCCTCGTCCTCTCTCATGACATACTGATGTCTGCATATGAACTGGTAGTTGGGTCATCTACTTCCATTGCACTGAGAACTGTCTGGGGTAGTCTGTTCTCGAGAGCTCACACAGGGGAGCTGTTATCCAGCTCCACACCGTGTTATTCCAAAACATTGTCTCTTTTAGGAGTGTCTGTTCTGTCCAAATCTTCCATGATATTTAAAACATTTTTCAAATCTCCTCTTAACCTTATCCAAGGAAAACAGTTCTAATTTCTCAATCCATCTATGTCCTCAACCCTGCAACTGAATTCCTTTAAATCTTTTCTGCACCCTCTCTAATATCTTCACATCCTTCCTAAACTGTGGTGCCCAAACTGATTGCAGTACTGCAGTGGAGGATGAAGCAGTATTTTACACAGCTAGAACATATAACTCCTTGCCTTTGTACTCAAAGTCCATGTTGATAAAGTCCAGGCTACTGTATGTTTTATTAACCACTCTCTCAAACAGCTTCAATGATTTTTGCCCAGATAAACCCAGGTTCCTCTACTCTGGCTGCTCTTCTAGAATTATGCCTTTATATTATCTCTCTGAGCTCCTTCAACCAAAATAATTCACTTCATACTTCTCTGCATTAAATTTCATTTGATACTTGTCCATCAGTGGCAACAGTCACTGTCTTCCTCAAATTCACATTATCTCCCAAATTTTATATTAATCACAAATGTTGAATTTTTGGCATGTACACCAAGTTCTAGCTCATTCATTTATATTAGGAAGAGTCCAGTCCAGGAAACATCTATTAACCACTCACCCGTTTTCCATCACTCAGCCTGTTTGTATTCATTTGCTTTTATTTTATTAGATTAGATTCCCTACAGTGTGGAAACAGGCCCTTTTGGCCCAACAAGTCCACACTGCACCTTGAAGCATCCCTTCACTCAGACCCATCCCCCTATAACCACACACCCCTGAACACTACGGGCAATTAGCCTGGCTGATCCACCTAGCCTGCACATCTTTGGACTGTCGGAGGAAACTGGAGCACCTGGAGGAAACCCACACAGACACGGGGAGAATGTGCAAACCCCACACAGACAGTCGCCCGAGGCTGGAATTGAACCCAGGTCCCTGGTGCTGTGAGGCTGCAGTGCTAACCACTGAGCCACCGTGCCACCCCAATTCTATATTCTATAATTCTATAACCTCTAATTTTGCTGATAAATCTGTTGTCTTGCACTTTATCAAACTCAAGTAAGGGAGTTCTATACAATTTGCTGTGAACATATTTGTGCTGGTTTCCTTTCATTAATCTGCATTTTTCCAAATGATTTCATTTTGTCCTGAATTAATTTTTCTAGAAGCTTCCAAATCACCAATGTTAAACCCATTAACTTGACTGGTAGTTGATAGGTTTATGTTTGCATGTATGAATTTGATGCGGGTGTAATATGTACAATGCTGCAGTTCTTTGGCACCACTCCTGAATGTAAGGAAGACTGAAAAATTATGGCCAATATCACCACAATTTCTACCCGCTATATCCTGACTGTACTTGAACCAACTCCTCTTTAAAAATTGTTCAGTTACCATTTCTCGTGACAATCTTATATTAAAATTTATATCGTCAAATCTGTAAGTATTTCTTTGAAATTGGTTTTCCTCCAGTTAATTATTTATGTTCTGAATTGTTCCTTGTCCTTTTCCATTGCTACACCTAAACCTTCTGATACAATTGTCTATATCCCCCGAACATGGCCTGAATGTCACTTACAATCGCTCAGTGAGATCCTTGACCCTGGTGCTAGAGAGGTAGCATATCACCATGGATTCATGCTTTCTGTCACAGAAATATTTATTTGTTCCCAGAACTATCAAGCCTCCTGTCTTGCTGTTCTAGTTTTCAATGTACCTCCCTGTACAGCTGAGCTAGCTGTTGGACCATGGATTCCCAGGATTACCCAACACTTTCATCAGGATTGAAAGCTCTGTACTGGTTAGAGAGTGAAATACGCTCACGGGTCCTGCACTATCTGCCTTCCTGACACTTCCTAAACTCGCCGTGAACAGCCCAACTCTAATTTTAATGCCATGGCCCCATCCTTGTAAAGTGAGCCAGCTGTCAGGAGTGGATATGAGGTAGAATCAGACCCAGCTTTAGTTGGTGACATGAATTATAAACAGAACCTCTTTAGGTGATAACTGTTTGACTAATATCATGGGAAACGTTTGGATACTCCTGTCTGGGAGCTCTATTATCCTCAATATGGGAGAGAGTGGGGGTGAGTCTCTACATACCTCTACATACCAGCCCATCACACTTTAAAGTAATAACTAACATGTTCACCTTACAAATGTTCATCTGACAAATTTCATTTCATCTTCTGGGAAAAATCTTGAGTCATTTTCAAATGCATTGTTATTTTACGATTCGTAGTTTGATTTACGCTGAATGTTGTCTTGTTGTTTGTCGCTTCATCAATCTCCTGTATAGTTGTATTTTTTACAATAAATTCACTGTTTAGCTTCAGCCAAGTGGACCACATTTCTTAGCCTGGAGTATTCCTATTCACTGAAGCATTCATGAACCTACAGCAAGTCTGCTGTTGTATTGGTCAATGTCACTGTGAGGTTTATTCATCCAGAGGTTTATAATTTACATTTCTCATGAAGCATCTATAAATCTAAGAAACCTTGTATTAATATATCAGCTTTCCCAACCTTGTTACATCATCAAAAGGCACCTGAGAGCCAATGAAATAAGGGTTGTAAGAAACTGATTTTCTAAATCATATATTCCCAAAAGTAGCAATATGCATGACTCGATGGCAGCCTCATTGCTCAAGTCTCTGGAAGGAGCCAAAAAACCCAGAACTTTCTACCTCGGAGACAAGTGCTAACTAAGCCACTACTGACAACACCCTCTAATATTCTGTTCTTTTAGATTCAGTTTTGAAACAGTTAAGTCCAAAGGATGCTAATAAACAGGCAGCTTGAAAGTTTGATTTGATTTAAAGTGGTAACTAGTTTGAGCTTCAGGTGTCAGCATTGTTTTTGTGTCTGGGATCCAGAAGCTGTGAAAATGGTAAAGCCCCTGGTGTCAGGAGAAGTGACATTGATGGAGAAAAGTTGTTAGACTGCAGGATTGAGCAACAGCCTATGACTTTGATACTGACAGAGGATCCTCACATCAACCAAAAAAACCCAATCATCCTAAATCCCATAGGCTCATGTACAGCCACACTCCAACACAACCAGCAGCCAGTTGATAATAAAATGGGAGGCTGGATGAACACAGCAGGCCCAGCAGCATCTCAGGAGCACAAACTGGCGTTTCGGGCCTAGACCCTTCATCAGAGAGGGGGATGGGGTGAGGGTTCTGGAATAAATAGGGAGAGAGGGGGAGGCGGACCGAAGATGGAGAGAAAAGAAGATAGGTGGAGAGGAGAGTATAGGTAGGGAGGGGATAGGTCAGTCCAGGGAAGACGGACAGGTCAAGGAGGTGGGATGAGGTTAGTAGGTAGGAGATGGAGGTGCGGCTTGGGGTGAGAGGAAGGGATGGGTGAGAGGAAGAACAGGTTAGGGAGGCAGAGACAGGTTGGACTGGTTTTGGGATGCAGTGGGTGGAGGGGAAGAGCTGGGCTGGTTGTGTGGTGCAGTGGGGGGAGGGGACGAACTGGGCTGGTTTTGGGATGCGGTGGGGGAAGGGGAGATTTTGAAGCTGGTGAAGTCCACATTGATACCATTGAGCTGCAGGGTTCCCAAGCGGAATATGAGTTGCTGTTCCTGCAACCTTCGGGTGGCATCATTGTGGCACTGCAGGAGGCCCATGATGGACATGTCATCTAAAGAATGGGTGGGGGAGTGGAAATGGTTTGCGACTGGGAGGTGCAGTTGTTTATTGCGAACCGAGCGGAGGTGTTCTGCAAAACGGTCCCCAAGTCTCCACTTGGTTTCCCCAATGTAGAGGCAGCCACACCGGGCACAATGGATGCAGTATACCACATTGGCAGATGTGCAGGTGAACCTCTGCTTAATATGGAAAGTCATCTTGGGGCCTGGGATAGGGGTGAGGGAGGAGGTGTGGGGGCAAGTGTAGCATTTCCTGCGGTTGCAGGGGAAGGTGCCGGGTGTGGTGGGGTTGGAGGGCAGTGTGGAGCGAACAAGGGAGTCACGGAGAGAGTGGTCTCGCCGGAAAGCAGGCAAGGGTGGGGATGGAAACATGTCTTGGGTGGTGGGGTCGGATTGTAGATGGCGGAAGTGTCGGAGGATGATGCGTTGTATCCGGAGGTTGGTGGGGTGGTGTGTGAGAACGAGGGGGATCCTCTTTGGGCGGTTGTGGCGGGGGCGGAGTGTGAGGGATGTGTTGCGGGAAATGCGGGAGACGCGGTCAAGGGCATTCTCGACCACTGTGGTTGGGAAAGTTGCCGTCCTTGAAGAACTTGGACATCTGGGATGTGCGGGAGTGGAATGCCTCATCGTGGGAGCAGATTCAGTGGAGGCGAAGGAATTGGGAATGGGGGATGGAATTTTTGCAGGAGGGTGGGTGGGAGGTGGTGCACTTTAGGTAGCTGTGGGAGTCGGTGGGCTTGAAATGGACATCAGTTACAAGCTGGTTGCCTGAGATGGAGACTGAGAGGTCCAGGAAGGTGAGGGATGTGCTGGAGATGGCCCAGGTGAACTGAAGGTTGGGGTGGAAGGTGTTGGTGAAGTGGATGAACTGTTCGAGCTCCTCTGGGGAGCAAGAGGCGGCGCCGATACAGTCATCAATGTAACGGAGGAAGAGGTGGGGTTTGGGGCCTGTGTAGGTGCGGAAGGGGGACTGTTCCATGTAACCCACAAAGAGGCAGGCATAGCTGGGGCCCATGCGGGTGCCCATGGCCACCCCCTTTGTCTGTAGGAAGTGGGAGTAATCGAAAGAGAAGTTGTTGAGGGTGAGGACGAATTCGGCTAGGCGGATGAGGGTGTCAGTGGTGGGGGACTGGTTGGGCCTGCGGGACAGGAAGAAGCGGAGGGCCTTGAGGCCATCTGCATGCAGAATACAGGTGTATAGGGACTGGACATCCATGGTGAAAATGAGGTGTTGGGGGCCAGGGAATTGGAAGTCCTGGAGGAGGTGGAGGGCGTGGGTGGTGTCACGGACGTAGGTGGGGAGTTGCTGGGCCAAAGGGGAGAAAATGGAGTCCAGATAGGTGGAGATGAGTTCGGTGGGGCAGGAACAGGCTGAGACAATGGGTTGACCAGGGCAGGCAGGTTTGTGGATTTTGGGAAGGAGATAGAAACGGGCCGTGCGGGGTTGGGGAACAATGAGGTTGGAGGCCATGGGTGAGAGGTCCCCTGAGGTGTTGAGGTCATGAATGGTGTTGGAGATGATGGTTTGGTGCTCGGGTGTGGGGTCATGATCGAGGGGGCGGTAGGAGGTGGTGTCGGAGAGTTGGCGTTTAGCCTCGGCGATGTAGAGGTCAGTGCGCCATACTACCACTGCGCCACCCTTGTCTGCGGGTTTGATGGTGAGGTTGGGGTTGGAGCGGAGGGCTGCCCGTTCTGTGGGGGAGAGGTTGGAGTGGGAGAGAGGGGTGGAGAGGTTGAGGCGGTTAATGTCTCGACGGCAGTTGGAGATGAAGAGGTCGAGGGAAGGTAGGAGGCCTGGGGTTGGTGTCCAGGAGGAGGTCTTGTGTTGGATCCAAGCCATTTGATAATCCTGGTTTTTCCTCAATGTCACTGAACTGCACTGCAGTCTCCCACTATAAGATGCACTGTGTCTGGAAGACTTCCGTCGTTTTCCCTTATTCTGACGTGAAATGCATCGTCTGATGACATTACAGTGAGTACAATCGAGTCAGAGACAGACAGGTGAGTCTTGATTCTGATGCAGGTATGCGTCTCCCATGTTAATGCAAGTAATCCAACACTGTTCCCGATTGTCTGCCTTCAGATGTTGTCCTTTTCTCCTTTGAATCTGCTGTTTTCCACTTTTCTAAAAGAACAAATCTTGAGCCCTCAAGCCATGTCAAAAACGGTCCCATCTCTAACCCACCTTTCCTCATCGAAGATTTTCAATGTAATGTCACCTGCAAATTGTGAAAGGGGACGTTTGTTGGTTGAGGGGTGAGAAACAAGGTGAAATTCATGCAAAGAGTGTGCCATTAGGCAAGAGGTTCGCAAAGATGTCTGCTGCAGAGTGAAGGATCAGTTACTCTTCCAGTCACAGAGTCAGTCCCTGAGCTAGTCACTGTCCAAATACAGATATGCCTGAGAACAGAGTCGCTCCCAGTGCCACGCTATTCTTTGATCTCAAACGCCTCTCCTGTGCATGTGATCCCACCCATCATCATGCTTTGAACACTGTAGATCCTCTCCTTTCTAATCTGCTGTAAAACATACGTATTGATGTCAGTTTGAAAGCCCATTCCCTCACTAGAAATCTCTGTCATACATTTACCAGGGGAACTGAGACAGCAGCTGCAATAAGTGAGGTTTTGTTCAGATGGGACAATGACAAGTTTAAATCTCCACCTGATCTGCTGCTCAAAGTCACCTCCATTTCACTGGTCAGTTTCACAAGCTTCAGGAAACTCATGTTGCTGCAGAAATATTTGGATTGGCTGTGAGAGACGTCAATCACAGAGCCCACCCACTCTGCCCACTCCCTCCTCTTCCTCTTCCAGAGCTGGTTCACTTCCTATAGGGACTGAAAACCCAGTGAGGAGATGGTGAGTGAAGGAGCAGCTTTTATACAAATTGTATCCCATAATATCCACACCAATCTTCAGGCAGTCTGACTGTCCTGTGGGTAATCAGGGGTGGAAATGTCCCTTATGCTGTGAGAGAAGATCCAGCTGAGAGAGCTGTTTACTCGGTGCTTTGTGCTGAACTGTTTGACTGGAGCTGTGTGTTGGATATTGTGTGTGTTTATTGGAAGCATTTCCCTCCTGATTTCCAGCCTGTGTTTTGTTGATGGCTCATTCCTGATCATGAGAAGGTGAGGTGTCATTATCTGGGAGGAGCAGAGTGTCTGAGGATTCTTAGTGATTTACAATTGTTGAGTTAAAACCAAAAGAACTGCAGATGCTGTCAATCAGAAACAAAAACAAGGTTGCTGGAAAAGCTCAGCAGGCCTGGCAGCATCTGTGAAGGAGAAAACAGAGTTAATGTTTTGGGTCCGGTGACCATTCTGAGGCTGAACTGGAGAGATTTTGAATGATCTAATAACTGAAAACTTTGCATCTAGAAGGCACTGTGTGCCAACCACAGTCTGTATGTAGCATATCTATACTCTGCCATTACCATCAAGCTCGGACATCAACCCTGGTTCAATGGAGAGTGCAGGAAGGCATGTCAGGAGCAGCACCAGGCATTCCTAAAAATGAAATGTCAACCCAGTGAAGCTACAAAATAGGAATTTTTGCATGCCAACAGCAGAAACAACAAGTGATAGGGCTAAGCAATGCTGTAGCCAAATGTAAGCTCTGCAGTCCTGTCACATTCAGTTGTGAATGGGGTTAACCATTAAAAAACTAACAGGAGGAGGAGTCTCCACAAATATGCCCATTCCGAATGATGGAGATCAGTGCTGAAAGGACAATATGCATTTGTAACCATTTTCAGCCAGAAGTAGGGATGATCTACTTTGGGCCCCTCCAGAGGTCCCCAGCATTACTTTTGCCAGTCTTCAGCCAATTGGATTCACTCCACATGTTGTCAAGAATGGCTGAATGCTCTGGATACTGCAATGGTTATGGACCCTTCAATACTCAACGTAGAACGTATAAACAGGATTATGCTATTCAAACTCTCGAACATGCACCACTATTCAATCAGATAATGTCTGATCTGATTAAAAAAAATACTGTATTTTTTGGCTCAACAAAAATTCTGATCACTAACCTATATTTAGCAAGAAATTTTTTTGTTAATTTTTTTTAATCCCTTGCCAGCTTTTCTTCTAAGTCAAATATTGTGCCCGTTTATTTGTGCATAGACTATCAGCCAAATTCTGAAACATTGTCAAAATATTGGGACTTCCTTATTCTTTTAATGTTAAAGTCAGCGGTAATCTTTATGCTCAAGCTGAGCTAATTACTTTACTGGATGATGTATCAGTCAAATTTCAATAAAATTGTTAGGAACAATAAAAATGTCAAGATTCAGAGAAACTGGTATCTGAGTTATGGGATAGGACAGAGAGATTTCCTTGGTTAGACCTGAAGGCAGAATTAGTTTCGGGAAAAGTTTGGAAAATTGAAATACATGATATTCAAGTTTCACTGGTGAAAACGTAATTTGGAAAATGGTGTAGTTGAAGACTTAGTGCAATGCTGACTGAGACAGATTGCTAAAAGAGAATTATGCATAACTACTTGACCAATTAGTTGTTTCATTGAAGTCCTCCAGAAGCTTCCATTTCACAAGCAGGTTGTGGTCTCTTTTGAATTTTGCTTTCTGCTCAGTGGAATGCCAATAGGATGAACAGGATTTACTCTTCTGGAGGTTAAATTGCTTTATTATATGCTTGTAATAAGACCCTTGTCTCTGAATAAAATATGACACCATTTAAATATTGCCAGATGGGAATGGATTGCTTTAAGGCCAATAAATACAAATTGGCTAATTTTAATGAGTTTCTGGATGAACCTTAGACCATTCATTTAATATATTCATACATTTTTTGTGGTTAGCCCTCTGACATTCCTTTTTCTTAGTGTGGGATTTGTAGCAGGCTTTCTTCCTCCGTATCCCATATTTTCATTTATTCACTAATCAATTTTTCTTGTTTAACCTGAGCTCATTTACCTGAGAAATGTATTTATTCTACAAGCCTACACTGTATCTAGTGCACTATACCTAAAGGTCTTGATTTTCTTTCCAACAAATTGTTGAACAATCTTCTGAATTCTTTTGGCTTTAATTGTTTGTTACTTAATTGAAGTGACTTTTGAAGTTACCCACACGCATCTTAGTGATGGTTATTCATGCAACAGTTCATGATGAATGTTATCATGATTCTATACTTTCTATTTCATGTGCAGTTTCTTTGTTCTTTTACAAATGATAAAGCCACATGTATAAGGTACAGTCATATAAAGCATTTACCAACACTAACTCTAAACCAGTTTTTCTGAAGAAGGGTCTCGACCTGAAACACCGACTTTCCTGCTCCTCTGATGCTGCTTCGCCTGCTGTGTTCATCCAGCTTCACACCGTGTTATCTCTAATTGTAAACCACTTGTCTTTTCTCAGTTTACAATGAGTCGATTGAAAATCTCCAATTAACCTAATTACCCATTTTCACAAACTCTTTCATTTTTTTCATTAAAGTAAATTATTGTTATGTACCTGCTAAACTGGTGTTCTAACATAGTAGTGTTCCTACATCTGAGCCAGGAGATCCAGATTCAAGTCCCACTAACCCTGATGTGTGATCTAATGTGATTGAAGAAAAGGAATTGCCAGAGGAAGTGGTAGATACAGGTACAGTTATAACATGTAAAAGACATTTGGACAGGCACATGAAAAGGAAAAGTTTAGATGTATACGGGCTAAATGCAGGCAAATGGGACTAATTTACTTTGGGAAACATGGTTGGTATTGATGAGTTGGACCGAAGGGTTTCCTTCCATGCTGAATGATTCTATGACTCTACATGTTCCTGCAATGCCTCATAGCCTCTGATTCCCTTGTCAGTCAAGAATCTATCAAACTCTGCATAAAAAAATTTGTATTTAATGGCACTGCCTCCACTTCCCTTACAGGAAAGGGATTTCACACACAAACAACCCTCTGAGAGAAAACATTTCTATCTTGAAAGGCAGAGTCCTTTCTAAACTATGATGTTTAGTCTCTGCCACAGTCCTTTCAGCATTCACCCTGTTACGTTCTATCAGGAGATACATACATGTACTCAACAAACCAGCTCGGCGAGCCAACCAACCTCAACATGTACTGAAGATCTACGCTCAGAGCTACCTGCAACCCTTTCCAAGCTGTTGCAGTACACTTATAACACTGGTGTTTACCCAAGAATGAGTAAAATTACCAATGTAAGGCCTGTCTATAAAAAGCAGGACAAAATCAACCATGCACATTATTGCCCTGTCAATCTACTCCCTGTCATCAACAAAGTAATGGTAGGTGCCATTAACATTACTGTCAACAGAATTTACAAAACAGTAATGTGAACCTTTATACTCAGACTCCATGCATTACTCGGCTTCTGACCTCATTAAACCTTGGTTCAAATGTGAATAAAAGTACTGACCTTGAGGTAACGTGCAAGTGATGGCCCCAGTACCAAGGTAGCATTTGACCATGTCTGATATCAAGAAGCCTTGACAAAACTGGAGTTAATGGGAATAAGGGGGAAACTGAGTCATGCCTAGCTGAACGAGAAATGATTGTGGTTGTTTAGGTCAATCATCTGACACCCAGGACTTAACTACAAAGTTTCTCTGGGTAGTGTCCAAAAATCATTGGTAGCTTCATCAATGGTCAGAAGTGGGAATGAGCACTGATGATTCCATAATGTTTAGCATCATTTGCAACTCCCCAGATACCAAAGCTAATGGTGTTAATGTGCAGAAAGACCTGGATAACATTCAGGCTTGAGACAACAAGTGGCAAGTTACAGGCAAATAACATTTATGACACATGAGCCAGGCAATGACCATCACCACAGGAGAGAATTTGACCTTGAAATTCAATGGAATTGCCATAATTAAACCCCTTGCTATCGACATCCTAGGGGTTACCATTGACCAGAAATTGAATTTGACCAGGCAAATAAATACCATAGCTACAAGAGCAGGTCAGAGGCTCCAAATCGTACAGTAAGTAACTCATCTTTTAACTCCCCAACACTATTTACAAAGCACAAATAAGGAGTGTGATGGAATATCCCTCACTTGCCTAGCTAAGTGCATTGTCAGCACCACTCAAGATGCTAGACATCATCCAGGACAAAACAACACCCATGATAGAAATCCCGGCTACCACCCTAAACAGTGACTCACTTTGATGATTGCAGAGATGCACAGTTGCAGCAGTGAAAAGTATCTCCAAGATGCATATCTCATTTGTGAAGACCTTGCAAACCCATTATCTGTACCATTTCAAAGGACAAGGATGGCTGATGCATGGAAACATCATCAATTGTAATTTCTGTTACAATGCTGACATGGAACTATATTGCCATTCCTTCACTGTAGTTGACTCAATGTTCTTGATCTCCCTTCCTAACAGCACTGTGTGTGTCCTTACAGTGGAATGAATGCACTAAGTCAAAAAGGTGGCTCACTCCACTTAGCACAATGCAGTTTCAAATGGGCAATAAGTGCTGTCCAAGTAAGTAATGTGCATTTTATGAAAGTATAAAGTTTAAAAAAAATCTAGAGTCAGCCCTTTTAGCAAAGGAGAAGAATAAATTGGAGGAAATTCCGTTTCCTTTTCCTGTTTTCTAGAAGGATTTGCACTGTACTACATCATAGAGGATAGACACTGCCGATAGATCCTGACCATCATCAGAGGAACCACCGTACAACTGTGGGAAGACTTCAGTCCCTTCACAGCATAGTACAACACAGAGAAAGTTGGGCAGTGAAACCACCATCTATAAATTTGTCAAATCAGCGGAGCTTTGACATATAATCAGATCTGAGACTGTCAGTGATGTGGAGCCGGCCATCAGAACCAGCATTTCTAAAGGTTCAGCAGTGGGTGATTGATCAGAGTGAGGCTGGGAAGAAGTGTGAGTCAGGTCCAAGTGCAATGAGAGCTTCAATCATTCATTGAGACTCATGAACCACTGACTAATTCCAACAAGGTTGAATTGTGAGGTGTGAGTTGTGTGAGGACTCTGCAGAATCATCTATTGTATGAATGTATATGTTTACACAAGAATAGCTACATGGAAGAGAAACCATTCAAATATGAGGTCTGCAACCCAGCCTTTATACAGATGTTAGCACCAGTGAACCACTGGTGGAACCACATTGGCGAAAAGCCATTTAAATGCGAACTTTGTAATAAGTGCTTTGCCCAGCCATCAGGCCTGAGTTATCACCAGCACATTCACACAGGAGAGAAACCATTCACGTGTGAGATGTGCAACAAATCATTTCCGTCATCATTGACTCTCCACAGACACCAGCACATTCACACAGGGGAGAAACCGTTCTCATGTGGCATGTGTAATAAATCATTCTCAAGATCATCACACTTAAGCACACACCAGTGCGTTCACACAGGGGAGAAACCATTCATATGTGAGGAGTGTGACAAATCATTTTCACAATTATCGCACCTGAGCATGCATCAACGGACGCACACGGGGGAGAAACCATTTAAGTGTGAGGTATGTGACAAATCATTCTCGCTGTCATCATCTCTCCGCACACACCAACACATTCACACCAAGGAGAAGCCATTCAAATGTGAGACGTGCACAAAATCGTCCTCAGAAGCGGGGAACCTCCACATGCATAAACGTATCCACACAGGGGAGAAACCTTTCAAATGTCAGGTGTGTGACAAAGCATTCTCGCAGTCATCAAGACTCCTGCGCCATCAGAGGATTCACACAGGGGAGAAACTATTTGTATGCGAGGAATGCGATAAATCATTCTCTGATTTAGCAGGTCTTCATGTACACCGACGCATTCACACCTGTGAGAAACCATTCATGTGTGAGGTATGTGAAAAATCATTCTCGCAGTCATCACACCTCCGTAAACATGAACGCATTCACACTGGGGAGAAACTTTCCAAGTGTGAGGTGTGTGACAAGTCATTCTTGGACTTAGGGGCCCTCCACGTACACCGACGCATTCACATGTGAGGTGTGTGACAAATCGTTTTCTCAGTGGTCGAGCCTCAATTTACACCAACGCATTCACACAGGGGAAAGCCATTCAAGTGTGACTTGTGCAAAAAATCATTCCGGGTTTCATCAAAACTGCTGCGCCATCTGAGGATCCACACAGGAGATTAATCGTTCACTCCTGAGGTTTGTGATAAAGGAATCTTGACATCTTCACACTTCCCTGGTTACCACAGGACTCACCCAGAATAGAAGTTGTTCTGTGTCTCCTGGCACCTCAATGCATTCACACTGGTGAGAAACACTCTCCATACAACTTTGATGTTAATATCTCCTCGCAGTTGTGAGAAGTCCCACAGAATCAGAAAACCCATGCAGGGTGCTCAGTGGGACTGAGACACAGAACAAGAAGCAGCTTTCACTCCCATCAAACACCTAGTGATGACATCACCAGTGCTGAGGGGTTATGATGTCAACAATGGAGCCACCCTGCAGTGTGATGTCAGTGACACAGGACTTGGAGTAATCCCCATGCAGTGAGGGCAACCCGTTGGGTTTGTATCCAGAGCGTTAACACATACTGAATAACATGGTACGCAGATTGAGAAAGAGAGACTTGATATCTACTTACAAGCTTTTCAACATGTACCTGTTTGTGAGAGAAAGAGTGATGGTCAAATCTGACCTCAAACCATTTCAATGCATGTTTCTTAAATTGCTTCTGTTTGCTCCAAAGCATTTGCAAATGATGTTACTTTGCAGAGATATCAATTGGGACTATGCATCTGAACATTTATATATGTGCAATTCAAGGCATAACCAAAACGTGACTGTAATTATGAGATATACCTGAACAATGTCTGTAAAATAACTGGAAAGTGTTATTGCAGAATTTCTTTACCTTTTATTATGAGAAGGAGAATGTTTTGATAAATTCCTTTATACACTGTACCTAACCATATTTATGTGATTTGTGATGTTATATGTAATAAAGATTTAAAGGCAGTAACCATTTTACACACGTTTAAAATTTAAATTGCTCCAAATATTAATGAGTTCCCTGAAACTTGAGAAACTGACTGGTGAAAACGGAGGTGTCTTTGAGCAGCAGATTGAGTGGAGATTTAAACTTGTCCCATCTGAATCAGACCTCACTTATTGCAGCTGCTGTCTCAGTTTCCCCGTAAATGTTTGACAGAAATTTCTAGTGTGAAAATAACATTCTGCATCCTCAGAGAATTTCAAGCTTACAACATTTGTGTGGGATGTGTAGCCTCGGATGTGTTGACAGCAGAGTAGAAGAATAAGGCCCACAGCATCCAAGGCAGTGATCATGTGCAGTGATGGGATCATGCACAGGAGAAAGGAGCACAAGGTGAAGTGGGGCACTTTTCACCAAACTCTCTTTTTTGCACTTTCTTGGTTAAATTAATTCTTATTAAAGGAATTGTTAGCTTTTATTAAAAGAAATCAATTGAGGTCTAGAGTTTTTATTTAATAACACTATTGTATAAGGTAGTGCTTCTGAAAGGGTTAATGTTGGAGCCTGCAACAAGTTGCACCCAATCCCAATATCGTACCTTCTTGGGTAGAGAATAGTGAAGTTTAACTTGAGATCCTGATAGCGACATAAGTGTCGTCATTGTTTCCAGATAAACTTATTTATCATGACTTATTTATTAGCCAACGTAACTTACACCTGGTGCTGTGTTATAAATTACACCTTGTTCAGAAAAATGCCTCTTCTGGTTAAGATACCTTAGTTGTTAATCCTTATAAGGTAGGAAATCATTGATTTTACCTGTGAAAAACACAGAAAACCTTAGTTTTGGCAACAGAGGTGAGGAAACACCCACTTTGCTTTCAGAAAGCAGGAAACCAACATTTTGAATGCAAAAACATGGGACCCCTAGTAAGCAGAACAGAAATGCAACATTGCTTCAGTGCAGAATTTAAAGTATTAAAGGAAGATAAATAATGGATCAAAGCTACAAGATTTAAATGACCAAAAGATTAAAAACAAAAAATAACTGCAGGTGCTGGAAATCTGAAACATAAACAGAACTTGCTGGAGAAACTCAGCAGGTATGTAGCATCTGTGGACAGAATGCAGTTAACATTTTGAGTCCAATGAACCTTCTTCAGAACCCAGAGACAGAAAACATAAGCAGTTACTGCATGATTAAAAGCTTCAAAGCCAAACATTGAGACATTGCAAAATTTAAAACAATAATCAGATGAATGTCTTAAAAAGAAAATATCAGGACAAAAACAAAGATTTAACATCAAAAAGATAGTAAGAACTGCAGATACTGGAGAATCTGAAATAACAAGGCATAGAGCTGGATGAATACAGCAGGCCAAGCAGCATCAGAGGAGCAGGAAAGCTGATGGTTCGGGCCGAGACCCTTCTTCACCTACACCTTGTTATTGCATATTTAATATCACAAGATTGGATATTTTACAGAAAACAATAAATGCAAAACCTTTTTAAATCTTAAGTTGAAGAAGTAAATTTATAATTGCATTCAATACGAACCACAATGGATGATGTTATCAATCGTCAAAATATAAAGGCACAGATACATTTGAAGAAATTTTACAAGATTTTGACAATTATTTGAATCTGAGAAGAAACATTTTTGAGAGTACAAGATTCAACATGTGTTTCAATCTTATAGTCACTAACAGTCCCCATTTACAACTACTCACCCTCCCATCCTGATGGTTAGCAACTCCTTTGTCTGTTCAACTGTCTTTCTCTCCCTTTGGGCTCTATCCCATCGTTTACTCCCTACCCCTTCCACCTTCCTATTTTCTGCATCTACACTGACGTTTTCCCAGCCACTGTGGAGGGGTCACCGGACCCGAAATGTTGACCCTGTTTTCTCCTTCACGGATGCTGCGAGACCTGCTGAGCTTTTCCAGCAACTTTGTTTTTGTTCCTGATTTCCAGCATCAGCAGTTCTTGCTATTTCTGAGAATATGTCAAATGTTGTGGACTAAAAAGAGCCTTAGGCACAAGCAGCCCACAGCCATGACTAAAGAATGGCCACTTTTACACAATAGGCAGATGTTAAGACACAATTTCAGAGCGACGAAGAGGCCAATTGCTTTCTCATATGATGATGTTGATGTGTTGGAATCACCACCATTGGAAAAATACCTGAGGCATTCCAAAAGGAAACTGATTCAAACAACTCAATTTAAACAACTGTTTATGTCAATGGACATTTCATTAATTTTAAGTTTGGTACAGGGACCAGTGATACTGTCTTGTTAGAACATATGAAACAGCTTTTAAAGATGAGACTGCCTGTTCCATGTGAAATAAATCACAGCGTTAAAAGTTTGCCACAAGTAACGGTGCAACACAAAGAGTATGCAAGTTGAAAATGTATATTTCATTCACAATCAAGACTTTTGAGGTAACAAACAAGTCCTCAGCTCAATGTCCTTGAGGTAGCAGAAAGAGTTGAACCAGTTTCCAACGGACCATTTAGCTAAGGACTTAACCTATTGGCCAACCAGTCAATGGGCACCAGGCAAATTTAATTTAGCTTCTGTGACTTTTTACAGAAGCCAAAAACAAATCAATTGATATACTGGCAATGGCACAAACATAACATTTCACGTGGTCAAGAAGAACCAGTGTCAAGCAAGCCACAGAGATTCAAGCAAATATGACAAGAAAAAGAGAGATGAAGGTGGTACCACTGATCTAATTGCAATTAGATCTTCACAAGAAGCCCAGTGAGTTGGTCAAAAACACATACTTTGAGCACTGGCAGCATTACAAAAGTATGGATGGTGTCTGAGTGTTTGATCAAAGACAAATTATTCCAGTTTCTTGGAAAGACATCAAGAATATTGCGGCATTGTCAGGTGTACAGCCAGGGCTAGTAAGTAGTGTGACATTCAGGGATCTCCTGAAAGGTTGAAGATCTCACAAAGGATTATCAAATCCATGACCACACAGGTTTAGATAAATTTTCCACTCCTATGATCATTAAAGAAAATTCAGGTGACAGAAACCAAGAAAGTTTTCAAGAAGACACAGATGAGAAGAAAATGAATTTGCAGTGCAACCCACTTGAGCTTTTGGGTGAATATTTAACTGAAGTTATTTAGACAGCAAAGCAATGTGATGAACAAATTAGTCCAACAGATTTGGCTTTTATATCAGGTGATGAGATCACCCAAGTTTAAGAAGAAGATCTTAATTCTCCATCTTCCAAAGAATTGTCAGTCACATTAACAGAGGAAATACTAAATAAACAGTAAACCTGGAGTGGCATGGTTGACAGTGTGAAAATCTCTAATTCACCAGGAAATCTACAGAGGGCCAATGAAAATGCCCAACTTACAGAAAAAAAGGTGAAACTGAAACACTTCTATACTGTTCTAAACCAAAGTCCACAGATTCAAGATGTGGTCAACAAGAAATGAGCTGGCTCAGAAATCCAAAATATTACAAAAAAGAAACGACCTGTCTCTATTGGAGTTGTTATGTGCTACAATGGAAATTCACTTCATTAAGGATTCCCCAGCTGTTGATTTAACAGGGCAGAGTTCCTCAGTGAAGGGAATTTGGGCAAGAAAGTGATTCCTCAGATAAAGTAAAAATTTCATTTGGAGTTAATTCCTCACCAGGAGCTGAAATGGTGGTTTATTCAAGAAAGTTCAATGTCAGCAGGGAAGTGCCAGGGTATCTTGTGGGGACAATGCTTGGAGGATTGATTCCACCCTTTGCTGATCATTCCCTTGCAGTTTAACAGATGGACCTCAATGCAGTGTATGCCATCTTCTCCATCCAGTTACTGGATGAAGGGGCCAGCCTTGATCAGCATCAAGGGTGCTAATGCACTGTTGGGACCTGATGAACAAGTCCAGTTTCAAAAATGTCATCAGATCATGGAGCTGATTTGCCAGAGCCTGCCCCATCGTCAGCTGAACAATCTGCTCCTCATGGTCTGTGGCAGCTCGTCTCAGCAACACCTGAGCTATGCCTGGGCTGCTTTCTTGCTTGATGACAACTTCTTCATTTGACAGAGACGACAACTTGAGAACCAGGTCTCAGATATCCTTAATGTGCTGGGGCCTCATTTGGAGTTAAGGAGGTGAAGTGGCAGGTTTTACAAGGGTGTAAAAGCTTTGACCTCACTGAACTCTATAGCAGTTATGTCCCGTCTACTGCTCTGTTGCCCTCCTTGGGACAAGTTCATCCAGTCTGTGTGGGGAGCAAGAGCTGAGGATAAAGTCTGTGTGGTATCTTGTGTACTCACTTGAGAGAAAAACCTGCCCTATCAGTCAATATCTTCCTGACAGCCATGAAAATCTCACTCAGCCAGTGTCTCCCTGACTGCCTTCCACGGCCTATATGTAATTCTCACTCAGCCTAGGATGGCAGGCATGGTGACAACATTGTTCCCACAGATATTCAGTGATCTACTTGTATCTCTCACCAGTGGGCTGAGTTTCTTTCTGCCCAATGATTTGGGTACTGGAGAGGTTTCACAGCTAAGTCTGATGCTGATACAAGTCAGTCACTGAATGAAAACTGTTCGAGGTCACTCGAGGCTCTATTTGATCGGGTCAGTTGAAGTGACATCTGACAAGATAGTGACAGTAGGACGATGGCAACAACAAGTTGAGGTTGCATTTGATCAGTAGGTTGTTCTACTGGCCAGAGAAATGATCGCATCTGCGCGCAATGATTTGTGTGACACTGTTCAGTGAGTAGCTTCCCAAATCTTTTGGCTCCAAGACTGTCAGGCAGTTCCTATGATCAACTTCTTCAGGGAACTCCTGAAAGCTTTGTGTGTTTCAAAGCTGGATCTCACAGACACTGTGATTAACAGTTTGATTCACCTGAGCTGGTATGACTCCTTGCCTGTTATCCAATTGGTCTGTGTCAGAGCTTCAGAAAACATTATTTTTGGAGTGTGACAACACTATTAGCGTGTGACTGATATATTGGTGTGCCTGTTGGCAAATTAAGAGATTCCAATATTTTTGCCTTGCTGTGTTGTCTTACCTGCGAAAAGAACGTTCTTCAGGCACCAGCAGAAACAATAAAGCCCTTTTTAAACTCAATCTTCACCAGGATTCAGTCACTCTTTGGGGCAGGTAGTGAGCAAGTCTCAGTGGAAGCCTTCCAAATGGAGGGAATATTAGCGAAGTTTGGGGAGTCTGGTGACTTCCAGCAACAGATGCATACTAATATCATATGCTTGCTGTTGCTCTTGGGCAGTAAGAGTGAGAAAATCATTCACTGTTGTAGAGTAACACTGCTGATGTTCTTCTCATTCACTGGATCTACAAAGGCTTGCTCCTTAATTGAAGAGTATCTGGAGGAACCAAGCTGGAGTTACCTGGACTTTCTGTGAGGCATTTCACGTCAACCCATTTATCATGACCACAACATGGTGGATTCTTACATCTCGGACTGTGTGTCTTTCATCTCCAACCATGACCAACTCCATGATCATGCAGAGGCCTTGGCAACCCTCCTCATGAAGCAGACACATCACTTGGACCTCCTGGTGTCCAGCACCCAAATGAGGTCTCGGTCCGTTAAGCTCTGAATATGGGCCAGACCCTTGTCTTCCAAACACAAAGTGATCTGCTCCAGATCCTCAGCTTCAAATTATTAACATATCTTCTGAATATCATCGTTTGTGTAATACAAATGGATCTTCTCACCTTCACCAAAACATTTGATATCCTTGCAAAGCTAATAGCATCTGATCTCTGTCAGATACTCGCTATTCTAACATCAAGTGCTCTCTCTGGATGCTCAATTTTGTACCACAATTGATCTTTTCCAGATCATGGATATTGTAACACAATTGATCTCCTCCAGATCCTCACTTTTGTAACAGAAGCTGTTCAAAAAACATAAACTTCTTCATGATACTAGTTGATCTCATCCAGTTCATAAATGCAATTGACCCTTCTCCCAGTTATATTTATACATATTGCAAAGAAGTAATTTTATTGTAGAGAAATATTTTGCTTAACTGAAGAAGGGTCTCAGCCCAAAACATCAGCTTTCCTGCTCCTCTGATGCTGGTTGGCCTGCTGTGTTCATCCAACTCCACACCGTGGCAAAATTGTTAGGTCTGTGTATGTCACATAAATACACTCACCTTCTGGGAGTGGAGACTGCTGGACCATCAGGGTCATCTCTTCCTGGGCAGCAGATGAGGTGAGGGCAAGGTGGGAGTGGAGACAGCCAGCAGCGTGGAGGAACCTGCAGAGAGTCATCGATCCATCTTAAGTTCATGAAGGCTGACAATAGTGATATTAGCACAAAGAAGGTAGCTGATTGATAGATAGTCATTATGTTGTTTTCACCGCTTCAAAGAGATAATAAGAAAAGGTGTTTTGTTCACTTGAATGTTTTAACTGCTGGTATAATGGGGGAGGTCAATCTCATTGGTTGTGTTGCCTGCAGGATATGTGGAATCATAATTGCTCATGGCAGTCTGCATGACTACATCTGCAGGAAGTAACACTGGATTGATCACCTTGAGTATGGGATTTCAGAGATTATCATCAACTCGAGGCACAGTAGTGATCTGCCAGGCTGAGATTTATGTGAATAGTATGTTTTTGGATGTGGTCATCTGGCAGCTTAAGGAAGTGTTTCTGACTGACAGTGACCACCCAGTCAGAAAAAGGGAGGTAGACAGAGATTCAGGAAAGTCCCTGAGTGCATCTTGCTCAAGAACAGATTTTCTGTGTAGACTGATTAAGTGTGTTGAGCTAGAGCTCAGCTGCACAAGGTGGGTAGCAGAAAGAGAGGGACAATAGTGGTGGGAAACTCAGTTATGTAAGGGACTCATAGGTGCAGCATCAACTTCACTTCCGTGCCTTTCTGGGGGCAGAGTCAAAGAGGTCACTGAACTGCTACAAAGATTGCGAAGGGGAAGGGTGAACAGTCAGAGGTGGCTCACATTGGTACTAATGGCATGATAGAAAGAGGGAAGAGGTTCTGCAACAAGAATTTAGGTAGCTATGTTGCAGATTAAAAAGCAGGACCTCAAAGGTTGTAATCTCTGAATTACTCCTGGTATCACATGCTGTTGAATATAGTAACAGGCAGATAGAATAGATGAAGGTGCTGGAGTACAGGGAGGGCTTTAGATTTCTGGATCACTGTGTTCATTTCCTAGGGCCTATAACAAGTCTGATGGTTTGTACCTGAACCACATGTGGCTATCATCTTTCCAGGGAGATTTGCTAGTGTGCTTTTGGTTGGAGTTTAAACTAATTTAGCAGCAAAATGGGATAGTGATAGTACAGTGGGTGTGATAGCAGTCAAGCATCGAAGAAGGTCTAAGTCAGCCTAGAAACAATGTGAATACAGGCAAGTTAAGGCATAAGGGATCATGGCAAGGCTGAATGGCATTTACTTTAATGCAAGGAGTCTTTTGAGGAAGTCTGATGAGTTGACGCTGTTGATTAGCACATGGGATATCATTGCTAGAATGGAGACATGGTTGGAGGAGTAAGAGACTGGCAACAATACTGAAAATGAAAAATGCTGAAACTCACAGCGGGTAAGGCAGCGTCCATAGAGACAGGGAGCAATCTGATGTTTTGAGTCTCGATGACTCTTCATCAGACCTGATATGAAGTGTGGAGCAGGCAGCATTCATGCAGTAGTTGGGAAGGGTGGAGTGCTGGGGAGAAAGGATGTTGAAAGTTCAGATTAAGTGTTCAGAATGTGAGAATGGCAGAACAATGGTCTAGCTGCCAGACTGGAAAGAACAGACAGTTTCACTGAGGCAGGGGGTGAGGGGAGAGAGGACATAGTGACATAGAATATAACAAGTAGATCTAAAAGAAAGAGAAGAAAGGAGAATGGGTTCACAGTCTTAGGGTTTTGAACTCAATATCAAGTCTAGAAGATTGTAAAGTGCTGAGTGTGAAGATAAAATGTTGTTCCTGCAGTTTGTGCTGTGATTTGCTGGAATGCTGCAGCATGCCAAGGACACATGGGCATACGACCAGAATGCTGTGTTAAAATGACTGGGGATGGTTGGGGTCATGCTTGTGTACAGACCAGAGGTGTTTTGCAAAGCAATCAGCTAGTCTGAGTTTGATGTCTCCAATGTAGAGTCGACCAAATTGGGTGCAGTGAATGCATTAGACCAGGTTGGAGGTGGTACAGGTGAAATGCTGCTTCATCTGGAAAGACTGCTTAGGCCCTTGGATGGTGACCAGGGAGGAGGTGAAGGGGAAAGTGTTGCACCTTCTGTGATTACATGGGAAGGTGCTGCAAGAAGGCAGGGTAGTGTTAGTGGTCATCAAAGAATGAACTAGGCTGTCCCAGAGGAAATACAGATGGGGGAGTGAGGGAAAGATGTTTTTGGTGGTAGCATTCTGCTGGAGTTGCTGGAACGCAGAGGCTGGTGGGATGAAATGTGGGGACAAGGGAGACCTGATCACGCTGTTGTGAATGATAGGAAAGGGCAAGGGTAGAAGCATGGGTGGTAGGTCAGATGTGGTTGAGGGCCCTATTAACTTCATAAGTTGGGAAGCCACAGTTATGGAAGCAGGAAGCCATGCCAGCAGCTCTACTTTTGATGTTAGCATCACCCAAATTGATACAATGTAGGTGAAGGAACTGGGCGAAGGGAGTTGGAATTCTTACAGGACGTAGGGTGAGAACAGTTGCAGTGAAGGTAGCTATGGGAGTCAGTGGCATTATAGTGGATAGCAGTGGACAGTTTATTCCCCGAAATGTAGACAGAAAGGTCAAGGAAGGGAAGGGAAGTGTCGCAGATGGACCATATGGAAGTTAGGGAAACTGGAGGCAAAATGAACACATTTTTTAAGGTCCAGGTGGGAGCATGAAGGGGCATGGAAATAGCAGTGAAGAGAATCAACACAAACGACGTCATTTATTTAGAGTCAGCTCCCATGAGGCAAAGGTCCAGTATGAATGTTAAGATATAAGTGGGTCAAAGTGTGAATGGTGAGGAATTAGGGTTGGTAGATGGGTGAGGTAAGTAGGTAAGTAGCTGGGGCTAGTGTAGTGTGTGGCTCAAATGGCAGCTGGGTAGGGTGGGAGAAGGGGCAGGTAGGTTGGGTGTTACTCATGTCAGGAAGGGTTGTTGGCTAGGTGGTTCAGTCTGATCAGAGATGATCAGGTGTTGGAGATGGTCAAGTTGGGTCGAGGGAGGCAGCTGGTCAGGTTAGACAGCAATGTGGTCTAGGCCCGAAACATCAGCTGTTGTGCTCCTAAGATGCCGCTTGGCTTGCTGTGTTCATCCAGGTCTACACTTTGTTATCTTAAGACAGCAATGTTGTCTGGCCAAGAGTTAGAGGGGATGGTTGGCTACAGCCAATGGGTCAGAGATTAGTTTGGGGTTTAAATCTCCTGGGCAACTATTCAGTTATATGTAACATTTGGCTCAGGTAGCAAACTGGAAACTAAGCCCGACTACTCTTGGAGATATTACAAAAAGTAAAGATATTAAAAAGGTCACAGAATTCTCCAATTTACCTGCATTTCAGACCCAAAAGAACAGAAAAACACTGACTAGGTTCCTGTATTTAACAAGAATGACTATGTATTACAAGTAAATTGACTCTAGCTTCCTTCCTAGACAGTGCAGCACCCGACCGCATATCAGTGATGTACATCTGCTTCTCTTGCTTGTATTTCACTTCCCAATGATATCCCTTTTACATAAAGTAGGATAGAATCTCTTACAGTGTGGAAAGAGGCCGTTCGACCCTACAAGTCCGCACAGACTCTTTGAAAAGCATCCCACCGACACTCACCCCTCCCCGACCCTATAACCCTGCATTTCCCACAGCTAATCAATCTAATTTACACATCCCTGTACACTATGGGCAATTTAGCATGGCCTAATACACTTAACCTGCACATCTTTGGACTGTTGGATGAAACCAATGCACCTGGAGGAAACACACGTAGATACAGGAAACGCAACATTGACAGTCACCCAAGGCTGGAATTGAACCCAGGATTATGGTCCTATGAAGCAGTAGTGCTAACCAATGAGCAACCGTGTCGCCAAAGTAACATTCTTTCCTGTGCCACTCAAGTACCATTCTTTACAAGGCACAATAACCAGAGCACAGTGTACAGCATTACTCAGTATGTGTTAACTCTCTGGATACAAACCCAACGGGTTGCCCTCACTGCATGGGGATTACTCCAAGTCCTGTGTCACTGACATCACACTGCAGGGTGGCTCCATTGTTGACATCATAATCCCTCAGCACTGGTGATGTCATCACTAGGTGTTCGATGGGAGTGAAAGCTGCTTCTTGTTCTGTGTCCCAGTCCCACTGAACACCCTGCACTGAGATTGTGTATGAGCATAGCTGCTACAGCTAGCACTTAATGCCTGTCCCTAGTTGCCCTTTAAAAAGTTGGTGACCTGTCATCTTGAACTACTGCAATCACCGTTTTGTAAAGAGCTCAACAATGCTGTGAGCAAGGGATAATGATAAACATTAATGGTAGACCAGCAAATACTTGTTACATAGTTCCCATGTGGGTCCACTGATTTTCTGAAAGATAAAAACAACTGTGCGGAGGCTTCATTACAGAACACAGACCAGTAAAGTTCCTATGAATGATAATGGGAACTGCAGATGCTGGAGAATCCAAGATAATGAAATGTGAGGCTGGATGAACACAGCAGGCCCAGCAGCATCTCAGGAGCACAAAAGCTGACGTTTCGGGCCTGGACCCTTCATCAGATCACCCTCTCTGATGAAGGGTCTAGGCCCGAAACGTCAGCTCCTGTGCTCCTGAGATGCTGCTGGGCCTGCTGTGTTCATCCAGCCTCACATTTCATTATCCAGTAAAGTTCCTACCCTGCATTAGTGTCTTGATGGACTAGGAGAGATGCTATGTGAAAACCTTGTCACAAATGTCGCACTGAAGAGTTTCTCTCCTGTGTAAATCTTGTAATGTCCTAGATCATCAAAAATATCAGGAAAGCTTTATCACAAACCTTTTACTCTGCTGTGTGAATCCTCTGGAGGAACAAGAAGTTCCAGGACCTCAAGAATGATTTATTGTTGATGCTGTACATGAATGGCTTCTCCCGTGTTTGCGGCAATAACTTACTTCCTGATTTTTAAGTGTTTCGAATCAATGCCAGATCCCTGGTTCTGGCCACTGTACTTGTTTAGGGAATGTGGAAGGAAGAGGAAGTAGACAGGTGTTTCAGAGCAAAAAAATTTATTTAAAATACAAAGGGTAAGTATAATACAAGAAAAGCAGGTAAATGCAATGAACAAGGAAATTGGCAATTAATTATACAGAGAACCGCAGTCCTATTAAATATACTATTACCTAGATTAACACTATTAGAACCTTATCCTATGTCACGTACAGAAAAACAAGTTTTAATTACAGAATCTTTAATCAGACTTCCTACCCTTGGAGTCCCAATGTACTGTTACCACCTGCCTTCCCATCCCTGCTGACTTGGTTGAAGCTTTGGGGTCTCAGGAGTTTAAGTTCACCACTGAGAAAACACAGTTTTGAAGCATGGTAACAAAGTGTGGAGCTGGATGAACACAGCAGGCCAAGCAGCATCTCTGGAGCACAAAAGCTGACGTTTCGGGCCTAGACCCTTCATCAGAGAGGGTCTAGGCCCAAAACGTCCGCTTTTGTGCTCCTGAGATGCTGCTTGGCCTGCTGTGTTCATCCAGCTCCACACTTTGTTATCTTGGATTCTCCAGCATCCGCAGTTCCCATTATCTCTGATCACAGTTTTGAAGCATGCCTGATTGTTCCCACTCGTGGGTCCCGGAACCTAGACGAAGACTTTAGATTGCATAGGCTTTTTGGTTTGTGCTGAGTCCACTGATGCAGTAAGGTGTGTATTAGATCTACTGGGTATTTTTTTCTGAAGAAGTGTCCAGGCCCGAAACGTCAGCCTTCCTGCTCCTCTGATGCTGCTTGTCCTGCTGTGTTCATCAGCTGTACACCTTGTTATCTCGATTGGGTAAGTACCTGGTTTTCTTTACTTTCTGCTGGTTTTGCAGGCCCAGTTTTCACCTCAGGATGTATCTGAGGACTTATGGCGTTGGTTGAATCGGTTGGTTTGCTGAATTGTCGGTCTGTGGTTCTGCTGGTTGCGGTCAGTTGCCATAGTTTTTCTTAGTTCAGAACAGACCGGTGTCTAGTAGCTATCACTCGGGAAGCTATCAGATTGCTTTCTCAGGTGAGTTCAGGACCAGCAATTATACCAATTGTGAGCCCATTATCATTGCACCAAATCCACATTTTTCATTGTGTTTCTAGTATTGCCATGGATTTCGATTGAGGTTGAATGTCTGGTATCTCTCTAGGCCCCATACTGGCTGCGTTGGACAGCCTGAGGGATAAAAGCCATTCTGGGTTACAGTCTATTGGTTTTGGTTGACTGAGGAGGGAGGAGACTGAATTCAAATTCCAGGCTGAGCAATGGTTCCAGACAGCCATCTCAGTTCTGAGTTGGGTCTTTGCATTTTACACAGGACTCAGTCCAGCTGTCTCCTTTACCCTTTAAAATTTTTGAAAAATCCAGGGTTTGTCCAGTATTTTAAACATTAGAGATTTTTCCTCGAGAATAGGGAGGCATGGCGGCTCAGTGGTTAGCACTGCAGCCTCACAGAGCTGGGGACCCGGTTCGATTCCAGCCTCAGGCAACTGTCTATGTGGAGTTTGCACATTCTCCCCATGTCTGCGTGGGTTTCCTCTGGGTGCTCCGGTTTCCTCCCACATCCAAAGATGTGCAGGCTAGGTGGATCGGCCATGCTAAATTGCCTGTAGTGTTTAGGGGCTTGTGGCCTAAAGGGCTATGAGTCTGGGTGGGATGCTTCAAGGGGCAGTGTGGACTTGTTGGGCCTAGGGGCCAGTTTCCACACTGTAGGGAATCGAATCTAATCTAACACGTATCCGCTCCCCCCCCCCCCCCCCCCCCCCCCCCCCCGCCACCCCGACTTTGATACTCTACGTCGTGCAGTATCACTCTGGGTGAGCAAAAAATCGTTGAGACCCAAAAGTCAACTCCCCAAATTACCTGACTCCAAAAATCACATTTCCCTCTCTTGAGAGACAGTACATCACACCCTGAATGGAAAAGCAGAAGGTAGGATTAGGGAAAAACAAATCGTCAGGTGCAGAGTAGCCCATGCACATACACAACACTAGATTTTTAATCATTAAAATGTTGTAGTGCAACATTGCAGATATTCTTCTCATTCACTAAACCTACAGAGGGTTACTCCTTGATTGAAACGTATCTTGGGAATCAAGCTGGAGTTAATTGGATTTTCACATTTCACGTCAACGTTTTTATGATTACCCCAACATGGGGAATTCTTACATCTTGGACTGTGTGTCCTTTATCTCCAACCATGGCCATCTCTACGATCATGCAGTGGCCCTGGTAACATTACTAATGAAGCAGACAGATCCTTTCAGACTCACTTGATGTACCTCTTGGCGCAAAATATTAATTGGCAATTGCTGCTGTCCAGCACCCAAATAAGGTCTCAGGACATCAGGCTCTGAATATGATCCAGACCCTTGTCTTTCCAACCCTAAGTAAACTGCCTAAATTCTCAGCTTCAAAGTACTAACAGATCTTTTGAATATCAATGTTTATGTAACACCAATGGATCTTCTCACCTTCATCACAACAACTCATGTATGTCAGATCCTTAACTTCCTAACAGCATCTCACCTCTGTCAGATCCTCACCTTTCTACCAATAATGTTCCCAGATCCTTAATTTTGCATCACCATTAACATTCTCCAGATCATGGACCTTTAACAACAATTGATCTCGTCCAGATCTTCACCTTTGTAACAGAAATCTCATCCAGAACTTCCAATTCATAAAAGCAATTGACCCTCCTCCCAGTTATAGTTGTACATATTGTAAAGAAATAATTTTTTAAAAGAAATATTCATCTTCACTGTAAAAGAAACTCTCACAATATTGCTGGATCTGCACATGAAATGCACTCACCTTCTGGGAGTGGAGACTGCTGGACCATCAGGGTCATTCTCATCCTGGGCAGCAGATGAAGAGAAGGCAATGCATGGGGTCTTAACTCACCTTCTGGGAGTTGAGACAGCCAGAGCTGAGGGAGACACTACAGAGAGTCATCAACTCCACCAGGATTCATAAAGACCGACAGAAGTTAGCACAGATCAGGGAGCTGATTGGTAGATACTCATTACGTTACATTTCTCTACTTCAAAGTTATAGTAAGAAAATGTAGGAGTTGTAGCTTTTATTTAAATAGAAATTCCAATTTTTTTTATTGACAAAGAATGTTTTAACTGCTGGTATATCGGGGGAGGTCAATCTCATTAGTTGTGTTGCCTGAAGGATATGGGAAATCACAAATGCTCCTGGCAGTCTGCATGACCACATCTGCAGGAAGTGGCACTGGTTTGATCAGTTTAAGTACGGGATTTCAGAGATTAAGCATCAACTCAAGGCACAGTAGTGCTCTGCCAGGCTGAGATTTATTTGGATAGAACATTTTTGATGTGGTCATCTGGCAGCTTATGGAAGTGTTTCTGACTAACAGTTATCACCGGTCAGAAAAAGGGAGGTAGCCAGAGATTCAGGAAAGTCCCAGAGTACATCTTGCTCAAGAACAGATTTTATTTCTTGAGCGACAGCTCATCTGGAGTGTGCAGCCAGTGCTATAGATATATAGGAGGGCTATAGATATCTGGATCACTGGATCCATTTCCTGGGAAGGTACAGCCTACACAGGTCTGAGGTTTGTACCTGAACCACAACGGAGCCATCATTCTTGTGGTGAGATTTGAATAGCGTGCTTTTGGTGGGAGTTAAAACTAATTTGGCAGCAAGATGGGAGAGTGGAGGCACAGTAGGGTATGATGTGCAGTCAAGCATCGAAGAAGGACTAAGTCAATATGAAAGTGAAGAAACAATATGAATGTCATCAAGTTAAGACAGGAGGGATCATGGCGAGGCTAGGATGATAGCTATTATAAGGAGTCTTGCGAGGAAGACGGATGAGTTGATGGTGTTCATTAGCAAGTGGGATGCGATATCATTGCTAGAATGGTTGAGGGAGTGGGAGACTGGCAACACTACTGCACGGTACAGAAGCTTCATGCCAGAAGACAGAGTGTAAGAGAGGCATTGTTGCAATATTGATCAAGGGATCAATTCTTGCAGTAGGCAGCGATGATATCTTTGAAGGCAGTTCAAATGAGGCCACATGGGTAAAACGTAAGAACAAAAATGGGGAAGTTACATTGTTGGTGGTACAGTACGGACCCTCAAACTGTCAGAGAGAGGTGGGAAGACTGTAAGATGAAAGCAAGTCTCGCAGAAGTATACAAACAATTGAGCAAGAAGAGTGGGGGATTTCAATTACCCCAATATTATCCAGGATACAGAAATTGTGAGAGGCACAGAGGCAGCAGAGTTCTTAAAGTCTGGAGAGGAGAGCTTTATGAGCAAGAGGTTTACCAAGGATTTGAGAAAATATTTTTGATCCTAAGTCTGGTGTGTATCTGGAACTCATTGCAAAGAAAGTGGGAATGCTCAAAACATTTTTAGAAGTCTTCAGACAAGCACTTGAATCACCATCATATATGAGGCTACAGGTCAAGTGCTAAAAGATGGGATTTGAAAGGCACAGGCATGATGGGCAGAGGTCTCTTTCCATGCTGTAAAAACTCAATGGCTCAGTGAAGCAAATCATTGCAGTAATTCACACAGACAGCATTGAAGTGAGTCAGTACAGAAATCCACACAGACAAAAAAGCATGACTAAGGCAAACATTGGTCTTTTAGAGGATGACAGGGGAGATTTAATAATGGGAAGTGAGGAAATGGCTGAGGCATTGAACGAGTATTTTGTCTTAGTCTTCACAGTGGATGGCCTACAAATGATTATTATCACTGAAGAGGTAGTGCTGGGGAAGCTAATCCTGGCCCTGATGGAATGCATCCCAGGGTATTAAAAGAGATATTGGTGGAAATAACAAATGCACACATGGTAAATATATGGCAAATTTGTTGGACTCTGGGACAGCTCTAGTAGATTAGAAAATAGCAAATGTGACGTCACTGCTTAGAAAGGGAAACAGACAAAAAGTGGATAATTATAGGCCCATTAGCTTAACTTCCATAGTGGGGAAAATGCTTGAATCTATAATCAAAGAAAAATTTGCAAGACATCTGGACAGAAATTGTCACATGGGTTCATGACAGGCAGGTCATGCTTCAGTAATTTAGTGGAATTCTTTGAGGACATTATGAGCGTAGTGGCCAATGGTGAACCGATGGATGTAGCGTATCTGGACTTCCAGAAGGCGTTCAACAAGGCTGTTGCAAAAGATAAAAGGGCATGGCGTTACAAGTAATGTATTAGCATGGATAGAAGATTACTCAACTGCCTGGAACGTGTTGCTAGCAGAGGTGGTAGAGGCGGGCACGATAGCATCATTTAAGACGTATCTAGACAGATACATGAATGGGCAGGGAGCAGAGGGATACAGATCCCTGGAAAATAGGCGACAGGTTTAGATAGAGGATCTGGATCAGCGCAGACTTGGAGGGCTAAAGGGTCTATTCCTGTGCTGTAATTTTATTTGTTCTTTGTTCTAACAGAAAGCAAAGAGTGGGGATAAATGGGTGTTTTTCTAGTTGGTGATCAGGGGTTAATGGTGTGCCTCAGATTTCAGTGCTGAGACCACAATTGCTTACAATTTACATGGATGATTTAGAGTTGCGGCCCAAGTGCAGTGTGTTAAAGACATAGTAAGAACTGCCAATGCTGGAAAATCTGAGATAACATGGTGTGAAGCTGGATGAACGCAGCAGGCCAAGCAGCATCAGAGGAGCAGGAAAGTTGACCCTTCAAGAAAGCTCCAGTTTCATACCGTGTTATTGCAGTGTGTTAAAGTTTGCTGATGACATTAGGATGAGTGGTAAAGCAAAGTGTGCAGCAGGATATAGATAAGTTAAGTGAGTGGGCAAGTGTCTGGCAGATGGAGTACAATGTTGGTAAATATAAGGTCATCTATTTTGGTCGGAATGACAGCAAAATGGGCTATTACTTAAATGGTGAAAAATTGCAGCATGTTGCGATACAGAGAGACCTAGGTGTCCTTGCGCATGAATCGCAAAATGTTGATTTGAAAGTGCAGGAGATAATTAAGGCGGCAAATGGATATTGTACTTCATTGGCAGAGGGTTGGAATTTAAAAAGAGAGGTTTTTTGCAGCTGTGTGGAATGCTGATGAGGTCACACCTGGAGTATAGTGTAGTTTTTCTCTCCTTACTTTAGAGGACTTACTAAGACTGGATAGAGGGCAGAGGATGTTCAGTAGGTTGATTCCAGAGTTGACAGGGTTGGCTTAAGATTGAGCAGACTGGAACTATACTCATTGGAATTTAGAAGAATGAGGAGGGGGTCTTAAAGGAACCTATAAAATTATAAAGGGAATAGAAGAGATAGAAGCAGCGAGGTGTTTCCACTGCCAGGTGAAACTAGAACTAGGGGTCATAGCCTCTAAATAAGGGTGATCAGATTTAGGTCTGAGTTGAGGACGACATTCTTCACCCAAAGGGATTTGAATCTGTGGAATTCCCTACCCAGTCAAGTGGTTGAGGCTTCCTCATTCAATGTTTTTAAGGCAAAGATAGATTTTTGAAAAATAAAGGGATTAAGGTGAGCGGGCATGTAAGTGGAGCTGAATCCATGAAAAGATCAGCCAGGATCATATTGAATGGCGGAACAGGCTTGATAAGCCAGATGGCTAATTCCTGTTTCTATTTCTTACGTTGTTTTGTTCAGGAAACGCAAAAGCGAATCAATGCCAGAATCCACACAGACAGCAGCGAAGAGAACCAGTGCAGGAATCTACAGACAGCAGTGAAGAGAATCAGTGCAGGAACCAGTCAGCGGTGAAGAGAATCAGTGCAGGGATCCACACAGACAGCAGTGAAGAGAATCAATGCCAAAGGCATACCTTTTATTTACAGAGACAGTTGCCCTCAAGGTCCAGTGTGAATATTAAAATATGAATGGGTTAATGTGTGAATGGGTGTTTGGGTGGGTAGATGCGTGAGGTAAGTAGGTGGAGCTAGTGGCAGCTGGGTAGGATGGGAGAAAACCAGGTAGGTTGGATGTTAGTCAGGTCAGAAGCAGCTGTCAGGTTGAGGACTAGTCCAGTCTGATCAGAGATATTCAGGTGTTGGGTCTGGTCAGGTTGGGTCTAGGAAGGTGGCCTGTCAGATCAGGAAATGCAACTGTCCAGCCAACAGTCAGAGGTGATGGGGATCCACTGGCCACAGTCAATGGGCCAGATATTAGTTTGAGGTTTAAAAAGTCCTGGGCACCTATTCAGTTAAATGTTACAGCTCTCAGGGGTAGCACACTGGAAATCAAGCCCCACTGGTCTTGGTGTCATCACAAAAAGTACAGACATTAAAAAGCACACTGAATTCTTCAATTTACCTGTGTTTTAGACACAACGAAAACACTGACTAGGTTTCTGTACTTAACAACAATGACTATTTATTACAAGTAAATGGTCTCTAACTCCAAGTCAACAATTGGGAGCTTCTTGCATATAACCGAATTAGTTAAAGCTCTAATACCCTTTTCAAACTCCCCTTTACGCATAGACACACAGAGGAAAAAAATCATGAGTGGTTCCTTATCATTGTGCTGCAGAGATGATTATTGTGAATCTTGTGCTGATAAGAAAGCTGCTTCTTGGTCTTTCTTCTCCAGATGCTATCAATGGTTAGCTGGTGATGTGGATACTGGTTAATCCTTATAAAAGTCTTTAACTGATTAATTACAAACCATTGTTTACAGCAACTGCTGAAGGAAAATTAATCTGGGTTTTCTTCAGGTTGAAAGGGGGTTTTGTTGCAGAGAAGAGACACACCTTCTGAGCTCCAAGCTTCCCCAAGCTGTTCAGCTACCTGAAAACCAATCACGGTTGTTGGCAGATGCCCTTGCCAATGAAAATGGCTCCACAGCCCAATGAAGCTACTAATTGCTGAAGCTCCATTGTACACAAATCTCTGGTTCCAACTTGTCTGTAATATACATGTCAGAAGCTGCTAGAACCGGCAGCTGTATGAAAGATGTCTGCAATGAGAGTCCGATTACTTGTTTTCAAAACATTCATAAATCTCTAGGATTCCTTGCTTTCAAAACAGTTCTTTTCTCATTAAGTCTGCAGAGGAAAATACAGAAAAACAAAACGATACGGAATTTAGGGTCAGAAGATGTGGAGTCTGTGTGGGTGGAATTGAGGAACCACAAAGGCAAAAAAACTATAATGGGAGTTATGTACAGACCTCCTAACAGTGATCAGGACCGATGGCGCAAGATGCACCAAGAAATAAATAGGGCATGTCAGAAAGGCAAGGTCACGGTGATCATAGGGGACTTCAATATGCAGGTGGACGGGGTGAATAATGTTGCTGGTGGATCCAAAGAAAGAGAATTCATGGAATGTTTGCAGGATAGCTTTTTGGAACAGCTTGTGATGGAGCCCACAAGGGAGAAGGCTATTCTGGACTTAGTGCTATGTAATGAGTCAGACTTTATAAAAGACCTTAAAGTAAGGGAACACTTAGGAGGCAGCGATCATAATATGGTAGAGTTCAGTCTGCAGTTTGAAAGAGAGAAGGCAAAATCGGATGTAATGGTGTTACAGTTAAGCAAAGGTACTTACAGGGGCATGAGAGAGGAATTGTCGAAAATCGACTAGAAGCAGAGCCTAGTGGGGAAGACAGTAGACCAACAATGGCAGGAGTTTCTGGGTGTAATTGAGGACACAGTACAGAGGTTCATCCCAAAGAAAAGAAAGATTATCCGGGGTGGGATTAGACAGCCATGGCTGACAAAGGAAGTCAGGAAATATATCAAAGAAAAAGAGACAGCCTATAAAGTGGCCAAGAGCACTGGGAAATCAGAAGATTGGGAAGGCTACAAAAACAGACAGAGGATAACAAAGAGAGCAATTAGGAAGGAGAAGATCATATATGAAGGTAGGCTAGCTAGTAATATTAGAAATGATAGTAAAAGCTTCCTTCAATACATAAGAAACAAACGAGAGGCAAAAGTAGATATTGGGCCCCTCCAAATTGATGCTGGAAGGCTAGTGATGGGAGATAAGGAAATAGCTGAAGAACTTAATAAGTACTTTGCGTCAGTCTTCACAGTGGAAGACATGAGTAGTATGCCAACAATTAGGGAGAGCCAGGGGGCCGAGTTGAGTATGGTAGGCATTACAAAAGAGAAAGTGCTAGAAAAGCTAAAGTGTCTAAAAACTGATAAATCTCCGGGCCCCGATGGGCTACATCCTAGAGTTCTGAGGGAGGTGGCTGAGGAAATAGCGGAGGCTTTGGTCGTGATCTTTCAACAGTCACTGGAGTCAGGGAAAGTCCCAGATGATTGGAAAATTGCTGTTGCAACTCCCTTGTTTAAGAAAGGATCAAGGCAAAAGATGGAAAATTATAGGCCGATTAGCCTAACCTCGGCTGTTGGAAAAATTCTAGAATCCATTGTCAAGGATGAGATTTCTAAATTCCTGGAAGTGCAGGGTCAGATTAAAACAAGTCAGCATGATTTCAGTAAGGGGAGGTCATGCCTGACAAACTTGTTAGAATTCTTTGAAGATGTAACAAGTATGTTAGACCAGGGAAACCCAGTAGATGTTATCTATCTAGACTTCCAAAAGGCCTTTGATACAGTGCCTCACGGGAGGCTGCTGAGCAAGGTGAGGGCCCATGATGTTTGAGGTGAGCTACTGGCTTGGATTGAGGATTGGCTGTCTGACAGAAGGCAGAGAGTTGGGATAAAAGGCTCTTTTTCGGAATGGCAACCGGTGACGAGTAGTGTCCCACAGGGTTCAGTGTTGGGGCCACAGCTGTTTACCTTATATATTAATGATCTGGATGAAGGGACTGGAGGCATTCTGGCGAAGTCCCATTATCGTGCTTTTTGAAAGCCTCCTACTTGCCAGGCATCCTGTGACTAGCTGCCTTCACTGAACTTTTGAAATTTCCTGTCTGATACTATCAAAATTGGCCTTGCCCCAATTTAGGACTTTAATTTGTGGACCAGGCCAATTCTTAATCATAATCAGTTTAAAAATGAATAGAATTGTGGTCACTGGTCCCAAAGTGCTCCCCCACTAACATCTCAGTCATTTGACCAGCCTTATTTCCCAACAGGAGGTCGGATTTTGCCCTTCCTCTAGGAGTGATATGTACATACTGATTGAGAACATTTCTTGAACCCACTTAGCAAATTCCTTCCCATCCAAGGTCTTAACACTATTGCATTCCTAGTTTGGAAAATTAAAATCCCTGACTATTACAACCCTGTTATTCTTACAGCTATCTGTGATTTCCCTACATATTTTCTCCTCAACTTCCCACTGACTACTGGGAGTCTACAGTACAATTACACCCCTTCATATTTTTCACTCGATGATCCCACAGGAATATCCTAACTACTGCCCTAATGTTTTCACTAATGAAAAACACAAGTCATCCTCCCCTATTGACACCCCTTTTATCCGTTCTATAGCATCCACACTCTGGAACTTTGAGCTGCCAGTCTGATCCCTCCCTCAGCCTTGTTTCCGTAATATCCTAACCCCACATTCACATCCATATTCTGAGTTCTTCTGCTTTACCAGCCAGGCCCCTTGCATTGAAATAAATGCAGTTTAATCCATCAGTCTTCCCTCAGTCTCTGCTGTGCTCTTGCCTGTCTTGTCCATTTAACTTGCTGCCTTTAACTTCTGTACCAGTCTCAGCCTTCTCTCTTGTCTCACCACTGCATAGAGTCCTACATCCCCGTCCTCCAGACTAGGTTCGACTTACCTGAGCAGCTCTAGCAAACTTCCCCACCAGAATATCAGTCTCCCTCCAGTTCAGTTGCAATCCATCCTTCTTGTACAGGTCACTTCTGCCCCAGAAAAGATCCTCGTGATCCAAAATTCTGAATCTAACGCAGCACCTTGTCAAAGGCCTTCTGGAAATCCAATTAGATCACAGCCACCGGCTCTCCTTTATCTAACTTGCTTGCTACCTCCTCAAAGAATTGTAACAGATTAGTTAGGCATGCCCTCATCTTGAAAAAGTTGGGCTGACTTAGACTTTTTATTATCACACGCCTCCGTGTAATCTCATCCTTATTGATAGAGTTTAAAATATTACCAATGACGCGGGTCAGGAAAACCAGTCCACAATTTTCTGTCTCTTGCTTTCCTTCCTTTTGAAACAAGGGTGTTACATTAGCCATTCTAAGGGTAGGAAGGCATTGTTGACTTGCTTGCCGAGCTGGCTTGCTGCCGTTCAAACATTTTGTAACCATACTAGGTAAGGCCTGCGATGAGGCAATGTTGTTCTACTCCACTTGGAATTTATACTGTCCAGTCTGCTTTGGTGAGTTGTGTCATTTCCGGTTCTGTTCAGTATGGCTTTGTGTATGGGGTCAAATTCTATATGTTGGTTGATTGCATTATGGGTTGAGAACCATGTGTCTAGGAATTTCCGTGCATCTATATTGGCTTGGGCAACTTTGGTTACATTGTCCCAGTTAAACTGATAGCCTTCATTGTCTGAGTGTACTGATATTAAGGAAAATTTGTCGTGTTGTTTTGCTGCTCGCCAATGTTTATGTATTCTGATGGCTGGTTTCCTTCCTTACTATCCGATGTAATGTTCGTGGCAGTCCTTGCATGCTACTTTTGTAAACTACGTTGTTTGGGTCTGCATTTCATGGTTATTGGGTCTCTAATCCTCGTGAGTGTTTGTCGTAATGCAGGTGTAGGTTTGTGTGCCGCCATGATTCCTAATGGTCATAGGATTCTCGTCAGTACTGTTATGTTCTTTATGTAGAGCAGTGTGACGAGCACATTACAGCATACAGTGTCTTCTCAGTGTTGTCTATTTAGTAGCCACCTGTGGATGAAGTTGAGGGGATATCCATTCATAGTGAAGATTTTGATTAGGTGCTCTTCCTCTTTCTTGTGTTGTTCTGGCATGTTGCAGTGACTGGTAGAATTGATTAAATAGTGTCCTAACACAGTTTTGTTTGTGAACATTGGGAAGTTGAAGATTTGGTCAGTGTGGGTTTATTTCCTGTATTGCGAAGTTTGGAACTCCCCATTGGTCATCCGTTCAATCCTGATGTCCAGAAATGGAAGCTGTTTGCTGTTTTCTTTTTCTCTCATGAATCTGATCCTAGTGAATACATTGTTGATGAAGGTTGTGGTGTCTTCTAGTCCGGTGCATTTAATGATGACAAATGTACCGGTTGAATGAAGGGGAGGGTGGTGTGTTCCAGTCTTTGCATGACTGCCTCTGCAATGAGTTCTGAGATACGTGACCCCATAGGTGTGCCATTGATCAGTTTGTGTACTTGACCACAGTGTGTGGTGAGACACAATAGTAGTCGATTGAGTATGTGTCATTGCTGATGGAGCTGCTGGCCTGCATTAATGCTTCCCCTAGTGTTGCTTAGGCTAGTGAGATGTCAACTGACGTGAGTAATGCTGTGACGTCAAAGGATACCATAATCTCGTTGTTGCTGTTTTTTATACTCTTGAGGCTACTGAGGAGTTCATGGGTTGAGTGAATGGAATGGAATGATCTGTCGACTAAGGTGTTTCAGTCTCTGTGTAGACCAGTTTGTGTGCTGGAAGGGAGACAACGGGTGTGATAGGATGTCTGGTTTGTGTACTTTAGGGGGTCCATAGAAGCAGGGTGTGGGAGGTGCAGATGTTCGTGCCTTCCGGTTCCACTCTCCTGTCGTCTGTCTTGGTTATCTGTCCTGCATCCTTCAGTCTCTTCAGTGATCCTATTCATTAGCTGTGGTGTTGGCCCTATCACCACCTGTTGGTAGGTGTTTGTATCTGCCAGCAATGCCTGTGCTTTCTCAACATAGTCCGGTTTGTTCATAATGACAGTCATGCACCCTTTGTCTGCTGGTAGGATTATAACGCTCTTGTATTTCTTGACTTTTTCTCGTGCTTTTCTCTCTGATGTGTTCAGGGTGTCCCATTCGTTCCTTCAGCTGAGTGTGGGGATTATAGCTTGTTGAATGGCTTGTTGCGTTTCATCCATGAGTCTGTTATCTTTTTATATAGTTTCCAGGGCAGCCATGAAGTCTGTTCTGTTCACATCTTTGTCGTTATAGTTCAGTCCATGTAATAGGATAGCTTTCTCAGTTTCTGTGAGTTGTCTGCTGAATAAGTTCCTTATCAATGACTCTAGTTTGTTGTTGTCCTTGACTTTGCGATGGAGCAGTTTAGTAAGTTTCTCTTGTAGCTGGCATCTCTTCTTTGTTTTGGTCCTGTGTTGTTTGATAGTGATGGCGAGTTTTAGTGTTGTAATCCATTGCTGGTCCATAGTGTTTAGGTACTGTGATTTCGGGTACAAAATTTCCCATTCATACTTGTAAAGTTGGTTATGGGCACCATTAATCATTACTTGTAGCATTCTGCATCCATTCTGTTCAGCTATTTTGTATACCTGAGGGTTGTTGAGTGGAAGTTTGTACTTTGTGCTGCAGGCAGTACCTGTGTCCCAAGGCTTTCGTGGAGAAAGTGAAGTTGTTTGCAGGTAGTATCAGAGATAATGGGAACTGCAGATGCTGGAGAATTCCAAGATAATAAAATGTGAGGCTGGATGAACACAGCAGGCCCAGCAGCATCTCAGGAGCACAAAAGCTGACGTTTTGGGCCTGGACCCTTCATCAGAGAGGGGGATGGGGAGAGGGAACTGGAATAAATAGGGAGAGAGGGGGAGGTGGACCGAAGATGGAGAGTAAAGAAGATAGGTGGAGAGAGTATAGGTGGGGAGGTAGGGAGGGGATAGGTCAGTCCAGGGAAGATGGACAGGTCAAGGAGGTGGGATGAGGTTAGTAGGTAGATGGGGGTGCGGCTTGGGGTGGGAGGAAGGGATGGGTGAGAGGAAGAACCGGTTAGATAGGCGGAGACAGGTTGGACTGGTTTTGGGATGCAGTGGGTAGGAGGGAAGAGCTGGGCTGGAAGAGCTACGAACTGAACACCTCCGCTCAGTTCACAACAAACAACTGCACCTCCCAGTCACAAACCATTTCCACTCCCCCTCCCATTCTCTAGATGACATGTACATCATGGGCCTCCTGCACTGCCACAATGATGCCACGCGAAGGTTGCAGGAACAGCAACTCATATTCCGCCTGGGAACCCTGCAGCCTAATGGTATCAATGTGGACTTCACCAGTTTCAAAATCTCCCCTTCCCCTACTGCATCCCTAAACCAGCCCAGTTCGTCCCCTCCCCCCACTGCACCACACAACCAGCCCAGCTCTTCCCCCCCACCCACTGCATCCCAAAACCAGTCCAACCTGTCTCCGCCTCCCTAACCGGTTCTTCCTCTCACCCATCCCTTCCTCCCACCCCAAGATGCACCCCCATCTACCTACTAACCTCATCCCACCTCCTTGACCTGTCCGTCTTCCCTGGACTGACCTATCCCCTCCCTACCTCCCCACCTATACTCTCTCCACCTATCTTCTTTACTCTCCATCTTCGGTCCGCCTCCCCCTCTCTCCCTATTTATTCCAGTTCCCTCTCCCCATCCCCCTCTCTGATGAAGGGTCCAGGCCCAAAACGTCAGCTTTTGTGCTCCTGAGATGCTGCTGGGCCTGCTGTGTTCATCCAGCCTCACATTTTATTATCTTGTTTGCAGGTAGTGCTCAGTTGATTGGCAAAGGTTTCCCATTGTCGGGTAATTTTTAGCATGTTGTGCCTGTAGGTGTTTAAAGTTTGTGCAAGATTTGTAGCTTGGTTTGAGGTTGTTGACTAGCTCGCCAAGCTGGCTTGATTTCTTTCAGACGTTTCATCACCATGCTAGGTAACATCATCATTGGGACATCCGATGAAGCGATGTTGTTCTACTCCACTTGGAATTTATACTGCACGGTCTGTTATGCTGAGTAGTGTCATTTCCAGATTTGTTCTGTATGAGCTTGTATATAGGGTCCAATTCTATACGTTTCTTGATTACATTATGAGAACCATGCGTCTCAGAATTCCTGTACGCGTTTATGTTTGGCTTGGTCTACTATGGCTACATTGTCCCAGTTAAACTGATGGCCTTCATTGTCCAGGTGTACAGATATCCCCTCAACTCCATCCACAGGTGCCTGCTAAATAGACAACAGCAAGAGTTCACAGTACACCCTAACACACTGACCACACTGCCCTACACCAAGAACATATCAGAACTGACAAGATTCCTATAATCATGAGGAATCATGGTAGCACACAAGCCCACAGCCACATGACAACAAACACTTTCAAAGGATTAAAAACCCCATACCCACGACATGCAGAACTAACGTAGTTTACAAAATACCATGCAAGGACGATCACAAACATTACATCAACAGACAGGAAGGAAACTAACCTTCAGAATACACGAGCTTTGGGTAGCAGCAAAACAACATGGCGAACTTTCCCTCATATTGGTACTCTCAACAAAGGTCATCAGTTTAACTGGGAGAACGTAACCATTGTAGCCCAATCAAACACAGACACGCACTGGAATTCTTAGAGGCATGGTTCTCAACCCATAATGCAATCAACACAAATATAGAATATGACCCCATATACGAACCCATACAGAGCAGAACCAGAAATGACACAACTCACCAGACAGTATAAATTCCAAGCAGAGTAGAACAACATCGCTTCATTGGAGGCCTTACCTGACTGGTGATGTTAACTAGTATGGTGACAAAATGTCTGAACGAAAACAAGCCAGCTTGGCAAGCATGACAACAACCTCACCCACAACGCAAGCTAAACATCTTTGCAAAAAGTTTAAAGGGTAGGAAGAGGCAACTGTGGTTGACAGGGGAAGTCAGGGAGAGCATAAAAGCAAAACAGAAAGCATAGAATGAGATGAACGTTAGTGGGAAGCCAGAGGATTGGGAAGCCGTTAAAAAAACTAGGACAACCAAAACCAAAGCAATAAAGGGGGAGAAGATGACATATGAGGGCAAGCTAGTTCGTAATATAAAGCAGATTGCAAGAGTTTTTTCTCAGATGTGTAGAAGGTAAGATATAGATAAGAATGGATATTGGGCTGCTGGAAAATGAGGCTGGAGAAGTAGTAATGGGGAACAAAGAAATAGTGGAGGAACTGAGCAAGGACTTTGCATCAGTTTTAACAGTGTTAGACACCGAAAGTACACATGGGATATTTAGCCTCAACAAGATATCGAAGGTGATCTTAGAAATTTACAAGACAACAAACAATATGGAAATAGTAAATCCTGTGAAGAAACTCAATTTAAATTCAATGAGTAGGACGAAAAAGATGCGTGTTCAAATTAATAAAAGGCTAATTGAAGGCTGATAGCATGTAGTTCTTCATGACTAAAATGCGGTTTGTGATATAGCAATGAGGGAAAAAGGTGAGAATTTTTGAAGATACAGTTGACTGCCAGTGGAGGAGAATACCAAGTGATTCAGAATGATGAAATAAAGGTCCATGTGTATTTTGTGGTGATTCTATCTAACAATCCAGCTGAGACATGGAGCAAATCAGATTCAAATAAAAACTGGCACAACAAATCATATGCTTAGTTTTTACGGTTGTTTAACATGCTACTCAGTTTCTGAACATAAGCACGAATATGCATGTGTTTTTAAATGGCAGAACATAGATTTGTTACAGAAAAAGAATAGTTATATACATGAAATAGAAAACAAGAATTATCTTAATATGAATATCAAAAATGTAGTTGCAACATGTTTCTCAACAATATTCATTGCAGATTCAAACCCACAGAAATATCACTCTAAGTCTTGACTGACAATTTCCATTTTCTTTCCAAGAATTGACACATTTTAATTATTCATTTCCATTCTCACAGGCATGAACCTTTCACAAATCTGATGGCTTAAACTTTTTCATTTCCAATAAATTGAAGATTACTATCTGCCTGGAAATTTCACAGACTAGAAACCACTTGTGAAGTGACAAGACCCTCTGAGCTGACCTGATCTGAGAAACTGATCTAACTTCTGAACTGAATTCTGGGTTATTCCGAACAAAACCTTTTAAAAACTTCTTTTCTCAAGTCAAAACTAAACTAAATGCCTTAATGCGTTTACTCTGCCAGTTATAAATCCAACAGTACTACCATGTTATCTATCAACACTACACGGTTCTTCTCGCCACTCAACTGCAATTACATGTTGTCTTGTAATTGGCGTAATTAGATCTCCGACCCAAATTGAATTTATGATTTAACACAGTTTTCTTTGTCTACACTTAAGTTATGAGTTGGTGAAACCACAGAAATTTCCTCCAACATCTGGAAGGCAATGTATAGCACAGCAGTGTTATGAACAAGAAATATCAATTATTTATTAACATTACCTAGTGTCAAAAATGGAGTTCCACAATGTAACTATAGTTCGATTCCTTACGAAGCCACAATCATCATTCTCTGTTCAACTCAATGAATAAATATTCAGAATTTTTTTACTAATTTAGCACTTTTACTACAGTAACAGTACTGCAAGAACAATTACTTCTTCAACTCCTGTACATCAACCAAGGGTGATGTTACATCTAACTTCATTCAAGTCCTGGTTTATTAATATTGAAGAGCCACCAAAAATTAAGGAAGCTTTTCTTCTTAAATGTTTATTCAGTGCCTGAAGTGTCACTTCCTCCACATACTGCCTTTGTGGTGGGGAACAATTTATTGCTAGTTTTCTTCTTAAATTTGCTTTTGTAAACAAGGTTTAGGGAGACACGTAGTGGTTTCACTTGAGATTTATGCTAAACATCTTTGTGATGCAGGATTCTGCACATTATGATCTATTCATATGGATGCAAATTGACATCCAAATTGATGAAAGACTCTCTTTAGTCCTCCTAAACCTGCTGGTCTCTGAGTGTAAACAGCTGTCAAATGAGTGCTGTAGACAGATACATTCCAAGGTACAGGAGTATTGGCTGAGGAATGCAATAATATTTGGATCGCCACGAGACGAGCAATATGGGAGAAGTGAATTTCCAAGCGCTTTCAACTATAATACTTTGAAGGACTGGGAACTGCACTCCCCCTCAGGCTGTATGCCTGAGAAGGAATGGCCACTGTAAACTCAAAGACAAATGAAAGAGCACTGAGACACCTCAGAATGGAACATCTTGAACCACTGCGGTTTTGGTTTTACAGGTAGATCAACAATGCCCTTAGTTATGGAATTCACACTATGATGACAGACCAGAAAATACTTGGGTGCATAGTTCACATGTGGGTCTGCTGATGTTCTGAGAGTTAAAACAACTGTGTGGAGGCTTCATTGCAGAATACGCACCAATAGGGCTCCTACCCTGCATTTGTACGTTGATGGACCACAAGAAATACTCTGTGAAAACCTTGTCACAAATGTTGCACTGAAGAGTTTCTCTCCTTTGTGAATCTTGTAATGTCCTTGATTATCAAAGATATCAGGAAAGATTTATCACAGACCTTTTATTCCTCTGTGTGAATCTCCTGTCGGAGAATGATCCGTTGCATATATTGCACGTGAATATTTTCTCACCTGTGCAGATGCATTGCTTCTATGAAGGCTTTCTAACTGCGAGAACGATTTGTCACACACTTCACACTTGAATGTTTTGCCCTCTGTGTGGATGCCTTGGTATGTGCAAGGGAATCCTAACTGAGAAATCTCTGTTTGCTGCTGAATCTTCTCTGTTTTGAGCAATGCTGAGAAGGGACTGGATGTCTTCACATAGTTGTGTAGTTGATATTTGGGTGATAGTCAAGATTTATCTAGGTGTCTACCCTCTCCATACTCTCTGGTGTGGTATGGCCAATTTCTCTGTAAAGCAGGAAAAGGAAACTTGATTTCCTCCAATCCCTGCACTCCTTTGCAATATGGGCTGATTCCTTAGTAATTCTGTTGTGATTTCTTCTTAGGAGGTGAGCATTTCTGCGTAAATCACTATTTATTCCCATCTTTAACAGCCCTAAAAAGCGGGTGCTAAGCCACCTTTGTCAACCACTGCTGCCTATGGTGATGTAGGCACATCCACAGCATGGAAGTCCTCACTTCAATTCTTTGAGGTAACAGAAAGAGTTGAACCAGTTTCCAAGGCCCAGCAGCTAAATTATTGACCAACCGGTTAATGGGCAACAGGAATATTTAATTCAGCTTCAATGACTTATGGCAGAAGCCAAAAAGAAGAAATAATCTACTAATATACCTTTAGTGGTTCAAATCTAACATTTCATATGGCAAGAAGAACCAATGTCAGGCAAGCTGCTGAGATTCTAGCAAATATGACAAGAAAAAGAGAGAAATAAGGTGGCACCACTGATCTAAATGAAACTAAATCTTCACTAAAAGTCCAACGAGTCCAACACTCTGGTATTTCATAATTACAGACACTTTTGTGTTTGATCAAAGAAAAATTATTCCAGTTTCTTGGAAATACATCAGGAACATTGCAGCATTATCAAGTGTACAACCAGGGCTCACCAAGGAGTGTGGCATTTAGAGGTGTCCTCAGACACTGAAGTTCTGACAAACCATTGTAAAATCCATGACTACGTAGGATTGCACAAATTTTCCAATCCTATTATCACTAAGAAAATTCAGATGACAGAAACTAACAAAGTTTTCAAAAGGATGCAGATGAGGGGAACATTGAGCTCTGGGATGAATCTTTAACTTAAGTTGTTCAGACAGCAAAGCAACATGGTGAACAAATTAGTCCAGCGGATTTGACGATAGTGTCGGATCAGATGATGAGACGTCACAGGTTCAAAAGAAAGATCTTAATCCTTCATCTTCAGGGAACGACTGTCAGTCCCATTGACGAAAGCAATGCTAAATAAACAGGAAACCTGGAGTAACATGCTTGAGGATGTGAAAATATTGAATTCACCCGGAAATCACCCACAGAGGGCCAATGAAGATGTTCAAATTACTCAATACGTCAAATTAAAGCACTTACATACTCAACACGGATAATTCCCCAGATTGAGAATTAAGATATTTTTCTTGCACAAAATGAAGATGAGCTGCATATGACTCAACTGTGGCTAAACAAAACTCCACAAATTCAGGATATGGTCAAGAGGAAATGAGCTGGCATGAGCTACAATGGATATTCATCCCATTAAAGATTCCTCAGATGATGTCATGGGACACCTCCCTGAGTTAACAGGGATGAGTTCCTCAGTGAAGGGAATTTGGGAGACAAAGCATTCCCTCAGGTAAAGGAATGTGCCAACAATAGCTTTGAGCAGGAGTGACACCCATTTGACAGATCTTGAAAAGAAAAAAAACCTTCTAAAATGGTGGACCGAGATTAGTGTGGATCTTGTAGCTGTTCTTGACATTCAGGCTTATTTCTAGATTTAATTCCAGATTTCATACAGTTACTACATTTCAGTAGTAGAGAATGTTTATTTTGATTCAGTTTTAGCTCTTTTCTCCACAAAATCGACATTTAGGTTACTACATGAATAGGAAGTTGATGGGTTAAACGCAGGCAGTTCAGGGGGTATATTAGCTTGGGATTATGGTCAGTACAGACTGGTTGCACCAAAAGGTCTGTTTCCTTACTGTATGACTCTATTACTCTATAAATGATGTTCTAGGAGAGAAATATTGACAAACCAGTCAAGTCTAAAATCTATTACACTCTTGTCTGTTAACCAGCACTCAATCCATATTCATATTTTCACTTTAATTGCATGACCCTGCACTCTGTGACTTATTCCTATGTGACTCCTCCCTGAATGTTTGTTTTTGGAAATGCAAACACACGACACCCACTGGGACCTCAGGATTACATCACAACTGAGAGACGCTGCCATCATGTTGATAACTATTACAACGCAATCATCACAGGGTCAGAGAAAACACGACAAAGTGAAGGAATCTGTGAACTTGTGCAAGAGACATGACTAGAGAGGACAGCAAGCCACATTCACTGAGAAACTCAATCCATAGCTTCCAGACTCCAGGGAGAGATAGCATATAGAATTGAATCGTTCAGCAGTTACAATGTATTCAAAAGGCAGGCTGAACAATGAAGCCTGTTATTCATTTCTTTTCTGTTGTAGTAAAGAAGATCATTGCTGAGATGGAAAATAAGCCTCAAACCATCCAGAAAATTGAAGATGGGATCCTGTCAATGGAAGCCATTGAGCAAGAGGCAGTGATACACATGATCTCTGAGTTGCTAGTAATTATTCAAGGAAGTTCGACGTCAGCTGGGAATTTCAGGCAATCTTGTGGGGACACTACTTGAAGGGCTAATTCCACACTGCGCTGATCGTTCTTTTGCAGTGCAACAGATGGCCCTCAACACAGTCTCTCCATCCAGTTAGTGAGTGAAGGAGCCAGCGTGGAATAGCATCAAGAGCGCTAAGGGATTCTGAAGACCATTTCTGAAGAACTGAACATTCCCTTGCAGTTCAACAGATGGCCCTTGATGCAATCTATACTATTCTCTCCATCCAGTTATTGGATGTCACCTGGACAGAACCTCTGGATGGAACCTAATGAACCAGTCTAGTTCCAGAAGTGTCAACAGATCATGGAGCCAATTTTCCAGAGCTTATACTATGGTTAGCTGGACAACTGCTGGTCATTGTCTGTGACAGCTTGCCTGTCCAACATCATAGCTGTGCCTGGGTCACTTTCTTGCTCTTAGAAAACCTCTTCCTACAACAGAGACAACAATTTCAGGGCTGGATTTCAGATATCCTTCATTTGCTGGGGTTTCATCTGCAGTTAATCTCTCACCAGCTGAAATGATAGATTAGATTCCCTACAGTGTGGAAACAGGCTCTTCGACCCAGCAAGTCCACACTGCTCCTTGAAGCATCCCACTCAGACTCATCCCCCTATAACCCACACACCCCTGAACACGATGGGCAATTTAGCATGGCTGATCTACAAGGGATAACTGCTTTGACCTCACAGAACTCAACAGCAGTTATGTCTCAGCCACTGCTCTGTGGCCCCTCCCTGTGGACAAGTTCTTCCAGCCTGTGTGGAGAGCTGCAGCTTAGCGTACAGCCTGCGTGGTGAGTGCTATCAAACATTTTGTGTACTCACTCGAAAGAAAAACCTGCCCCATCAATGCTAACATGTACTCGGCCAATGTCTCCCTGACTGACATCCACAGCCTATATGAAATTCTTACTCAGCCCAGAATGGCAGATGTGGTGACAACATTGTTCCTACATACACTCAGTGGCCTACGTGTATCTCTCACCAATTGGGTGAGTTTCTCCCTGCCCAATGATTCGGAATTTGATTCGCAGCAAAGAGGTTTCACAAATAAATTTGATGTTGATGCAAGTCAGTCACTGAATGAAAAGTCTGTGAGGTCACTTGAGGCCCTTTTTGGTCAGGTCAGTTAAAGTGACATCTGTGACAAAATGGTGACGGTAAGAGGATCCAACAGCAAGTAGGAGTTGCATTTGATCAGTGGGGGTTGTTCTGCTGGCCTGAGCAATGGCTGCGCTTGACAGTGATGATTTGTGTGACACTGTTCATCAACTATTGTCAGACAGTCCCTATGATAATCTCATTTGGGACACTCCTGAAAGCTTTGTGTGTTTCAGATCTGAATCTCAGAGACGCTGTGATTAATAGCTTGATCCAATACCTGTGCTGGTAAGACTCCTCACCTATAACCCAACTGCTCTGTGTTAGAACTTTAGAAAACATTATTTTTGGAGTGAGATGACATCATTGGAGAAGGACAGATGCATTGGTGAGTCTGTTGGGGAATAAAGAGAACACCAATGTTTTCACTTTGCTGTGTTGTCTTATCTGTGGAAAAAAAAACATTCTTCAGGCACCAGCAGAAACAATCAAACTCAATCTTCACCAGGATTCAGTCACTCTTTGGGGCAGGTAATGAGCAAGTCTCAGTGGAAGCCTTCCAAATGGAGGGAATATTGGCGAAGTCTGGGGAGTCTGGTGACTTCCAGCAACAGATGCATACTGATATCATATGCTTGCTGTTGCACTTGGGCAGTAAGAGTGAGAAAATCATCCAATGTTGTAGAGTAACACTGCAGATGTTCTTCTCATTCACTGGATCTACAAAGGCTTGCTCCTTAATTGAAGAGTATCTGGAGGAACCAAGCTGGAGTTACCTGGACTTGCTGTGATGCATTTCACGTCAACCCGTTTATCATGACCCCAACATGGTGGATTCTTACATCTCGGACTGTGTGTCTTTCATCTCCAACCATGACCAACTCCATGATCATGCAGTGGTCCTGGTAACATTACTAATGAAGTAGACACATCACTTCTGACTCACCTGATGGATCTCCTGGTGCAAAATATTAATTGGCAATTGCTGCTGTCCCGCACCCAAAAGAGGTTTCAGCACATCAGGTTCTGAATATGGTCCAGACCCATGTCTCCCTAACACAATGTAATTTGCTCTGAATGCTCAGCTTCAAAATATGAACAGATCTTCTGAATATCAGTATATGTGTAATACCAATGGATCTTCTCACATTCATCACAACATTTGATGTACATCAGACCCTTAACTTTCTAACAGCATCTCACCTCTGTAAGATCCTTGACATTCTAACACCGAGAGTTCTCCCCAGTGTTAAATTTTGTATCACTATTGATCTCCTCCAGATCGTAGATACTGTTACAACAATTGATCTTCTCCAGATCCTCACCTCTCACTCTTAGAGCAGAAAATGTTCAAAAAACATACACCTTTTCATAATACTGGTTGATCTCATCCAGAGCCTCCAGTTCATTAAAAGCAATTGACCCTTCTCCAGTTATATTTGTATGTATTATAAGGAAATAATTTTATTGCAAAGAAATATTCTGCTTCAATGTAAAATATACTATGGCAATATCATTGGGTCTGCATGTGTCACATAAATGCGCTCATCTTCTGGGAGTGGAGACTGCTGGACCATCAGGATCATCTCTTCCTGGGCAGCAGATGAAGAATGGACAAGGTTCAAGGTCTTCTGTCACCTTCTGGGAGTGGAGTTGAGGGAGACACCTCCAGAGACTCATCGACCCCACCGGAATTCATAAAGGCTGACAACAGTGAATTTAGCACAAAACAGGGAGCTGATTGGTGGTCATTACATTGTTTTCCTCACTTTAAAGAGATAGTAGGAAAATGTAAAAGTTGTAGCTTTTATTTAAATAAAACTTTCAGATTTAATTTTTTTTTTAACTTGTCTAAGAATGTTTTAAATAATGGTATATCAGGGTAGCTCGATCTCATTGGTGGTGGTCCCTGCAGGATTCAGGAAATCATATGCTCCTGGCAGTATGGATGATCACATCTGTAGAGAGTAGCACTGGTTTGATCAGCTTGAGAACAGGGTTTCAGAGCTTCGACTGAAGGCAGAGCAGTGATCTGCCAGGCTGAGAGTTTTGTGGATGGTACATTCTTGGACATGGTCATCTGGCAACTTAAAGAACTGGTTCTGATTGACAATGACCACTGGTCAGAAGAAGGGAGGAAATCAAGAGATACAGGAAAGCCCCAGAGTGCAGATTTTCTGTGCTGGAAAACAGCGAGCGTGATGGGTCCAATGGGAAGTGCAGCCAGAGATAAGCTGCACAAGGTGGGGAGCAGAAAGGGAGAACCATAGTGGCAGGAAACTCAATCATGAGGAGGACTTACAGGTACTCTGTAGCCACAGATGTCACTTCAGAATGGTGACTTGCCTTCCTGAGGCCATAGTCAAAAATCTCACTGAATGCTACAGAGCATTCTGAAGAGGGAGGGTGAACAATCAGAAGTGGTCCAAATTGGTACCAACGACAACAGGAGGAAGAGAGAATAAGAACATAAAGAGTTATGTTGCAGATTAAAAAAGCAGGGCCTCAAAGGGTGCTATCCCGGCATTACTCCCAGTATCACATGCTCGTGAATACTGGAACAGGCAGATAGACCAGATGAATGTGCTGCAGTAGAAACAGGGCTTTTGATTTCTGGATGACTGGGTCCATTTCTTGGGATGGCAGGGCATATACAAGCCTGCTGGTTTGTACCTGAATCACAACGGGGCTATCATCCTTCCGGGGAGATTTGCTAGTGGGCTTTTGGTGCTGTTTAAGCTAACTTGGTAGCAAGATGAGATTGCACAGTAGGGTGAGTGTGATGCACGGAGAAGCATTGAAGAAGGACTAAGTGGGTGTAGCAAAAATGCATGAGTCGATACTGTTGCTAGAATGGAGACTCGGTTAAGGGAGTGGCAGAGTGGCAACAATATTCCATGTTATAGAAGCTTTAGGCCAGCAGGCAAGGTGCAAGAGGCAGTGTTGTAATATTGATCAAGGGATCAATTACTGCAAAAGGCAAGGATGACATCATTGAGGACACCTGAGATGAGACCATGCGGGTAGAACTTTAAAACAAAAATGAAGCAATCATATTGCTGGCATACTGTATACCCCCAAATAATCAAGGAGACTGATACGTAAACTAATCTCACAAAAACAGGGCAAGGCTCATACACTTATTGGTATAATTAAGATCCTAGCAAGTGTTGCTAAACAAAGACACCTTGGAGTGCAGGTTCATAGTTCCCTGAAAGTGGAGTCTCAGGTAAATAGGATAGTGAAGAAGGCATTTGGTATGTTTGCCTTTATTGGACTGTGCATTTGGTATGGGAGTTGGGAGATCATGTTGGGGCTGTACAGGATATTGGTTAAGCCACTTTTGGAATACTCTGTGCAATTCTAGTCACCCTGCTATAGGAAGGATATTTTGAAACTTGAAAGGGTTCAGAAAACATTTACAAGGATGTTACCAGCTAAGAGAGAGGCTGAATAGGTTGGGGCATCGAAGGGGTGACCTTATACAGCCCTTTAAACTCATGAGGGGCATCGACAGGGTAAATAGATAAGGTCTTTTCCTGGGGTGGGGGAGTCTAAAACTAGAGGCCTTAGGTTTAAGGTGAGAGGGAAAATATTTCAAAGCGGCTTAAGAGGCAACCTTTTCACACAGAGGAGGTATGTATATGGGATAAGCTACCACAGGAAGATGTGGAAACTGGTACAAATACAGCATTTACTAGGTATCTGGATGGGTATATGAATAGGAAAGGTTCAGAAAGACATGGGCCAAATGCTGGAAAATGAGACTAGATTTATCAAGGATATCTAGTTGGCATGTACGATTTAGACTGAAGGGTCTATTTTCACTCTTTACATCTCTATGACTGTAAAACATTAGGGTAATAAGAGTAGGGGATTTCAATTAACCCAACATTATGTGGGATAAACAAAATGTAAAAGGCACAAAGGTGGCAAAATTCTTAAAATGTGGACGCAAAGGCTCAATGAACAGGAGGTTTAGCAGGGATTTGAGGAAATATTTTTCATCCCAAGTCTGGTGGGTGTCTGGAATTCATTATCTAAAAGATAGGAACGCTCAAAACATTTATCAAATATTCAGATAAGCACTTGAATTGCCACAGCATATAAGATTACATGTCAAATACTGAAAAATGGGATTTGAACAGCCACAAGCATGATGGGTTGAAGCATCTCTTTCCATTCTGTAAAACCTCAATATATCAGTGAAATGAATCAGTGCAGTAATTCACACAGACAGCGGAATTCACATTGAGAGCAGTGAAGAGATCAGTGCAGGGATCCACACAGACGGCAGTGAAGAGAATCAAGGCAAAAGACATACCTCAAGGTAGAGGTCCAAGGTGAATGTTAAGATATAAATGGGTCAAAATGTGACTGGTTGGGAGTTAGGGTGGGTAGATGTGTGAAGTAACTAGGTAAGTAGATAGGGCAAGTGTAGTCAGTGTGTCAAGTGACAGCTGGGGAGGGTAGGAGAATGTACAGGGAGGTGAGGTGTTACTCAGGAAGGGTTGTTGGGATGGGAGTTCAATCTGATTGAGGTGATCGGGTGTTGTGGATGGTCAGGTTGGGACTAGGGAGGCCGCTGGTCAGGTCAGGCCATGCAGTTGTGCGGGCAAGAGTCAGAGATGACAGGGATCCGATGGCTACAGTCAATGGGTCAGAGGTTAGTTTGGGGTTTACAGTTTAAAATCTCCTGGTCCGTTAAATGTTATACCTCGCTGGGGTAGCACACTGCAAATCAAGCCCCACTACGCTTGGAGACATCAAAAAAATTAAAAGATATTAAAAAGTACATAAAATTCTCCAATCTACCTGTGTTTTAGACCCAAACAAACAGAAAACACTGACTAATAAGAATGTCTACGTATTACAAGTAAATAGATTCTAGCTACAGGTCGACAATTAGGGCCTTCTGGCATGTAACTGTGATAATGGGAACTGCAGATGCTGGAGAATCCAAGATAACAAAAGTGTGGAGCTGGATGAACACAGCAGGCTAAGCAGCATCTCAGGAGCACAAAAGCTCCTGAGATGCTGCTTGGCCTGCTGTGTTCATCCAGCTCCACAGTTTTGTTATCTGGCATATAACTATACTAGTTAAAACTCTAATACCCTCTTAAACACCCCTTTACACCCAGGCATAGGGGTAATAAAAGTAGCAGTGGTTCCCGTTCATCACGTGCAGAGATGATTCTTGTGAATCTTGGTCAGAAAGCTGTCTCTTGGTCTTGTTTCGCCAGATGCTTTCACTAGTTTGCAAGTGACACAGGAACCAATTAATCCTTTTTAAAAATCTCAAACTGATTAAATAAAAACAATCGTTTACAGCAACTGCTGAAGCAAAATTAAACTAGGTATTCTTCAGGTTTATAGTACCTTTTGTTGCAAACAACAAAAACAGTTCCTAAACTCCAAGCTGCCTCAAGCTGTTCAGTTACTTGAGAAGGAATCACAGTTGTTGGCAGGCAGAAGCCTTGGTCAGTAAGAAGTGCTCCACAACGCAATCAGCTACTAACTGCCAAAACTCCATTGCGCACAACTCTCTGGTTCAAACTTGCCTGCAAAGCACATTTCAGATACAGCTGGAACCAGATGCTGCAATGAAAGTCAGGTTACTTGCTTTCAAAACATTCAACAATCCTCCAGCAAACTTTGTTTTTAAAACAGTTCTTTTCTCATTTCAGACCACAATTAAAAACACAGAAAAATAAAATTACACAAAGTCTACATGAGTATATTGGAACTGAGCAAAGTCTCTGACACTAATTCAGACTTGGAGACTTTTTTTTAAGTCATTTTCCCCATTGGACTTTGAAACTGCTCAGGAAATTTCCATCAAGTCAGTATGTTGAAAGTTGCAAGGGGTTTCAATGAACATTTTGTGCTTTATTACCAGTTTCTGATGATCTCAAGATTAGAAGATCTGGATCAATGTTTCCATTGGTTTGTCTCCTCCTGAAGCACATTACTTCTTGTTGAATCTGGAATATTTCATACGTGTACCAGCATCAACTTCTTTCATAGACAATGCAGTACTCGACCGCATGTAATTGATGTACAACTCCTTCCCTTGCTTGTACTTCACTTCCCAGCGATATCTCCGTACATTAAGTAACATACTTTGCGGGACACAATAACCAGAGCACAATAATCAGATTCAATCTATGTACAGTATTGTTTAACTTCTGTTAAACCTCTGGATAGAAACACAACTGGTTGTCTTCACTGAACGGGAGTTGCCCTAAGTCCTGTTTCACTGGAGGGTGACTCTACTGTTGACAACATAGTCCCTCAGCACTGGTGTTGTCTGATGGGAGTGAAAGCTATTTCTTGTCCCAGTCCCACTGAATACCCTGCACAGTGAGTTTGTGTACAGTTATTTTTAATTCACTCATGGGGCATTGGCATAGTTGTTACTGTTCGTCCCTAGTTGCCCTTGAAAAGTGGCGGTGAGGTGCCATCTTGAACAGCTGCAGTCTTTCTGTAGGTAGATCAACAATGCCCTCAAAAGGGAATTCATATTGTGATGACAGAACGGCAAAAACTTGGGGTATATGGTTCTGCTGTTATCCTGAGAGATAAAACAACAGTGTGGAGGCTTCATCACAGAGCATACACCAACAGGGTTCCTACCCTGCATTCGTGCGTTGGTGGACCAGGAAAAATGTCACGTGAAAGCCTTGTCACAAAAGTTGCATCAAAGCATTTCTCTCCTGTGTGTATCTTGTAATGTCCTAGATCATCAAAGATATTAGGAAAGGCTTATCACAAACCTTTTACTCCCCTGTATGAATCCTCTGGTGGAACAAGAGGTTCCAGGACCGTGAGAATGATTTGTTGCATACATTGCACATGAAAGGTTTCTCCCCTGTGTGGATGCATTGGTGCCTGTGAAGGCTTTCTGACTGTGAGAACGATTTGTCACACACTTCGCACTTGAAAGGTTTGCACTCTGTGTGGATGCGTTGGTGTGTGCGCAGGATCCCTGACTGAGAGAACGATTTGTGACACACTTCACAGGTGAATGGTTTCTCCCCAGTATGAATGTGATGGTGTGTGCGGAGGGTTGATGATGACGAAAACGATTTATTACAAACTTCACAGGTGAATGGTTTCTCGCCTGTGTGAATTCTCTTATGAAGCAGCAGGTTGCATGATCTTGAGAATGATTTTTTGCACACATCACATATGAATGGTTTCTCTCCTGTATGAATACGTTGATGTCTGCAGAGGTACGATGAATCTGAGAATGATTTGAAACATATTTCGCACGTGAATGGTTTCTCCCCTGTATGGATGCGTTGGTGTTTGTGGAGTGTTGATGACACTGAGAATGATTTGTCACACACTTCGCACGTGAATGGTTTCTCCCCTGTGTGAATCCTCTGATGGAGCAAGAGGCCTGATGTGTCAGAGAACGATTTGCCACAAACCTTGCACATGAATGGCTTCTCCCCTGTGTGAATGCGTTGGTGTATGCGGAGCTGTCCTGACTGTGCAAACTTTTTGTCACACACATCACATGTGAATGGCTTCTCCCCTGTGTGGACACGTTCATGTGTACGCAGGTTCTCTGACTGAGAGAATACTTTGTCACACACCTTGCATCTGAAAGGTTTCTCTCCTGTGTGGATGCGCTGATGCACACGGAGGTGTGAGGACACGGAGAATGATTTATCACATACCTCACACGTGAATGGTTTCTCCCCCGTGTGAATCCTCTGATGGCGCAAGAGTCTCGACGAATCAGAGAATGATTTGTCACAGACCTTGCAGTTGAACAGTTTCTCCCCTGTGTGGATGCGTTGGTGTCGGCAGAGGTTCTCTGACTGTGAGAATGATTTCTCACACACCTCACACCTGAATGGTTTCTCCCCTGTGTGAATGCGTTGATGTTTGCGCAAGGTTGATGACTGGGAGAATGATTTGATACACACTTCACATGTGAATGGCTTTTCTCCTGTGTGAATAAGTTGGTGCACAAGGAGCTTCGATGACTGCAGGAATGATTTGTTGCATATCTCACATAAGAATGATTTTTTCCCCATGTGAATGCGCCGGTGATTCACCAGGCCTGATAATTGTGCAAAGCTCTTGTCACAAACCTCACAGTTAAATAGCTTCTCCCCAGTGTGAATGTGTTGTTGATTCATGAGCATTGATGATTGTGTGAAATTTCACGAATCCAGCTCACTCTTGAACTCTCCCCTGTAGGAATGAGTCAGTGGGTGATGAGGCTTAATGAATGACGAAAGCTCTCACCACACTTGGAGCCCACTCTCATTACTTCCCAGTCTCACCCTGACCGATCACTCATGGCCAACCCTTCGGGGAGGTTGGTTTTGATGGAAGGCTCCACACCACAAACTAGTTTTAGATCTGGAGATACATGAACGCTCCCTTGACCCAGCTGATTTCCAGACGATGGTTTCACTGCCCAACCTTCTCTGTGTTGAGCAATGCTGTGTTGGGACTGGATATCTTCCCACAGTTTTGCAGTTCTTCCTTGAGGGATGGTCAGGATCTATCTGTGGTGTCTACCCTCTCTGTATTCTCTGAAGTGGTAAAGTGCAATCCTTCTGTAAAACAGGAAAAGGAAACATGATTTCCTACAACTCCCTCTACTCCTTTCTCGAGGGGATGATTCCTCAGTAATTTTTTAAATTCATTTTTTCATTGGATGCGTCTTTCTGTGTAAATAATCATTCGTTCCCATCTCTAATTACCTGAAGAGGAGGTGCTAAGCCACTTTTCGACCACTGCTATTCATGGTGGTGTAGGGACATCCACAACACTGTTAGGAATGGACTTTAAGGATTTTGGACAGGTGGCAGTGTAACAATGGCAACAGTTTCAAGACAGACTGTGCGGCTTGAAGGGAAGTTGGCAGGTAGTTATATTGCTTTGCATTTACAAACAAGAACCAGGAGCTGCTGTAAGCCAATCAGCCCCCTAACCTTACAAGAGTAGTAATTTCTGGATTGCTTCCAGTACCATGTGTTAGCATGAGTAAGAATCTGAGAATTTGGCAGATGGATGCCTGGCTTAAGAGCAAGTGGCAGGGATTAAAAGATCATTGGGATCTCTTCAGGAGCAGAGGTGACCTGTACAGAAGAAAGGGGTTGTACCTGAACTGGAAGGGGACAGATATCCTGGCAAGGAGATTTGCTAGAGCCACTCGGGAGGCGGTGGGGGTTGATCCAATGCAGTAGAGAGACAAAAGCGAAAGCTGAGGACAGTGCAGAGGTTAATGACAGCACATTAAATAATAAAGGCAGTGCTGGCAATCCAAGTACTAGTCAGGGCAGGCAAGAGCATCAGAGCAGGCAAGGGAAGTCTGGGTTAAACTGCACTCAGTGCAAGAGGCTGATAGGTAAGGCAAATGAACACAGTGCATGAATAGGTACATGTGACTGGGATATTATCACTATTACAGAATCCTTTCTGAGGGACGGGCAGGATTGGCAGCTTAATGTTCCAGGCACAGATGCTACAGGAAGATGCTATGGGGCAAGCTAGGAGGAGGTGGCTGCATTTTTGATTAGGTAGGACATCACGGCACTGACAGAAGACATTCTTGAGGGTCCATTCACTGAGTCTATATGGTTAGAACTGAGAAATAAAAAGCAGACAATTACTTTGATAGCATTATAAAATAGAGCCCAATAGTCAGCAGAGATCGAGGAGCAAGTATGTAAGGAGTCTGCAGATAGCTGCACGATTAATAGGGTTGTAATCTAAGGGAATTTAAACGTTCTTCACATTGACTGAGACTGAGAGTGTTAATGACTTGGATGGAGAGAAATATGTTAAATATGTTTAGGAAGAATTTCTCATGCAGCATGTTCATGAGAAGAGGCATAACTTGACTTCCTCTTGGGTACAGCAAGTGGCGGAAGTGTTAGTTGGGGACCACTTTAGGACCAGTGACCATAATTCCACTGTTTTTAAAAACAGCTGTGGAAAAGGATAGGTCTGATCCACAGTTAGAGTTCTAAATTGGGGTAAGGCCAATTTTGATTTCCTTAGACAGGAACTTCCAAAAATTGATTGAGGGAAACTGTTTGCAGGCAAAGGAACATCTGCTAGGTGGAACACTTTCAAAAGTGAGTTAATGAAGGTTCAGGGCCAGCATGTTCCTATTAGAGTGAAGGATATGGCCAGCAGGAGGAGGCAACCCTGGATAATTAGAGTTATTGAGACACTTCTATTAAAAAAAAGGAGGCATATGACATATATAGACAGCTGGAGTCAAGTGAATTCCCTAAAAAGTACAGAGTGTTGGAGTACACTTAAGAGAGAGATCAGAAAGGCTAAAAGGGGACACAAGATGGCTTTGGCAGATAAGATAGAGGAGAATCCAAAGAGGTTCTACAAGTACATTAAGGGCAAAAGAGTAACTAGGGAGCACAGTGCCTATTAAAGATCAACAAGTTTATCTATGTACAGTGTCACAAGAGATGGGTGAGATCTTAAATTAATATTTCTTATTAGAATTTACTGTCAAGAAAGGTGTGGATGTGAGGGAACCTGGGGAAATAAAAAGTGATGTCTTAAAAAGTGCCCAAATTACAGAAGAGATGATACTGGAAGTCTTCAAACCGATTAAGGTAGATAAATTCCCACAACCTGATGAAGTGTATCCCAGGACTATGAGAGGCTAGGGAGGAAATTTTGGGGACTCTAGCAGAGATATTTGCATCATCGACAGCCACTGGTGAAGTGCCTGAAGACTGGAGGGTGGCAAATATTGTAGAATGATTTAGGAAAGGGTTGCAAGGAATTGCCTAGGAACTACAAACTGGTGAGTTTAATGTCCATGGTGGGTAAGTTGTTACAGGGGAGTCTGACAGACAGGATCTACTAGCATTTGGAGAGGCAAGGACTCATTTGGGATAGTCAACATGGCTTTGTGTGTGAAAAATCATGTCTCAAACTTGATTGGCATTTTTGAAGGGGTGACCAAGAAAATAGATGAGGACAGTGCAGTAAGATATTGTCTACATAGACTTTAGCAAGGCCTCTGACAAGGTACCACATGGTATGCTGCTGAGTAAGGTTAAATTGCATGGGATCCAGGGATACAAACTGGCTTGACCACAGAAGTCAGTCTGGTACATAAAGAAGAAGGAGATACAAAAGAAGACGGTGGTGGTAGAGGGTGACTTTTCAGACTGCAGGCCTGTGACCAGCAGTGTGCCACAGGGACCAGTGTTATTCATTTTTTACACAAATGATTTGGAGGAGAATTTAGAACATATGGTCACTACATTTGCAGATGAGACCAAGATTGGTGGTACTGTGTAGTGGATAGTGAAGAAGGTTAACTGGGAATGCAGCGAGATCTTGCTCAACTGGGCCAGTGAGCTGAGGAATGGCAGACATAGTATGATTTAGATAAATGCAAAATGTTGCATTTTGTAAGGCAAACCAGGGCAAGACTTACACAGTCAGTTATAGGGCCTTTGGGAGTGTTATAGAACAAAGAGATCTACGGGGACAGGTTCATAGCTGTTTGAAAATGGAGTCACAGGTAGATAGGGTGACGAAGGCTTTCAGCATGGATAGTAGGTGCTGCCAATGCTGGAAAATCTGAGATAATACAGTGTAGAGCTGGATGAACACAGCAGGCCAAGCAGTATCACAGGAGCAGGAAAGCTGACGTTTCAGGTCGAGACCCTTCTTCAGAAATGGGGGAGGGCAAGGGAATTCTGAAACAAATAGGGAGGGAGGGCAGATAGAAGATGGATTGAGGAAAAGATAGGTGGAAAGGAGATAGACAGGTCAAACAGGTGGGGTTGCAGCCAGTGAAGGTGAATGTCAGTGGGGAGTTAGGCAGGGGATAGGTCGGTCCAGGGAGGACAGACAGGTCAAGGAGGCCGGAAGAGGTTGGTGTCAGAAGATGGGGGCGGGGCTTGAGGTGGGAGGAATGGTTACGGAGGCAGGGACTAGCTGGGCCAGTTTTGGGATGCAGTCAGGAGGGGAGATTTTGAAGCTTGTGAAGTCCACATCGATATCCTAAGGGTGCAGGGTTCCCAAGTGAAATATGAGATGCTGTTCCTGCAGCTTTTGGGTGGCCTCATTGTGGCAATGCAGGAGGCCCAGGATGGATATGTCGTCCAAGGAGTGGGAGGGGGAGTTGAAATGGTTTGTGTCAGGGAGGTGCAGTTGTTTGTTGCAAACTGAGCATAGGTGCTCTGCAAACCGGTCCCCAAGCTGCCACTTGGTTTCCCCGATGTACAGAAGGCCACAACAGCAACAGCGGATACAGTACACCAAATTAGCAGCTGTGCAGGTGAACATGTTTGAGGTCTTCTTAGGGCCTGGGATGGGGATGAAGGGGGAGGTGTAGGGACAAGTGTAGCACTTGCTTTGGTTGCAGGGAAAAGTGCAAGGGGTGGTGGGGCTGGAGGGGAGTGTGGAGCGGACAAGGGAGTCACAGAGAGAGTGGTCCCTCCAGAAAGTAGATAAGGGTGGGGAGGAATAATTGTCTTTGGTAGTGGGGTCAGACTGCAGATGGCGGAAATGTCAGAGGGTGATGCATTGGATTTGGAGGTTGGTGGGGTGGTACGTGAGGACAAGGGGGTTCTGCAATGGTTGTTATTGCAGGTAGGGGGTGTGAGGGATGAATTGTGCAAAATGCGGGAGACACTCTCGAGGGCATTTTCGACCACAGTGGAGGGGAAGTTGCAGTCCTTGGGAAAAAAAAGGATTTCTAGGATGTCCGGGAGTGGAATGCCTCATCTTGGGAGCAGATGCGGCGAGGCAAAGGAATTGGGAATAGAGGATGGCCTTTTTGCAGGAAGGTGGGTGAGAGGAGGAATAATCTAGGTAGTTGTGGGAGTTGGTAGGTTTGAAATGGATATTGGTTTCCAGGTGGATGCCAGAGATGGAGACAGAAGGTCCAGGAAGGAAGCAGAGGTATCAGAGATGGTCCAGGTGAACTTAAAGTTGGGGTGGAAGGTGTTAGCGAAGTGGATGAACTGTTAAAGCTCCTTGTGGGAGCACGAGGCGGTGCCAATATAGTCATTAATGTAACGGAGGAAGAGTTGGGGGATAGGGCGTGTGTAACTTTGGAAGAGAGATTGTTCCACGTGTCCTACAAAGAGGCAGACAGAGCTTGGGCCCATGCGGGTACCCATGGCCACCCCCTTTGTCTGTAGGAAGTGGGAGGAATTGAAAGAGAAGTTGTTGAGGGTAAGGATGAGTTCGGCTAGGCGGACAAGGGTGTTGGTGGAGGGGGACTGATCGGGCCTGTGGGACAGGAAGAAGCAGAGGGCCTTTAGGCCATCTTCATGGGGAATGCAGGTGTATAGGATCCAGGCGTCCATGGTAAAGTTGAGGTGTTGGGGACTGGGGAATTGGAAGTTCTGGAGGAGGTGGAGGGAGTGGGTGGTGTTATGGATATAGGTCGGGGGTTCCGGGACGAAGGGGGAGAAAATGGAGTCAAGATAGGTGGAGACAAGTTTGGTGGGGCAAGAGTAGGCGGAGACAATGGGTCGACCAGGGCATTCAGGTCTGTGGATCTTGGGAAGTAAATAGAAGCGGGCGGTGCGGGGTTGGGGAGTGATGAATGGGAGGTCACCTGAGGTGAGGAGTTTGTGGATGGTTTGGGAGATAATGGTTTGGTGCTCGGGGCTGCAGTCATGATCAAGGAGGCGATAGCAGGAGGTGTCAGAGAGCTTTCAGCATGCTTGTTTTCATTGGTCAAAGCACTGAGGATAGGAGTTGAGATATTTTGTTGCAGCCGTAAAAGACGTTGGTGAGGCTATGTTTGGAGTACTGTGTGGGATTCTGGTTGTCCTTCTATATACTAGAAAGAATATAGAAAAGATTTATTATGACGATACCTGGACTGGAAGGTTTGAGATATATGCAGAGTTCGGATAGGCTGGGACTTTTGAACATAGGAGACTGACAGATAACCTTATAGAACTCTGTGAAATCATGACAGGCATAGATAAGGTAGATAGCCAACAATTTTTCAACAGATTGATTTTGGCCTCAACTCAAATACCAAGCTACTCATCACTGTTCCTTGTCCTTCTAAAGTCATAGAATTCATAGGTTTGTAAAGTTTTTTTTGATGGAGTCTTCATGAGTTACTGCAGTCTATCTTGAAGATGGACACGCTGCTGCCACAGAGTGGCAGTGGTGGAAGGACTAAAATGCCAACTGTGACAATGTTCTGGCTTTAAGAGATGTATTTTATCCATTTTTTAGAGGTTTTAAGACAGAGGTAATGAGCTATCTATTTGAATCCAAGAAAGTAAATTGTTTGTGATGCCTTGGGTATTTTTTAAAAGTTGGAACAGTAGAAGCAGCCTGAATCGGTGGGGTCAAGCTCTCACAGAACTGGGGCTTTTTTTAGTTCTGGCTTTCAGCAGTTGCTGGAGTCTTGAAGCTGGATTCCGAAGTCCTTATTCATCTCTCTGTCATATTTAAAAGCTGGAGTTTCTTCCTGCTTTTAGAATTGCATGTCAGACAATCTATTTTAGAATTTGCGTTTGCCAAGGGTGTGTTTATGGGATGTTACTGTATTGGAACAGTTAATTAGTAGTAGTTAATTCTTTTGTTCAGCATTTTATTAGTAATAATAAAACTAATTTTTTTATTTAGTATGCATTTTACTTACAGTATATGAATAAAGTGTGTTTTGTTTCAAGCCTGGTAGTTTGACCAATCAAATTGCATCCAGAGCACAACATCTTACACATACCTTCAAAATGAGAAAAAAATTGGGCCCAGACTATCACCTAAATACATTGCGGTGGGTTAGTATGGTCTGTAACACAATCGAGCAGATTGCTTAGTCCTAGGAGCACAAAAGCTGACGTTTCGGGCCTAGACCCTTCATCAGAGAGGGGGATGGGGGGAGGGAACTGGAATAAATAGGGAGAGAGGGGGAGGCGGACCGAAGATGGAGAGCAAAGAAGATAGGTGGAGAGGGTGTAGGTGGGGAGGTAGGGAGGGGATAGGTCAGTCCAGGGAAGACGGACAGGTCAAGGAGGTGGGATGAGGTTAGTAGGTAGCTGGGGGTGCGGCTGGGGGTGGGAGGAAGGGATGGGTGAGAGGAAGAACCGGTTAGGGAGGCAGAGACAGGTTGGACTGGTTTTGGGATGCAGTGGGTGGGGGGGAAGAGCTGGGCTGGTTGTGTGGTGCAGTGGGGGGAGGGGATGAACTGGGCTGGTTTAGGGATGCAGTGGGGGAAGGGGAGATTTTGAAACTGGTGAAGTCCACATTGATACCATATGGCTGCAGGGTTCCCAGGCGGAATATGAGTTGCTGTTCCTGCAACCTTCGGGTGGCATCATTGTGGCAGTGCAGGAGGCCCATGATGGACATGTCATCAAGAGAATGGGAGGGGGAGTGGAAATGGTTTGCGACTGGGAGGTGCAGTTGTTTGTTGCGAACTGAGCGGAGGTGTTCTGCAAAGCGGTCCCCAAGCCTCCGCTTGGTTTCCCCAATGTAGAGAAAGCCGCACCGGGTACAGTGGATGCAGTATACCACATTGGCAGATGTGCAGGTGAACCTCTGCTTAATGTGGAATGTCATCTTGGGGCCTGGGATGGGGGTGAGGGAGGAGGTGTGGGGACAAGTGTAGCATTTCCTGCGGTTGCAGGGGAAGGTGCCGGGTGTGGTGGGGTTGGAGGGCAGTGTGGAGCGAACAAGGGAGTCACGGAGAGACTCCCTTGTTCGCTCCACACTGCCCGTGACTCCCTTGTTCGCTCCACACTGCCCTCCAACCCCACCACACCCGGCACCTTCCCCTGCAACCGCAGGAAATGCTACACTTGTCCCCACACCTCCTCCCTCACCCCCATCCCAGGCCCCAAGATGACATTCCACATTAAGCAGAGGTTCACCTGCACATCTGCCAATGTGGTATACTGCATCCACTGTACCCGGTGCGGCTTTCTCTACATTGGGGAAACCAAGCGGAGGCTTGGGGACCGCTTTGCAGAACACCTCCGCTCAGTTCGCAACAAACAACTGCACCTCCCAGTCGCAAACCATTTCCACTCCCCCTCCCATTCTCTTGATGACATGTCCATCATGGGCCTCCTGCACTGCCACAATGATGCCACCCGAAGGTTGCAGGAACAGCAACTCATATTCCGCCTGGGAACCCTGCAGCCGTATGGTATCAATGTGGACTTCACCAGTTTCAAAATCTCCCCTTCCCCCACTGCATCCCTAAACCAGCCCAGTTCATCCCCTCCCCCCACTGCACCACACAACCAGCCCAGCTCTTCCCCCCCACCCACTGCATCCCAAAACCAGTCCAACCTGTCTCTGCCTCCCTAACCGGTTCTTCCTCTCACCCATCCCTTCCTCCCACCCCCAGCCGCACCCCCAGCTACCTACTAACCTCATCCCACCTCCTTGACCTGTCCGTCTTCCCTGGACTGACCTATCCCCTCCCTACCTCCCCACCTACACCCTCTCCACCTATCTTCTTTGCTCTCCATCTTCGGTCCGCCTCCCCCTCTCTCCCTATTTATTCCAGTTCCCTCCCCCCATCCCCCTCTCTGATGAAGGGTCTAGGCCCGAAACGTCAGCTTTTGTGCTCCTGAGATGCTGCTTGGCCTGCTGTGTTCATCCAGCCTCACATTTTATTATCTTGGAATCTCCAGCATCTGCAGTTCCCATTATCTCTTGCTTAGTCCTAGACAAGGGTTGACCTTTCCACTTTCTAATGGGGCGGCACCCATCCAAGCACATCAGTCTCGTCGTCACCTACATTTCATTGGACAGTTCATCAAGCTTCGGGAAACTCATACTGCCCAGGTATACTTCGATTGGCTGTGAGAGACGTCAATCAGAGAGCCCACCCACTCTCCCCATTCTCTTCTGCACCATCCACAATTCAATCACCAATTAACAATCTACAGGATAATAACAAGCTCCCAACATAAACAGAGAATTCAGGGATAGTAGGATCTTCAGGCACTCTGCACCTCCCAGATAATTACAGCTTACCTTCTTATATTCAGGAATGAGCCATCAACAAAACTCAGCCTTAAAATCAGAAGGGAAATACTTCCAGGAAACACACTCAATATCCAACACACAGCTCCAGTCTAACCGTTCAGCACAAAACAGCGGGTAAACAGTTCTCTCAGCTGGATCATCTCACACAGCATAAGGGACATTTCCACCCCTGATTGCCCACAGGATAGTCAGACTGCCTGAAGACTGGTGTGGATATTATGGGATACAATTTGTATAAAAGCTGCTCCTTACCGTCTCCTCAGTCCCTAAAGGAAGTGAACCAGCTCTGGAAAAGGAAAAGGATGTGGAAGAGGAGGGAATGGCAGGGTGTGTGGGCTCTCTGATTGACGTCTGTCACAATCAATCCAAACCTTTTTAAAGCAACATAAAAGTTTCCTGAAACTTGGGAAATTGACCAGTGAAATGAAGGTGACTTTGAGCAGCAAATCAGGTGGAGATTTCAACTTCTCATTATTCCATCTGAATAAATCCAAATTTGTTGCAGCCACTGTAAACATTCGACAGAGATTTCTAATGTGGCAATATCAATGTTCATCCTGAGACCATTTCAAACTGACAACATCAGTGTGGGATGTGTATCCTCGAATGTGTTTGGCAGCATGTCAGAAAAGGAAAACCCCGGCATCCAAGGCAGTGCTGCTGCGACGTTATAACTGACTCAGACACAGCCAGAACTGCAGATGCTGGAGTCAGAGATAACAAAGTGTGGAGCTAGAGGAACACAGCAAGCCAGGCAAAATCAGAGGAGCAGGAAAGTTGACGTTTCGGGTCATGACGCTGATGGGATTAGCATATAGAACAGGGGAAAATGAGAAGGAAGAGCAGAGAAGTAACTGGAAAAGGAGACTGAGCTTGAGGAACCATGTTCCTCTGACTTGTGGAATGATTGCATTCTGAGAACAATATATTGTTCAGGGAGTAACACAATGCCTAGAGGAGTGACTGTTTAGTTGGGGAGTGACTATGATTGGAGACAGATTCCAGAATGACCAATTCTAAGAAAACAAAACAACAGTCATTTAGACTGTTGATCTGTTGAATCAGGAAGCAGAGGATGGGGGAGCCACTGCAAGTGTGATTATGGGGAAAGTGCTGTTGAGGGGGAGGCTCAAAGCAGATGTCAGTGATAGTCAGTGATACAGCTTGTTTCTGATGAAACAGTAGTCTGCCATTGCATAACTTGGAATTATGCTTTTGATCCTCTTTAAGCTATCTGAACAGAGAGCAGCAGCAGCAGTAACACCAATGTGGGGGTGTGACCTTCTCCTTGTCGAACGTTCCTGGGATGAACTCAAAAAAGGCAAATCTGTCAGCACAGGTTAGACAGGTAGATGAATCTTCATTAACTGTTACCTGCACACAAACACAAAAGTCACAGTCTAATGGCAGTCACTCACCTATTGGTTCTGACTTGGGGAATGAGACTTTGATGCAGGAGTGGCAATCGGAATCAGGGAGTAACACCTTGCTCAAGCCATTACCTATATTTAAGGAGTGACTATGACTTGGAAACTGACTTCAGGGCAACCAACTCAGACGAAATAATATTGAAATGAAAAATTCTGCAGATGATAGGATGTCAGGTTCACAGAGTTTCTCAAGTTAGAAAGAGATGCAATTCACCAGTGGACAAATCAGAAAACTAGCTCTAAAAGGAATAGCAAGCAGAAAGCTTCATGAAGGACAGAAATTAGTTGACGACTGTACTAAGAGCAGTACACCTCATAGCTCCATTAACTAGCTCAGGAAGTTAATGGAGGACAGAACCTTCAACACCAGTGAGGGAGATGTATTCGAAACTGGGAGACTCAAACCTTTATACTTTTACTCCATGGTCTTCAGAAAACAACCTGTCACCAGTCACAGAAAACAACTGTAGCTACCTCTTATCTCTCTATAAAAAGTAATCACAGGTTTTCCATTTAGCCAGGTTGATGGAAACCAGGTTTAGATGATAAATGTGTGGAGATTAGTGAACTCTGGCATGAACCCTGCAATTACAATGACATAACATTGCTAAAGGTCCAGGCTACTGCTCACACACTTAACCAGCCTAAATAAATTAATGAATTGATATAGTTTCAACCAGATTGTGTTGGTTAGGTGTATAAGATCAAACACAGCCTTATATGTTATAAACGTATAGACCATTTATCAAGATCCCCGCAAGTCCATTTCTGTTCCACCCTGCATAAGGCATTGTAAACTGTCATGAATACATCATTGCAAATAACTGAAATGCATGCCAAAATTACTGGTTTTGTAATAAATATTTACCACATTTCATTCCCAAACTTAATTTAACATTGGACATCTTTTCAATGCCCTGATTGGTTCACCTTTCAGTACTCTGATGGAATAATCAGTTTGAACCTGTTCTCATTAACACGATGGAGTAATGTATGGTCAATCACTGACTTGACCAAAGTCTATCAGTTCAGGAAATCAGGTCAGAGCAAACAATCACTCAGAGCAAACAATCACTCTGAAGAGGAAGTGGAAATGTTTGTGAGAGAATCATGTGGAAAGGAGATGGTGGTTAATGTTTTGGTACTTGAGGATGGGACTGGCAGTGGCAGGGATAGACCTCTCAGAGTGGCTTGGGCTGATCTGTAGTAATTGCCTGGGAAATCCATAGGAATGGTTTATAAGTCAAGAGGGGTGATCTGTAGATGTCAGTGGGCACAATGTATGGGGTCACTGGATGCAATATTGAGGATAAAACTGCTCAGATAATTTCTTTAGTGCACAACCTCATAAACTGAGATGACAGATCAGAAGAGACAAACTTTATTCTCTCATAAGAATTGAGAAAACTTGTTAAAATTCATTCATAAAACCTCATCATCAGTTAAACCTCAAAAATAAAAATGCATATCAATTCTGAAATTGACCAGAAAACAAAGGACAAAATAATTATTCACATCGAAAATAACAGAATCTGAATATTGCATAACAACAGCTCTCCGTGAGCTGTGTAAGAGTGTGTGTGTCCCCAAGTCCAAAATGTAAAATCCAGAATTCCTTCCTGTTACATTCTGTATCTGGAGACCAAACTAGCCAAGGATTCAGCTCTGATTCCACAGCTCAAATCCCTTACCTTACTGTTGAAATTACCAAGAAAGTCAAAAGGACATATTGTCCCCAAAATCTCATCAACAAATTCTTGGTTATTAATGAGACACTAACACGGGAATATAATTTTTCTGGTGGGATAACAATAGACATTGGACACTGACTATGTCTCTATAAAAGCTGTGTCCATAACTTGCATGTTATGGTGACCATTAAAGCAGATTTCAGTGAAGAACCAGCCATTCAGCAGAGTGTGGCTGCACTGGCTCTTCAAATGAGCATCATTACCTTCCCTTTGCTCCATATCCTTGCATGTTATTTTTACCTACATAATCATGCAATGCCCTCTTGAATACCTCAACTGAACATATCTCCACCAGAGTGCCCTCTCGCCAATGAGTTCACATCCTCCCTATAATGCAGCAACTATACATAATACTCCAGTTGTGGTCTAACAAGCAACTTCTACAACTTCAACATCATCTTCTTGCTCTTAGAGGGATACTGCAGACTTTACTTAATGTTCTCCACCTGCCTGGCCACATTCAATGATCTTTTCACATAAACATCCAGGTCTTTACGGTGTTGCATACCTTTAGAATTGTATCCCTGCTTTATATTCTATTTCAATGTTCTTCCTAACCAATGTGCACAACTTCACACTTCTCTGCTTTGGAACTCCACATCCGCCCACTCCATTAACCTGTCTACGTTGTTTTGGAGTTCTACACTGTCCACTTTATGTACTGAATTTATATTTTTAAATGATAATGTTAAACAAAGATTTCCAGATTAGAGTAAATAACAAACCTTAAACCTAAAAATGAATGTCAGTGGTAAACGTAGGCAACAATAGAAGGTAATTTAACAAAACAAGTAATGGGGCACAGCCAATGAAATCACAACATATAGGATAAGATTAGGTGTATCCTGGCTGGGTGAAGGAGATGTTAACTACACTAAACCATAATCTAGAATGGACAGAAATAGTAGGTACTGCCAATGCTGGAGAATCTGAGATAACACGGTGTGAAGCCGGATGAACACAGCAGACCAAGCAGCATCAGAGGAGCAGGAAAGTTTGACATTTCGGGTCGAGACCCTTCTTCAGAAATGAACAGAGTGCCAGTTTTTTTTATGCTTGTATGAAGTAAGATTGGAATTTGAATAACGAGCTGCTGATGTGACCAAATGAGTGGTATAACATTTTTCTATGTTTCACTTTGGTTTAACTGAGTTGGAGTGCTCCATGCTTTGCTTCAATAAAACAAATGTTAACCTGTACTCTGTCTCCAGTAATTGATTATTAGAAGTAGCAATAACACTTGTCAGACACACAATTCTTCAAAATTTTGTGTCATCTCCAAACTGAATTAAATTGTAACCTGCACACCAAGATCCAGGTCATTAATACTTCAGGAAAAGCAAGGGTCCCAGTATCAAAGATAATGGGAACTGCAGATGCTGGAGAATTCCAAGATAATAAAATGTGAGGCTGGATGAACACAGCAGGACAAGCAGCATCTCAGGAGCACAAAAGCTGACGTTTCGGGCCTAGACCCTTCATCAAGGGTCTAGGCCCGAAACGTCAGCTTTTGTGGTCCTGAGATGCTGCTTGGCCTGCTGTGTTCATCCAGCCTCACATTTTATGGTCCCAGTATCAATCCCTGGGAACTTCACTACAAACCTTCCTCCAGCTTGAAAAATATTTATTGACAGTTACTGCATGCTTTCTATCACTCAGCCAATTTTGTCTCCGCATGGCTACTGTACCTTTGACACCAAAACCGCTAACTTTCCTCACAAGTTTGTCCCACGCACAAAATAACCTAAAAATTTAATTTCTCAACTGTTCCTGTAATTAGTGTTAAATTGTTTGGTAGTGAGACATTAATTTCTCTAATAGAAGAATAAATGGCAACATTTATCAGCTCTGTCCCTAAATCTTGTGAAAACCCAACATCTCCAGAAATATCTCGGACATTTCAGTAAAAACTCACAATTGGTGAGAAATTGTTGGAGAGATTTTCTCTGGAAGTGCCTTCCTGTGTTTGATGGAGTGAGGGACAGGCCAGTTCCTCAAACATTAACTGAATTACAGCCCCAAACCGAGAAAGCTCCCCCTTCACTGAGGTCGTTTAAAACCTCGACGAATACGCAACTCAATTCATCCAAACAGCTCACAATTCCGCTCTGGACTACATTACCCATATTTCATATGGAACCCGCGTTTGCCCAGTGAGGAGCGGGAGAATGGACTCAGGGCCAGACAGCCCGCGATGCCTCACGGGAGTTGTAGTTCTTACCCGCGTCGCAACCGTGAGGGCCCAACGATCGGGAGTTCGAATCTGAGAGCGCGCGAACTCAAATGGCTGTCACGTCGGCAGTGCTGGAATTGGATATGCGCACCTGTAAATGGGAAATCTCTTTCTTTTTCAGGGAAAGTTCAGCTTCCTGTGACGCCTGAAATTATAAACCTACTAATCGAGACAGTATAATAATAATAAGATAATAAAATGTGAGGCTGGATGAACACAGCAGGCCAAGCAGCATCTCAGGAGCACAAAAGCTGACGTTTCGGGCCTAGACCCTTCATCAGAAAAGGGGATGGGGAGAGGGAACTGGAATAAATAGGGAGAGAGGGGGAGGCGGACCGAAGATGGAGAGTAAAGAAGATAGATGGAGAGGGTGTAGGTGGGGAGGTAGGGAGGGGATAGGTCAGTCCAGGGAAGACGGACAGGTCAAGGAGGTGGGATGAGGTTAGTAGGTAGCTGGGGGTGCGGCTTGGGGTGGGAGGAAGGGATGGGTGAGAGGAAGAACCGGTTAGGGAGGCAGAGACAGTTTGGACTGGTTTTGGGATGCAGTGGGTGGGGGGGAAGAGCTGGGCTGGTTGTGTGGTGCAGTGGGGGGAGGGGACGAACTGGGCTGGTTTAGGGATGCAGTGGGGGAAGGGGAGATTTTGAAACTGGTGAAGTCCACATTGATACCATACGGCTGCAGGGTTCCCAGGCGGAATATGAGTTGCTGTTCCTGCAACCTTCGGGTGGCATCATTGTGGCAGTGCAGGAGGCCCATGATGGACATGTCATCAAGAGAATGGGAGGGGGAGTGGAAATGGTTTGCGACTGGGAGGTGCAGTTGTATGTTAAGAACTGAGCGGAGGTGTTCTGCAAAGCGGTCCCCAAGCCTCCGCTTGGTTTCCCCAATGTAGAGGAAGCCGCACCGGGTACAGTGGATGCAGTATACCACATTGGCAGATGTGCAGGTGAACCTCTGCTTAATGTGGAATGTCATCTTGGGGCCTGGGATGGGGGTGAGGGAGGAGGTGTGGGGGCAAGTGTAGCATTTCCTGCGGTTGCAGGGGAAGGTGCCGGGTGTGGTGGGGTTGGAGGGCAGTGTGGAGCGAACAAGGGAGTCACGGAGAGAGTGGTCTCTCCGGAAAGCAGACAGGGGAGGGGATGGAAAAATGTCTTGGGTGGTGGGGTCGGATTGTAAATGGCGGAAGTGTCGGAGGATAATGCGTTGTATCCGGAGGTTGGTAGGGTGGTGTGTGAGAACGAGGGGGATCCTCTTGGGGCGGTTGTGGCGGGGGCGGGGTGTGAGGGATGTGTCGCGGGAGATGCGGGAGACGCGGTCAAGGGCGTTCTCAATCACCGTGGGGGGAAAGTTGCGGTCCTTAAAGAACTTGGACATCTGGGATGTGCGGGAGTGGAATGTCTTATCGTGGGAGCAGATGCGGCGGAGGCGGAGGAATTGGGAATAGGGGATGGAATTTTTGCAGGAGGGTGGGTGGGAGGAGGTGTGTTCTAGGTAGCTGTGGGACACCGACCCGGCACCTTCCCCTGCAACCGCAGGAAATGCGACACTTGTCCCCACACCTCCTCCCTCACCCCCATCCCAGGCCCCAAGATGACATTCCACATTAAGCAGAGGTTCACCTGCACATCTGCCAATGTGGTATACTGCATCCACTGTACCCGGTGCGGCTTCCTCTACATTGGGGAAACCAAGCGGAGGCTTGGGGACCGCTTTGCAGAACACCTCCGCTCAGTTCGTAACAAACAACTGCACCTCCCAGTCGCAAACCATTTCCACTCCCCCTCCCATTCTCTTGATGACATGTCCATCATGGGCCTCCTGCACTGCCACAATGATGCCACCCGAAGGTTGCAGGAACAGCAACTCATATTCCGCCTGGGAACCCTGCAGCCGTATGGTATCAATGTGGACTTCACCAGTTTCAAAATCTCCCCTTCCCCCACTGCATCCCTAAACCAGCCCAGTTCATCCCCTCCCCCCACTGCACCACACAACCAGCCCAGCTCTTCCCCCCCACCCACTGCATCCCAAAACCAGTCCAACCTGTCTCTGCCTCCCTAACCGGTTCTTCCTCTCACCCATCCCTTCCTCCCACCCCAAGCCGCACCCCCAGCTACCTACTAACCTCATCCCACCTCCTTGACCTGTCCGTCTTCCCTGGACTGACCTATCCCCTCCCTACCTCCCCACCTACACCCTCTCCACCTATCTTCTTTACTCTCCATCTTCGGTCCGCCTCCCCCTCTCTCCCTATTTATTCCAGTTCCCTCCCCCCATCCCCCTCTCTGATGAAGGGTCTAGGCCCGAAACGTCAGCTTTTGTGCTCCTGAGATGCTGCTTGGCCTGCTGTGTTCATCCAGCCTCACATTTTATTATCTTGGAATCTCCAGCATCTGCAGTTCCCATTATCTCGTATAATAATAATAAAATGTGATTGGATGAACTCAGCAGGCCCAGCAGCATCTCAGGAGCACAAACTGGCTTTTCTGGCCTAGACCCTTCATCAGAGAGGGGGATGGGGAGAGGGTTCTGGAATAAATAGGGAGAGGCGGACCGAAGATGGAGAGTAAAAAAGATAGGTGGAGAGAGTGTAGGTGGGGAGGTAGGGAGGGGATAGGTCAGTCCAGGGAAGACGGACAGGTCAAGGAGGTGGGATGAGGTTAGTCGGTAGGAAATGGAGGTGCGTCTTGGGGTGGGAGGAAGGGATGGGTGAGAGGAAGAACAGGTTAGGGAGGCAGAGACAGGTTGGACTGGTTTTGGGATGCAGTGGGTGGGGGGGGGAAGAGCTGGGCTGGTTGTGTGGTGCAGTGGGGGGAGGGGACGAACTAGGCTGGTTTAGGGATGCAGTAGGGGAAGGGGAGATTTTGAAGCTGGTGAAGTCCACATTGATACCATTGGGCTGCAGGGTTCCCAGGCGGAATATGAGTTGCTGTTCCTGCGACCTTCAGGTAACATCATTGTAGCACGACAGGAGGCCCATGATGGACATGTCATCTAAAGAATGGGAGGGGGAGTGGAAATGGTTTGCGACTGGGAGGTGGTTGTTTATTGCGAACCGAGCGGAGGTGTTCTGCAAAGCGGTCCCCAAGCCTCCGCTTGGTTTCCCCAATGTAGAGGAAGCCACACCGGGTACAATGGATACAATATACCACATTGGCAGATGTGCAGGTGAACCTCTGTTTAATATGGAAAGTCATCTTGGGGCCTGGAATGGGGGTGAGGGAGGAGGTGTGGGGGCAAGTGTAGCATTTCCTGCGGTTGCAGGGGAAGGTGCCGGATGTGGTGGGGTTGGAGGGCAGTGTGGAGCGAACAAGGGAGTCACGGAGAGAGTGGTCTCTCTGGAAAGCAGACAAGGGTGGGGATGGAAAAGTGTCTTGGGTGGTGGGGTCGGATTGTAGATGGCGGAAGTGTCGGAGGATGATGCGTTGTATCCGGAGGTTGGTGGGGTGGTGTGTGAGAACGAGGGGGATCCTCTTTGGGCAGTTGTGGCGGGGGCGGGGTGTGAGGGATGTGTTGCGGGAAATACGGGAGACGCGGTCAAGGGAGTTCTCGACTACTGTGGGAGGAAAGTTGCGGTCCTTGAAGAACTTGAACATCTGGGATGTGTGGGAGCGGAATACCTCATCGTGCGAGCCGATGCGGCGGAGGCGGAGGAATTGGGAATAGGGGATGGAATTTTTGCAGGAGGGTGGGTGGGAGGTGGTGCACTTTAGGTAGCTGTGGGAGTCGGTGGGCTTGAAATGGACATCAGTTACAAGCTGATTGCCTGAGATGGAGACTGAGAGGTCCAGGAAGGTGAGGGATGTGCTGGAGATGGCCCAGGTGAACTGAAGGTTGGCGTGGGAAGTGTTGGTGAAGTGGATGAACTGTTCGAGCTCCTCTGGGGAGCAAGAGGCGGTGCCGATACAGTCATCAATGTAACGGAGGAGGAGGTGGGGTTTGGGGCCTGTGTAGGTGTGGAAGAGGGACTGTTCCACGTAACCTACAAAGAGGCAGGCATAGCTGGGGCCCATGCGGGTGCCCATGGCCACCCCCTTTGTCTGTAGCAAGTGGGAGGAATCAAAAGAGAAGTTGTTGAGGGTGAGGACAAGTGGAACAGTTTCTTCGATTGAAGGGTAGCTAATGTCACTCAACTTTTTGGAAAAGGAGGTCAAAAGAAAACGGAATTGTTAACCAGCCAGCCTGACGTTGATAGTGGGGGGAAATGCTAGATTCTATGACAGAAGATTTAACAACAAAGCACTTGAACAACAATGACAGCATTGGACAGAGTCATAATGGATTACGACAGGGAAATCATGCTTGACAACCTCCTGGATTTTTCAAGGATGTAATTAGTAGAGTTGATAATGGGGAGCCAGTGGATGTAGTTTACTTGGATTTTCAGAAGATTTTTGATCAGGTTGCACATGAGAGAGAATGGGATTGGGAATGGTGGACTGACATGGACAGAGAAATGGTTGGCAGACAGGAAATAAACAGTTGGAATAAATGGGTCTTTTTCTGAGTGCCAGGCAGTAATTGGGGTGTACCACAGGGATCAGTGGGTGGACTCCAGCTATTCACGATATGATTTGGATAAGGGAATTAAATGTAATATCTCCAAATTTGCAAATGACACAAAACCAGGTAGGAGGGTGAACTGTGAAGAGACGGCAAACATGCGTCATTGTTACAAGTCGAATGTGTGGGCTAATGCACAACAGATTATATATATGGTCATCAAATTTAGGAGCAAAAACAGGAGGACAGATTATTATCTGAATGGTGATAGATTGCAAAAAGGAAATGTGCAATGAGACCTGCATATCCTTGTGTGCACTAGTCACTGAAAATATGCATGCAGGTTCAGCAGGCGGTGAAGAAGGCAAACCATGTTGGTCTTCACACAGAGAATATGAGTGAGGGAGCAGGAATGTCTTGCTGCAACTGTAGAGGGATTTGGTGAGACCATACATGAGGTATGGTGTACAGTTTTGAAATGGTGTTATGGCTAGGGAGGCAGTGCAACAAAAATTTAACAGACTGATTTCTAGAACGGCAGGACTGTTGTATGAAGAGACACTGAATTGGTTAGGACTATTTTCACTGTTAATCAGAAGAATAAGGGGGCTGTAACAGAAATCTATAAAATTCTAACGGGTCTATAATAGGGTAAATGTAGGAAGGATATTCTCAATGACTGGGAGCCCAGAAGCAGGGGTCACAGTCTAAGGATATGGGGTAGGCCACTGAGGACTGAGATGAGGAGAAATTCTTCACCCTGAGAATGGTGAGCCTGTGGAATTCTATGTCACAGCGTTATTGAGGCCAAAACATTAAATTGTTCTCAAGAGTAAGTAAGATAAGTTCTTAGGCTAAAGGGATCAAAGGGTATCAGTGGAAAATGGGAACATGGTACTCAGTTGGATGATCATCCATGATCATATTGAGGGGCAGAACAGGTTTACGTAAATGCAAAGAGAATGATCCTCTCTACGATTAAAAAGAAAGACAAGACTGTTGTGTCTGTGTGGTGCGGGGGAAGTCAAACAGAGATCAGATCTAATGAGATTCTGAAGTTATGCACCTCAAGGCTGAAGTAGAAAATGAGGTGTTGTGCTTCATTGGAACACTGCAGCAGGCCCAGAACAAAAATAATTGCATAAGAGCAAGATGGTTTATTGAAACGGCAAGCAATTGGGAGGCTAGGGTCATTCTTACAGATGGAGCAGGGTTGTTCAACAAAGTGGTCACCTGGTCTGGGTTTGATCTCTCTAATGTAAAGGAAAGCACATTAGAAGCAGAAAATGCAGTAGACTAAATTGAAGGAAGTACATGAAACAACAACATGATAATCCTGGGTCTATAGCCACTTTACCTTTACCTTATTCGGGATACATCAAACTCTGAATTGAAAAAAGAAAGTTGAAAATGACTCAAGCACTTTCCCAGAACATGAAATGAATCTTGGAAGATTGTGAAGTATCACATCATTATTACATCAAGGTTTGATTGGCTGAGGGAACTCAGGTCTGTAGAGACTCAGCCTCTACTCCCTCACCACACTCAGGATAGTAGTCCTCCCAAACAGGACAGAATAAATATTCCCGATGGTATTAGTCAAACATCTGTCACCTGAACAGGATCTGTCCATGATTCACATCCACAACTGAAGCAGTGTCTAATTCTACCCCATATGAACTCCCAAGAGCTGGCTCACTTTACCAACACATACTCTCAAAGCCACCACAAAAATAACACCAGGACAATGATTATTGTAAAACCCCGACCCAAATCACCTCACACATTGCAACAGTCTCACATTCTGATTCATGACCAGTCCATTAACATAGGAAGCTGGTTTTGATGGGCAAGATCCTAGTTATTAGATCAGGTTGGTTTCAATCTCATAAGAAAGTTCTCTGGAATAAACACTTCAAAGGAATGTGGAACACAGTTAGATCTGGTGGCTCCATACAGCTTGTTACATTGTCACTATTATTTACAGTTCTATAGGGTAGTCAGAGGAGTTCAGTGATCAAAACAAATTGAACTGTACAGACACTCACTAACTGCGTGGTCAGCTGGCTTTTTTTCCACTGCTGCCTCAGCTTTAGAATTTGACTGGGAATAATTTGGAGCTGATGTGTGGTGCTGGATTTACCAATCATTCAGGAATTCTTCCATCTTGAACTGAGGTCATTGTCACTGATCACATTTTCAGGAACTTCATGATGACTGAAGTGTGCTTTCAGACATTCTATAATGTCACTGGGAGTCAGTGACATCAGCTGCTCTAACACCCCAATGTCTCAAAAGTAGTCGACTGTGACGAGATAATCAGTTCCAGGGAGAGTGAAAAGGTCTACTGTAAGATTCATTAACGGGGTGTCACAAGTCATGAACAGCTCTCTATCTTGTTTAGTTTGATGTTTATTACAAAGCAATGCACTGGCTGGTGTGGTCCTTCACCTTATTGCTCATGTTTGGTCAGTACAACACTTCTCTTACCTTTTTCAGACTAGACTTGATTCCTTGATGGGTTGTTTTGAATGTGTTTTAGTATCTCTTTTCTCATGTCTTTGGGGATAACAACGCTACTCCCTTTAATGCAATCTGGGGCGATCACTTCATCTCTGTTTGTCCAACAATCTCTTGCAGTCCCAGTGGTGTCCACAATGGTTTCAGTCCATCCTTTCATCACAGCTTCCTGCAACATTCGATGAATTGCATCTCATTGAGTTGTTTGTTTGTTTTGAAGAAGATGCCTATCTGTCAGAGTCAAGGGCTCTGCTGGGTTAATGTTTTCCAGAGTATGTCATGCTGTTGCTTCTTTTTGAATCTGGAATATTTCACAATCTGCACCAGCATCAACTTTGTTCAGATAGAGTACAGCTCTCAATAGCATGTTAGTAGTATATATCTGCTTCCCTTGGTCGCACTTCACTTCCAATTGATAGCTCAACAAAATAGGTAATATGTTTTGCAAACACTGGAACGAATCAAAGTGGTTTGAGAGAGGTCCTGCAAATTGGCTTGTGATCAGACTCCACCGACAATCTCTCTCACAAACAGGCAGCGGTGAAAGCAAAGTCAATATCCAGACTCTCTTTCTCAATCTGTGTGCCATGTTATTCAGTGTGTGTTAACACTGTGAATACAAACCCAACGGGTTGCCCTCACTGCATGGGGGTTACTCCAAGTCCTGTGTCACTGACATCACACTGCAGGGTGGCTCCATTGTTGACATCATAATCCCTCAGCACTGGTGATGTCATCACTAGGTGTTTGATGGGAGTGAAAGCTGCTTCTTGTTCTGTGTCCCAGTCCCACTGAACACCCTGCACTGAGAGACTGAGTACACCGTTACACACTCTGAGGATAGAATGGCAGGAACCTAGCTGGGTAGACTCTGTGTGGGCTCACTAATGTTCCAGAGGTTCCAACAACTGTATGAATCATTTATTACACAGAGTTTCTCTCCTGTTTGAGTGTTAATAAACCAGACATATGCTGACTATGTGAAGGTCTTGTCACACACCTCATCCTGAAATGTTTTTTCTCCTGTGTGAATCAGCTGGTGCTGCAGGAGATCAGGGGAGTGGGTGTTAGCCTTGACACAAACAACTCACTACATGAATCCCATACTGTCTCAGGAGAAATGTTATAAAAATATTTGTCAAAAATCTCACACTTGAACCATTACTCCCCTGTGTGGACCTTCCAATGAAGCAGCAAGTTCGATGACCTTGAAAATGATTTGTCACAAACCTGGCATATGAATGGTCTCTCCCCTGTATGAATCCTTTGATGGAGCAGGAGAGTGGACGAGCTTGAGAACAATTTCTCACAGACCTCACACCTGAATGGCTTCTCTCCTGTGTGAATGTGCTGGTGAACATGGAGGTGTGACAATGTTGAAAATGATTTGTCACACACCTCACAACTGAATGGTTTCTCTCCTGAGTGGAAGCGTTGGTGTATACGAAGATGTGATGACATCGAGAATGATTTGTCACACACCTTGCAGGTGAATGGTTTCTCTCCTGTGTGAATACGTTTATGATTGCGCAGGGTTGATGAAACTGAGAACGATTTATCACACACCTCGCATATGAATGGTTTCTCCCCAGAGTGAACACGTTGATGTACACGAAGGGTAGAAGACTGCGAGAATGATTTGTTACACGTACCACAGGTAAATGGTTTCTCCCCTGTGTGAATCCGTTGGTGTCTGCGGAGGTGCGCTAAGTCTGAGAATGATTTGTCACACACTTCGCATGTGAATGGTTTCTCCCCTGTGTGAATGCGCTGGTGTACATGAAGGGTTGATGACTGGGAGAATGATTTGTCACACACTTTGCACATGAATGGTTTCTGCCCAGTGTGAATTCTCTGGTGCCTTAGGAGATGGGAAGAATCAGCGAAAGCCTTGTCACAAATTTCACACTGGAAGGGTTTCTCCCCTGTGTGAATCATCTGGTGTGTTGGCAAATGGAAGGAGTGGGCGAAAGCCTTCTCACAAACTTCACACCTGAAGGGTTTCTCCCCCGTATGAATCATCTGGTGTCTCAAAAGGGTTGTTGACGTTACAAAATATTTATCACAAACCTCACATTTGAATGGTTTAACTTCCATGGAACTGGCCTTGTATTAAGTGTTTGTAATAGATGCACTTTATGTGTCAGCAGATCCTATGAGTCTGAAGAGCCCTCATCACACACCTCACACTTGAACAGCCTTTCCACTGTAGGAATGAGTTAGTGGTTCATGAGGCTTAATGTCTGAAGCTCTCACCAAACTTGGAGCCACTTACACTTCTTCCCAGCCCCACCCTGACGATCACCCACAGCTGAAACTTCAGAAAGGTTGGTTCTGATAGCAGGCTCCACACCACTGACCAGTTTCAGATCTGATGATATGTCAAAGCTCCCCCAATCCAATTGGTTTCCAGATGATGGTTTCACTGCCCAATCTTCTCTGTGTTGTGCAATGCTGTGAAGGGGCTGGATGTCTTCCCACAGTTGTGCAATTGTTGCTTGGGTGAAAGCCAGGATCTAGCTGTGGAGTCTATCATCTCTGTATTCTCGGGTGTACAAGGTGCAATCCTTCTGTTAAAAAAAGAAAAGGAAACATGATTTCCTACAACTCCCCAATACGTTCTGAATATTGTGGACAACCCGTAACAGGAGAAGGAAGCTCCACGAACACTTCCATTCACAGCCATGCTGGAGCCCAGCACACGACAGCGAGACACAATGTTAAAGTGTTGTCAGGAAAAATTATCAAGTGAATGGTCAAACTACTCCCTCCTGGAGGATCTGGGAGAACTCCACTATCCCACCCCCAGATCATTCTAATCCACCCCACAGTCAAAGAGTCAGGATTGTATGATGAATGATACATTTATAAGACTATTATGTTTAAACTATCTTTCTAGCTTAAGGGGAAACTGAACACTCTAGAAATGAGCGTTTTGTGAGGAAGATATATAACTCTACTTGGCTACCATGGGGACAGGTTGGAAATTGTGAGCAAGATGCAAAGTTATCACACCCAAAAACAAAGGCAAGAGCAGCTGATATTGCCTCTGAGATTATAGACAGAGAGACGGAGAGAGTCAGAGAGGCCAAGGACTGTAGCCAGTGTGGTCACTGGAGAGGAGAGGGTGTCCTTTCTGTGGGCTGCCAGACAGAACGTGGGAGAGGAGATGGTCTCCAGTTGAAGAGACGCATCCTGTGACAAGCTAAAGATTCCAGAATATTCATCCTGGCAAGTCCAGGGAAGGAATCACTAGAAAGCACCTCAATGTTGGCAGTTGGTTCAGTTGACGGTCACTCAGAGTTACAATTCAGTGAAATCAGGAAACGTCAACTGTTGGAAACTGAAAAGTCTGAGATTCATACCACTTTGAAATAATACCTGTCTCCATAGGGATCATAACAATTCTTTAATCAACACAACTGAAAACACATTATCTGGTCATTAGTACACTGCTGTTTACGGGAGCTTGCTGAGCGCACAACGGCTCTCATATTTTGTGCCATGAAACAATAACTACATTTCAAAAGTACTTTGCTGGCTGTAAAATGCTATGTGACACCCTGGTGCTCATGAAAGCTTCTATATAAAAGACCATAACACGTAGGATCAGAAATAGGTCATTCAGCCAATCGTCTCTGTTCCACCATTCAACAAGATCATGGCTGATGATCCTCAACTCCAGTCTCCCCTCTTTTTCCCCATTATCCTCAATTCCCTTACTGATTGAAAAGCTGTCTATCTGAGCCTTGAGTACACTTGATCCAGCCTCAACAATCATCTCCAGTACAGAATCTCACAGATTCACTCACCTCTGAAAAAAGAAATTCCTCCTCATCTCAGTCTTAAATGAGTGACTTCTTATTCTGAGATGAATGCCTTTTCTAGGCTATCACACAAGGGGAAATAACCTCTTCCCATCTATCCTGTCAAGTCCCCTTACAATCCGATATGCTTCAATAAGGTTACCTCTCATTCTTAACTCCATTGAGTACAAGTCAAACTTCTTCAGCCTCTCCTCAAAAAAACAGCTCCTCCATACCCATATCAACCCAAATGAACTTTCTCTACTGTGCCTCAAATGTCAGTATTGTTAGAATCCTTGCTGTTTTCCTTTATTTGCACCATTTTTGGTTTGAAGGTGTGAACTGTGAGCTGAAGGTGACCTTTGGATGATAGGCAGCAACTTGTTTTCTTAAAGAAAGAGAGAACAAATGAACTGACTTTTGTTTATGAGGCCAGGCTGGAGATTGATTGCAGGTTGATTCTTATTCAAAGAATGCTCTAAGATAGACATTTTGATTTTGGAGAGGCATTATGCTCAAAGTGATGGCAGATGTTGAATATTAACTGGGGCCTCACAGAGAGTTATGGGTGTCAACCAATCTAACAAAGAAAATGTTGGAAAAAACAGAAAGAGAAGCCAAACTCCTCATACCCCACTGACCAATTCCCCACCACTGCCCACCTGCACTCACCTCTCACCATCCCACCTACCTTCCCCAGCCCCTCTTCTCTCTATTTATTATTTCCTTCCCCCTACCCCACCCAAACAAGGTTCCCCACCCAAAGCATCAACTTGCCTACTCCTCTGATGCTGCCTGGCCGGCTGTATTCCTCCAGCTCTACACTGTGTTATATCTAACCAAGGTTTGAACTGGTTCTGAACTGTACTATGGATGCCGTAAATTCTGAATGAAAACAAAGTTGCTGGAAAAGCTCAGCAGGTCTGGCAGCATCTGTGAATGAAAAAACAGAGTTAACATTTTGGGTCTGGTGACCCCTCCTCAGAACTGACAGTGGCTGGGAAAACATCAGTATATATGCAGAAAATAGGGAGATGGGTGGATTAGGGAGTAAACGATAGGATAGAGCCCAAAGAGAGGGAAAGACAGTTGGACAGACAAAGGAGTTGCTAACGATCAGGCTGGGAGGGTGAATAGTTGTTCATGGAGACTGTTAGTGACTAACAGCAGGGCGTCTGTAATGGCAAGCTATATGGTAACAAGGCCTGGCATGTGGGGTAGGGGGCTGGGACATGGGAGAGTTTGGGCCCTAAAATTATTGAACTCAATATTAAGTCCAGAGGGCTGTAGGGTCCCCAAGTGAAAAATGAGGTGTTGTTCCTCCAGCTTGCGTTGGGCTTCACTGGAACACTGCAGCAAGCAGAGACAGAGATGTTGGCCAGGGAGCAGGATGGTGTGTTAAAGTGGCAGGCAATTGGTAGTTCAGAGTCTTTTTTTGCAACAGGAACATAGATGTTCTGTGAAGCAGTGACCAAGTCTATGCTTCATTTTCCCAATGTAGAAGAAACCACGCTGCGAGCAGCAAAAGCAGTAGCCTAGATGCTGGGAAGTGCAGGTGAAGTGTTGCTTCACCTGGAAGGTATGTTTGGGCCCTTGGATACTGGGGAGAGAAGAGGTAAATGGGCAGGTGTTGCACCTTCGCCGGTTACGGGGAAGGTGCCGTGGGGCTGTGGGGAGGTGTTGGGGGTGAAGGAAGTGTGGACCAGGGTGTCCCGGGGGGAACGGTCCCTGCAGAAGGCGGACAAGAGAGGGGTGGGGAATATGTGTCTGGTGGTGGCATCTCGCTGGAGGTGGCAGAAATGGCATCTGATGATCTTCTGGATGTGGATGCTGGTGGGATGGTAGGTGAGAATAAGGGGAACCCTCTCGCTGTTGCAGGAGGGAAGAGAAGGGGTGAGGGTGGAAATGCGGGACATGGGTCAGACCTGATTGAGGGCCCTGTCAACAATGGAGATGGGAAATCCTCGGTTGAGGAAGAAGGTGGACATTTCGGAGGCCCCCTTGTCAAAGTTGGCCTCATCTGAACAAATGCGATGGAGATAGAGGAACTCAGAGAATGGGATGGAGTCTTTACAGGAAGCCAGGTGTGAGGATGTATAGTCCAGATAGCTGTGGGAGTCAGTGGGTTTGTAATGGATATTTCTGGCCAGTCTATCCTCAGAAAAGGAAACAGAAATGTTGAGGAAGGGAAGGGAGGAGTCAGAGATACACCAGGTGAATGTGATGGCAGGATGGAAATTGGAGGCAAAACTGATTAAGTTTTCCAATTCCAGACGTGAGCCTGGAAGCAGCATCAATGATATCATCCATGTATTGGAGAAAGAGTTATGGGTGGGGGCCAGAATAGGACTGGAACAAGAAAAGTTCCACATACCCCATGAAGAGACAGGCAAAACTTGGGCCCACGCAGGTACCCATGGCAGCCCCTCTTACCTTAAGAAAATGACAGGAGTTGAAGGAGATGTTGTTGAGGGCGAGGACAAGCTCGGCCAAGCAGAGGGGGGTGGTGGTGGGCGGGGATGGTTCAGGTCTTTGCTCTGGTTCTGAACTGTGTTTTTTTTTGTCAGGAGGATCGCAGGGCCATGGTATGATTGCTCCCTGGTTATCCACCTATTTTCAACATATTGAAAGTTTGGAGAATAGGATCTCACTTATAAGAAGTAAATGACTATTTCTGAGGGCATACTAGAAATTATTTGCCTGCATGAGTCTCATCCAAAAACCATGTGCCTATGATATTACAATCGTGGAAACAGCTTAAGTGAACAGACCATCTACATCTCACTTCTTTTTCTTCTGATTTATCTTTGTTTCTCTGTGGGTGGGAGCAGAATCAAAGAAGATTGAATTTATATCATAGACATTAATTAGAGTTCCTCGTTATTTAACTTTGCTCAGTTTCAATAAATTGTTAATGTTTTGTTTAAGCTATAAACCTGGTGTCTGGTATTGACTATTCACAAAAACAGACTGATACTGGTTATTCACAGAGTCTGTTTAGAAACCATTGGGGTCAATTTTGAATGTCTTTGCATGTTTAATTTTACTGTGATTTGACAGTCTATCTTTGTGTCATAACAGTATATCTTCCCTTTGATAAGGGGCCCAAAACTGTTCACATTATTTCAGCTGCGGTGTAACTAATGTCGTGTATAGTTTCAGCAAAACCTCCCTGCTTTGATGCTCCATTTGCCTTTGAAATGAAGCCAATATTCCACTTCCATTCCCTATTATCCAATGAACTTGGATGCCAGCTTATTGTGATTCATGCACAAGGGCTCTAAAATCACTCTGTAGCTTGACAAACACAGGAGAGACAGGGTTTCGGCACAAAATGTTGACTTTCCTGCTCCTCCAATACTGTCTGACCTGCTGTGTTTGTCCAGCTCCACAGTTATCGACTCTGGCTTGTAGCATCTGCAGTCCTTATTGTCTCCTCATTCTGGAGCTTTCCACTTTCTTTCTCCCTTTAAATAATTCAGCTCTCGTGTTCTTTAGCCACTTTAGTTTCCTCCAAGAGATGAAATCCATTCCACCCTAACAATTTTTGAGTCATGTATTAAACTCTTTGATTTTATTTATCCAGCACCACTTGCAAGAACCTCATCACTTTTGGACAATTCTAGGGACAGAGGACCCTCGATATTCACTCCCTTGGGCCCTCATGCCAGCTTCTTTGCCTGCACACACATCACACTGTGGGTTTCAATGTGACTCTGTCATTTAACTCAGTGCAGGCTAGCTTCTCCATCCATACCTTTGTATCAACTCTCACTTACTTTTCATTCCAGAGTTGCATCTGGTAGTAAACCCTTAGTAAAAGCAGCTCTGTGCCCCTTTAGTCAGTAACACTTTTGGCCTTGGTCTCACTCTGCTACAATCTAACACTGACTGGGCTCTTTGCTAGCCCAAGGCAAATTTTTCTGATATTTTGTTTTCTAAAGAGATCACTGCGATAGGAAGAACAAAGTATGGTCCATTGTCTAATAACCAGCTCCTGACACACACAGAACTCAACAACAGGAAATCAGTAAGAATCCGCAGACACTCTGCACCTCCAGATAATGACTCCTCACCTCCTCATATTCAGGAATAAGCCATCAACAAAACTCAGGCTGGAAATCAGGAGGGAAATGTTTCCAATAAACACACTCAATATCCAACACACAGCTCCAGTCAAACAGTTCAGCACAAAGCACCGAGTAAACAGCTCTCTCAGCTGGATCTTCTCACACAGCATAAGGGACATTTCCACCCCTGATTACCCACAGGACAGTCAGACTGCCTGAAGATTGGTGTGGATATTATGGGATACAATTTGTATAAAAGCTGCTCCTTCACTCACCATCTCCTCACTTGGTTTTCAGTCCCTATAGGAAGTGAACCAGCTCTGGAAGAGGAAGAGGAGAGAATGGGCAGAGTGGGTGGGCTCTCTGATTGACGTCTCTCACAGTCAATCCAAATATTTCTGCAGCAACATGAGTTTCTGAAGCTTGTGAAACTGACCAGTGAAATAGAGGTGACTTTGAGCAGCAGATCAGGTGGAGATTTAAACTTGTCACTGTCCCATCTGAATAAAACCTCCCTTATTGCAGCTGCTCTCAGTTCCCCTGGTAAATGTTTGACAGAGATTTCTAGTGTGGGAATAGCATTCTTCATCCTCAGAGACTTTCAAACTGACATCAGCGAGGGATGAGTATCCTCAGATGTGTTTGACAGCCGATCAGAAGAGGAAGAGGGAAAGCATCCAAAGCAGTAGATCACAACAGGGAGGGACGCAGACGTGATAAATTGTGAATTGATTGACTCTGTGCTTGGGTGGCTCAGTGGTTAGCACTGCAGCCTCACAGCGCCAGGGACCTGGGTTCGATCCCAGCCTTGGGTGACTATCTGTGTAGAGTTTGCACATTCTCCCCGTGTCTGTGTGGGTTTCCTCCCACAGTCCAAAGATATGCAGGCTAGGTGGACCGGCCGTGCTAAATTGCCCGGCGTTCAGGGGTGTGTGGGTTATAAGGGAACGGGGCCTGGGTGGGATGCTTCAAGGGGCGGTGTGGACTTGTTGGGCCGAAGGGCCTGTTTCCACACTGTAGGTAATATAATCTAATCTGATTAATTGGGGCAGAGACATGATTACAATAAATTAAATATAAGGTGGTGCTGAGACAAACCGAACAGCTGGATTTACATGACAGATATAAGAGTCACATTCTGAGGGTCTAACCAAAGTAACAAGTAATCCAAAACTGTACAAACTAATTAATGTAGAAAGATCATAACAAGTCATCAAGATGATGGTGTCAAAAATAGGACGGTCAGGAATATTTTACAAACACAGAACAGTATGCTGGGGTTACATGTAGCAGGTCATGAACCCAAGATCACAGTTGAGGCCATCCTCATGGGTACAGAACTTGGCTATCAGTTTCAGCTCAGTGATTCTGCATTGCTATGTATCTCAAAGGATGCCTACCTGAAGATCATAGGCTGACTGTCCTTGAAGGCTGAAAAGTTCCCTGACTGGGAGGGAACATTCCTGACTGGACAGTGTTGTGTGGTGTTCATTCATCCATTGTCATACAGTCTGCATAGTCTCGCCAATATACCATGCATTGGGGCATCCTTGCTAGTGAGACAACCAACAAACCAGAATAGTCAGCAGACAGATCCTTATTGCAGCAACCAAAGAAGAAAGACTCAAATTGGACCGCTCTGGAAGGCTGCTGCCCTAGGCTCGACATGTACGCTCAAGCCATCAGGAGATACGAATAATGCACTTCACCAGCTGTGTTCACAAGATTGCACAAAACATCACCCAAGTACAATGCAATACCATCCATGCTCTCAAGACCAATCACAACATTGTTGTCAAACCAGCAGACAAAGGAGAAGCCATCATCATACAGAATAGAATGGACTACTGCCAAGAAGAATACTGACAACAGAACAACCAGGAACACTACAGACAAATACCAGTCAATCCGACCAAAGAACACACCCATCAACTCACCAGACTGATCAAGACCTTTGATCCAGACCTTCAGAGTATCCTATGCACTCTCATCCCACATATTTCTTGCATAGGAGACTTCTACTATCTTCCAAAGATACACAAAGCCAACATACCTGGACATCCCATTGTATAAGGCAACAGGACCCTATGTGAGAACCTCTCTGGCTATGTCAAGGGCATCTTGAAACCCATTGTACAAGAAACCCCAGCTTTGGTCTCGACACTGTGACTTCTTACAGAAACTTATCACCCACGGACCATTGCTCGTCACAGTGGTCATTTCAGAACTCTACACCAACATCCCCAACAACAATGGCAATGCTGCAACAGCCTCAGTACTCAACATCAATACATCAGTACTCAACATCAATACAAATGTGTACCCCAATACCCCATCATTTCCATGTACAAGTTTGATCATGACTTCTTTGCTGCACAAGACCTCCAACCAATGCTATACACCAGATATATTGACAGCATTTTCTTCTTCTGGACTCAAGGTGAGGAATCACTGAAAAGACTACACAATGATATCAACAAGTTTCATCCCACCATCAAACTTACAATGGACTACTCTTCAAAATCAGTCTCGTTCTTGGATACATTCATGTCCATCAAGGACGGACACCTCAGTACCTCACTCTACTGTAAGCTCATTGATAGTCTCATGATCAAAAACAAAGTTGCCGGAAAAACGCTCCGCAGGTCTGGCAGCATCTATGAAGGAAAAATCAGAGTTAATGTTTCGGGTCCGGTGATCCTTCCACAGAACTGATAATCTCATGATGCTGCACTTTGCTAGCTTCCATCCTAACCATGTTAAAGAAGCCCAACGGACAAGCCTTGTTTATACACAGGATCTTCTCAGACAAGGAGGAACACAACAGACACCTAAAGATGCTAAAAGATGCCCCCATAAGAACAGTATACGATGCTCAACGCATTGATCACTAGTTCCGACATGGTACAGCTAAAATCCTCAATGGCCTCCTCAGAAAACAGACATAAGACACGACCGATAGAGTACCCTTCGTCATCCAGTACTTTCCCAGAGTGGAGGAACCATGCCATATTCTGTGCAGCCTTTAACATGTCATCAATGATGACGAATATCTCACCAAGATCATCCCTACAGCCTCATTTCTCACCTTCAAACAACACACCAACCTTAAACAGACCATCGCTCACACTATCCAGCCTTCAGGACAACATCAACTTCAAAATGACACAACCCTGCCATGGCAAACACTGTAAGACCTGCCAGATGATTGACACAGATTCTATTATCACATGTGGGAACAACACCCACCCACAAATGGTGGATATTCATGTGACTTGGCCAGTGCTGCAGGCAAGGATGCCCTGAGACATTGGTGAGACCATGCAGATGCTATGACAATGGATGAATGGACACCATGCAACAATTACCAGACAAGAATGTTCCCTCAGGGACACTTCAGTGGTCAAGGACATTCAGTCTCTGATCTGCGGGTAAGTAACCTCCAAGGCAACCTTTGAGATATACAACAGTGCAGAATCACTGAGCAGAAATTGATAGCCAAGTTCCATACCCATGAAGACAGTCTCAACCATGATCTCGCTATATGTGATCCCGCCGCAGTTCTGTATTTGTATAATCTTCCTTACTGTCCTGATTTGACACCATCACCCTGATAACTTGTTATGATCTCTCTACTTTAATTAGTTGTTTAGTTTTGGATCACTTGTTACTTTGGTTAGACCCTCAGCATGCAACTCTAATACCTGTCATGTTATTCCAGTCATGTGGCTTGTCTCCGGCACCACCTTATTTTTGATGTTTTGTAATTATCTCTCTCTCAATTAATCAGATTACAGATCATCTCTTGATTTATTAACTGTTGACAGTTTACTTACATTATTTGATACTTTTGATCACCTGCAGAGTTATTATTCAGCCTATTCACACTCCACTCATGCTATTTGAATGATCTTTTGATCTCTCTGCCTAAAAATTCTGTGCCTGTGTGTTTTTCTTCACTCTACCTGATGAAGGAGTAGCAGTCAGAAAGCTTGTGATTTCAAATAAACCTGTAGGAATATAACCTGATGTCATGTGATTTCAAACAATTCCAATAACTTTAGAGAGTAGAGGGAGGTTGGAAATGTGGCAATAGGTTGGAAAGACAAATGGCTAAAATATTAGTGATAATGGGAACTGCAGATGCTGTTGAATCCAAGATAACAAAGTGAGGAGCTGGATGAACACAGCAGGCCAAGCAGCATCTCAGGAGCACAAAAGCTGACATTTCGGGCCTAGACCCTTCATCAGAGAGGGGGATGGGGAGAGGGAACTGGAATAAATAGGGAGAGAGGGGGAGGCAGACCGAAGATGGAGAGAAAACAAGACAGGTAGAGAGGAGAGTATAGATGAGGAGGTAGGGAGGGGATAGGTCAGTCCAGGGAAGACAGACAGGTCAAGGAGGCAGGGTGAGGTGGTAGGTAGGAAATGGAGGTGTGGCTAGTTCTTCCCCTCCCCCCACTGCATCCCAAAACCAGCCCAGCCTGTCTCCGCTTCCCTAACCTGTTCTTCCTCTCACCCATTCCTTCCTCCCACCTCAAGCCGCACCTCCATTTCCTACCTACCACCTCATCCCGCCTCCTTGACCTGTCCATCTTCCCTGGACTGACCTATCCCCTCCCTACCTCCTCACCTATACTCTCCTCTCTACCTATCTTCTTTTCTCTCAATCTTCGGTCCGCCTCCCCCTCTCTCCCTATTTATTCCAGTTCCCTCTCCCCATCCCCCTCTCTGATGAAGGGTCTAGGCCCGAAACATCAGCTTTTGTGCTCCTGATATGCTGCTTGGCCTGCTGTGTTCATCCAGCTTCACACTTTGTTATCTTGGCTGAAATATTAGTTTCTTTGAGGCGTGTTAACAGCAGAATTACTTGTTAAAGGGACAATATCAGAGAAAGAGAACCACGAGTAATATAGACAAATATAGGGGCCAGGAAGGGATGTTGGGTAGTCGGCTGTCTTGTGAGAATGGGGTCGAGGACCAGAAGGTGGGTCTCATAGAGAAAATGAGGTCAGAGTGGGCCTGAGGAGAGACAGGAGGGAAACCAGAGAAAGACATGAGTTTTAATATAGGCTGGGGATGGAGCAGTGCATTACTGGAAGTTTGTCCAGGTTGGCTAGTGGAAAAGAGAAGTGGCAGAGGCAGTTGAAGGTATTGTTTCAATCTGATTGCTCTGAGCAGGCAGCTCAATAACCAGAAAGCAATGATTTAATGTCATTAATGTCAAGATCAGCGGGGAGTTAAGAAGTAGTTTTTTACCCAGAGGGTCAAGTAGATCTGGAATTCCTACTGCCTGAAAGGGTGATCGAGGCAGAAACCTCTCATTACATTTTTTAAAAAACTCTGATAAGATCTGGAAGGGGTAAAATGTCCAATTTTAAAATGGGGATGAAATAACTTCTCCACATTTGACACTGTCACATCAACTACTCTCAGAGAAGGTCCAGCATGAGTCAGATATGGAGTTGGATCAACCTGGGTCACTCACATCCAGAACAGGATGAAGACTCTCCTGCCTTAGTCGCTTATAAACTCCTTTATCACTGACCTGGACATTATCATATGGAGGGCGTGGGAACAGGACTTTTGGTAAATAGGGAGGCCTCCCAAGACATCTAGTGTTGGGAGAAGGTACTGCAGTTCCTCTTGCTGCGTATTTGAAGAAAATCCAGACACGGTGGTAGTATCAGAGATAGCAGGAACTGCAGATGCTGGAGAATCTGACATAACAAGGTGTAGAGCTGGATGAACACAGCAGGCCAAGCAGCATCAGAAGAGCAGCAAGGCTCTCCTCTGTTGCTGCTCAGTCTGCTGTGTTCATCCAGCTCTACACCTTGTAATTAATATTGCAAAGTATCCATTGTATGTGGGGGACGCCTGTTTTTCCAGAAGTTTCCTTGTTAATTCCCACTCAGTTTCAGTAATTTCTCTACCCCAAATTAATGGTGCCCTCCTTAACGTTGCTGTCTCACTGGGCCATATTCCTGTCATCCTTATCCTGGCGTCACAGACAAGGCCAACTCTGATCACTAACCCTAACCATCATCCCACTTTCACATTCCAGCTCTGTCTGCCTCTGTAGTCCTACTTGGAAAAAATAACTATTCCCCAATTCTCTGACAACCTCACTTAAAAAAAGTTCAGTCTTTGCCCCTCCACTCACCAGAAAGTTTTTACAATGACTTATTTACTCTACCCCACCCTCACCTCCATGTGTAATCCCCAATCAGTCTATTCCCCTGTCTAGTGTGGTTTATTTTACAATATCTTCATTTCTTCTGATTAAAACCTGCATCATTCTGTGCTTATGTTTCAATTACAAACCACCTCATTAAAACCAAAATAAGACAAAAGATTATTTATCAAGCTTGATTACTAGTATAGGTGATAGTATGGTTGATGTAGTTTATATATGTCTCAGCAAGGTCTTTGAGAAGATCCTACAGTGGAAAGTGATAAAGTTGATTATAGCTCATGTGATCTAGGATGACTTGACAAGTTGGATCCAAAATTGGCTTAATGGCAGAAGTCAGAGGGTGGTGGTGGAAGGCTATTTCTGTGACTATAGCTGGTGAGCAGTGGTATGCCAAAGGGATCAGTACTGGGTCTTTTATTGTTTGTGATATTCATAAATGACATAGGTGAGACTGTTGGGGGGCAGCAGTGATAAGTAAGCTTGAGGACGACACATAGATTGGCCGGGTTTTTGACAGTGAGGAGAAATGTTTTAGGTTACGGGAGAATATAGCTGATCTCTCCTTCCAGTCAGATCTTTAACAGATGGAATTTACCCTGATAAGTGTGAAGTAATGAACTTTGGAAGAAATAACTTGGGAGTACTCAACAAATGGCAGGACACTAGGAAGCTCAGAGGAACAGAGAGATTGTAGGGTACAGATTCTGGAAGTTGGCCAGACAGGCTAATAAGTAGTTAAGAAAGCTTACAGGCCATTTATCTTTATCAGTTGAGGCATAGATTATAAGAGCAGGAAGGTTCTTTTGGAGTTCTACAGAACTTTGGTTAGGCCACAGCTATAGTACTGTACTGGTCACCACATGATAGGAAGGATATGATTGCACTGTAGGGGGTGCAGAGGAAATTCACCAGGATGTCACCAAGGATGGAGCACATAAGTTAGGAAGAGAGGCTGGATAAGTATGAGTTATTTTCTAGTGGAAGCAAGACCTGATTGGGTATATAGGATTATCAGCGGCATGGATGGAGTGAATAGGAAGTAGCCATTCCCCACAATGACAAGGGAGCACACATTCAAGTTGAAGGGCAGGATGTTTAGAAAGGGCTTGACAAAACCTTCTTTATAATGTAGAGACAGTGGTACTTGGATTAGTACTTGAAGTATCATAAAATTCAAGGCTATGGTCCAACTGCTGGAAAGTGGGACTGGTGTAGATTTAGTGTATATTTGATGGCACAGACTTGATTAAGGGCCTCTTCTGTACTGTATGATTCTCTGATTCTATGTTTCATTCTGGGGTCTGACTTTTCATTATATCACAGGTGCCATGATTCGAATCTAAGTGTATATTTTCATTCAATGATATTTACAAAGTTGGCAGTTGGTAAAACATCCATCAGATTACTGTGTGAGGAATAGCTGGATTTTAAAATTAGCAGTTGCAGGTTTCCAATGATTTATGTTAATCAAACTATGTGTGATTTAGGCATTAGACATCAGACCCCAATGCAGTCAAGCATGACAAACAGAACTGTACTATGTACTGCAGAAATGATAGCTATCCTCTTCAGTTCCAAAGAGAATTGGATTATTTTCTGGGAAGGAAGAACGTGTTAGGTCATGACAACATGAGGGTGGCGGACAACCGGAAACTCGTAGATGTAGTACATCTGGATTTCCAGAAAGCATTCAATAAAGTGCTGCACAAAAGGCTACTGCATAAGATAAAGATACTTGGTGTTATGGGTAATGTATTAGCATGGATTGAAGATTGGTTAACTAAGAATGCAAGGTATGGGATAAGTGGTTGCTTTTCAGGTTGGCGATCTGTGGTTAGTGGTATGCCTTAGGAATCAGTGTTGGGACCGCAATTGCTTACAATTTACATAGATGATTTAGAGTTGGGACCAAGTGTAGTGTGTGAAAGTTTGCAGACAACACTAAAATGAGTGGTAAAGCAAAGTGTGCAGAGGACATTGAACGTCTGCAGAGAGATATAGATAGGTGAAGTGAGTGTGCTGGCGTCTGGCAGATGGAATACAATGTTTTTAACTGTGAGTTCATGCATTTTGGTAGGAATGATACCAAAATGGACTATCATTTAAATGGTGAAAAATTGCAGCATGCTGCTGTGCAAAGGATCTTGGGTGGGTGAAATGAATCACAAAAAGTTGGCTTACAGGTTCAGCAAGTAATCAAGAAGGCACATAGAATTCATTGCTAGAGGGATGGCATTTACAAATAGGGAGGATATGCTGCAGGTGAGGCCACAGCTGGAGTACTGTGTACAGTTTTGGTCTCCTTACTAGAGAAAGGATGTCCTGGCACACCAGGAGGTGCAGATCAGGCACACTTGGTGAATTCTAGAATTGAGAAAGTCGCCTTATGAGGAGAGATTGAGTAGACTGAGGCTATATTCATTGGAATTTAGAAGAATGGGGTTGGTTTATAGAAATATATATGATGTAGGTAGTAGATAGAAGATGGGAAGTTGTTTCCACTGGCAAGTGAAACTAGAACTAGGGGGCATAGCCTCAAAATTAGGGGGAGCAGATTTAGGACTGAATTGAGGAGAAACTTCTTCACCCAAAGGGCTGTGGATCTATGAACTTCCCTGCTTGATGAAGCAGTTGAGGCTACCTCATTGAAAGCTTTCAAAGCAAATATAGATAGATTTTTGAACAGGAAGGCAATTAAGGGTTAGGGTGGGCGGGGCTGAGTCAAGGAAAAAGGTTGATTGTATTTAATGGCAGAGAAAGCTCAATGGGCCAATTTCTCATGTTCTTATGTCAAGGGGAGAACAAAACTGAGTGGTACAAGGAATTTATTCTTTCGAGGGCCAAGATCCTGGATTTTACACAAATGGCTTAATGGCCTCTTTTTATACTGAAGCAGGAGCAGGGAGATGAAGGTTGTGAGACGATGAAGATGATGACATGAAGCGAGAAGGAAACCATAGTGAGCAGGTTTCAGAGCCAAAGAACTGGGCGAAAAGAAGGGTTCTGCGATCCGGGACTTGCCATCAGAGGCCTCGGTTTACAGGAGCGCTCCCCAAATGCCAGCACCGCCCACGTGACAGACGCCGCCCGCGACCGCACGCTCTCAGATTTGAATTCCCACTCAGGGCGCCAACTGCCGCAGCGTGTGCCAGAACTACAACTCCCGTCAAGTAACACGCTCCTTTGATTCCACACAGTATTCCTATAATGCGCAGGCGCGGTCCCCACGTGCAGCATGGGTAATGTAGTTCGGAGCGGGATTGTGCAGGGTTTGGGTGAATTGAGCTGAGTGTCTGTGGTAGTTTTAAACGACCTTAGTGAAGGGGGAGCTTCCTGGGTTTGGGGCTGTAATTCAGTTAATGTTTGAGGAACTGGCCTGTCCCTCTCTCCATCAAACACAGGAAGGCACTTCCAGAGAAAATCTCTCCAACAATTTCTCACCAAATGTGAGTTTTTACTGCAATATCCAAGATATTTCTGGAGATGTTGGGTTTTCACAAGATTTAGGGACAGAGCTGATAAATGTTGACATCTATTCTTCTATTAGAGAAATTAATGTCTCACTATAAAATATTTTAACACTAATTACAAGAACATTCTGTGAGAAAGGAGTTGAAATTTTGGATTATTTTATGAAACCCGCTCTAATGGTCAGTGTGATGTGGAAGTTGTGGACACAGCTTTTGTAGAGAAAATGTCAGTGTCCAACGTCTATTGTTGTCCCATCAGATAAATTACATCCCCATGTTAGTGGCTCATTAAAAACCAACAATCTGTTGATGATGTTTTCTGGTCAATATGTCCTTTTGACTATCTTGGTAATTTCAGCAGCAAGGTGAGGGGCTCGAGCTGCAGGCTCGGAGCTGAATCCCTGGTTGGTTTGGTCTCCAGGTACAGAGCATGGCAGGGAGGAGTGCACCACAATCCTGGATTTTACATCTCGGACTTGTGGAGGTTATTCACACTCTAACACAGCTCATTGGAGAACTATTGTTGTGTATTATTCAGGGTCTGGTATTTTCAATGTGGGTAATTATTTTTGTTTGATGATTTTAGGTCAATTTCTCAGAATCCAGTAACTTTATCATAGTTGGAGTTCCTGAAATGGTGAGTCTGAAATGTTTTGAAATCTAAGTGTAAATTTAATGATGTTTGATGCTCTGGCAGCATTTCAAGAAGACAGCTCATCCCCAACTCCTCAATGGTAACCAGAGATGGGCAATAAGTGCTGCTTCAGCAAGTGACACCCACATCTCATGAGCAAATAAAATACACTCAATTCATCTGAAGCAGAGATCCGTGTCGAATCATACACATCACTCAAGTAAATCACAGACCCACATGTTCTTTTTAATGTCAAAAATGTATATATTCATAAAATACTTCTTTATATACACACAGTCACTAATGCAGTACAGTTCTGTATAACCTTACACATGGGGAATGAACAAACATTCCAACAAACCCAAAGATATATTTTACTTACGTAGGATACTATTTACTTATATTTGAGGTACTGGGAGGGCTCAAAAACTGAATGGGCCTTAGATGGTGGTCTTTTCCTGCTGTGCCTTGGTGGCTGCTGCCCCAAGCTTTAATGCATTCCTCAGCATGTAGTCCTGGACACTGGAACGTGCAAAACTCTGTCGAGATCAACTCTTTGCACTGGTAAACCAACGAGTTTTGGGCAGACCAAAGAGCATCAGGTCACCATCAATGTTTCACTCAATGTGCATCCCAGGAAACAGACCTTAGAGCACAGAGTCATGAGTCACAGAGCTACTCAGGATGAACCACAACAAAAACCGTGTACATGGTCCGTTTCTGACCTTCAGATGACGTGGACGATGGCTCGGGTGACTGCACCGATGCAGGTTTGGGGAATGGGCCAGACCTGTGCCATGTACAATGCCACTGATGACCAGGTGTTACCTGCAATGGAGAGGCAGCGGCACTTCCCAAAGCCCAATTTCTGCCTCCCCTTAGTGATACAATCCTCTCACTCTTTTTCACATGCCCTGTCCCCTCTGAACCACCTTCCCTCTGTCCTGATGGTGACGGGAAATGACTGGTCCAGCCTCTCTGGCTTGCTATCATCTAAAACCTCCGCGATAGTGGACAGGAATGACTGGGAGCCCACGCTGTCTATGGGCTTTGTGTCATACAGTCTGGCATTAGAGGATTCGCAAATCCTCAGGATGTCAGACTGAGATGACGTTACCAAGCCATCTTCTTCCTTCAGGCTGGTGAGCACAGAACTCTCCTTGTGCTCTTGTTACTTCTTCCAGAAACTGCACATCTCATCCTGCTCCATAATATGGACCCTGGACTGGAAAATTATCTTGGAGAGCTCAAAGGCAAAGACCGAGGCTTACTGGTTCTTCACCTCCTGGAGATCCTCCTTGACACAGACACCCATCATCTACAGCAGGATTTGGATGGTTTTCCCTGTCTCTCATTCTCACCCTCTGAAAATCTTTGAGAATAAAGAACCTCTTGATGTTTCCTTTGACTGTTTCCCTCTAGTCCACTGAAGAATCAAGAGGGGCTTCATGGTTCTCCAACCTGTGTAATCTCTTTTGAGATTCTCAATGTATTCTGGGGTCAGCAGGTTCACATTCAGCTTCCATGTTCCCGTGCTAGCCTGTTGATCATCCTGTAAGTGACAGTCAGTCAGATGGAGGCAACATTCAAAAACATGCTGTATAATTTTTTAAACTCCCTACCATCTCCTTTTCCCTGACTGTCTCACAAACGTTTCCCCTGCCCCTTCAGAATGATTGTTTCCTCTAGGCTGATTTCCTGAACTGATACACTTTGGTCAAGCCAGTGATTTCTTTTGACCCTCCAATACTCCATCTCATGCAAAAAAACATGTTCAAACTGATGTGACGTGAGCTGCACCACATCCCTAGAATCCCTGATTATATAATCAGATCGTTCTGACCAAGTAACCAATCTATACACTGATAGATGAACCACTCAGTGCAGTGAAAAGATGTCCAATGTCAAAGTGAGTTTGGGAATGAAGTGTGGTCACTATTTATTACAAAACCAATCAATGACACAGAACACTTTGGGAAATAAAACTGTCAAATTCTTATTGCTTTTTTTTGGGAAATATAATTTGAATAATCGAGGGCATTCATTTCTGCAGTTTGCACAAGACATTCTGAAATATTGTGAAGATGTTTAAAAGGTTTCCATCACATTTATCTCAGTGCATAAAAGCTTTTGTAACTAGATATTTATCTATGAATTAACTTGTTCAATATAATTTTATTCAACAGTTTTTTCATAGAATCCCTAAAGTGTGGAAACAGGCCATTCAGTCCAACAAGTCCACACCGACCCTCCGAAAAGCACCCCACCCAGACCCATCCCCTACCTTGTCCCTCTAATGCTGCATTTCCCATGGTTGACACACCTAACTTATACATTCCTGGAACCAATGGGTAATTTAGCATGGCCAGTCCTCCTAATTTGCACATCTTTGGACTGTGGAGGAAGTTGGAGCGCATGCAAACTCCATACAGGCAGTTGCCTGAGGGTGGAAACAAACCCGGCCCCCTGGTGCTATGAGGCATCAGTGCTAACTACTGAGCCACTGCGCTGCTCTCTGAAGTAGAATTTGCTTTTAAATTAGTTTAGATCTTTTTTTTGGTTCCAGGCATGTCACAAATGCAATCACTGGTTTCTCTTTCCACCATCCTTGCCTGAACAAGGCAAAAGCAGTTCACTTACACCCATGTCAACAAAATGTGAGGCTGGACGAACACAGCAGGCCAAGCAGCATCCCGGGAGCACATCCCAGGATGCTGCTTGGCCTGCTGTGTTCGTCCAGCCTCACATTTTGTTGTCTTGGATTCTCCAGCATCTGCAGTTCCCATTGTCACTTACACCCATGTTTTTGGATTGTAGTCAGATCATGCATATTTGGAAAGCTTTGTGGATCCATTAATCCACTAATAGTGCATTTCTCATCCTGATTTGGCTGTACTAATACCTGGGTACTAAAACCATTAGAAGAGTCCCAACTGGATAGGTTACATGGCTGTTCCTAAAATGGACACAAGTCCAGTTCTTTTATGCTGCGTTAACTCGGAATTCTACAGTTGAATGTTTGAAGATTTCCTGTTCACTCCCACTTAACAGATGCTACGTGAGGTATTTACAGAAATACAAAGACAGGCAGGAATTTCAAATGTTTGCAATAACGTCAGGAGTTGTTTTCATGACAGTTTATGGGTCCTCATGTAGGAGTGGAACAGAAATGGATCTGCAGGAATCTTGATCAAATTCCTATCACGCACAGTCAAATTAGAAGAGCTGAGTGGTGTGCATTTTAAGGGAGGAGTAGAGATTATGGGGTGATGATGGAGGTTTGGAAATAGTCCTCTATTCTATCCATGTTGTCAAATTATTTTAATTGGTTAGGTTCCAGGGAAGCAAAGATCAGGTTTACTAGTTGTGCAGGGACAGAGAGTTAAGATTAAAAGAAGCATGTGTTGGGATTTGAACGCTGCTCTAAATGCCAGAGTAAGGAAATTCTCATTTGAGGATAACCTATTGACAAAAAGGATAATAACCGACTTAGAATGCAAGCTGACAAGGCATGTTGCTCATTAAAGGTGGCCTGTTAAACATGTTCTACATGTCAAACTATCTTTCTGGTGGATCTCAGGCCTTCTCTTCTTGGTTCCTTGAATCTAGTTTCTTCAATCATAATATTCTTCAAGATTTCAATTTTATCAACTTAACTCTGAACATACAAACAATCTATCGCAGTTTTAAAACTTCAACACTAGTCCCCAGTCCACCTTAACTTTGGAAGCTGCACACTTTATGGCTGCTGTGTGGAATGCCATTCCTTTCTCTTTCTCCTGAAAGCAGCTTCCTCATGAAACTTGCTCACATTCTCTTTAGGCAATAACCTTCAGCCCTAAGACTGTTTTCTAAAGCTGATCCCAACGCTGGATTTATCAGAGCAAGAATAGGCCATTTAGTTCTTCAAGCCTGCTCCATCATTCACTTTGATCATGGCTGGTTATCCAACTTAATATCCCCTGCTCCTGTTTTGTCCCCTTATTCTTTGATCCCTTTGGCCCTCAAGACTATATCTAATTCCTTGAAAACATTCAATATTTTGCTTCAACATCTTTGCTTGGCAGAGAATCCAAAGGTTCATTACTGTTAGGTGAAGAAATTTTTCACTGTATAGTCCTAACAATGGACCCTGTGACCCCTGATTCTAGGCTCCCAGATATTGGGAACTTTGTTCCTCTATTTACCCTGTATAGTCCTGTTAGAATTTTACAGTTATCAATGACACCTGCCCCCACCCCCCCAACCCCATTCTTCTAAACTCCAGTGAATATAGTTCCAATCTATCCAGTCTGTCTTTAAACGTCAGTCCTGCCATCCCAGGAGTCAGCCTGGTAAACCATTGTTGCACTCCCTCCGTGGCCAAAATATCCTTCCTCAGATAAGGAGACCAAAACTGCACACAAAACCCCTTGTGTGATATTCCCCCTCTGTTGATGTCAGGCTAACCCGTCTATAATTCCCTGTATCTTCTTTACCTCCTTCTTTAAATATTGGAGTTACATGAGCTACTGCCAATCATACAAATTGTTCTAGTATCTATTGACCTGGATTCTATAATTCCAACCAAACTAACCTCCAAACACCAAGAGATAATGCAGTCTGGAGCTGAAAGAATTCAGCAGGCCAGGCAGCTTCAGAGGAGCAGGAAAGCTTCAGAAAAATGATGCTGCCTGGCCTGCTGCATTCCTCCAGCTCCACACTTTTTTATCTTTGACTCCAGCATCGGCAGTTCTTACTATTTCAAAACACCAAGACCTAGGTCTCTGCTCTTTCTTCTGCAACTGGATCCTCAACTTCCTGACCCATGGACTGCAGTCAGTGAGAATAGGCAACAACACTTCCTCCATGATAATCCTCAACTCCACACTCAGCCCCTTACTATACTCCTTATACACTGTGTGGCCAAATTCTGACCTAATTCCACCTACAAGCTTGTCGATGATACTACCATTGTCGGTCTGATCTCAAACAATGAAGAGACAGAATACAGGAAAGATATGCAGTGCTTGGTAGCATAGTGTAAGGTTAACAATCTCACCCTCCATGTCACCAAACCGAAAGAGCTGGTCATTGATTTCAGGAAGCAAAGGTGGGAGGCACACCCCTGTCTGTATCAATGGTGCTGAGGTGGCCATGGTTGAGAGCGTCAAGTTTCTAGCAGAGACGATACCAGCAATCTGTCCTGGTCCAGCCACCTTGACGCAACAGCCAAGAAAGCACAACAATGCCTCGACTTCCTCAGGAGGCTACAGAAATTTCTCACGTCTGTAAAGACTCTAACCAACTTTTATAGATGTACCATAGAAAACATTCTTTCTGGATGCATCACGGCTTGGTCTGGCCCCTCAGCCCAGTCCATCATGCAAATCAACCTTCCATCCATTGACTTCATCTATCCTAGCCTGCACTTTCTCAACTGTATACTATGAATTTCTGAAGGAAAGATAATGTCTGGGAAAAACTATTTTGATTTTTGTAAAAAGGTTACTGGCATGTTGAGTAACAGTTCTATGGATGTGGTGTATATGCAAATCCAAATGGCATTTGCTAATGTTCAGACCAAGGTTTATGGGATAGTGTAGGGGGAGGGGCTTAGATTAGTTCACAGGTCGGCGCAACATCGAGGGCCGTAGGGCCTGTTCTGCGCTGTATTGTTCTATGTTCTATACTTCTCACTGTCTTGTGAAAACAGCCAACATAATCAACGACCCCTCCCATCCCAGTTATCATCTCTTCCAACCTCTTCCATCAAGCAGAAGATGCAAAAACTCAAACACATGTACCAACAGATTCAAGAAGAGCTTCTACCCTATTGTTTGACTGGACACCTGCAATCAGATCATTCTTCCAGCTAATCAGTATCATTATCTTGGTTTCTATTTACTACTAACAATCAACTCCCTGGAGCCCAAAGATGCAAAATGTGCCACACCTTCCCTCTGTTCATTCCTGTTTTTCTCTTGATGCTATATTATATTTTTGGTACTCAAAAGGCTTTCTCAACAATAATTCTATTTTACATATAAATTAAGCCTTTTGTCTCTGAACATATGTACAATACAATTTAAGAATTTAAGCCTTGTTAATCACATATGTATATTGACAAGTCAACAAAGCTGTGTTCTAAATAAACGATAGCACTGTCATCCATTTTTGAGGAACAGAATTGAAAAACACAGAAGTTATGTTGAACTTGTTCAGAATTTTATTTGGACCACACTCTGAGCACCAGGGACAGTTCTAATCTAATGAGTTCTAATCTCCATGTTCAAAAGAAAACTGGAGAAGGTGTGAAAAAAACATTGATAAGGGTGAGACTGAGAATTGAAAGACTGTAACTATCAGCAAAGACTCAACAAACCAACACTGTTTCTCCGCAGAAAAGAGAATGCTGATGGGTGACATGATAGAAATCTTTACAATGTTGAATTATAAATTAAGAATTTGGGTATCTTGAGAAAAGATGTTTCCACTTGTAGTGTGGACGATTACAAAATTAAGGTCTATCATACTGAGATGGTCAATAATAAAGCCAATGAAGAAATCAGAATAAACTTCACCAGGAGAATAATGAAAATGTGGAACTTGCTCCCACAGGAAATGGTTGAGGAAATAGTTTAGATGTAATTGATGGGAAGCCAGATAAGTCCATGAGGTAAAAAAAAGGAATAGAAGGGTCTGTTGAGAGCGTGACAGAAAAAGAGGGAGGGAGAATGCTCATGTGGAGCATAAGCACCAGGTGAAAGCTGTTGGGCCATATGGTCTGTATACAGGCTTTAAAAATTTGAATTAAAAATACTGGAAGTGTAGTTAATGTTTAAACTTGAGATGATCTTTCATCAAAAATCACCTGCATGACCATCATTCCTCCCACCTCCAAGTCACCAGCATTATTACTCTACATCAGTCTCTCCTTCAAATTGATCCCAACTTATTTTGTCAAAGCTGGTCATCCCCAATTCCTTGAGTCTCACTCTCACTCCCCAATTTAATTACAGTCCCCAAGTCCCACGCTGTCTTCCTGCTTCACAGGTTCTAAGTACTGGTTCTATCTTCACTCCTAATCTCATCTTTTCTTCAACTGATAAACAGTCATACTGCACAGAAACAGAAAATGGTGTGCTTGTATTGCCTCTACCAATTCCTTTGATATTGTCAGCTTGAAAGCCTCCAAGGATGAATAATGCTATTTCCGCACTTGAAATCTCTGACGTACATTGCCTTTTGCAAACCAATGAAAGCAGGAGAACTGAGGCAGCAGGTGCAATAACTGAAGTTCGTTCAGGTAAGTTTAAATCTCCACCTGATCTGCTGCTCAAAGTAACCTCCCTTTCACTGGTCAGTTTTGCAGTCTTTAGGAAACTCGTGTTCCTTCAGAAATGCTTCCATCAATTTGAATTTCAAATAATGTTCCATGTGGTAAAATGGTAACAGCCCTCAAGTCTTAATTTACATACAATGACAGTGAACTCATTTAGATATTAGAAGCCACAGCACAAAAAAGGTTTTTATCCAAGCATTCCATTTCATTAAAAAATGTGTACAATATTGTTTCAGAGCTGCTCCAAATACAAAGTGAATGGAAAAAAAACATAGATTGGTTCTAGTCTGTTACAACTTTTTCTGTCTGTTCACAGCAGTGCACACAGTCTATGAAGTGTTCAGCTTTTCTGACGGCATCTATTTAAGTTGTTGTTGACTCTTATCTGCTAATTGCTATTTCCTGAAATGACATTTGATTTTCTGAGGAATGTAATTGCTTTGGTAGCTCCATTACATCTGCTGAGGTAATTTAAATTCAATTAATAAATCTAGAAGTTAAATCTAGTCTCAATAATACTGGCAATGAAACTGCAAACAATTTTTGAAAAAAAAACTTTGTTTCTGTAAAGACCATATCTTTTCATTTTTGTGTGATTTAAAACTGGACTGAACTGAGAAAGAACTGTTTTGAAATATATTTTGAAATCCAATAATTTAATACCTGTTGTGAATGCTGTTTGTATAGTTGTATCGCCCAGCAATGTGCTGATGAACTGGTGCCGAAAGGTTGTTTAGTGAGTGAAGTTGACTGGTTCATTCACTAGTGGCCAGTTATCAGTGACAAAGGTCCTCTGCCTGTCAAAAACCAGATGAGTGGTTGCCAGGTACCTGAGAGGCTTGGGCTGTGAATAAGACAGAGAGAAGCCTTGTTCAGACCAGAAGAGAAGTCAGCACGTCTGCAGCAGCTAAAAGCTCTCTCTCTCAATTCTCTGTTGTAAGCCACTTTAAACCAGAAGAAAACCAGCTTATTGTTCCTTCAGCACATCCTGTAAGTTGGCTCATTCAATTGGATAAATCAGAGACCTTTCAGGTGTGAAATAGACACCCTTTGCCTTTTGCAAACCAACAGAAGCGCTTGGAAAAAATGAGGGTTGAAGAAAAGCTCTCAAATCAACAAGGACCAGCCTAACAAGTCCTGTGAACAAAGACTACAGAATGTTTTTTTCAGTTTTTGCATTGTCCACTTGTTTTTTTCCCTGTTCATGTTCACTTATATTTAAGGGGGAATTTATAAGGGTTTACAGTTTGAATTAGTGGAGTTCACTCAATTGAATTGTTTACCTGTTGCTAGATCTAATTGCCTGTAATAAATAGTTTTTCACTCTACATATAGAAATCTGAGCTGACATGCATGTGAAAATCAGGTAGTTTGAAGAATTTCTTTTAAAAATGCTAACTTTTGAGCTGGCTCACGAATATTGGGCTTGATTTCCAGCCTTACCCGGTCTGGTCTCTGAGTGTCTCCAGACCCACAGTGGTGCTGTTGACTCTGAACTGGCCTAACAAATCAATCAGTTCAAGGGCAATAAAGGATAAGCCATAAATGTTGCCATGAAAGAATGCAGGATTTGTTGCTGCGGATCCATAAAATTTGTTCAAAAATGGTTGACCTACAGGGCTGATGGTTACTCAGCTCCTTGTTCAGTTGGTGAAAAGCTTAATTAACTGTCTGCCATGAAAGAGCAACTGTTATGTAGCAACAATGACCATTTGTCACTCACTCTGTCCCAGTAGTGTTTCTGCTGTTGGAACCTTTGTCTGGGTGCAGCGTGACATCTGTCGTTGGACTGGACAACACATCATGTCTTTCTCCACTAAAACTGCCTATCATATAACAGTGCTGGATCTGTTGATTTTGTTTAATAATCTTTGTCAGTTTCTGCCAACATATCAGCCTTTCCATTTGAATGGCAATAGCGCAGAGCCGAAACCCCCAACTGTAAAGGAAGTGTCTGAATTCTTCACTGGTTAATTGAGGTCATTGTCACTGATCACAATGTCATGAATATCATGTCAATTGAAGTGTGCTTTCAGATATTCAACAATCAAACTCTGAGTCCTTGACAGCAACTGCTCTCGTTCTATGTAATTTGAATAGTTGTTGACTGTGATGAAATAATCAGTTCCAATGACAATGAAGAGCTCAACTACAAGCTTCATCCATGGGTTGTTATAGATGTTACGAGTCATGAACAGCGCTTAATCTTGTTTTGTATGCTGTTCATTACAAGCTTTATGCTGATTAGATTTAGATTAAATTCCCTACAGTGTGGAAGCAGGCCCTTCAGCCCAACAAGTTCACACCACCCATTGAAGCATCCCATCTAGACCCATTCCCCTATAACCCACACAAACTTGAACACTACGGGCAATTTAGCATGGCCAGGTCCTTCAACTCATTGCTCATGTTTGGCCAATGTAGGACTTTTCTTACCTTCCTCAGACTAGACTTAATTCCTTGATGGTTTGTGCAGGATGTGTTTCAGTATCTCTTTTATTATCTCGTCACGGATAATGACCCAGCCCCCTTTGTACAGATGCCACCTTGGACGATCACCTTATTTTTGTTTGTCCAATAACCTCTTATCGTAAAACGTGTATCCTTAATGGCCATCCTTTCTTAAGCCTCCCAGAACATTTGAAGGGCCGCGCTCCATTGTGAATTTGTTTGATTGGTAGAAGACATTTGTCTGTGGGATTCAATGTGATCCTTTGAAAACACTTACGAACAGATGAAATTGATTTGTGTTTCTTATCTGAATCCATATATCGTGCCATTCAGTGTGTATTAATGCTCTGAACCAAACCAGAGGGGGTTGCTCCAAGTCCTGTGTTGCTGACATCACACTGCAGGGTGGATCCATTGTTGACATCATAATCCCTCAGTACTAGTGTTGTCATCACTAGTTTGACTGGAGTGAAAGGTGTTTCTTGTTCAGTGTCCCAATATCACTCGCAAGGCGGTTCACATTTTAAGAACAAATTGGGCAATAATTTGTTTAGTTTGTTTCTGTGTGGTTTAACTGTTGTTCCAGGAGGTCCAACAACTGTTTGCATGTTTTATTACAGTACTCAGACTGATTGTGTGAGTCTGGATGAACACAGCAGGCCAAGCAGCATCTCAGGAGCACAAAAGCTGACGTTTCGGGCCTAGACCCTTCATCAGAGAGGGGGATGGGGGGAGGGAACTGGAATAAATAGGGAGAGAGGGGGAGGCGGACCGAAGATGGAGAGTAAAGAAGATAGGTGGAGAGGGTGTAGGTGGGGAGGTAGGGAGGGGATAGGTCAGTCCAGGGAAGACGGACAGGTCAAGGAGGTGGGATGAGGTTAGTAGGTAGCTGGGGGTGCGGCTTGGGGTGGGAGGACGGGATGGGTGAGAGGAAGAACCGGTTAGGGAGGCAGAGACAGGTTGGACTGGTTTTGGGATGCAGTGGGTGGGGGGGAAGAGCTGGGCTGGTTGTGTGGTGCAGTGGGGGGAGGGGATGAACTGGGCTGGTTGAGGGATGCAGTAGGGGAAGGGGAGATTTTGAAACTGGTGAAGTCCACATTGATACCATATGGCTGCAGGGTTCCCAGGCGGAATATGAGTTGCTGTACCTGAATCTCCAGCATCTGCAGTTCCCATTATCTCTGATTGTGTGAGTGCTCTGATTTAGCAGGAGATACGCTGACTGTGTGAAAGCCTTGTCACACACCTCATCTCCAAATGGTTTTTCAACACTGTGGATCCACTGGCATTTAAAAAGATTCAGGCAAGTGAGTGAAAATTTTGTCATAAATATCACAACGGCAGTCTTTCTCCCATGTGAATCTGCTGGTATCTGAAAAAGGCTGAAGATGTCAAAAAAGTTCTACATCAAAAGTCAAAGCTTAAGAATTACTCCACCATGTGAATCCTCTGATGAAGCAGGAGGTTCCATGACCTTGAGAACGACTTGTCACACATCTCACATGTGAATGGTTTCTCTCCTGTGTGAATACTTTGATGTCTGCGGAGGGTCGATGGGTCTGAGAAAGATTTGTTGCACACCTTGCATATGAATGATTTCTCACTTGAGTGAATTCTCTGATGCAGCAGGAGTCTTGATGAATCAGAGAATGATTTATAACACACCTCACACTTGAACGGTTTCTCCCCAGTGTGAATACGTTGGTGTGTGCGGAGGTTTGATGAGTCAGAGAATGATTTTTCACACACCTTGCATTTGAATGGTTTCTCCCCTGTGTGAATCCTCTGGTGGAGCAGAAGTCTTGATGAATCAGAGAATGATTTATTACACGCCCTACACCTGAATGGTTTCTCTCCAGTGTGAATACGTTGGTGTGTGTGGAGGTTTGATGATGACGAGAATGATTTTTCACACACCTTGCATGTGAATGGTTTCTCCCCCGTGTGAATCCTCTGATGGAGCAGAAGTCTTGATGAATCAGAAAACGATTTGTTACATGCCTTACACCTGAATGGTTTCTCCCCTGTGTGAATACGTTGGTGCGTGCGGAGATTTGACAGCAAGGAGAATGATTTGTCACACACAACACATTTAAAAGGCTTCTCCCCTGTATGAATCCGTTCATGTTTGTGGAGATCTGATGACGCTGAGAATGATTTGTTACATACCTCACACTTGAATGGTTTTTCACCTGTATGAATACGTTGGTGTTTGCGGAGATCTGATAATGATGAGAATGATTTTATGCAGACCTCACATGTGAATGGCTTCTCTCCTGTATGAATGCGTTGGTGCACGAGGAGGGTCGATGACTTTGAGAATGACTTGGCACACATCTCGCACGTGAATGGCTTTTCCCCTGTGTGAATACGTTGGTGTTTGTGGAGTGTTGATGCATCTGAGAATGATTTGTCACACACCTCACATCTGAATGGTTTCTCCCCTGTGTGAACACGTTGGTGCACATGAAGGGTCCATGACCGTGAGAATGATTTCTTGCATACCATACATGTGAATGGTTTTTCTCCAGTGTGAACACGCCGATGGTTCACCAGGCCTGATGACTGTACAAAGCCCTGGTTACACACCTCACATTTGAATGGTTTCTCCCCAGTGTGAATGCGTCTGTGATTCATGAGCGTCCACGATTGTGCAAAGGCTCGGTCACAGACCTCACACTTAAAGGGTTTCTCTTCCATGTAGCTGATGCTACGTTAATAGTCATACAGTTTTGTACCTTACATGTTAGGAGATCTTAACAAGCCTGTGGAACTCCCCTCACACTTCAAAAACCTCTCATCTGTAGGAATGAGTCAATGGTTCACGAGACCCGATAAATAACTAGAGCTCTCACAACATTTAGAGCCCATTCGCTCTTCTTCCTGACTGATCACCCACAGCCAAACCTTCAGAAAGGCTGGTTCTGATAAACATTCCACACTACTAACCAGTTTCAGATCTGATGATGTGTCAAAGCTCCCCTGACCTGATCAATTTCAAGACGATGATTTCACTGCCTAACCTTCTCTGTGCTGAGCAATTCTGTGAATGAACTGGATTTCTTCCCACAGCTGTGCACTTCTTCCTTGGGGATGGTCAGGATCTATCTCTGCTGTCTATCCTCTCTGTACTCTCGGGTTCAGTAAAGTGCAACCATTCTGTAAGACAGGAAAAGGAAATATGAATTTCTCCAATTAAAGCAAAATAATGCAGATGTTGAAAATTTGAATTCTCCAAGATTTTTGTGCTAATTTCCCCCAATTCTGTCTCCTTGCTTGTGGAAGGGTTGATTCAGCAGATTTTTATTTATACTTTAAAGGGGTTTGGGCGTTGCTGTCCAGCTCCATAAATCACCACAGCCTCTGTTGTATGGCTAAATCCACAGTGTTGTTAGGGAGGAAGTTCCAGGATTTTAACCCAGTGAATGTGTAGGACTGACGATACATTTCTAAGTCAGGATGGTGAATGGCTTGGAGGAGAACATGCAGTTGATGGTGTTCCCATGCATCTGCTGTCCCTGTCCTCCTGGCAGTGAAGGTCACAGGCTCAGTCATTCTCATCAAAGCAGCCTTTATAGGTTGCTGCAGTGCATCTTGTAGATGAAAAACATTACTGCCATTGACTGACACTAGAAGAGCCCAAATTAAGCATTATTGTTCAGGCCACAAGGAAATAAATAGCACTGTCATAACACCTTCCATCACTTTGCTGATTGACAGTTGACTGACAGGATGCTGATCAACTAGGTTGGATTTATCGACAGGAATACCTGGAGAGTTTTTCAAATTTCTGGATAGATGCCAACCCTGTGGCTGTACTGCAGAGTATGGCAGGGGCACAGCTAGTTCTGGAGCAGAAGTCTTCAGTACTTTGGTCAGAATGCTTTGAGGGCACAAGGCCTTTGTATCCAGTAGCTTCAGCTATTTCTTGATATCACATGGAGTGAATCGAATTGGCTGAGGACTGGCATCTGTGAAGCAGTCAAATGGATGAGATGCACATTGTCCACCACCATTCATGAGTGGATGTGACAGGCCTGTAGAGCTTAAATCTGAATGATTAATTGTGGTATCACTTAACTCTGTTGATTGTATACTGCTTCTACTGTTTGGTATGCAAGTAGTTTTCTGCTCTGGCTTTGCCAGTCTAATGACTCATTTTTAGAGTTGATTCTCAGGCTTGATGGTACCAGTAAAATGGGGGATATGGCAGGCCACAGATTTGCGTTTGAGTATAATTCTGATGCTGCTGCTTGTGACCCACAGCACTTCCTGGGCACCCTGTTTTAAGTTGCTAGATCTGTTTGAAATGGAACACTAAATTGTTGGAAATTCAGCTCCACCATTTACTCAACCTGTCCCTGTCTAAGTTGGAACCATGGCGTTATTAGTGTCTACTTGTATATTGTGTAAAATGTTGATTCAGAAATTTTACGATACATAGCTGGGGCAGACTGGACTTGAACATAGCCCAGAGGTAAGGACAATTCTACTGCGCCTTAAGAGCCTCAACACATTGCAGGAGATTCATAATATGGGGCTGTGTCCCGACAAAAACTGTGTATTGGTCTTTCCCACCGAGACTGCCAAGAACAGGTAGATTGATGAGAATGAGGTAATGCAGGTTTGCCCCTTCAGTTGGTTCCCTCACTACTGCGGAAATCCCAGTCCAGCAGCTATGTCCTTGAAGGCTCAAACAGCTTGGCCAGTAGTGATGCTGCTGAGCCACAACTGTTGGTGAATATTGATAGTAATCAGGAGGTTATCTTTTCTGATGGTATGAACCAGTGAGAATGGATAGAGTCTGAAGTCAACGGTGAAGACTCCCAGGACAACTCATTCCAGACAGGATACCATTTTGTCAGCTTCACAGAACATACCCAATGATGGTGATTGTCTTATCTTGGACATTTTCTGTTCCACATGATTCTGTGAGAGTGATTCTGTTGGAAGACTAAACTGTAGGACAGATCTTGTAATTTTTACATAAGCTCCCAAATATTAGTGAAGAGAGCTGCTGAGATTTCCAGTACTGAGGCCGATACTAGGGTGCTCTGTCCTATTTCTTTCCTTTGTAATTTTGCAGTAGTTTGAGCTGATTGAGTACCCATTCAGAGAGTGTTTAAGAGTCAACTACATTTCTGTGAATGTGGAATCACAGATGGGGCAGACCAAGTAAGGACACAGGTTTCCTTTCCACAAGGGATATCAGCATGCCCAATTGATTTTTACAACAATGGTTTCAATGTCCCTTATTTAGGCTCACATTTAATTCCAAATTTATTAACTGAATTTAAATTCCAGCGGTTAATGTGGTGGAATTTGAACACATGCCCTTAAAGCATTATCCTGAGTCCCAGAATTACGAGTCCAGTAACAACTTAATATCTCCTCCTTAGTAAAGACTGTTTCAGTGAGTACCCGTCTGCTATTCCCCTGCATGGGGGAGAATCAGATGTAAATCACTGTACAACCCTGTCCTTCCAGGTCCCAGACCAGAAAGCAGAGTGATAAATCTCCCCAAGTGCCATATTGGAGCAAATGTCAGGCAAAGTGCAGGGCAGGTGAAGAATCACAGTGCTTGTTTGTGTGCACAATGGGATTTTAAAGACTACTGGTACAAGGACTTACCAAGAATTCCAGAATATCTGCTGAGAGGTGGGTTATTTAGGAATGGTACATGGTAAAATCAGGATGAAATCAAATGTGACAGATGCTGTAGGCTGGGTTATGCAGTTAATAAGCCACATGTTTGGTCAGCTACATAAAAAGATTCACTCAGCCTCACTGAAAATCCCTCCAAACAAACTCAACACACAAAGGATGGGAGGAAATTGAAATTTGCTTCCACAAATAACAAATAATTCAAGTTCAGCTGTCAATTTTGATTCTGAAATCGATGGATTTCTGTTCACTGAATACACCGGAGATCTGGGATGCTACAGGAATATGGAGTTTAATGCAGTGCAAAGTTGGGTAGGAGGGTGATCTGTGAAGAGGATGTAGAGATGCGTCAGTGAGAGTTGCACAAGATGATTGGGAAAATGAGTGGTAGATGAAGTAGAACATGATAAATGAGAAGATCTGTACTTCCGTAACAAACACAGGAAGGCAGATCTTAATGTAGAGAGATTGGCAAAGGGGGAGGTGCAACAAGACTTAGGTGTTTTTGAACATCAGTTGCTGAAGGTAAGCATTCAGGTGCAGCAGGCAGTAAGAAGGGAAGTGGAGTTTAGCATCTACAGTGAGAACATTTAAGTACCAGAGCAGAGATGTCTTGCTGCAATTGGAGACAACACACTGAGAGTACTGTGTGCAGTTTGGTCTCCTTATCAGTGGAAGAATGAGGACAGAGTGCAGTAAAAATTTACCAGACTGATTTCTGGGATGGCAGGACTATGGAGACAGACTGCTTTCATTCGACAACATTAACTGGAGTTTAGAAGAATGAAGGAATCTTATAGAAGTCTTTAAAATTCTAACTTATCTATAGAGAGGAAATGCATAAAGAATGCTCCCAATAAGCAAGGAGTCCAGAACCAGGAATCACAACATAAGGATATGGGGTGATGGGAATATGGGATGTGGGGATAAAACTGGATTAGGGTAGGGTTAGATGATTAGACACGATCAGATGGAATGGTGGAGCAGATTCAAAGGGCTGAATGACCAACTCCTGTATGATTCTGTATTTCAGCCACAGATAGACCATCAACTCACTGATTGGTGAGAAACACTTAAGGCACTAAGTGGCAGATTCCTTTCCTTCCAGACTGCCCCAAAAGGAAGCAGCTGTCCCTCAGTCCTGCTCCTCCATCACGGAAATATTGCCTTAAAGGAACTGTAAAATTGCACTCCGCAGAATTAGAGCAGCTCCCAACACACACACACAGAACTCCACCAGAGGAAATCAGTAAGAATCCTCAGTAATTCTGCATCTTCCAGATAATTACACCTCACCTTCTCATATTCAGGAATGAGCCATCAACAAAAGTCAGCCTGGAAATCAGAAGGGAAATGCTTTTAATAAACACACTAAATATCCAACACAGCTCCAAACACTTCAGTCCAAAACACTGCGTAAACAGCTCTCTCAGATGGATCTTCTCACACAGCGTAAGGGACATTTCCACCCCTGACTGCCCACAGGATAGTCAGGCTGCCTGAAGACTGGTGTGGATATTATGGAATACAATTTGTATAAAAGCTGCTCCTTCACTCACCATCTCCTCACTTGGTTTTCAGTCCCTATGGGAAGTGAACCAGCTCTGGAAGAGGAGAGAATGGGCAGAGTGGGTGGGCTCTCTGATTGACGTCTCTCACAGCCAATCCAAATATTTCTGCAGCAACATGAGTTTCCCGAAGTTTGGGAAACTGACCTGTGAAATGGAGGTGACTTTGAGCAGCAGATCAGGTGGAATTTTAAACTCTTCATTGTCCCATCTGAATAAAACCTCACTTATTGCAGCTGCTGTCTCTGTTCCCCTGGTAAATGTTTGACAGAGGTTTCGAGTGTGGGAACACTTCATCCTTGGACACTTTCAAACTGGCCAGAGTGTGATATGGATTCTCGGATGTGTTTAACAACAGGTGAGAGGAGAAAGATACCCAGCATCCAAGGCAGTGATAGTGTACAGTGGTGGCATCAGCACATGCATGGTGTAGAGAGAGGAATTGAGATGGAGAGAGATAATGGGAACTGCAGATGCTGGAGAATCCAAGATAACAAAGTGTGGGGCTGGATGAACACAGCAGGCCAAGCAGCATCTTAGGACCAAAAAAGCTGACGTTTCGGGCCTAGACCCATCATCAGAAAAGGGGTATGGGGAGAGGATTCTGAAATAAATAGGGAGGGGGGGGAGGCGGACTGAAGATGGATAGAGGAGAAGATAGGTGGAGAGGAGAGTATGGGTGGGGGGATGCAGGAAAGAGAGGGAATCAGGAGTCAGAGTGGAGCACAAGAGGGATGTTAAAAAGGAGTTGTTTCATCAATTTCTTTTTGACAATGACAAAAAAAATTGAAAATTACTCTTGATCTCTCCAGACTATAAAACTAATCTTGGAAGTGTGTAAGGTTAACATGTTACAACGAGGTATGATGAGCTCAGTGAACTGGATTACTTTTATATAATATTGCTACAGTGCTAATGCCTTCCAGGGAGGAGATCTGATAAGCCTGTGGAGCCCTCCTCACATGTAACAGCCCATAGGATTGAGTTGTGGTTCTGATGGAAGGTTCCACACCACTGACCAGTTTCAGGTCTGATGATATGTCAAAGCTTCCCAGACCCAACTGATTTCCAGATGATAGTTTCACTACCCAACATTCTCTGCTGGGCAATGCTGTGAATGTATTCCCACAGTTGTGCAGTTGTTCCTTGGGTGATGGTCAGGATCTATCTGCACTCCATGCTGTCTGTATTTGCTGATGTAGCAATCCCTCTGTAAAACAGAAAAAGGAAACATGATTTTCTCCAACTCTCTCTCCACCTTTGCTGAAAGGGCTGACTCCTCAGTTAGAGACTATTCCACAGTGAGTCTGCTATTCCCTTGTTGGGGCAAATCAGGAGCAAGTCTTTGTCCTCACTTGACTGTCACACACCCTCTGTTTTCAACAGGGACACTCGATGTGAGCAGGAACAGACAATGTGGCTCCTTTCTTTCCACCTCATCTGCCCAGGTACTGTGAAGGCAATGGAAGAGAATTTAAAATTTATTGTTAGCTTGTGTCATACTGCTCAAGTTCAGTTTTTTCCTTCACATAAAACTCAGACTCTATTTTTTGGCATCTCCAAATAAGTCATTAAAAGATATTTCAGTAAATGTTCTCCAGATACAGCAACAAAATTGAGATTGAGAATTCACATCTAACTATGGAAAGTTTCATATGTAAAACTGCAATAAGATATGGACTATTGAAGGACTGTGAAAAGGGAACAATGTACCTGTATCGGAGATAATGGGAACTGCAGATGCTGGAGAATTCCAAGATAATAAAATGTGAGGCTGGATGAACACAGCAGGCCAAGCAGCATCTCAGGAGCACAAAAGCTGACGTTTCGGGCCTAGACCCTTCATCAGAGAGCATGAAGGGTCTAGGCCCGAAACGTCAGCTTTTGTGCTCCTGAGATGCTGCTTGGCCTGCTGTGTTCATCCAGCCTCACATTTTATTATCAATGTACCTGTATCGACCCTGTGTATCCCTTTCCTAAGTATTCTGTAAATTTCAATGAGATCACCACTCATTCTTCAAAAACTCTGCTACTACAGACCCAATTCGCCTAAACTGCCTTCATAGGACAGCCCTGCCATCCCAGGCACACTTCTAGAAAACCTTTTTTGAATTCCGTCTATGGCAATAATATCTTTCCTGAGATAAATAAATCAAAACTACATACAATACTCCAGGTATGGTCTAACCAAACTCCAACATAATTGAAACAGGATTTCATTATTCCTGTGCTCAGGTTATCAGGCAATAAAGGCTAACATTCCATTAACTTCCCTAATGGATCACTGCACCAACATGCTAGTCCTGTGATTTGTTCACAAGGAGTCACAGGTCCCCTGCCACACCTACACTTCCCAACATCAGAGCATTTAAGAAGAGTGGAAAACTTCACAAATTTCCACATATTGTTATGGAGGGGGATAATTAAAACACAAGCCTCAATCTGTTATGGCATGAGTAGGAGTTCCTGTCTAATAATTACCCAGAGAAACCTACATTTCCCCTTATATTAAAAAGAATGGTTAAAAGGAAAATCTCTGATCTCCACTTAACAAGTAACAAGAAATATTTTGTTAATTTTTAATGAACAAATTAACAAAATTGCTAATAAACTGCCATTTCCCCCTTAGACTGCTAATTACTTCCTAACTGGTCTAAATTGTACTAAAATACTATTCAAAGATACACAAGTCTCACTTATTAAACCCAATTAATAAGAAAACAATAAAATTAAAACCTAATCTCTCAAAAGTTCGCACACACTTTCTTCTAGAATATTCTGTCTTCTCCACTCTCTTCACAAATGCCTTTCTTCCATTAATTCTGCTGTTAGGGATGTTTGTTTCGCTATAATTTCTTCAATGAGGACTTTGAACTAAAATACCATCTTTGGTTAATTTGATGGGTTTTCTCTGAGAGCTAAATGGTGCTTACTCTTTACAGGTGGGAGATGTCTGTCTCTGATTTTCCAAATGCCCTGATCTTATACATCCATAATTACTTAATCAAATTCTTTTAATAAGTTTGGTTTCAGGTTATCTCCATCATCAGATTTAAATTTAATTGGCTTTCTGCATCCAGGTGCTTGGATTAAATTAATGGGCCAAATTCAAACTTGTTGTCTTGGGGAAAAAAATGCTTTTTGGCTGTTCTCTCCAAAATGTTTCAATTCGGCTCCCTCCATGCACCTGCATTTATAAACTTGCAACCTCAGACAAAGCACAAGCTCTCAAAGGGACCATGGCACTCTTTTTCCCAACAATAATTTTTACCAGTAAATTCTAACTTCCTTCCAGTTCTGTGACAACATTCCATCTGCAGTGTTCATGCCCGTTCATTAAGTCTGTCCAAATTCTCTTGATGCTATTTCCTCTTAGCTATGTATCAACCAGAAATTTGGAAAGTATTTATACTATATATGATATACATGTGAACAACTAGGCTTTCAAGCGCCCCTCGTTGTGGTACCCAACGATTCACAGCATGCCAACAAGGAAAAGACACATTTACTATTTTTGTCTGAAAATCAATTTGTGTTATCCATAAGGATCCCATCACCTTGACGAGCTAGTTTAAAATCAAGCCCAACAACACTAGCAAATTTGCCTGTGATGTTCTTGGTCCAATTTGTTAAGGTGTAACCTGTTCAGCTTCCAATATGTCATTCATGTGCCTCGTTTACCCTACTGTGACTCTCTCCTCAATTAGTCAGCACCCGTTCTTCTTCTTCCTCTTCCTCTTCCAGAGCTGGTTCACTTCCTATAGGGACTGAAAACCAAGTGAGGAGATGGTGAGTGAAGGAGCAGCTTTTATACAAATTGTATCCCATAATATCTATACCAATCTTCAGGCAGTCTGACTATCCTGTGGGCAATCAGGAGTAGAAACGTCCTTAATGCTGTGTAAGAAGCTCCAACTGAGAGAGCTGTTTACTTAGTGTTTTGTGTTGAACTGTTTGACTGGAACTGTGTGTTGGATGGAAGCATTTCCTTTCTGACTTCCAGGCTGAGTTTTGTTGATGGCTCATTCCTGAATATGAGAAAGTGGGGTGTCGTTATCTGGGAGGTGCAGAGTGCCTGCGAATTCTTACTGATTTCCTATTGTTGAATTCTGCGTGTGTTGGGAGCTGGTTGTTATCCTGCGGACTCTGAATGTTCACTTCTGTCACTGTGTTGGAATGTGGACGTTGCCTGTCTTTTCAAATCCCTCTGAGCACCCTACCTCACAAACCTTTTAAATCCCGCTAATGTCCCAAAGTTAATAACATCCCGTGGCATAATGTTGAAAATGTGGCACACCAAGCTCCTACATTAATGACCAGAGAATCTGTTTTCTTATTGCGTTGACTGAGGTATTGTTACTGTCCCTGTAGGGACCAATAAAATTTTTAAAAATTTTATACTTCCAGCAATCAATTTAAAGAGATTGTACAACAAGTTTTTAAATGTTAAAGATTTTAGTGAAGTAGATCAAACAGAAACAGTGATTAATCAATACCAAAGAAGTAACCAATGCACTAAATGATATCAGAAATATTCCTACTTCAGTGTTTAACGCCAAGAAACAAAGCATTCTTCAGTTTATGTCTCTCCATCTGCATAATCACAGTTTTTATGCAAATCAGTTTAACATCACCCTCAGCTTCCAATCGGTTTGCTTCTCCCGAATTGAATGAATTTTAACATTGACCCCATTTAAAAATGAATTGCTGAATTTCCAGAGACATCTGAACCAATTGTCAACCCTGAAGTTCCTCCAGTAATTCGTTTCCCAGCCACCCCGAACAAACCTTCTGGAGTCTTTAGATTGTCACAGGATGTGTCTTTTCAACTACTGTCCACATTCCTTCCCACATTCTGTTCAGCAGTTTTCTCGCTGCTGGCTACAATGGCTGCAGTCCTTTGTCTTGCTCTCTCTCTGTCCATAATCTCAGAGACAATCAGCAGTTCTTGCCTCCGTTTTCAGGTGTGATTACTTTGAAGCTTGCGTAACACTTCCAAGAATACCCATTGTAGACAAGAATATAAAACTACTTCAAAACACCCTTTCCAATGTCTACTGTTATACCATATATTAGAAACATAACAATCTTATGAATTTATCATTTATAATACACTCCTGACTTTTGATAGTGGGGAAGATTGGAGTTGTCAGCCCCTTCAGCAAAGGAGGAGAGGGAGTTGGAGGAAATCATGTTTCCTTTTCCTGTTTTACAGACGAATTGCACCGTACTACATCAGAGAATACAGCGAGGATATATACCACAGATCCTGATCATCACCCAAGGAACAACTGCTCAACTGTGGGAAGACATCTAGTCCCTTCACAGCATTGCTCAACACAGAAAGTTGGGCGGTAAAACCATCAATGTTTGGGTCAGGGGAGCTTTGATATATTATTAGATCTGAAACTAGCTGCTCCATCTGTCAGAACCAACCTTTCTGAAGGTTTGGCTATGGGTGATCGGTCAGGGTGAGGCTGGGAAGAAGTGAGTAGAAGTGAGCAGTGTGGTCGGAGCTTCAAACATTATCACACCTTACGTATCACAGACTCATTCCTAAAGCTGAGAGGTTGTTCGAATGTGAGGAAGGTTCTGTATGGTTATATGATCTTCTTATCCAGTAAGGTGCACCTATTACAACCACTTTTAACACATGGACAGCCACATGGAAGAGAAACCATTCAAGTGTGAGGTTTGTGATAAATCATTTGTGACATCCACAAGGCTCTTGAGACACCAGATGATTCACAGAGGAGAGAAGCCCTTCAGATGTGAGGTTTGTGAGAAGGCTTTCACCCAATCCTCCCACCTTCAACGACACCACAGGATCCATACGGGGCAGAAACCATTTACATGTGAGGTGTGTGACAAATCATTCCTGGATTTATCGAACCTACATGCACACCATCGTATTCACACAGGGGAGAAACCATTCATTTGTGAGGTATGTGAGAAATCATTCTCAGATTCATCAACGCTGCGCAAACATCAGCGCATTCACACAGGGGAAAAACCATTCCTGTGTGAGGTGTGTGAGAAATCATTCTCACAATCATCGACATTACGCACACATCAACGTTACCACACAGGGGAGAAGCCATTTACATGCAAGGTGTGCGCAAAATCGTTCTCGCAATCATCAAACCTCCGTACACACCAGCGCATTCATACAGGGCAGAAAACATTCACGTGTGAGGTGTGTGACAAATCATTCTCAACTTCAGGGCAACTCTGCAGGCACCAACGAGATCATAGAGGGGAGAAACAGTTCAGGTATTAGGTGAGCCATAATTTGTTCTCAAGATCACCGAACCTCCTCCACTGGATGATCAACACAAGGCAATACCTTACAAGTGTGTTGCTGCAGGATAACTTCCATTATCTTCCAAACTTTGGGGTCACTACAGGATTCACAGATGGGAAAACCTCTTTAGCTGTGATATCTGTAACGAGGCTCACTCACTCCTCTGATACCTTGAACCATTGGTCTATGTACATAGGTGAGACATGTCTTAGATGTGAGGTTTTTGATAAGGCTTTTACGAGGGTGGATCACAGTTGTTTCTCAGGACAAAATCCCATCATGAGTCAATCATTTAATAAAGCCTTCATACAACTGAAACATTAGTGAATCCAAGCCATCCAGCCAAGTCCACACCCAATCTATCATCCCATGTGTGAACCATGCACACAGTGTCACAGTGCAGGGTGTTCAGTGGGACTGGGACACAACAAGAAGCAGTTTTCACTCCCATCAAACACCTACTGATGACATCACCAGTGCTGACATTATGATGTCAGCACTGGAGCCACCCTGCAGTGTGATGTCAGTGACACAGGGAGTGAGGGCAACCTGTTGTGTTTGTATCCAGAGTGTTAACACAAACTCGTAATTCAGATATGACCTGTGCAAAGCTATCAGAGATGCCAAGAAAAAGGCAGTACCGGACCAAGTTAGAAGTGCAAACCAACTATATGGACACCTGCTACCTGTGGCAACATAACAAGATACAAAATGAAGCAGAGCAAGACAGCAGACGAAAACATATCTCTCCCTGATATCTCTCAATGTTTTCTACAGTCAGATCGAGTCAAATGCCAGTGGCACAGTGTCATTTACTCCAGCAGCCCCGTATGCACGTGTTCCCTCTGTCACCGCTGCAGACATCAGATCGATCTTCCTGAGAGTCAACCAAGGAAAGCGACAGGTCCAGATGGAGACCCTGGCTGTGCACTCAGATCCTGTGCCAACCAGCTACAAGACCCTACTTTCTTCAAGAAGATCACCATCATCCTGATACCAAACAAAGATGTGCAATGTGCCTTAATGACTCCCACCCAGTGGCCCTAACCTCGATAATCATGAAGTGCTTTGAGAGGCTGATCATGGTCCACATCAACTTGATTCACTGAACATGCCTTGATCCCATGCAATTTGCCTACCAACAGAACAGGTCCGGAGCAGACACCATTTCCATAGCCCTGCACTCATCCCTGGAACATCTGGACAACAAACTCTGTCAGTCTCCTACTCAGCAACTATATCTCTGCCTTCAAAATCATAATCCCCTCCAGACTGATCTCAAAGCTCCAAGACCTAGATCTAGGCTCTGCCCACTGCATCTGGATCCTCAGCTTTCTGCCCATAGACCGCAATCAGTGAAGATAGACAACTGTACCTCCTCCACGATAACCCTTTCAGGCCCCTATTGTACTCCCTGAACACCCACAATTGTGCAGCCAAATTACAAGTTTGCTGATAACACTACTGTGGTCGGACAGATATCAAACAATAATGAGTCAGAATACAGAAAGGAGATAGAGGGCTTGGTATTGTGGTGCAATGATAACAACATCTCTCTCAATGTTGGTAAAACAAAAGAGCTGATCATGACTTCAGAAAGAAATGAATAGAATACTCCCTATCTACACCAACAGAGTGGAGGTAGCGAGTGTTCAGAGTGTCAAGTTCCTAGGAGTGGCAATAACCCACACTCTGTCCTGGATTTCCTTTGTAGATGCAATGATCAAGAAGGCACAACCATGCTTCTTCTTCCTCACGTGGCTTAGGAAATTTGGTGTGATCATAAAGACTCTCACCAACTTTTACAGATGCACCATAGAAGGCATAATGGCCTGGTATGGCATTGCTCTGCCCACGACTGTAATAAATTATGGAGGATTGTGTGCACGGCCCAGACCATTATGGAAGTCTAGCTTTCATCATGGACTCCATTTACACTTCTTTTTGCCAATGAAAGGCTGTCAACATCATCAAAGACCTCTCCCACTCCAGTAATGCTCTCCGACAACCTTTTCCATCAGGCAGAAGATACAGAAGCTTAAACACACAAACCAACAGATTCAAGAACAGCTTCTTCCCTGCTGTTATTAGACTGATGAATAGACTTTCTGACTTCAAACAATTTTGATCTTGTTAATGTAGATCTTGCTTCACAAATCTCCTGTCCAGTGTAATCTGTGTGCTTGACTCTGTCTAAGCACCTTATGCTCTGTATGTCCTTGCTTCCTATGATTTGCCTCTCCTGCTCACAAGCTAAACTCTTCATTGTACTTTGGTACATGTGACTACAATAAATCAAATCAAATCAAATAAACTGAACAACACTATAAGTGGATTCAGAAAGTAAGGCTAGATATTGTCTTTGATTGTGAGAATTTCAATCAGTACCTCCTTAGGAGATACAAAGTATCGGCAGAGCCAAATTACAAGCCAGTGAAAAACATCTTTCTCAAATTATTTCTATCCAATACATTTGGAAAAGATGTTACTTCATTTGTACAGATATTTCTTGGAAGTGAAGTATAAGCAAGAGAAGCAGATGTACATCACTAAAATACTGTTGACAATTGTAGTCTCTCTGAAGGAAACTGAAGCTGGTACAATGTGTGAAATATTCCAGATTCGACATGAAACAACAGCAAAGTGCTCTGGAAGTCATCAAACCAGCAGAGATATTGAATCTTGCAGACAGACACATTACTCAGGTCAAGAAAACTAGATAACAAGGTGCAATTCAAATGTTACAGGAATTTGTGATGAAAGGTGGCCTGAAAACATCAAGGACACCCCTGTTGCTGTCAGTTTTGAACAAACAGAGATGAAGTGATCACCCAAAACTGGCACCTTGTACAAACATAACAGGCTTATTATCCCTAAAGAGATGAAATAAAGAGATACTGAAAAGAGACACATCACACACAGACCATTTACAGAATCAAGTTAAGTCTGAGCAAGGTAAGGGAAGTGAGTGGCCAAAAGTGAGTAATAAGGTGAAGGACCAGCCAGTGCAGTGCTTGTAATGAACATCAAACTAAACAAGATAAAGAGCCGCTCGTGACATCCCAGACAGCCCATGGAGAAGCTTGAAGTGGAGTTCATTCTCACTGGAACTGATGATCTTATCTCAGTCAACTACTAGATATTTTCTAATCAACTGGTTCAGATATGTTATTACACAACAATTGATGGTGCATGCTTGGAGGGCCGAAGGTCCTGTTCCTGTGCTATAATTTTCCTTGTTCTAATCCTGAAGCAGTTTGAAATTGAATGTTAGATTTCAGGCCAGCGATAGGAGCACTACCACTGCATCACAAGAGCCTTCACAGTCAACCACTATTCACAGAATGGTGAGTTACAGCAGCAAATGTCACTGACTCCCAGTGAGATTGTAGAATGTCTGAAAACACACTTCAGTCATCATGACATTCTTGACATTGTGATCTTTAACAATAACCTCATTTCACGAGTGGAAAATTCAGAACTTCATGCGCGATTGGGAAATTCAGCACCACACGTCAGTTCCATACTATCCTCAGTCAAATGGAAAAGCTGATGCAGCAGTGAAAAAGGCTATGGAGCTGGACCTAATATAGTACTATGGAGAGAGAAAATTGTCATAATGAGTCATTTTCAAGTTGGCGGAGAGTTGGCACAAGGATCAGTACTGGGATTTCAGCTATCGACTGCGTTGAAAATAAAGAGACAACAACATCTGATATTAGAAATAATGGGAACTGCAGATGCTGGAGAATCCAAGATAACAAAGTTGTTAAGTTGTCACACTTTGTTAACATCTGATATTAGTTCTTTCAGTCATCACAGAATGTGAATGTCACTGGATAGGGCAGTATTTTTGCCTATTCCTAATTGCCCGGGGGTAGTTGGAAGTCAACCACATTGCTGTGGGTCTGGAGCCACCTAGAGGTCAGACCAGATTTCTTTCCCTGAAGGGCATTAGTTTACCAGATGGGCTTTTCTGACAATCAGCAATGGTTTCATGGTCATCATTGGACTCTTAATCCCAAAAGTTACTGAATTCAAACTACACTATTTGCTCTGGTAGGATTTGAACCCAGGTCCCTAGGACATCTCTTGGGTTTCCTGGATTAACAGCCTTGAGATAAGGCCACTCAGCCATCATCTCCCCTCAGCTGATTAGTTTGCTGGTACAAAAGCTGAAATGTCAGAACACTGAGAATTGACAAAGAGACATGGACAGGTTAAGTGTGTGGACAACATGTCAGATGGAGTATGATGTTAGGAAGTGTGAAGTTATTTACTTTGGTTGTAAGAATAGAAAAACAGAATATTTTTTACAAATTGAGAATCTTCTAAGTGTTAATGTTCAAGGAGAAATTTCTGTTCTCCTTGAAGGAGTTGCAAGTACAACAAGCAATTACAGCGTCGGCTATTATTGCATGAGGATTGGAGAACAGAAAGAAGCTTTGCTACAATTGTACAGGATTTTGCTGAGACTATATTTGGAGAATTGTGTGCAATTTTGGTTTCTACATTTTAGAAAGGATGTATTTGCCTTGGACGTTGCATAGTGAAGCTTCACTAAACTAGACAACAATGTGAGTTCACAGCTGTGGAGGGTGGACCATGAATGGAAGTTTGTCCAGATGGGCAATTGGAAGGGAAAGAAGTAGCAGAAGTAGCTGATGGGATTGGATCAATCCCTGAGCAGAGAGAACAGTAGCCAGGGAGCACAGATTTAACATAATTGATGGAACGACTAGAGGGGAGTTAAGAAGTTTTTCACCAGAGTTTAGTGAGGGCTTGAGCTCACTGCCTGTGATGATGATAAAGGCAGAAATTTTCATTTAATACCCTTTCAATAATCTGGGACATGAAGTTGAATGAATAACTTCTCCAGATTTAAAACAGGGACTTTTGGCAGTCTTTCAGAAAGGATGCATTCAAGTTAAAAGAAGTCAATATTTGAAAATGTGGAAGCCGATTCTGTGTGTATGCATGTGTGCGGATGAAGTGGGGGGGGGGGAGCGGTGGGAATTGTGGGTGGAGGTTGTACAGGACAATTTTAAGAAATTCAGCAGACTCTTCATTCCAGCTTTCCACAGGAACCTGACTCAGATACAATAAGTGAATTTTTCAATCGACCAGTCAAGAGACGGTGAATGAAGCAATCAGACTATATAGTGATTTGTTTCAATCACTGAAAGCCTTTGACCACCCTGTCAAACTGTAAATAATAATCAGGTCACTACATCTGACTGTTCTCCATGTTCCTTGGAAACGTTCATCCTAGAAAACTTTCTGATGATACTGAAACCAATCATAGCTGATATTCCCCATGATCTTCCCCCCATTGAAACCAATTTCCTGTTAATGGACTGGTCATGAGCTAGAATGTGAGATTGTTATAATGTGTAAGACAATACAGATCAGGAAGGTTTTGCGGTGAGCATTGTCATGGGTGTGATATTTTTGGTAGTTTTACAAAATGTATGTTTAGCAGTAACAGAGGTTGTGGCAGCAGGTGATAGCAGCAGCAGAGAGCAGTAAGATCAAAGTAAAGTTAAAATCACCATCATCCCAGAAAGCCATCAGGTTGCTCTCTCATCAGAGAGGGTGACTTGGGGCAGTTTAACCCAAGGGTCAATGCAGCTCAGCCAGTGCAGAAATTGAACCCACTCTGTTGGTGTCACTCTGCATTGCAAATAAGCTGTCTAAGCAACTAAGCTAACCAACACCAACAATAAAGTTAGACCAGAAATAAATAACAATGATAACACTACACAGGATAGAGCTTCTCAGAAAATCAGTCTGAGAAGGGAATTGGTTGAACTTAAACAGGACAACAAAGTTGAATACCAGCAACTGAAACAATAATTTTTCAGAAGCAACAATTCAAGGATTAATAATGAGAATGCAGCTCCAACATTCTAGGAATAGTGTGTGTGAAGTTGATATTGATTTAATAGGAACATCATTTGTGACTGATACTGATTTAACTCAGAAAGGGTGCAGGGAACTGATGTTGGTTAGTTGATAAATGTTACAATAAATGATGTTAAAAAAGGTGTGTACATTGACCATTTTCTCCACCCGTATGGGTTCAGGCTGAAACTAATGTCATTCAGATGTTGTGTTTGGAAACAAGATTTGGGCAGATCAAGAGTGCCGCAGACACAGTGCATCTAAAGCTGGGGAAGTACTCTGCAGTTCAGTCTCACTAAAGAATAGCAGGGATTTTCAAGTGGTGAATGGTTGTTCTGTAGAGTGACTGTGCATGAACCAGTACTTGATGTTTGGATCTTTACTTAATGTGGGTATCCTCTATTAGTACATAGTCTATAGGAGGCCCATCACTCCTGGAGTCTACCCACTTTTCTCCATCAGTTTCACTTCTGACACCAAGGTCTTTACCACTTTTGATAATGGGAACTGCAGATGCTGGAGAATCCAAGATAATAAAGTGTGAAGCTGGATGAACACAACAGGCCAAGCAGCATCTTAGGAGCACAAAAGCTGACGTTTCGGGCCTAGAGTGATGAAGGGTCTAGGCCCGAAACGTCAGCATTTGTGCTCCTGAGATGCTGCTTGGCCTGCTGTGTTCATCCAGTTTCACACTTTATTATCTTTACCACCTTTCACAGTTTCAGGAATCCAGACATTAAGACAACTCTGACACCTGCAATCTAACTAGTCACCCTTTTCAATCAAATCAAACCTTCAGGCTGACAGTTTACAAGAGGGAAAGCATTGCGTATTCAGCCTTGGGGGTTAAACACTTGTAAACTTCTGTTAGAATCAGTTTCGAAGTTATTGTCAGCCATTATCTAGTTCAAAGACTGAACAGTTTGCAGCTTTGCCATGTCAGGCATATGCTAAGTGTCTCTTGGAAGGTACAAGGTCATCAACTCACAGCTCCTGGAGGCTTCTAATTCCATCAGCACTCCTTCAATGCTGAGCCCATTGTGTCTGCATAGCCCTGACTGATGATAGCTGTAGTCCCAAAGAACCTTTGGTCGATGAACTGGCAACCTGTAAGTGATATAAGGTCACAGGCATTGACACATACAACTAGGAGACAGATGGCCATGACTCCTGCAAACTGATTGTTTGGAAGAAGTGAGCAGAAAGAGAAAGGTCAACTGGCCAAGTACATTTTTTCTTACTCATCAATGTGGATGGCACTAGCTGGGCCAGCATTTATTGCCCATCCATAGTCGCCCTTTTGAAGGCAGTAGTGAGTGGCCTTTTTGAACCGCTGCTGTCTTTGTGCTGTAGGTAGACCCACAATGTTTTTTGGGAGGGGATTCCAGGAATTTGAAACAGCAGCAGTGAAGGAACAGTGACATATTTCCAAGTCAGGATAGTGAGTGGCCTCCAGGTGCTGGTCTTCCCATGTTTCTGTTTCCCTGTCCTTCCCAATGGAAGTGGTCACTGGTTTGGAAGATGCTGTCAAAGGATCTTTGCTGAATTTTTATAGTGCATCTTGTAGATGATGCACACTGCTGATAGTGAGCATTGGTGGGGAGTGACTGAATGTTTGTGAATGTGGTGCCAATCAAGCGGCTGCTTTCTCCAAGTTGGTGTCAAGTTTCTTGAGTGTTGGAGCTGTACTCGTTTTGGCAAGCATGGAGTACTCCATCCCACTCCTATCTTGTGCCTTGTAGATGGTAGCCGTGTCCTTCAGTCCATGTCCAAATGCAACAAGGGGAGGCAATGATCGAGTGGTATTATGGACTAATAATCCAGAGACCCAGATAACATTCTGGAGACACGAGTTTGAATCCCACCACAGCAGTTGGTAGAATTTGAATTCAATAAAAATATCTGTAATTAAGAATCAAATGATGACCACAAACCAATTGTCAGGAAAGAAACATAAGATTCACTTACGTCCTTTAGGGAACAAAATTGTCACCCTTACCTTCTCTGGCCTACAGTCCCACAGCAATATGGTTGATTCTGAACAGTCCTCTGGGCAATAATTGCGACCTGGTCAGTGATGCCCTCATTCCGTAAAAGAATAAAGAAAAAAAAGTATCTGAAGAGTTGAAAATGGTGCTGAACATTGTGTAATTATCAGCAAATATCCGCACTTCAGACCTTATCATGGAGACAAGGTCGTTGAAGAAGCAGCTGAAGATGGTTGGGCCAAGAACACTGACCTGAGGAATCCCCACAGAGATATCCTGGAATTGTGAAGACTGACCTCCAATAGCCACAACCATCTACCTTTATGCCAGGTATGACCAACCAGTGCAGAGTTTGCCTCCTGAAACCCATTGATTACAGTTTTGCTTGGGCTCCTTGATACCATATTTGGTCAAATGCAGCCTTGATGTCAAGGGCTATCACTCTCACCTCACCTCTGAAATTCAGCTCATTTGTCCATGTTTGAACCAAGGTTGTGATGAGATCAGGAGCTGAGTAGCCCTAGTGGGACCCACACTGGTGGTCACTGAGCAGGTGCTGCTTGATAGCACTGTTGATGACACCTTCCATCACTTTATTGAAGATCTAGAGTAGGCTGAAGGGTAGTCATTAGCCTGTTTCTGTGTATAGCTGGGCAGTTTTCCACATTGTATGGTTGATGTCAGTGTTGAAGCTGTACTGAAACAGTCTAGATAGTGGAGTGGCAAGTTCTGGAGCACAAATTTTCTTGACCATGCTTGCCCAATTTCCTGCACTTACCCTTTCCCTATCCCAGTGTGACAGGATAGTCCTCACCTTATTTCCTGTCAGTCTCTACTTTCAACTGATTATTTATCAATAATTCCAGCGTGTTGCCATCTCAAAACTGATGTTCTCTTCCCCTGCCCATTCAGCATTTCAAAGTACTGTACTCTTTTTGATTCACTAGTCTGTTCTTCTATCACCCACAAATCTTTGGCCACTTTGCCCAGCACATTCTTGCACCCCAACATTCCCTCCTCCTGCTTCACCCCCATTTCCCCAGGCTCGGTCTCTGCTCCTTGTGGACGGGATCTGTCTCAGTCTCAGTCACCTGTGTCCCAAGGCTCCTACCCTGCTGAGACTTCCATTTTCTGAGAATGGAACTCATTCAGCTGCAGGAAGGTCCCAGACTCTGGGATCACGGCCAGGCTATAACCTGTCCCCAGGTCAGTCTTTGTGGATAGACACTCACTCCCACCTTCTTCTTTTGACTGAGAGTAATTGAGCTGGGAGTAAGGATTAGAATCTGGGCATTGTCATGGCAGCTGCTGCCCAATCCTTCATCTCCTGTTAACCCTTTAATCCCAGGTTCTTCATGAAAAAGATGACAGCTACAAACACTACAAGAATCTCCCAGTCTGAACTGGACATGGAGCACAGGAATCTTTCAGCCTGAAAAGGATACAGAGGACAGGAGTATCCTGGTCTGAAATGGATGCATGCACTGGAAACAGAACCAGAGAGTGTCCCTTGGATAAGGAGTCTGCTTCATAAGGTATGTAAAATAGCTACTGTCCAAAATCTTTATTGATCTAAAATGATATGAGGTCAGAGAATATGGGAAGTGACAGTGCACAAAATGGTTTATTAGAACATCACGTTTGCTGCAAAAAATAAAAGTAAATTACCTATAGAATTACTTCCAATTAATATTGTACAAAGCAAATATCAAACACCGAGAAAATATGTTGGATTTTTTTTTGTCTTTCATCTGTCTCCACATGATATTACACATATAAAATATGTATATGCATTATATGTATTTAAAGCATTCAGGTCTTCTAATGTTATACCTATAAATTGTGTATGAATATTCATCTTGTTGTGTGTGGTTGGTTCATGAGTTGACGTTGCCTCTTGGGGGAATACACTTGCTATGGCAAATATTGCTGGTGTGTTGGTTGCTGCTGCTGATCTGGTGCATTATGAGGGAATGGTTGAGACTGACAGCTTTTCAGTTGCTTTCTCAATTTTTGAATTCAGATCTGTCTCTGATGGTTCTGAAGGCACTGCTTCTTAAATCGCAGATGATTACAGTTCTGATAATAGATCTGATCAGTCATTTTCACTGTGTATGGTTGAAGTGATAACTTCGGTACACAGGTCCCAGGTGGCCCAGGGAGCTGACTTTTGTTAAATGGGTTGAATGTTTCCATTCTGAATAGCACTCCAATTCTGAGCTCCCAGTACAATTTGACAGTTTTATTCAGGTAAAATTTGGCTTTCTGTCATTTCATTTTCATCTTCTCACCCATTGTTGTCACTACTTCTGGACTCAGTAGCTTTTGATCATTTGGAAGAGTAGCCTGGGTGTGGTCTGCTATCAGTCACTGAATTGGAAAATCTCAGGAGCTTTTAGTCACCGTAAAACTGTGCCTTTAGTAGCTGTAAATCTCTACTCTAAAATTACATCATACACATCCATGCTGGAGGTTTATTTTTTGATTCCTTTGCCAATTTTCACATTACCTCAGTCTTTCCACATTAGTGACGATAGTGTGGAGATTATGCACGATACATCATTTTCCATTCATTCATGAAGTGTTTGAATTCTTCACTTGTGAATTGAGGTCATTGTCACTGATCACATTGTCAGGAATGTCATAATGACTAAAATGTGCTTTCAGACATTCTACAATCTCATTGGGAATCGGTGATTTCAGCTTCTCAAACAGCTTGCCAATGAATAGCAGACAAGATAATCGGTTCCAGGGAGAGTGATGAGTCTGCTCCAAGTTTCATCCATGGGCTGTCATGAGTCATAAGTCGCTCTTTATTTTGTTTAGTTTGATGTTCTATACAAGCGCTATATTAGTTGATGTGGTCCTTCATCTCACTTCTCATGTTTGGCCAATTCAGCACTCTCTCACCTTCCTCAGACTAGGTTTGATTCCTTAATGGTTTGTGTGGGATGTTTCAGCATCTCACTTTTCATCTCTTCAGTGATAATGACCCCTTTGATGCGATGTCATCTTGGGCGTTCACCTCATCACGGTTTGTCCAAAAACCTCTTACAGTAAAGGGTATATCCGGAATGCTTTTAGCCCAGTATTTCATCTAAATTTCCTGTAACATTTGAAGAATAGCATACTGTTATGTAGTTTGCTTCATTTGCATGCACACTATTCTAACAGATTCAGTATGTTTCCTGGGTTGATGAATTCTGGATCAGCTTGTGCTGTTGCTGGTTAAGTTTGGAAGATTCCACATTCTGTACAGGCTTCATTGTCCTTCAGAAAGAATGCAGCTCTCAATAGAATATTGGTGATGTACACCTGCTTCCCTTGCTTATACTTCTAGTGTGAAGATGTTGATGTTGATGAAGGTTTGATGATTCCAAAAATGAAATATCACATATGTCACACGTGAATGGTTTGTCTTCAGTGTGAATACGTTGGTGTGCACATAGATTCAATGACTTTGAGAATGATTTATCACACATCTCACATGTAAATGGATTCCTCTCTGTGTGAATCTTCTGACGGACCAGGAGGCTTGATGACTCTGGGAATGATTTCTCACACACCAGTCACTTGAGTAGTTTCTCCTCTATGTGCGTGCGCTGGTGTACACGAAGGTTCCCTGACTGAGTAAATGACTTGTTGCAGAAAGCACATGTGAATGGTTTCTCCCTGTGTGAGTGCGTTGGTGTGTGTGGAGATTGCCTGACAGGGTGAATGATTTGTCACACACATTACATGTGAATGGTTTTTCTCCGGTCTGAGTGCGTTGGTATGCGCAAAGAGTTGATGACTGCAAGAATGATTTATTACAAATCTTGCACACAAATGGCTTTTCCCTTGTGTGAGTACGTTTGTGTCGTTGGAGAGTTGATGACAGTGAGAAACATTTGCCACAAACCTTGCATGTGAATGGTTTCTCCCCAGTGTGAGTATGTTGGTGTTCACGGAAACTTGATGACCGCGAGAAGGATTTGTCACAAACCTTGCATGTGAATGGCTTTTCCCCTGTATGAAACTTCTGGTGTGTCAGGAGATTGGAAGATTGGGTGAAAGCTACCTGACATACCGGACATCTGAATGGTTTTTCCCCTGTGTGAATTCTTTGGTGTATCAGGAGGTGTGTAGATTTTGCAAATGCTTTATCACAGATCTCACACTTGAAACGTTTTTGATCCATGAAGCTGACCTTGCATTCACAGGTATACACCAAATACGCCTTCGATTAGACAACTGTAGCACCAATTTGAGCCACTCTCACACCTGTAGGAATGAGTCAGTGGTTCATGAGGCCCACTGAATGACTGAAGCTCGCACCACACTTGGAGCCACTCATACTTATTCTCAGCCTCACCCTGATCGATCACCAACAGCTGAACCTTCAGAAAAGCTGGTTCTGATGGAATACTTCACACCACTGAACAGTTTCAGATCTGATGATATTATCTCCTGAACAGACTGATTGCCAGATGATGGTTTCACTGACCAACCTTCTCTGTGATGAGCAGTGCTGTGAAGGGACTGGATGTCTTCTCACAGTTGAGCATTTGTTCCTTCAGTGATGGTCAGAATCGATCCGCCGTTTCTATCCTTTCTATCCTCTGATGCAGTATGATGTAATCCTTCTGTAAAATAGGAAAAGAAAATATGATTTCCTCCAACTCACTCTCCTTCTTTGCTGAAGGATTGACTCTTCAGTTAGAGACTTCTACAGTGAGTGTCAGTTTGCTGTTCCCTGTTTTTCCTCACTTGACTTCCACACAATCTCAATTTCTAGCAGGGACACTAGGTAAAGACCAGGAGCAGACAATATGGCTACTTTCTTTCCTCCTCCCAGATCACTATCTTCCCAGGCCCTGTCAGGTGGAGTGTAATATGTCAATTCGCTTTGAATCCATCTTGAGTAAAGAAAAGTTTTACTGTGAGTGTGTGTGGTTAATATCAGAAACACTCAACAGCATTACATTCTTTCCCAATATGTCTTTGAGGAAAAGACACTGGGCAGCAATTACTCTGAAGGAAATATTACTTCAATATAGCTGATTGAGGGTTCTGGCTTATCCTGGGAAATTAGATGCATTGTGCTCACTCAGACTGCACATCCCAATTTCAGATGTCAGTCACAGCACTGGGCAAAACTGTCACATCTGAGCACAGCCTTCAGGTAAGATCTTTACAGAAGGCATTTAAAGACATTTTAATAAATCTGACTCCATCTATGGCAGTTGAATTTCTCTGGAACTCGATTAACATTCCAGAGATTGAGAATTCAAATCCAGCCATGGCAAGTTACAAACATACAATACACTAAGAAACAGGCGATTCAGCACCATTGATCCATGCTGGTGCATAAGCTTCACACCAGCCTCCTCTCACCCCTCTTCACCTCAGCCTATCCTTGTGTTCCTCTGTCCCTCATGAACTTACCTCATTTGCCCTGAAAGCACTTCTGCTCTTCACTTCATGTTGTGGCAATGAATTTAATTAAATCTGGAAATTGTAAAATAGATGGAAAAGAGGAATACAGACATGAAAATGTCCACGTTGTTTCTAAAACCTAAAACTGTCTTTTGGTAAAACTAATCTGCTGCAACTGCCTTGTCTGGTGTAACTGCCTAGTCCCACATAACACGGTTGACACTGAACTGCCTTCTGAAGTACCTGAACAAACAATGATAAACAACCACTATAAAGCCAATAAAAACTGGAAAATCAGAGATATCTAGACAATCCAGACGTTGTGTATTGCTCCAATAAAGTGAGCTGTGTACATTTATTGGAATGAAACCAGCGTTGCAAGTGTTAAGTTATGAGGAGACACTAAAGACCTTGGGTACATTCCCAGACTATAGAAGATAAAAAGATGGCCTCACCAATGTTGATATATTAAAGGAGAAAGGAAGGGTGAACAGAGATAATCTATTTTCATTGGTTGGGGAGTGGTTTCAAATGTTGATTTAGAGGCAGACCTTTCTGGAGAAAACAGTTTGAAACACAAAGGACAGAAGACTGGAATTCACTTCCACAAATGAAATATGGTATGGAATCCATGATCAATATTAAATGTGAGATTGATCAATTTTTGTTCACCAAAGGGTTGAAGGGACCTGACAAAAAGGCAGCAATGTGAAGTTCAATCACTAAAGCATCTCAATCTCACAGAATAGTGGGACATATTTGAGACAGTAAATTGCAAAAGTCTAACTGCTAAATTCTAACGTCTAAATGTACAATAGCTATGTACAGTCCCAAAAATCCAACACACTCTCAGTAGCACCCTTTGATCAGGGCAACATTCCACTAAGCAAAGTGTATGAATTATACTCTACAGGATAAAAACCAGCTTCCAACACAGACACACAACTCAACATTCCTAAGGAAATCAGTCAATTTCCTCAGACACTCTGTGCTTCCCAGATTACACCTCACTTTCTCACAGTCAGGAATGAACCATCAATAAAACTCAGCCTGGAAATCAGAAGGGAAATGCTTCCAACAAACACACTCAATATCCAACACACAGCTCCAGTCAGACAGTTAGTACAAAGCACCGAGTAAACAGCTCTCTCAGCTGGATCTTCTCACACAGCATAAGGGACATTTCCACCCCTGATTACCTACAGGACAGTCAGACTGCCTGAAGATTGGTGTGGATATTATGGGATACAATTTGTATAAAAGCTGCTCCTTCACTCACCATCTCCTCACTTGGTTTTCAGTCCCTACAGGAAGTGAACCAGCTCTGGAAGAGGAGAGAGTGGGTGGGCTCTCTGATTGACGTCTCTCACTGTCAATCCAAATATTTCTCAAGCAGCATGAGATTCCTGAAGCTTGGGAAATTGGCTGGTGAAATAAGAGGTGACTTTCAGCAACAGATCAGGTGGGGACTTAAACTTGTCATTGTTCCATCTGAATAAAACCTCTCTTATTGTAGCTGCTGTCTCAGTTCCCCTGGTAAATGTTTGACGGAGATTTCTCGTGTGGGAATAGCATTCCTCATCCTTGGTGGCTTTCAAACTGACAAGATTAATGTGGAATCAGTATCATCACATGTATTTGACAGCAGATCAGCAAAAGAAGTCAGTGTATCGAAAGAAGCACTGACGCAGTCGTGGGATCAGCACAGGCGACTGGAACCTGAGAACAATTCTCTCTGTTCACAGATGGTGGCACACCCGCTGAGTTTTTTCAGCCTCTGTATGTTTGTTGTAACACTAAAAAAAATCATTTTAACACGGGATCAAGAGGGAAAACTCGATGTCAAGAGTTCAGTGAGAATTGGGTTCAGAGAACTGGAGGTTCGAATCGTGGGGAAGTTGGGCTCCGAGAGGACTTGACTGGAGATAAACAACAGGAAAATGTAAGATTAGGGCAAGGGACAATATACATTAAAGCAGTTTGGCCAGGTTGGGTGTGGAAAATTAGAACCTATGCAATCAGAGCGAGGGTAGGCCATTCAACATTTGAAACCACTCTATAAGATCATGGATGATCTGCCTCATGTATCAACTCTTTGATGCAAGCTCCTTATGGCTTCTGTCTACCTTTTGAAAAATGCTTTCAGTGATCTAATCTCTGTAGATCTCTGGGATAGGAAGAGCGGTGGGGTGGGGCAGGATGCTCCAGGTGCAGCCTCACCAATATCTTGTACAGTTGGAACATGAGCTCCCTACTTTTAAACATTAATGGTCTTGCGATAAAGGCTAAAACTCCATTTTCCTTCTTCATTAGTTGCTGTGCCTACATGCTAACATTGTATTTCATGCACAAGAATACCCAGAGCACTCTGTGTTGCAGCTTTTTGAATTATTTTTCTGTTTAAATCATTGTCAGACTTTTGGTTTTTGCTATCAAAGTCTGCAATCTCACATTTTCCTACATTACATCTGTCAGGATTTTGCACAGTCACTCTCAAGCAATCATTACCCCTTTGCTGATTCATTGTATTGACATCACAACATGCTGTCCCATCTGAGTTTGTATTGTCAGCCAATTTGGATATATTGCAATCTGCCCTTTCCTCCAAATTATTAATGTAGATAGTAAATAATTGAAACCCGTGAGTTTCCACCAAGGAATGCTATTCCCACATGAGAAATCTCCGTCAAACATGAGTTAAGTCATTTCAGCTTGAAAAAGACTCATTAAGACCAGATCTAGCTTCTGCGTGTTAACCAATCCTTAATCTGTGCTGTTACCATCATCTCCTAATTTCTGCAATTAATTTTCATCTGCCACTTCCTACCTTCTGGAAGTCCAAATACATTACATTTCCCTTTATCAGCTCTGCTTGTTATATCCTCAAAAAACTCGTAAATTTGTCAAACATGTTTTTCCCTTCATGAAGATATGTCATCAGTTTGATTGCATAAAGTTTTGTGAATGTCCTATTTCTTCCTTAATAATGGATTCAAGTATTTTCCTAAAGACAGAGTTAGTCTAACAGGCCTATCATTTTCTGCATTTGTCTCCTCCTTTCTCAAACAGATTTCCAATGTGATGGAAACTTCCGAGAATCTAGTGAATTCCAAAATATTTTGAATAATGCCTTCACTGTCTCTGCAGTCACTTCCTTTAAACCCTTTAGATACAGGTCCTCAGGTCCTGGCAAATTGTCTACTTTCAGAAACAAAAATAGAAATTTCTAGAAAAACTCAGCAGGTCTAGCAGCATCAGTACAGAGGTTGCCAGTGGTCATTCTTCAGAAGAGAACTCATTGAAACTGTTACAAGGCTTTTCCTCCAATTATCACTTACTTACCTGACGTCTTTCGGATGATTATAGGATCTTCCAGTGTGAAGACAGTTGCAAAATACTGGTTTAAATTATCAATTGTCCAGTTGCATGCTTCATGAATCCCAAACATTTCAACTATTCTCTTTATTTTTACAAAGCTGTAGATGCGCTTGCTGTTAGATTTTTATATGTCTTTGCAATTTACTTCCATAAGCAATTTTCTCCATTTTTATTAACATTTTTGTCATCTGCTGCTTGCTCCTAAAAAAAATTCCCAATTGTCTGGCCAGAACTAATTTGTGTCACTTGTATGCCTTAGTTTTTGATTAGAAGCTCTCCTTTGCCACCTTTGTTAATTGTCCGTCTTTCATCCTTGTCATCAATTCCTTCTTTTTGACCTGAATAAATTCTTGCTCACTCGTTACAGTTTAGCTGCTTAAATGTCTGTCACTGCTCATCAACAGACCTTACTCTTAGTCTATTTCTCCTGCCCACTTTAGACAAGTCTTTCTTTATAAGTAATTGTCTTTATTTGAGAACACTGATTTGGGACCAAAGTTCCGCTCCCCCAAACTGAACTTGAACATTTTCTACACTTTGACTGCCATTCCCTCCTACCTGATTACTCATTCCTAAATCTAAAATAGTCTTTACCTGGATTTTTTCTGCAACATAAGGAATTCAATTTCCACGTTATAAAGCAGAAGTCGAACCCCACCCTCCACCGAACAACTAAAACCGAAACACCCAGAGAGGTGCACTACGCTGTACCATCTGTTAACAAAGTCTCCAATCTCTTATAAAGGTGTGGTTTAGTAAAACAAAACCCCTGACACTCACTTTACAATGAACAAGTAACAATTTATTTATCCAACTCTAATAGTGAACAAATTAACTAAACCATGACCAAACCGAAAAGATCCCTTCTAACTACTAATTATTCCCAAATAGAACAAGATTCTTATGGTATGCTATTCCACCAAATACATGTCCCGCTTATAGAAACCATAATTTAAAAAATTAGAATTTAGTCTCTGAAATTACAGACAAATTATGTCTTTTGGAATGTCCTGTGTCTTTGTCAAATTCTTTTGTCAGGAACACCTTCTTGGTGAATCTTTCTGTCAGGAACGTTATCTAGTTGAGTCATAGGTACCTTTAAATTTAGATGGAGTTTACTCTAAAGCTTAGAGAATTCTGTGAGAGCCAGTGATTCTTTCTTCTAGAGCTGAGAGCTGTTCTCTTGGCAGATGACAGTTGGCTCTCTCCTGATTTTCCAAATGTCCCCATCTCTTATACCCTTGATGACATATCAATTCCTTATAATAGGATTGGTTCTATGTTGTCAAAACCATCAGATTTAAATTTAATTGGCTTTTGGTATCTTTGTGCTTGGTTAAATCAATTAGCTAAATTTAAAAGCCTGTTGCGTTGATAAAAATGCTGCTTTGCTTGCTAACAGTATAGCCCTTTTGATATAAATGTTTCAATTCAATTGCTCTATGGTTCTGCAAGCCCACAGACTCCTTTTTGAATCTCTAAGCATAGAAAAAGGACATCATCTTTTAAAGGGACCGTGCACTGCTTTCCCCACAGCATTTTACAACCACCGACATTTTACAGACACCAAATTCTAACATCCTGCCTTCCAATCCACGAGTACTCTACCCAACTTTGCAACACCCCCAGTGTTAAGAAAACAAAGTCAACTATCATTATGAAAAGCTGGCTTTTTTTGTCTAAACTTTAATGCCATTATTACTAGATCCATATCTCAGTCGTATAGACTTACACATCTCATACTAATTCCACATATATACATCATGGAACACTATTGTTTCTATCTTACATAAACACTTTCCTTGTAAACCCATGAAACAGCATCTGCAGTAACATTTTCACGACCTACAACATGTACAATCTGTAAATTAAATGCTTGTAACATAAGACTGCAATGAAATAATCTGGTGTTCTCATCCTTATATCTTTCCAGAAATGTCAAAGGATTGTTATCGGTGTACATGACCATCTCTGATGCTTTATCTGCAATGTACATATTCAAATGTTGTAAGGCCAATACTGAACTCACAAACTTGTTTTCAATGGTTGAATGTTTTTTATGTTGGATATTGCTTCTTTTTTTAAAAAAATCAATTGGCCTGTCAATTCCACAATCATCCTCTTGTAATAACACAGCTCCAACACTTACATTGCTTGTGTCGATAGCAACTTTGAAGAGTTTCAAGAAATTTGGTGTGCTTAAGTCTGGTGTGGTGGTGAACACTACTTTTAAATTCTCAAATGACTCTTGGCCTTGTTCTGTCCACAGGAGCCAACATGCTGCTGAAGTTTGGTACAGATTTTCTGTAAAATCCATTTAATCCGAAAAGTAATTGTACTTCCTTCTTCGAGGACGGTCTTGGAAATTCCGTGATGGTCTTCGTCCTCATGTTATTCGGTGTCATCCATCTGTGTCCAATGTCGTGCCCTAAGAACATCACTTCCACTTTCATGAATTCTCTTTTTGCCATGTTTATGACCAACTTTGCCTTCAGTAGTTTCTCAAAGAGATCTGCCAAATGCTGCATTTGATCTTTCCATGAATGGCAACAGATCAGTAAGTCACCTATACAGACAGCACAATTAGTGACTCCTGCCACAACTCTGCTCATAAGTCTTTGAAAAGTAGCTGGTGCAGTTTTCAATCTGAAGGGAATTACTTTAAATTGATGTAACCTATTTGTGGTTACAAAAACAGAAATGTCTTTCGCTGTGTCCAATAAAGGTACTTGTCAGTAACCGTGGAATAAGTCAAACTTTGTGTAAGTGCCCTGTCCTACTTTTTCCATACAGACCTCCAGCATTGGAATTGGGTATGACTTAGACTTGGTCATGGTTGACTTTCTGATAATCTAAGCAGAATTACTGAGTACCAACAGGTGAACATGATTGGTGAACTCGACTCATTTTGACTTGTCTCTACGATGTCTTCTTGGAACACCACTTCCACTTCATTCTGAACCTGTGCTGCTTTAAAAGGATTAAGCCTAGAGAGGCATTGTTTTATTGGAATGGTATTCCCTACGTCAACCTCATGTAATAGGTATTAGCCCTCCCCATTTTATTTCCACATATGTCCTCATAGCGCGATAGCAAGTCTTTCACTGTACCTGGGACAGATAGCTCACTACCTTATTCCCATTCTTTTAAGGACTTCCTCAGTGGTCAATTTATTTTGAGGCACATGGAAATCCGAATCATCTGGATTTAGTTCCTCACTCTGAGTGGCAGTAACTAATACTTGTTTTTCTGGTTTCAGCATGTTCACATGACATACCCAATACATTTCCTCTGAACTGGCATCTTTACCAGGTAGTTCATTTGACTTCTTCTCAATCTGTTAGGGACCAGTAAACCTTGCTTTGAAGGGATTTCCAACCACTGGTAACAGTACTAGTACTTTATCCACATGGGCAAACATATTAACTTTAGATTTCTTATCTGCTTCTTGCTTTGTTATGTGCTATGACACCTTCAAATGATGTCCAGCCAATTTACCTACTTTGTTTAAACTTTTTCTTACCTCAAATAATAATCCAACTGTGAGATCTCTGACATCAGACCTATCAAGATTTCCTTAATTAATTTTAAAGGCTGACTTACTTCATGTCCGAGTATCAATTAAAATGGAGTAAACTGAGTTGATTCATTTGGAGCAACTCTAATAGCAAATAATATAAATGGGATACCTTTATGCTAATTGTTTGTGTAATCCTGTTAATAAACCCTCAGCGTTGTCTTTAGAGTCTGTTGCCATCTTCCCAAATGGTCCCTGAGATTCAGGATGGTACATACTTGAGTATTTGATGCCTAAACCATCCATGACCTCCTTAAATAATTTGACAGTAAAATTGGACCCTTGGTCTGACTGAATCTCCCTGGGTAGTCCATAACAGGTAAAGAAAGCAAGCAACACCTCCATAACATTTTTGGCTTTAACATTACATAATGGAAATGCCTCTGGATTGTGGTTAACAAATACTGGTTCCCAGTTTTAGTTTTAGCGAGGGAATCTACACAATCAATCATAACCTGCATGAAAGTTTTTCAAATGCGTGAACTGGCTATCACAGGTGCTGCTTTTATTACCTCCTGTGGCTTTCCTACCATTTGACCTATATGACAGGTACAGCAAAATGCAACCACATCTTTATGTAATCCAGGCCAATGGAAATACTTCAGTACGTTATCCTGAGTTTTTCACAATCCTAGATGACCTCTTACAGGTAACTCGTGTTACCCGAAATACTTCCTGTCTGTATTCTAACGGCAACAAAATCTGGTGAACTTCCACCCATTTCTCATCTACACAAACCTGCCAAAGTCTCTATTTCAACCTTAAGATTTTATCTTTAAGATAATAAAATTCTGGAATATGTTCTGATTCCTTGTCCAAGTAGGCTTTATGATATAAATCCTTTACTGTCTCATCTTTTTGTGGTAATTCTATTCAGCTCTAAGAACCAAACACCTCTGCTTGATCCTCTAAATGCTTAAGTTTTTCCTTTACCATTTCATCAAACAGGGTGTCAGCTAACTGGACCTCAACTCCTTCATCTTGGTCTTTTGTTTTCCCTTCCTGTTTTAGCTTATGGCTGTGGGATATTGTCACCACACAGTCCGGAAAAATGCCAGGGTATTTTCCTTTTAACTCTGCAGTTCCTTGATTTTCTTTCGGACTCTCCACTACAAGGTGCATCGCCTTCAAACCAGCAAAATAATTTCTAAGAACAGACTGTATTCCTGGAATAGCCACTTGTTTAAATCACTGCCACTATCTCTTTCTCCAGTTATGATTGGACTTGCTAGCCTTACTTTACACAGGGAAACACTAATTCTCTCTCCAACAGATTATCACTCTCTCCAGCAACATTTTGGATGGAGTGCACATATTTTTATCTCTTACTATTAGACACTGACCAGCACCCATATCTCTAAATATGTCAACTTCTTTCCCTACTCCATCTCTTCTACACAAGTAAACCTTACTCACAGGTGAAGTGTTTGAAAAGATTAGGCAGTATCTTACTTTCCAGCCCATGACTAAGCTGCACACTCTCTTGCTGCTCCTCAACTTCTCTTGGGATTTCCTTCACCAACTCAACTAATCCCACTGGTTTAGCCTTTTACCAATGCCTTTCTTAATCCACCAGAACTGTGACTTTGTGTTTCCACCTTATTGCAGTCTTTCAGCTCTTTTCGACCCTCTTATATTTATTTTTCACACATGGTAAACTATTCCCAATGTGATGTACATAATGTTTTTCATTGAAAGATCTCCCTCTTTCCCAGTTTCGATCCTTTGTGGAATGAAATTGCGGTTGGAAGCTAGATTTTGATTTATGCACTAATGCATTTTCATCTGCTATTTCTGTAGCTCTTTTCGCTGTTCCTTTCTGTTTTCTGTTTTGTTTCTGTTTTTCAATATGAGTTCTGATCATTTCTGGAAGTGAGTTTTTAGACTCCTCCAGCAGAATAATATTTCTGAGATCCTCATAGGTCTTTTCTATCTGTCATGCTCTCATTCATGTATCAAAGTTGCTCTGTTTAATTCTTTGAAACTCGATATGAGTCTGATCTGGTTCCTTTCTTACATTTCTGAACCATTGTCTATATGCTTCTAGTACCAGTTCTTAGGCACTTAAAATAGCTTGTTTTACTACTTCATGTTCTCCTGACACCTCCTCTGATAGCACTGCAAACACCTCAGTAGCCTTTCCTACCAACTTGGTCTGAATTAACATTATCCACATAGTGTCTGGCCAGTTCATCTGTTCAGCCAGGTTGTCAGAGGAAATGAAAAAGGCTTCAACATCTTTTTCATTGAATTTTGGTAATGTTTGGACATATTTGTACACATCTCTACCAGGCTGTTGGCTATGATGAGTTTTCTCATCATCACTTCTACCTTGTACTTTTACTTCTGCTATTTGAAATCTTTTTGCTTCAAGTTCCAACTTCATCATTTCAAATTCAAACATTCTTTCCCTTTCTTTAAGTTCACTTTCTAATTTCAATTGTCTCATTTGCATTTAATTTTTTTCTAACTGCACTGCACTTGAGTGTTTCTCTGCAATACCAAAATGTTTGACTGTTACAATTTTAGTTTTCCACTTAGCCCTCATTAAACCCAATTCTAACCTGTTTCTAATTCTAAAAGTGTCCCCTTTTTCTGTCTTTCTAGACTTTCTTGGCAAATTTGGGAAGCATCTTCCACCCCAAACCTCTTTGGCAATGTGAAGAGCCAATTCCCCACTTCTAATTTAGCCAACAGCAAACAACTGAAATTAAACAGATTTTCTACTTCTCACTTAAAATTTTTTTTAAAGCTCTAGTATACTTGTCCCTAAGTCTGTTTAAGTCTGCTGGGACCTTTCATAGCCCCAGTCTGTTATGATGAGAATAGAGGTTCTCTTCTATTAAGTACCCCTGAAACACCATAGAAACTTGCCTTTCGCCTAATCTGTTAAAAGATTGATTAGAAAAAAGAAAATACCTAATGCACTCTATAAGTAACAAGTAACAATGTATTTATTTCCCTTAACAATCAACAAATTAACAGCATTACTAATAATCAAACAATTCCCCCTAAGTACTAAGTATTCCCTAACTGAACTAAATTCGACTGGAATGTTGTTCAAACAATCAGGCTTATATATGCTCAATTAATAAAACAACAATAAATTAAAACTTAATCTCTGTGTTTTCTGGACCACTGTGCCTTCTCCAGCCATTCTTCTATGAATCTCAAGTCACAAATGTCTTTCTTCCGCTGACTATGCCGTCAGGGATGTCTTCCCTCAAAAGACTTATAGCTAATATGTCGTGATACCTTTGATTAATTAGATGGTGCTTTCTCTGAGAGCTAAGGTGTTGTCTCCTGGCAGTTGGCTCTCTCCCTGACCTTCAAAAAATCTTTTCTTACATATCCCCACTAACACATAAAATTCTTATAATATGATTGGTTTTAGGTTGTCAACACTAGCAGTTTTTAAATTCAATTTGCTTTGAATTGCTCAGTCCTTGGTTTAAATTAATTGGCCAAATTCGAACTTGTTGTCAAAACATCAAAACAAGACTGAGAAAGCATGAACTGCAGATGCCGGAGTCAGAGAAAACAAAGTGTGGAGCTGGAGGAACACAGCAGGTCAAGCAGTATAAGAGGAACAGGAAAGCTAATGTTTTGTAAAGGGTCCCTTTACAAAAGCAGTTTCTGTCAACACGCTGCAAGGCTAAGACAGCATCCAGGCTGGGCTGACAAGTGGCAGTAATTTTGGTACTACACAATAGACAGGCATTGATCATTTTCAACTAGAGTTTAACCACTATCTATTGCCATTCAGTCCTGTTACCATAACTCAGTGTCCCACTGTGAATATCCTGGAGGTACTGAAGAGAAACTGAACACAATTACTACATTCCTGCACTCACCCTTTCCCTTTCCCAGTGCGATCATTTTGCCACCTTGCTCCCCGCCAGCCTCAATTTTCAACATCACTACCTCCAGTGTGAAGCTATCTCAAAACATATTTTACCTTCTGCTCCCCATTCAGCAATCCAAAGGACTGTATTCTCTTTGTTACAATGGTCTGTTCCTCTATCATGATGAGCTCTTTAGCCACTCCCCCCAGCATATTCTTGCACCCCAAAATTCCTTCCTCCTGCTTCACGCCTATTCCCCCACACTCAGACTCCGCCCCTCGTGGACGGGCTGTGTTTCAATCTCAACGTCCTGCGTCCCAAGGTTCTTACCCAGCTGAGACCTCCATTTTTTGAGGCTCAAACTCACTCAGCAGCTGGAAGATCCCAAACCTCAACTCAGCCCCTTGAAAACCGAGTGATGGACACTTGCCTTTTCCTTTTGACTGTGTGTAACTGAGCTGTGAATAAGGATTTCAATCTGGGCTATGTCATGGCAGCTGCTGCCCAATCCTTCATCTCCTGTCACCCCCTCAATCTCAGGTTCTCCATATGAAAGATCAGAGCTGCAAACACTTAGAGAACCACCCGGTCCTGGGTACAGGAATCTCCTGGTCTGAACTGGACACAGAGTACAGGAATCACCCAGTCTGAACTGGACAAGGAGCACAGGAGTATCCCGGTCTGAACTGTACAGGGTATCCAGTACACAGGAAATAGAACTAGAGGGAGCCCTTGGAAAAGGAGTCTGTTTCATAACGTAGGTATAATGGCCTCTGTTCAAAATCTTTATTGATATTTCAATTACATAAAATGACATAAGGTCAGAGAACCTGGGAAGTGACAGTGCTCAAAGGGATTTATCAGAACACCCTGTTTTATGTAGAAAAAATAATTACAATCACTATCAGTTTCAATCTATATTTTACAAAGAAATTGATCAGACATGGAGAAAAATCTGGTGGTTCTTTCTAGGTTGTTCTAATTTCATCTACCTCCACACGGTATTACCCATGTAACTTTAAAGCATTCAGCTTTTCTGATGTTATGCCTACAAGTCGCTGCTGGGCTATACATTTCAAAGGCACCTAGTTCCTGAGGTGACTTTGCTTCTCGAGGGAATATGGCTACTGTGGGAGGTATTGCTGGTGTGTTGGTTGTTGCTGCTGATCTGGTGCATTGCTCGAGAATGGTCGAGACTGATGGCTGTTCAGTTGCTTTCTTAGGTTTTGAAATCAGATTTGCATCTTCAGTCCCTGTCTGCTGTGAAGGTGCAGCTTCTTCAGTTGCAGGTAGAAGATTGCAATACTGATTATAAATCTGATCAGTCATTTTCACTGTGTGTGATTGACGTGACGACTCCTGTGTACAGGTCCCAGGTGGCCGAGGGTGTGACTTCTGTTGAATATGTTGAACGTTTACTCTCTGAATGACGCTCCAATTCTCAACTCTCACAAGAATTGGAAGTGGTATTAAAGTTATTAAATTTCTGTCAGTTCTCTTTCATGTTCTCACGCGTTGTTACTACTTCTAGACTCAGTAGCTTTTGATCATTTGGAAGAGCAGCCTGGGTGTGGTCTGCTATTAATGACTGGATTTGAACACTTTAGAGCTTGTAGTGACAACTGTGCCTTTAGTTGTTATAAATCTGTACTTTAAGATTGCGTCGTACACATCTGTACTAGATACTTTTTGATGACCCCTTTGGCAATTACCACACTGCCTCAGCTTTTGACTTGGCTGGCAGATATGTAGTGCTGAATTTCCCAAGCTTTTCTAAGGTGTCTGATCTTCACTCGTGAATTGAAGTCATTGTCACTGATCAAAACGTCAGCAGTGTCAGGGTGATGGAAGTGTGTTTTCAGCCATTCTACAATCTCACTGGGAGTTGCTGAAATCAGCTGCTCTGACTCCCTGATGTCTCAAAAGCGGTTGAATGTGATGAGATAATCATTTCCAGTGAGATTGAAGAGCTGTACTCCAAGCTTCATTCGTGGGCTGTCTGGGATGAAATGAGTCATGAGCAGCTCTTTATCTTATTTAATTTGATATCCATTACAAGCACTGCGCTGTCTGATGTTGTACTTCATCTCATTGCTCATGTTTGGGCAGGAAAGCACATCCCTTACCTTCCACAAGGTAAACCCGATTCCTTGCTGGTTTGTGCAGGGTGTGTTTCAGCATCTCTCTTTACATCTCTTTAGGGATAATAACCCTGTTCCCTTTGTACAAGATGCCATCTTGAACAATCACCTCATCTGTTTGTCCAATAGTTTCTGACAGTAAAAAAAAGTATACTTAATGGCCATCACAACCTCCTACAACACCTGAAGAGTTGTAACTCATTGTGTTGTTATTTTATCTGAGAAAGACACTGTTCTGACATATTCAATGTCTTCACTGGGTTGATGACTTCTGGCACATGTTGTGCTGTTGCTGGTTAAGTTTAGAAGACTCCAAATTCTGTATCAGCATTAACTTCCTTCAGGGAGCGTACACCTCTCAACAGCATATTGGTGACGTCCATCTGCTTCCCTTGCTTGTACGTCTTGTGTGAAGGCGTTGATGTTTATGAAGGTTTGATGACTCCGAAAATGATTTGTCACATACGTCACATGTAAATGGCTTCTCCCCGGTATGAATACGTTGGTGTGCACGTAGGTTCGATGACTTTGAGAATGACTTTTCACACAGCTCGCACATGAATGGTTTCTCCCCTGTGTGAATTCTCTGGTGGAGGAGGAGTCTTGATGAGTCAGGGAATGATTTGTCACACTCGAAACACTTATACAGTTTCTCGCCAGTGTGAGTACGTTGGTGTGTCCGAAGATTCCCTGACTGCGTGAATGATTTGTCGCACATGTTACATGTGAATGGTTTTTCTCCAGTATGAGTGCGCTGGTGTGCATGAAGGGTTGATGACTGCGAAAATGATCTGTCACACATCCTGCATGAAAACGGTTTTTCCCCTGTGTGAATACGTTGGTGTCGATGGAGAGTTGAAGACAGTGAGAATGATTTATCACAAACCTTGCACTTGAAAGGCTTCTCCCCAGTATGACTACGTTGGTGTGCACGGAGACACGATGATTGCAAGAAGGATTTGTCACAAACCTTGCATGTGAATGGCTTTTCTCCTGTATGAAACTTCTGGTGTGTCAGGAGATTGGAAGATTGGGTGAAAGCTGCCTGACATATCTGACACCTGAATGGTTTCTCCCCCGTGTGAATTCTCTGGTGTATCAGGAGGTGTGTAGATTTTGCAAATGCTTTATCACAGACCTCACACTTGAAACGTTTTTGTTCCATGAAGGTGACCTTGCATTAACAGGTATACACCAGATACACCTTACATTAGACAACTGTTGCACTGCTTCGAGCCATCCTCTCACACCTCATATCTGAACTGCGCCTCACCTGAAGGAATGAGTCAGTGGTTCATCAAGCTTGATGAATGAGTAAAACTCTCACCACACCTAGAGTCACTCAGACTTCTTCACAGCCTTACGCTCACTGATCACCCACAGCCGAACCTTCAGAAAGGCTGGTTCTGACGGAATGTTCCACACCACTGACCAGTTTCAGATCTGATGATATTGTCCCCTGAACCAAGTGATTCCAGATGATGGTTTCACTGCGCAACTTCCTCTGCTTTGAGCAATGCTGTGAAGCGAATGGACATTTTCCCACACATTTGTACAGTTGTTCCTTGAGTGACGGTCAGAATCTATCTGCAATTTCTATCCTTCCTGTATTCTCTGGTACAGTATGATGCAATCCTTCTGTAAGACAGGAAAAGGAAATATGATTTCCTCCAACTCACTGTCCTCCTTTGCTGAAAGGCTGAATCTTCAAGTTAGAGACTTCTACACTGAGTGTCGGTCTACTGTTTCCTTGTTTTTCTTCACTTGACTGTTACGCAAACTCAATTTCTAGCAGGGTCAGCTGGTAGACACCAGCAGCAGACAAAATGACCACTTCCCTTCCTCCACCCAGATCTCCATCTTCCCAGGGACTGCGAAGACAATGGTAAAAACTGTATGGTGGAGTGTGAAATGGGCCATCAATTTGCTTTGAAATTGTCTTGAGCTAGATAAGAAAAGTCTTACTGTGAGTGTGTCCATTTAGTATCGAAAACACTCAACAGAATTACATTCTTTCCCTTTTTGATAACTTTTTGACGGAAAAGACACAGGGCAGCAATTACTGCAGGGGAAATATTACTTCAAAGTAGCCGATTAAGCAGTCTGGCTTATCCTGGGAAATTAGGTACATTGTGCTCACTTAAACTGCACATCCCAATTTCAGCCATCAGATACAGCACTGGCAAAACTGTCAAATCTGAGCCCAGCCTTCAGGTAAGATCTTTACAGAAGGCATTTAAAGACATTTTAATAGATGTAACTCTAGTAATGGCAGCTGAATTGCTCTGGAATTGGATTAACATTCCAGAGTTTGAGAAGCGAGTTTTGAGAAGATTTGTAGCTCAGGTTGAGGTTCTGGATGTAAGTTTGCTCGCTGAGCTGGAAGGTTAGTTTTCAGACGTTTCGTCACCATTCTAGGTAACATCATCATGAGCCTCCGACGAAGCGCTGGTGTTTGCCCCGCTTTCTATTTATCTGTTTAGCTGGAAGGTTAGCTTTCAGACGTTTCGTCACCATTCTAGGTAACATCATCATGAGCCTCTGACGAAGCGCTGGTGTTATGTCCCGCTTTCTATTTATCTGTTTAGGTAAACCTAAACAGATAAATAGAAAGCGGGACAAACACCAGCGCTTCGTCGGAGGCTCATGATGATGTTACCTAGAATGGTGACGAAACGTCTGAAAACTAACCTTCCAGCTCAGCGAGCAAACTTACATCAAGAGATTGAGAATTCAAATCCAGCCATGGCAAGTTACAAACATATAACACTGTAAGAAACAGGCGATTCAATGCAATTGGTCCATGCTGGTGCTTAAGCTTCACACCAGCCTCCTCTTACCCTTCTTCACCTCAGCCTATCAGCAAATCCTTCTGTTCCTCTCTCCCTCATGAACCTACCTCATTTCCTGCAAAGGACATTTCTGGTCTTCACTTCAACCACTCCCATGTTGTGGCAATCCATTTAATTGATTCTGGAATTTGTAAAACAGATGGAAAAGAAGAATGCAGACATGAAAATTGGCAGGTTGTTACAGAAACCCAAAACTGTCTTCCAGAAAACACACCACTGCAGTTGCCTGGGCTGGTCTACATATGATTCCTGACCCACACAACATGGTTGACCCCTCTGAAATGCCTGAGCAAACAATGATAAACAATCACTGCAAATTCCAGTATTAAGAGGAAAATCAGAGAGATCTGGACAATCTTGACGATGTGTCAGAATAAGATAAATTGCTCCTGTTAAAAGACAGGAAGGATGAACAGAGAGAAAGTAGTTTCACTGGTTTGGGAGTCTAGGACCAGAAAGACTATCTAAAAATTTACAGGCAGATCTTTCTGGAGACAACAGTTTGCGACACAAAGGACAGAAGACTGAAATTCAATTCCACAAATAAAAAATGGTACGAAATCTATGATTGATATAAAAGCGAGATTTTTGCTTACCAAACATTTGAAGGGACCTGGGAACAGGGCAGGAAAGTAAAGTTCAATCACATTAGCACTTTGAACTCACAGAATAGTGGGACATATTTGAGGCACTAAATTGCTGACTTCTATTCCTTTGTATGGTCCCAAAAAGCCAACACACCCTCAGTAGTACCCTTTGGACAGGACCTCATTTCCTCAAGGACAGTGAATAACACTCTACAGGATAATAACGAGTTCCCAATACATACATGCTTTTCAACAAACATAAGGAAATTGGTCAATTTTCTCGGAGAATCTGTACTTCCCAGATCATTACACCTCACCTTCTCATATTCAGAAATGAACCATCGACAAAACAGCCTGGAAATGAGAAGGGAAATGCTTTCAATAAACACACTGAATATCCAACACATAGCTCTAGTCAAACAGTTCAGCACAAAGCACTGAGTAAACAGCTCTCTCAGATGGATCTTCTCACACAGCATTTCCACCCCTGACTGTCCACAGGATAGTCAGACTGCCTAAAGATTGGTGTAGGTATCATGGGATACAATTTGTATAAAAGCTGCTCCTTGACTTACCATCTCCCCACTTGGTTTTCAGTCCCTATAGGAAGTGAACCAGCTCTGGAAGAGGAAGAGGAGAGAATGGGCAGAGTGGGTGGGCTGTCTGATTGACGTCTCTCACAGTCAATCCAAATATTTCTGAAGCATCATGAATTTCCCGAAACTTGGGAAACTGACCAGTGAAATGGAGGTGACATTGAGCAGTAGATCAAATGGGGATTTAAACTTGTCATTGTCCTATCTGAATAAAATCTCACTTATTGCAGCTGCTGTCTCAGCTCCCCTGGTAAATGTTTGACAGAGATTTCTAGTGTGGGAATAGCATCCTTCATCCTCACAGGCTTTCAAACTGACAAGATTAATGTGGAATGAGTGTCCTCACATGTGTTTGACAGCAGGTCAGAAAAGGAAGACCCACAGTACCAAAAGCAGCACTGACATGGGAACCTGAGAACAACTCTGAACAAAGTTCACACTGGATTCAAAATGTTAACACTTTTTTTCCTTTCTCAACTAATGGTGGCACACCTAACATATCATCTAATGTGCGACCAAAAGGGAAAACTGAATGTCAGCAATTCAGTGAGAATTGGGTTGAGGGAACAGGAGGTGCATCTTGTAAACAAGATGAGCTCAGAGAGGGCACGAGTGGAGATAAAATGATAGAAGAAATGTGAGTTTAGGGCAAGGGACAAGGAGATTTAAAGGAGATTTGGCCAGGCTGAGTTATGGAAAACTAGAACCTAAGTAATTGGAGCACGAGTAGGCCATTTATTCTTTATAGCCTTTCTATAAGATGATGGATGATCTGCCTCACGTGTCAACTATTCTTTGATGCCAGCCCTCAACTTCTTGATATTTAAAACATCTAGCTACTTCTTTTTAAAAATACTTTCAGTCATCTAACCTCCACAGATCTCTGGGGTAGGAACAGGAGTGGGGTGCGGCAAAGACACTCCAGGTGTAGCCTAACCGATACCTTGTAAAGTTGGAACACGAGTTCCACATTTTTAAACATGAATGCCCTTGCAATAAAGGCTAAAACTCCATTTGCCTTCGTGATTACTTGCCGTGCCTACATGCTAACATTGTGTTTCACACACAAGAACATCCAGATTGTTCTGTGTTGCGCTTTCTTGCATTCCTTTTCTGTATAAATAATCATATGACTTTTGGTTCTTTCTACCAAAATCCACCACAGTCTCACATTTTCCTACATTACACCCGCCCGGATTATGCCCGGTCACTCTCAACCAATCTTTACCTCTTTGCTGATTCATTGTATTCACATCACAACATGCTGTCCCATCTATTTTTGTATCATCAGTCAATTTGGATATATTGCAATTTGCCCTTTCCTACAAGTCACTAACATAAATCATAAAGACCAAGGTGTGGCACCCTGTGAGTTAAGTTGTTCTAAGCTGAAAAAGACAACCCCAGATCTGGCTTCTGTGTGTTAGCCAATCCTTAATGTGTGCTAATACCATCATCCCCTAACATCTGTAATCAACTTTTATGTGGTATGTCACTGAATGCCTTTTGGAAATCCAAATACATTTTCCGGTTCTCCTTTATCATCTCCCATCATCTTGTTGTATCCTCAAAAAACTCTAGTTGATTTGTCAACATGTTTTCCCCTTTATGAAGACATGTTGTCTGCTTGATTGCATAAAGCTCTGTGAATGCCCTATTTCTTCCTTAATAATGGATTCAAGTATTTTCCTAAGGACAGAGTTAGTCTGACAGTCCTATCATTTTCTGTATCTGTCTCCCTCCCAACTCAAACTGTGGCATCACATTAACAGATGTCCAGTGTGATAGAAACTTCCCAGAATCCATTGAATTCCAAAACATTTTGACTAATGCTTTCACTATCTCTGCACCCGCTTCCTTTAAAACCTTTGGTCCTCAGGTCCTGGCAAGTTATCTACTTTCAGAAACAAAATCCGAAATTGCTGGAAAAACTCAGCAGGTCTGACAGCACCTGTAGAGAGGAAGCCAGTGGTCATTCTTCAGAACAGAAGTGATAGAGACTGTTGCAAGGCTTTTCCTCCAATTATCACCTACTTATCTGATATCTTTGGAATTATTATCAGATCTTCTGCTGTGAAGATCATTGCAAAATACTGGTTTAAATTATCTGACATTTCCCAGCTTCCTATTATGAATTCTCCAGTTATGTGCTCCATTTCAACTATTCTCTTTATACTATAGATGCTCTTGCAGCTAGATTTTTATATTCCTTTCCAATTTACTTCCATAAACAATTTTCTCCCATTTTATTAACTTGTTGTCATCTGCTGCTTGCTCCTAAAAAAGAAATCCCAACCTGTGGTCCACCACTAATTTGTGTCACTTTGTATGTCTTAGTTTTTAATTAGAAGCTCTCCTTTTCCAACTTTGTCAACTGTGGATTGTCATTATTGTCATCAAATCCTTCTTTTTGACCTGAGTAAATTTTTGCTGAGTATTATAATTTTATCTGTCTGTCAGTGCTCATCGACAGACCTTACCCTGAGTCTATTTCTCCTGCCTACTTTAGACAACTCTTTCTTCATAAGTAATTGTCTTTACGTGAGTACACAGGTTTGGGACCAAAGTTGCATCCCTCAAACTGAACTTTACATTTTCCACATTTCAACAGCTATTCCTTCAACGATCCTTAATCTTACCTGATTACTCGTTCCTAAATGTAAAATAGCTTTTTCCCAGATATATTCTGCAACATAAGGAACAATCTCAGAGCCCCCAATCTGTTATAAGGAGTGGCGAAATAAAATGATCCCTGACACTCATGTTATAATTAACAAGTAACAATTTATTTATCTAACTCTAACAGTGAACAAACCAAACAAATTCCTTCTAACTACCAACTATTCCCAAATAAAACAAGATTCTAACGGTATGCTGTTACAATGAATACAACTCCCACTTAAATAATACAAAATTAAAGTAAAATTTAGTCTCTCAAAATTACAGCCAAGTTGCGTCTTCCTGAATGTCCTGTGTCTTCTCCAAAGAATTCTTTTGACAGGAACACCTTCACAGTGAATCCTTCTGCCAGGAAAATTAACTATTTGTGCCATAGACACCTTGAATTTAGATCGAGCTGAATCTAAGTCTTAGATATTCCTGTGAGAGCCAGTGATTCTTTCTTTTAGAGCTAAGAGCTGATCTCTTGGCAGATGACAGTTGGCTCTCTCCCGATTTTCCAAATGCCCATATCTGTTATACGCTTGATGACAAATCAATTTCTTACCTGGGATTGGTTCTATGTTGTCAAAACCATCAGATTTAAATTGAATTGGGTTTTGGTAACTCAGGGCCCAGTTTAAATTAATTGGCTAAATTTTTAAAAATGTTGTCTTGGTAAAAATGCTGCTTTACCTGTTAACATATAGCCTTTTGATACACATGTTTCAAAAGATGCTCTGTACACCTGCAAACACACAGACATCCTTTCTGAATGTCTAAGATAGAAAAAGCACATCATCTTTTGAAGGGACACGTGCTGTTTTCCCCATAGTATTTTACACGTGTGTTAAACTATTCCCAGTGATGTATATTTTGTTTTTCATGAAGGATCACTCTCTTTCCCAGTTTCGATCCCTCGTGGAATGAAATTGCTATTGGAAGCTAGATTTTGATTTGCGCACTAATGCATATTCATTCGCCATCTCTGCAGCTCTTCTCGCTGTGTTAACTTTCTGTCCCTCTGATTATTTCTGAGATTCTAAACTCCTCCGGCAGCAAAACATCTCTAAGATCCTCAAATGTCTTTTCTATCTGTCATTCTCTCATTCATCTATCAAAGTTGCTCTGTTTAATTCTTCGAAACTCAATATGAGTCTGATCTGGTTCCTTTCTTACATTTCTGAACCATTGTCTATATGCTTCTAGTACCAATTCTTAGGCACTCAAAATAGCCTGTTTTACTACTTCATGTTCTCTTGACACCTCCTCTGACAGCACTGCAAATGTGGTCTGAATTAACATTACACATATAGTGTCTGGCCAGTTCATCTGTTCAGCCAGTTTCTCAAAGGAAATGAAAAAGGCTTCAAGTTCCGAATTCATCTTTTCAAATTCATACGTTCTTTCCCATTCTTTAAGTTCACTTTCTAATTCCAATTGTCTCATTTGCAATTTAATTTTTTTTCTAACTGCACTGCACTTGTCTGTTTCTCTGGTATACGTAAATGCTTGTCTGTTACAATTTCAGCTTTCCACTTAGCCCTCATTAAACCCTATTCTAGCCTGTTCGCTACTTCTAAAAGTGTCCCCTTTCTCCATCCTTCTAGACTTCCTTGGCAAATTTGGGGAGCACCTTCGACCTGTAAAACATCCTCAGCAATGTGAAGAGCCATTTCACCACTTTTGACTTAACCAACAAAAAGAAAGCAAAATTAAACAGATTTTCCACTTCATTTAAAGCTCTAAGATACTAGTCCCCAAGTCTGTTTAAGTCTGCTGGGACCTTACATAGCCCAAATCTGTCCTAATCCTGAACCTGATCTGTCCTAACCTGTTCCAGTTCTGGACCTGAGCTGGCCAGATCCTGGACCTGAGCCCCCAATCAGTTACAAAGTGGTTGTTGACCCCACCTCTGATTTATAAAACTGAAACACGCAGAGAGGCATGCCTCACCCTATAATCTGTTAAACAAGCCCCAATGTTAGAAAAGAGTGGTTAAATAAAATAAACCTCTGACACTTACTGTATAATCAAGTAACAACTTGTTTATCTAACTCTAACAATAAACAAGTTAACTAAACTATTAACAAACCAAACAGATTCCTTATAAGTATTAACTATTCCTGAATAAAACAAGTTTCTAATGGTATGCTGTCCCAATAATTCCAAGTACCACTTATATAAACCAAAATTGTTTAAATTAAAATTTCGACTTTCAAAACCACAACCAGACTGTCTGTTCTGGAATGTTCTGAGTCTTCTCTGATGAATTCTTCTGTCTTCTGTCAGGATACCTTCTCGGTGAATTCTTCTGTCAGGAACATTAACTCGTTGTGCTGTAGGTACCTTTAACTTAGATGGAGCTAACTATATTATTAAAACTTTAAGAAACCTTTTATCATCATCACTTATTCTGATTCTAATTTCTGCTGTGCTTGTCTGCTTATATTTTCTGTTCCTTTCTGTCACACTTTGATTATTGTTTCTCTATTCATCATTCTGCACCTCTGCAATGTTCTTTCTTTTAAATGTTTCTTTCTCCCACTAATTACTTAAAAGTCCAACCTAGAACTCTAGTTATATGATCTGCCAGATCTGGGACACTGTGAAGTCTCACGTACTAGGTCAAAAATGGGCAGGGGTACCTCGTGCTCATTACGATGTATTGCCTGCCCTCGACTGATCAAACAGTTTTCCATATTGAAAACACTTGGAGGACGCATTGAGGGTGGAAATGGTGCAGAATGTATCCCAGGGGTGGAATTTTAATGTCCACTACCAAGGGTGCCTTGGCAGCACTCCCAACAGTTGAGCTGGTCGTGACATAGCTCCTCGGTTGGTTGTGCAGCAGGTGGTGAAGGAACAAACCAGAAGGAAAAGTCTACCTGGCTTTATATTCACCAATAATGAGATGAAGTCCTGCCTTCTCATTGAAAATATCTTACTTCATGTTGTCGTACAGCACCATTACTGTGCTAAGCATCTTTGCAGACATATAGCAGCTCAAGACTGGACATACATAAAGTGCTGTGGTCATCAGTAACAGCACAATCGTATGCAAATACATACTGCAACCTCATGGGCTAGCATATACCCTGCTCCACCACTACCATCACTGAGATCCAGTCTGGTTCAATAGAGGGTGCAGGAGGGCATGTCAGAAGCAGCACCAGGTATGCTGAAAATTGAGGTGTTGACTGTTTACAGTTCCAAAAGAAGACCAAACAGCATAAATAGCAAGGGATAGACAAAGCGATTCCATAACCGATGGATCTAAGCTCTGCAGTCCTGCCACATCCAGAATTAAGTGGTGGACAATTAACCAGCTCTCTGGTAGAGGAGGCCCCACATATATCCATATCCTCAATATTGGTGAAGTCAGCACATGAGTGAAATTGAAAGGAATAGATGATCTGCTCCAGAGATTACCAGCCTTACAGATGCTGGTCTTCAGCCAATTCAGTTCACTCCATGTGATATCAAGAAAAAGTAGCATCAAAAAACTGGATACCACAAAGGCTCTGGACACTGGCAACTTTCCAGCAAAAGTACAAAAGACTTGTACCATAGAACTTGCTGTACCCAAGCCAAACTATTCCAGTACAACTCCAACACTGGCATCTATTTGGAAAATTACGTACGTATGTCCTGCACACAGAAAGCAGGACAAATCCAATCCAGCTGATTAATGCACAACCAGTCTACTCTGAATCATCAGTAAAGTGATGGAAGGTGCCATCAACTATGCGAATAAGTAGCGCCTGCTTAGCAATAACCTGCTCAGTGAAGCACAGTTTGTCTTCTGCCAGGGCCAATCAGCTCCTGTCCTCATTACAGCCTTGGCTCAAACATGGACATAAGAGATGAATTCCAGAGGGGAGTGATCGCCCATGATATCAGCACATTTGACTGAATGTGGCATTTGACCAAGGAGTTTGGTTTAAAAGACATTTGGATAAGTACATGAATAGGAAAGGTTTGGAATGGTACGGGCAAGGAGCAGGCAGGTGGGACTAGCTTAGTTTGGGTAATGTTCAGCGTGGTCTGGTTGGACTGCAGGGTCTGTTTTCATGCTGTATGACTCTGAGAACTGGAATTAATAAAATTCAGGTGAAAGCCCACCGCTGGTTGGAGTCAAACCTGATACACAGGAAGATGGTTAGAGTTGTCGCAGGTGTTCCTCAGCGTCATCGGCCAAACACACTTCAGCTGCTTCACTAAAGATCTTCCCTCCATCAGAAGGTCAAAAATGGTCAGACTCCACTGCTTGCAGACAGCTCTTACGAGGTCAGATCTCGATTTCTGACGTTTGCACTCACTCAGTTGTAGGAAGATCCCAAACTGCAGCTCAGCCTGTAAATAATCTATAGATGAACACACACCCACATTCTCCTTTTGGCTGCGCATGAGGATTTTAATCTAGGCTACGTCATTCACATTCTCCCCAATCCTTCATCTCCTGTCACCCCCTCAATCTCAGGTTTTCCAATGAGAGCTGTAAACACTTTGGGAACCACCCGGTCTGAACTGGACAGAGAGCACTGGAATCTCCTTTTCTGAACTGGACAGGGAACACGGGAATATCCCGGTCTGAACTGGACACGGAGCACAGGGAATACCCATATTTGAACTGGATAGGGAGAGCAAGGACACCCCAGTCTGAACTGGACAGGGATTGCTGCAGTACCCTTATCTGAACTGGATAGGGTGCACAGAAATACACTGACCTGAACTGGACAAAGCATCCAGTGCACTGGAAACAGAACCAACGGGAGCCCCTTGGAAAAGGAGTCTGCTTCATAAGGTAGGTATAATGGCTACTGTCCGATATCCTTACTAATAATTAAATGACATAAAGTGACATGAGGTCAGAGAACATGGGAAGTGACAGTGCACAAAGAGATTTATCAGAACACTGTGTTTTATATATTAAAAAAATTACAAGCACTATCAGTTTCAATTTACGTTTTACAGAGAAAATGATCAGACATGGAGAAAAATGTGTTGGTTCTTTCTGGTCTATTTCAATTTCATTCGTGCCCACTCAGTATTACCCATATAACTTTAAAGCATTCAGCTTTTCTCATGTTACACCGAAAAGTTGTCACGGGGCTATATATTTCATGTCGCCTAGTTCCTGAGATGACTTTGCTTCTTGGGGGAATATGATTACCGTGGCAAGTATTGCTGGTGTGTTGGCTGTTGCTGCTGATCTGGTGCATTGCAAGAAAATGGTTGGGACTGATGGCTGTTTAGTTGCTTTCTCAGGTTTTGAAATCAGATTTGCTTCTTCCATCTCTCTGCTGTGAAGGAGCAACTTCTTAAGTTGCAGGTAGATAGATGACTGCAGTACTGATGATGGATGTGACCAGTCATTTTCACTCTGTGTGACTGGGGTGATGACTTCTGTTTACAGGTCCCAAATGGCCAAGCGAGCTGAATTTTGTTGAATGCGTTGAATGTATGCTCTCTGAATGACACTCCAGTTCTCAGCTCCTGCCACAATTTGGCAGTGGTATTAAAGTTATTAAATTTCTGTCAGTTCTCTTTCATCTTCTCACTCATTGTTGTCACTACGTCCGGACTCAGTAGCTTTTTATCATTTAGAAGAGCAGCCTCCGTGTGGTCTGCTCTCAGTGACTGTATTTGAAAACACAAGGAGCTTTTATTAATTGCAAAACTGTGCCTTTAGTAATTGTAAATCTCTACTTTAAGATTGTGTTGTATACATCAGTGCTGGATGTACTCGATATTTTGAGTGATCCCTTTGGCAATTTACACATTTCCCCAGCCTTTGGCTTCACTGGCAGATATAGGCATTGCTGAACTTCCCAAGCTTTTCTAAGGTGTCGGATCTTCAGTCGTGATTTGAGATCATTGTCACTATGTCATTAACAATGTCATTATGTCATTTCAGACATTCAATGATCTCACTCAGATTCAGTGACATCAGCTGCTGTGACTCCCTGATGTCTCAAAAGTGGTCAAATCTGATGAGATAATCATTTCCAGTGAGATTGAAGAGCTGTACCCCAAACTTCATTCATGGGCTGTGTGGGATGTAACTAGTCATGAGCAACTCTTTATCTCATTTAGTTTGATGTCCAATACAAGCACTGTGGTCCTTCATCCATTGCTCATGTTTGGACGGTAATGTATATCGCTTACTTTCCTCACACTCGACTCAATTCCTCTATTTTTTGTGTAGGACGTGCTTCAGCATCTCTCTTCTCATCTCTTTAGGGATAATGACCCTGTTGCCTTTGTACAAGATGCCATCTTGAACAATCACCTCATCTGTTCGTCCAATAGTCTCTTATAGTAAAAAATGTATTCCTTAATGGGCATCACAACCTCCTGCAACATTTGAAGGGTTTTGACTCATTGTCTTGTTATTTTATCTGAGAAAGACACTGTTCTGACATATTCAATGTCTTCGCTCGTTTGATGACTTCCGCCACATGTTGTGCTGTTGCTGGTTATGTTAGGAAGGACCCACATTCTATTTCAAAATTAACATTCTTCAGAGACCGTGAAGCCCTCAACAGCATATTGGTGACATACATCTGCTTCCCTTGTTTACGTTTCTTGTGTGAAGACGTTGATGTTTATGGAGGTTTGATGACTCCGAAAATGATTTGCCACATACATCACATGTAAATGGCTTCTCGCCAGTGTGAACACGTTGGTGTGCACGTAGGTTCGATGACTTTGAGAAAGATTTCTCACACACCTTGCATATAAATGGTTTTTCCCCTGTGTGAATTCTCTGATGGAGCAGGAGTCTTGATGAGTCAGGGAATGATTTGTCACACTCCAAACATTTATACAGTCTCTCCCCTGTGTGAATGCGTTGGTGCGTGCGGAGATTCCCTGACTGTGTGAACGATTTGTCACACACATTACATGTGAATGGCTTTTCTCCAGTATGAGTGCGTTGGTGTGCATGAAGAGTTGATGACTGCGAAAATGATTTGTCACAAATCTTGCATACAAACAGTTTGTCCCGTGTGCGAGTACGCTGGTGTCGGTGGAGAGTTGAAGATAGTGAGAATGATTTATCACAAACCTTGCACTTGAACGGTTTCTCCCCAGTGTGACTACGTTGGTGTGCACGGAGATATGATGATTGCAGGAAGGATTTGTCACAAACCTTGCATGTGAATGGCTTTTCTCCTGTATGAATCTTCTGGTGTGTCAGGAGATTGGAAGATTGGGTGAAAGCTGCCTGACATATCTGACACCTGAATGGTTTCTCCCCTGTGTGAATTCTCTGATGGAGCAGGAGTCTTGACGAGTTAGGGAATGATTTATCACACTCCATACACCTATAAAGTCTCTCCCCTGTGTGAGTGCGTTGGTGTGTGCGGAGATTCCCTGACTGTGTGAATGATTTGTCACACACATTACATGTGAATGGTCTTTCTCCGGTGTGAGTGCGTTGGTGTGCGTGAAGAGTTGATGACTGCGAAAATGATTTGTCACAAATCTTGCACACAAATGGTTTTTCCCCTGTGTGAGTACGTTTGTGTCGGTGGAGAGTTGAAGATAGTGAGAATGATTTATCACAAACCTTGCACTTGAACGGTTTCTCCCCGGTGTGACTACGTTGGTGTGCACGGAGATATGATGATTGCAGGAAGGATTTGTCACAAACATTGCATGTGAATGGCTTTTCACCTGCATGAGACTTCTGGTGTGTTACAGGATTGGAAGATTGGGTGAAAGCTGCTTGACATAACTGACACCTGAATGGTTTCTGCCCTGTGTGAATTCTCTGCTGTACCAATGGGTGGGTAGATTTCACAAATGCTTTGTCACAAACCTCACACTTGAAATGTTTTGGTTCCATGAAGATGTCCTTGCACACACAGGCACACACTTCAAATTAGATAAGTGTAGCACTCTCTTCATACATCTGATATTTGAACCGTGTCTCACCCGTAGGAATTAGTGGTTCATGAGGCTTGATGAATGACTGAAGCTCTCACCGCACTTGGAGCCGCTCATGCTTTTCCCAGCCTCATCCATACCGATCACCCACAGCCGAACCTTCAGAAAGGTCAGTTCTAATGAAGGCTCCACACCAGTGACCAGTTTCAGATCTGATGATATGTCAAAGCTGTCCTGACCTGACCTACTTCAAGATGATGGTTTCACTGCACAACCTTCTCTGCATTCAGCAATGCTGTGAAGGGTCTGGATATCTTCCCATAGTTGTGCGTATGTCCTTTGGGTGATGATGAAGATCCATCTGCATCCACTATCCTGTCTGTATTCTCTGCTGTAGTTTGGTATCGTTCTTCTGTAAAACATGAAAAGAAAATATGATATTTTTTTGGAACTCCCTCTGTTCCTTCGCTGAAGAGGGTGACTCAGTTGGGGACTGGTCCACAGTTTGTGCCCATCTGTTATTTGACGGTGGTGGGGAGGGGGGGGGGGGGGTTAGAATAGCATACGTGTCTTTTGTTTTTCTTCATTTGACTGTCAAAGACCCTCTCTTTCCAGCAGGGACACAGAATGCAGACCAGTAGCAGACAATGCAGCTACGTTCTTTCCTCTGCCTATACTTCCATTTTTCCATGCACCATGAGAGCCATGGAAAAGACTATTAGCCAGAGTGTAAAATGGGCCATCAATTCACTCTGAACCCATGCTGTGTTGGTGATGAAAAGTTTTAGTATGAGTATGTGTTTAGAACATAGAACATAGAACAGTACAGCACAGAACAGGCCCTTCAGCCCACAATGTTGTGCCGACCATTGATCCTCATGTATGCACCCTCAAATTTCTGTGACCATATACATGTCCAGCAGTCTCTTAAATGACCCCAATGACCTTGCTTCCACAACTGCTGCTGGCAACGCATTCCATGCTCTCACAACTCTCTGCGTAAAGAACCTGCCTCTGACATCCCCTCTATACTTTCCACCAACCAGCTTAAAACTATGACCCCTCGTGCTAGCCATTTCTGCCCTGGGAAATAGTCTCTGGCTATCAACTCTATCTATGCCTCTCATTATCTTGTATACCTCAATTAGGTCCCCTCTCCTCCTCCTTTTCTCCAATGAAAAGAGACCGAGCTCAGTCAACCTCTCTTCATAAGATAAGCCCTCCAGTCCAGGCAGCATCCTGGTAAACCTCCTCTGAACCCTCTCCAAAGCATCCACATCTTTCCTATAATAGGGCGCCCAGAACTGGACGCAGTATTCCAAGTGCGGTCTAACCAAAGTTTTATAGAGCTGCAACAAGATCTCACGACTCTTAAACTCAATCCCCCTGTTAATGAAAGCCAAAACACCATATGCTTTCTTAACAACCCTGTCCACTTGGGTGGCCATTTTAAGGGATCTATGTATCTGCACACCAAGATCCCTCTGTTCCTCCACGCTGCCAAGAATCCTATCCTTAATCCTGTACTCAGCTTTCAAATTCGACCTTCCAAAATGCATCACCTCGCATTTATCCAGGTTGAACTCCATCTGCCACCTCTCAGCCCATCTCTGCATCCTGTCAATGTCCCGCTGCAGCCTACAACAGCCCTCTACACTGTCAACGACACCTCTGACCTTTGTGTCGTCTGCAAACTTGCTGACCCATCCTTCAATTCCCTCATCCAAGTCATTAATAAAAATTACAAACAGTAGAGGCCCAAGGACAGAGCCCTGTGGAACTCCACTCACCACTGACTTCCAGGCAGAATATTTTCCTTCTACTACCACTCGCTGTCTTCTGTTGGCCAGCCAATTCTGTATCCAAGCAGCTAAGTTCCCCTGTATCCCATTCCTCCTGACCTTCTGAATGAGCCTACCATGGGGAACCTTATCAAATGCCTTACTGAAGTCCATATACACCACATCCACAGCTCGACCCTCATCAACTTTTCTAGTCACATCCTCAAAAAACTTGATAAGGTTTGTAAGGCATGACCTACCCCTCACAAAGCCGTGTTGACTGTATTTGATCAAGCCATGCTCTTCCAGATGGTCATAAATCTTATCCCTCAGAATCCTTTCTAACACCTTGCAGACGACAGACGTGAGACTTACCGGTCTATAATTGCCGGGGATTTCCCTATTTCCTTTCTTGAAGAGAGGAATTACATTTGCCTCTCTCCAGTCCTCAGGTACGACTCCAGTGGAGAGCGAGGATGCAAAGATCTTCGCAAGTGGCGAAGCAATTGCATTTCTCGCTTCCCAAAGCAGCCGAGGACAAATCTGATCCGGGCCTGGCGACTTGTCAATCTTAATGTTTGACAAAATTTTCAGCACATCAGCTTCGTCTATCTCTATCCATTCCAGCATGCACACCTGCTCTTCAAAGGTTTCATTCACTACAAAGTTGGTTTCTTTCGTAAAGACAGAAGCAAAAAACTCATTTAGGGCTTCCCCTACCTCCTCAGGCTCCACACACAAGTTCCCTATGCTATCCCTGATCGGCCCTACTCTTTCTTTGACCATTCTCTTATTCCTCACGTAAGTTTAATATCGAGAATATTGAATACAATTACAATTTTTTTCTCTTTTTTGATAATTGTTTGAGGAAAACATACTGAGCAGGAATTTCTTGAAGAAAAATGTTGCTTCAGTGTAGCTGTTTGGGGGTTCAGGTTCATCCTGGGAAATTAGATACACTGCACTCACTCATTCTGCATATCCCAAGTTTAGCTCTCAGCATAGCACTTGGCAAAACTATCAAATCCAAGTCCATGCTTTTGGGAAATGCTGAGGTCCTCAGGCAAAATATTTTAAAAAGGCATTGAAAGCAATTTGAATAAATGGGACTGCAGGTATAAGAAATGCATTGCTATGGAGCTGTACTGACAATCCAAGGATTGAGAATTCAAATCTAACCAAGGATATCATATACATAAAATTACAGTGGGAAACAGGCTATTCAACCCAATTGGTTCCTGCTGGTATTTATGCTTCACACCAGCCTCCTCTCACCCCTCTTCACCTCACACTATCAACAAATCTCATTGTTTCTTTCTCCCTCATGAACTTATCTCGTTTCCTCTTAAAGGCATCCCTGCTCTTCCCTTGACTCACTCCATGTTGTGGTGGAGAATTTCATTAATTCTGAAATTTGTAATACACGTGGATTTGAAAAATCTGAATATCGTCCGTCAGAGACGAGAACCTGCTGCAACTACCTGGTCTCATTTAAATGTTACTCCATTCCCACACAACATGGTTAACACTGAAGTACTCTCTGAAGTGGCAAAGAAAACAAAGTCCAAAATAAAGATGAAAATCAGACAGATGTGAGCAATTCTAGCATTGTGTCTGAATAAAATAGATTGGTCCTCGAGTGTGAGCTGTATACATTTACTGGAATGAAACCAGGGTTGCAAGTGTTACGAGGAGACACTAAGAAACCTGTGTATATTCCTGGACTTAGAAGATAAAAAGATGGCCTGATCAATGTTTATGTGATGTTAACAGACAGAGGAAGGATGAAAACAGAAAACATTTTCACTGGTTGGGGAGTGGTTAGGACCAGAAATACTGTCTCAAAATTTATGGCAGAAACAGTTTGAGGTACAAAGGGCAGAAGATTTGAATTCATTTCCACAAACAACATATGATAGTCAATCCAGGGTTGATATTAAATGTAAGATTGATAGATTTTTGATCACCAACTGGTTGAAGGGAACTTGGGAAAGGCCAGTTCATAAATCTCTCTGAATCGTGGGACTCAGTCAAGACACTGCCTCCCAGTCCTGTGTAAGTCCCCCCGACAGCAAATAGATCCTCAAAGCTACACTTTGGATAGGGCCTCATTTCCTCAGGGGAAGTTCATCCATTATAAACTAAAGGAGAATAACGAGCAACCAACACAGAAATAACTCAAAAGGAAATCAGGAGGAATCCTCAGACACTCTGCCCCTCCCAGATAATTACAGATCACCTTCTCATATTCAGGCATGAGCTATTAACAGCCTGGAAATCAGAAGGGAAATGCTTCCGATAAACACACTCAATATCCAACACACAGCTCCAGTCTAACAGTTCAGCCAAAGCACCGAGCAAACAGCTCTCTCAGAGATAATGGGAACTGCAGATGCTGGAGAATTCCAAGATAATAAAATGTGAGGCTGGAAGAACACAGCAGGCCAAGCAGCATCTCAGGAGCACAAAAGCTGACGTTTTGGGCCGAGACCCTTCATCAGAGAGGGGGATGGGGAGAGGGAACTGGAATAAATAGGGAGAGAGGGGGAGGCGGACCAAAGATGGAGAGTAAAGAAGATAGGTGGAGAGAGTATAGGTGGGGAGGTAGGGAGGGGATAGGTCAGTCCAGGGAAGACGGACAGGTCAAGGAGGTGGGATGAGGTTAGTAGGTAGATGGGGGTGCGGCTTGGGGTTGGAGGAAGGGATGGGTGAGAGGAAGAACCGGTTAGGGAGGCAGAGACAGGTTGGACTGGTTTTGGGATGCAGTGGGTCGGGGGGAAGAGCTGGGCTGGTTGTGTGGTGCGGTGGGGGGAGGGGACGAACTGGGCTGGTTTAGGGATGCAGTAAGGGAAGCGGAGATTTTGAAACTGGTGAAGTCGAGATTGATACCATTAGGCTGCAGGGTTCCCAGGCGGAATATGAGTTGCTGTTCCTGCAACCTTCGGGTGGCATCATTGTGGCAGTGCAGGAGGCCCATGATGGACATGTCATCTGGAGAATGGGAGGGGGAGTGGAAATGGTTTGCAACTGGGAGGTGCAGTTGTTTGTTGCGAACTGAGCGGAGGTGTTCTGCAAAGCGGTCTCCAAGCCTCCGCTTGGTTTCCCCAATGTAGAGGAAGCCGCACCGGGTACAATGGATGCAGTATACCACATTGGCAGATGTGCAGGTGAACCTCTGCTTAATGTGGAATGTCATCTTGGGGCCTGGGATAGGGGTGAGGGAGGAGGTGTGGGGGCAAGTGTAGCATTTCCTGCGGTTGCAGGGGAAGGTGCCGGGTGTGGTGGGGTTGGAGGGCAGTGTGGAGCGAACAAGGGAGTCACGGAGAGAGTGGTCTCTCCGGAAAGCAGACAGGGGTGGGGATGGAAAAATGTCTTGGGTGGTGGGGTCGGATTGTAAATGGCGAAAGTGTCGGAGGATGATGCATTGTATCCGGAGATTGGTAGGATGGTGTGTGAGAACGAGGGGGATCCTCTTAGGGCGGTTGTGGCGGGGGCGGGGTGTGAGGGATGTGTTGCGGGAAATACGGGAGACGCGGTCAAGGGCGTTCTCGATCACTGTGGGGGGAAAGTTGCAGTCCTTAAAGAACTTGGACATCTGGGATGTGCGGGAGTGGAATGTCTTATCGTGGGAGCAGATGTGGCGGAGGCGGAGGAATTGGGAATAGGGGATGGAATTTTTGCAGGAGGGTGGGTGGGAGGAGGTGTATTCTAGGTAGCTGTGGGAGTTGGTGGGCTTGAAATGGACATCAGTTACAAGCTGGTTGCCTGAGATGGAGACTGAGAGGTCCAGGAAGGTGAGGGATGTGCTGGAGATGGCCCAGGTGAACTGAAGGTTGGGGTGGAAGGTGTTGGTGAAGTGGATGAACTGTTCGAGCTCCTCTGGGGAGCAAGAGGCGGCGCCGATACAGTCATCAATGTACCGGAGGAAGAGGTGGTGTTTGGGGCCTGTGCAGGTGCTGAAGAGGGACTGTTCCACGTAACCTACAAAGAGGCAGGCATAGCTGGGGCCCATGCGGGTGCCCATGGCCACCCCCTTAGTCTGTAGGAAGTGGGAGGAGTCAAAAGAGAAGTTGTTGAGGGTGAGGACGAGTTCAGCTAGGCGGATGAGAGTGTCGGTGGAGGGGGCCTGGTCGGGCCTGCGGGACATGAAGAAGCGGAGGGCCTTGAGGCCATCTCCATGCGCAATGCAGGTGTACAGGGACTGGACGTCCATGGTGAATATGAGGTGTTGGGGGCCAGGGAATTGGAAGTCCTGGAGGAGGTGGAGGGCGTGGGTGGTGTCACGGACGTAGGTGGGGAGTTGCTGGACCAAAGGGGAGAAAATGGAGTCCAGATAGGTGGAGATGAGTTCGGTGGGGCAGGAGCAGGCTGAGATGATGGGTCGACCAGGGCAGGCAGGTTTGTGGATTTTGGGAAGGAACCTAATGGTATCAATGTGGACTTCACCAGTTTCAAAATCTCCCCTTCCCCTACTGCATCCCTAAACCAGCCCAGTTCGTCCCCTCCCCCCACCGCACCACACAACCAGCCCAGCTCTTCCCCCCCACCCACTGCATCCCAAAACCAGTCCAACCTGTCTCTGCCTCCCTAACCGGTTCTTCCTCTCACCCATCCCTTCCTCCCACCCCAAGCCGGACCCCCATCTACCTACTAACCTCATCCCACCTCCTTGACCTGTCCGTCTTCCCTGGACTGACCTATCCCCTCCCTACCTCCCCACCTATCTTCTTTCCTCTCCATCTTCGGTCCGCCTCCCCCTCTCTCCCTATTTATTCCAGTTCCCTCTCCCCGTCCCCCTCTCTGTCGAAGGGTCTAGGCCCGAAACGTCAGCTTTTGTGCTCCTGAGATGCTGCTTGGCCTGCTGTGTTCATCCAGCCTCACATTTTATTATCTTAAACAGCTCTCTCAGCTGGATCTTCTCACACAGCATTAGGGACATTTCCACACCTGATTACCCACAGGATAGTCAGACTGCCTGAAGATTGGTGTGGATATTATGGGATACAATTTGTATAAAAGCTGCCCCTTCACTCACCATCTCCTCACTTGGTTTTCAGTCCCTATAGGAAGTGAACCAGCTCTGGAAGAGGAAGAGGAGAGAATGGGCAGAGTGGGTGGGCTCTCTGATTGACGTCTCTCACAGTCAATCCAAATATTTCTGCAGCAACATGAGTTTCCGGAGGCTTGGGAAACTGACCAGTGAAATAGAGGTGACTTTGAGCAGTAGATCAGGTGGAGATTTAAAGTTGTCATTGTGCCATCTGAATAAATCCTCACTTAATGTACAATGTCGACAGCGGTGACGTACTAATATGGAGGGACGAAGGAGCGATGGAAGGTGTCTTAAGATCACAGTGTGTATTCAAGCGGTTCTTTTCAGATTCGGGTAAACATAATTAAGAGGAGGCTCAACAACAGCAATTTGCTTATATATGAATGTTTATTAAGTAATAATAAATAATTATAATAGTAATAATAAATGGTTATAGTGAGAAAATAGAAAAGCAACAAGTTTCATGCCTTTCTCGAGAAAGAACAAGTCTCCTGTTCTTCTGCCTATCGGGGACCTCTCAATCGATAGCTGGTCTGGAGGCTTAGGTTATTTCTGGCACTGATCATGATTGTGAGTGGAAGCGAAGTCTAGCAGCAGCCTGGAATGAAACTCTCTCTCTTTTATAGTGTGACAAACAGCCAGCACAGAGAAAACAGATACAGCAAGACAAAACTGCTGGCTGGTACAGACAATACAGGGTTGGAAAAGAAGTGCAGGCATCACTTACAGAATACTGAGAAACCTGGTGACTGGTTAGAAAAAGTGAGCAGAAAATGCTAGAAGCTGTGGAAAATCTTTCTTTAGTGTGGCTGACTGAAGGATTCTTTTTTTTTTTAACTTTTTTTAAGGCAATGACTAGCGGAGTTCTGCAGAAGTCAGCGCTGGGACCGCAACTATTCATGTTGTATGTGAATGATCTGAACAAAGGAACTGACGACATTGTTACTAGGTTTACAGATGACACAAAGATAAGTGGAGGGACAGGTAGTGTTGGGGCAGCATAATGAGCAAAGAAGTGTCAGATGGAAGACAATGTGGGAAAGTGAGAGGTTATGCAGTTTAGTAGGAAGGATAAGGGCATGGGCTATTTTTTAAATGGGAAGGGCTTCAGAAATCGAGTTGAATATTTTCTTAAGGTTAATATGCAGAAACAGTTGGCTCCTACTGTTCACAGGACTCATTCAAGGTTCAGAAGAAGGGTCTAGCCCTGAAGCGTCAGCCTTCCTGCTCCTCTGGTGCTGCTTGACCTGCTGTGTTCATCCAGTTCTACACCTTGTTAGCTCAGATTCTCCAGCATCTACAGTTCCTCCTACCTCTCATTCAAGGTCATGCAGCTTGTTAAATATTGTTCTAAACTTTCCCGATCTATTTTCCGATCCTATTCAATCTATTCTCTCATGCAGCTGTCGAATATCATCATTAATTTTTAGCCCTTTTGGCCCATTCTGTATAGAAGGTGGAGATTGATCAGTTGTTGCAGGAGTGACACCGTGACTCATTTTCTGCTTTGGTCCCCACAGGCTGATATCTGAAAGCCCTGTCTTGTCCAGGGTCGTATTTTGTCGCATCACCTTGCCTCGGCTCCAGTTTCTTAAACTCCACATTCACTTTGTTCACTTCCTCTGCCAGGATATCCTGGTCTATTTGCAGGTATAGCCATTACCTGCACAGTTCCTCAATATCCCCAACATTTGTCTATCTTTGTTTTGTTGTGACTCTACTCAGCAAATTTCAAAATTTATTTAAGGGAAAATACTGAGGATGCTGGTGATCTGAAATAAAAACAGAGAATGCTAGGTTTGGCAGCATCATTGGAGAGAGAAACAAAGTTAATGTTTAAATTTAACAAAGTAATGTTTAACATGTCAGAGTCCAATATGACTTCTTTGGAACTCCCATTTTAGACCCTAAAACCATGAGATGCTGGAGAAAAATGAAGCTATTTGGCCCATAATATCAGTTTCACCATTCGATCATGGCTGATATATTTCTCAACCTCACCTTATTACCTTCTTGCCTTAACCTTTGTTTCTCTCACTGATCATGAATTTGTCTCTGCCTTAAATACACTTAATGACTTGGGCTCCGCAGCCTTTTGTGGAAGTGAGTTGTACAGATTCACCACCCTCTGGCTAAAGAAATTCTTCTTATCTCAGTTCTAAAAGGTTGCCCCTTCATTCTGAGGCTGTGCTTTCGGGTCCTGGTTTCGCCTACTAATGGATGCATCTTCTCCATATCCATTCTCACCAGGTTTCTCAGTATTCTGTAAGTTTCATTGAGATCTCGCTTATTCTTTTAAACTCCATCAAGTACAGACAAAGAGTCTTCAACATATATGACAATGTTGCTCATATGACAAACCCTTCATCCCCGAGATCATTCTTGTGAACCTTCTCTGAACCCAGGGCCAACACATCCTTCCTTAGATATGCAGCATAAAACTGCACACAATATTCCAGAAGTGGTTTGACCATAGTCTTAAACAGCTTGAGCTGCACATCTCTGCTCTTGTATTCTAGCCTTATCGAAATGAATGCTTACATTGTATTTGCTTCCTAACTGCCAACTGTTTCTGCATATTAACCTTAAGAAAATATTCAACTCGATTTCTGAAGCCCTTCCCATTTAAAAAATAGCCCATGCCCTTATCCTTCCTACTAAACTGCATAACCTCTCACTTTCCCACATTGTCTTCCATCTGACACTTCTTTGCTCATTATGCTGCCCCAACACTACCTGTCCCTCCACTTATCTTTGTGTCATCTGTAAACCTAGTAACAATGTCGTCAGTTCCTTTGTTCAGATCATTCACATACAACATGAATAGTTGCGGTCCCAGCGCTGACTTCTGCAGAACTCCGCTAGTCATTGCCTTAAAAAAAGTTAAAAAAAAAAAGAATCCTTCAGTCAGCCACACTAAAGAAAGATTTTCCACAGCTTCTAGCATTTTCTGCTCACTTTTTCTAAACAAGTTTTGAAAACAAAGGGAGAAATTTCAAAATCTCTACTGAATTGATATTTATCCTTTTTTTTATATATTAAACACATCTCAAAGGATAAACTGGTCCTACGGCACAACTTGAGCTCATACTGATTTGAGAGGCTGTTTTCCACTCACTCTGCTGTCTTTTCCATTGCTCCCACTGTGCCTTGCAAGATGGAGCTAGGCAGAAGAAAGAAAGTAGCCATACTGTCTGCTTCTGGTCACTATCCGTTGTCCCTGCATAATACATATACATATTAATCAATTAAAACTTTCAAACTGATTAAAGATTTAACAGCATCCTAATTTTGTTTAGTACATCCTCTTCAATAATGTGAATCTTTGATGTTATAAATTCTGTGTCTGATATCATCTCTCTCACTAACACCTGAAGGAGTAAGGCTTGAAAGCTTGTGTTTTCAAATAAACCCGTTGGACTACAATTAGGTTCGTGTGATTTCTCAGCTTTCTGCCTGTTTGTCTAATGTAGTGTTTGTCACAATTCTTGCATGGTATTTTGTAGATGACATTCGTTTTGCTTGTTGTCTGTACAGGGTCTTTTAAGTTCATTAGCTGCTGTTTTAGTGCGTTACAGTGTGTTACATTGAGAAAGCGAATACACTGCTTGCAGATACAGACACTTACCAACAGGTGGCGATAGACCCGACCCCACAACTAGAGAACCGAATCACAGCCTTACTCAAAAATCTTCAAAAATCTGGAGAATTAAACAAGAGAGACTTCCAAAAAATGAAACCAGATGGATCCAACACACCACGCTTCTACGGACTACCAAAAATTCACAAACCATGAGCCTCCCTCAGACCCATAGTCTCGCTACCCGGAACACCAACCTACAGATTAGCAAAGAACTACACCAAAGACTAAAACACCTAGTGGAAGACTCACACCACTCTATTCGCTCCACCCAAGAATTCCTGAACACCATCAAAGACACCAAGATAGAAGAGGATGAAATAATGGTCTCTTTTGACGTAACAGCCCTGTTCACATCCATCAACATCAACCTGGCCAAAGAAACATTGACTACACTATTAGAAGAACCAAAGACACATACACCAGACACCACCAACCTCACCAGCAAGGACAACATCATCAAGCTAGTGGACCTATGCCTCACCATCCACTTCACTTTCAATGACAAAACCTACAGACAAACCAACGGTACACCCATGGTGTCTCCGATATCAGGATTCTTAGCAGAGGCAGTAATGCAGAGACTCGAACAAACAGCTCTGCCAATCATCCAAACCAAACTTTGGGTCTGCTACGTGGATGACACCTTTGTCATCACTGAACAAAACAAATTAGAGGAAACCTTCAAGACCATCAATAATACCCTTACCGGCATAACATTCACAAAAGAGGAGGAAAACAACAACAAACTGCCATTCCTAGATGTCACAGTAGAGCGAACAGTCAATGGGGAACTTCAAACCAGCGTCTACAGGAAAACAACACATACGGACCAAATACTGAACTACAGGACCAACCATCCCAACACCCACAAACGAAGCTGCATTAGAACATTATTCCAACGAGCCACCACACACTGCAGCACAGAGGAACTACGAAGAGCAGAAGAAAATCACCTATACAGCGTATTCAAAAAGAATGGGTACCCTATGAACACAGTCCGCCGATTTCTCAGCAACAAACCCAAACAAACAGACAAAACGGGCCCTGAAACCATAATCACTCTCCCCTACATCAAAGACATTTCGGAAATGAATGCCAGACTACTCGGACCTCTTGGCATCATGGTAGCCCACAAACCCACCAACACACTAAAACAGCAGCTAATGAACTTAAAAGACCCTATACAGACAACAAGCAAAACGAACGTCATCTACAAAATACCTTGCCAGAATTGTGACAAACATTACATTGGACAAACTGGCAGAAAGCTAGCCACCAGGATACACGAACATCAACTAGCCACAAAACGACATGACCCGCTATCACTGGTATCCTTACATACAGATGAGGAAGGACACCACTTTGATTGGGACAACGCATCCATCCTACGACAAGCCAAACAGAGACACGCATGAGAATTCCTTGAAGCATGGCATTCCAACCGGAACTCCATCAACAAACACATTGATTTGGAGCCAATCTACCATCCTCTGAGAGAAAGAACAGGAAATGACATCACCAACACAGGAAATGACATCACCAACCCAAGGAAACCTAAACAGATAAATAAAAAGCGGGACATAACACCAGCGCTTCACCGGAGACTCACTGATGATGTTACCTAGATTGGTGACGAAACGTCTGAAAACTAACCTTCCAGCTCAGCGAGCAAACTCACACCCAGTAACTCAACCTGAGCTACAAATTTTCTCAAAACATGTTAATTTAATCCTGCCAGATTAGCTCTAGAAAGTCTCCTCACAAGGATATTTGTCCCTTTCCAGTTCAAGTGCAACTTGTGCAGGTCCTTTCCACCACAGAAGAGATGCCAATGATCTAAAAATCTGAATAATCCTGTATAAACTCAGCAACCTTTCAGAGCAGCATCAGGTACAAGTCTCTTGCTGACTCTCACTCTGACCAAGAAGACAATCAGCTACTCAGTGGTTAGAAATGCTTCAGCTTCTGATGACCAGCACAAGCAACTGGTGGAGGAGCCATTCCTGGGGTATGAATGGAGGTATTTCAATTAGCCTCAGTATCTCTGATCTGTGGAAAAAGAGAACCAACAAGGAGGATAGCTGAAAGGTACTCATGGTTAACAAATTGTTCTAATTGTTTTTTCCAGTGTTAACAGATGTCATTGTCATCGTAAGGAAGAGAAACATCAATCCAGTAGCATCTGGGCCTCACAGGGGCCAAGTGATACAGAGAGCACTTAGAACTTTGGCTCTGCATTATTTACTCATTCGAGATGAAACTCTGACAACAGCAACAATTCTGGAACAAGAAGAAGAGAATAAAGGGAGTTTTAGGGAGATGCATGTATAAGATTGAGGGAATTGTTAAACCTGACTGATGGCTACAGAAGTATAGTGGAGAATGCAAGGCAGAAGATCAGAAGTTTGGAAATTAGAAAACCTCCAAAAGACTCCAGGTATTCTGTACAGACATTTGCACAATCCCATTCACTGTTTATTGAGACATAACATTTATATAAAATGAGTGAGAAAATTTGGAGATGCTTCCTTTCTTTTCTTCTAGGTTTTGGTCACTTTGTGTACTCAATGACAAAATGGCAGAAAAACAAATGTGTGCTATACTCTTTTACTGACTTGTTTACTGAATATATATAGCTACAATAAGTATTTTCACATGACTGGCAATTGACCTTACCACGTGATAAGGGTCAATCCTTGGGTGGTCAAACTGCCAGATGAATCATTTACACAACTTCAGTGGTTGATCAGCCCTCCTGTCCTCTGACAATTGCTGTTATGATCCCAAATTCTGATAGTACTGGATATCTCAAATCCCAGAGTAAAACCTAGCTTAATAGATCATAGATTTTATTCTTGCAGTTTATCATGCTGGTCAATTAATTAATATATTTACACAATGCTGCCAATGTTTTTCTTTTAACAAAACAACTTAAAATTATTGCATAATAATAAAAAGACTATACGAGACAGTCTTGAAATATCTTAACATAACAGCAAGAATAACATCTAATCTTTTTCCCAGCAATATCCTTAGCAGTCATTCAAGCCAAGTGAAGTATCACTCCTATCTTAAATTTTTGATTTCTTTCTCAATTAGCTCTTTACAGCCCATTTCTCTGTATTGCTGAAAGATCTTAAGGGTTCTTTCCAGTTATACTTCTTTTCAATTCTGATGGCCTGGAGACTTCTTTCCAGCCAGAAGACTTCCACAAAAACTAACAGCCTAGAGACTTTTACAAAATAAACACTGCCTTGAACCGATATAAAACTGTTGTAAACTGAAGGTGCTTCTGGTTTCTGACCGTCTATCTTTGTGTACTTCTAAAGGTTCCACTGTCTAAACACTTTCCTGTCATTTACCTCACATGCAATCTTGGTAATTATATTTGTACTCACTTTTAAAGAAGTTACTTGTTCACTTTTTTTTAAAAAAAAGTTGCCCTCCACAGAAGGAAAAACCCATTTATTTCTACTTAGAATCCAAGTTCTTAAATGGTAATAATATATTTTCAAACCTGGATCCCATACTACTTCCGCAAAAGAAAAGTATCTTTTAAAAAACCGTAGGTGCACCAAACTTACCTGTGCTTAACACCAAACATAGGCCTCTTCCCCACCCTGCCCGACCAAGTCCTCAAACCTACCAGGACCTCCCCCACAATGTGCCTAGTGCCATTGACCATGTGGTGACCATCACCTCGCCTGCTGACATGACCGATCTCGTCACATCCACTGACGCTGGTCACGTCACTTGCGATGCTGCAAACTGCTGACGATACCACTTCCATCACCGACACTGAGAGTGCAGCCGATGGCGCCTACATCAAGGATGCCACTGCCAACGCCACTCTCACCGCCAACACTAAGGACCATGTGGTCACCATCGCCTCACCCGCTGACACCACTGATCTTGTCACTTCCTTCGACAACACCAATGATGAAACCGTTGACACCACGATCCCTCCGCTGACGACACCACTGATGCTGACGCTCCCTCCGCCAACAACACCAATAACGCTGACACACCCTCCACTGACAATGACACCAGACACCGACGCTCCCCCTGCCAACGACACCACTGACGCTCCGTCCAGTTGTCACCAGACATTGACGCTCCCCCTGCCAAGGACAACACTGATGCCGATTATCCCTCCACCAACCATACCACCAACGCTGACGTTCCCTCCACTAACGACACCACCAATGCCAATGCTCCCTTCGCTGACAATGACACCACCAACGCCAACATCGCCTCTCATCCCGCTGACTTTGCTGATGAAGTCACGAACTCCGCCCCCACACCTAGCTCCAACCCAGTCACCAGTTTTACACCCAGTGCCAGCCCTAAGCCCTGCCAGATCTTCACTATCCCCTGAGACTTCCCCCTCACTGAGGACAAACAGTCAGTCCTTAGTAAAGGACACACCTTAATTCCCCGCCGCCTACAAATCCATGAATTTCGTTCACATTTGGACTTCAAACACTATTTCCGCCACCTCCATCTCTGCACCTATTTCTTGATTTCTTTAACTGTGAGTCTAACCCAACTTCCACAGATCCCTTCTCCTGCCTCCAAAACACTCCATCCTGCTGGACACCACCTCAAGGCCTCCTACCCACCCGACTTCTTCATCTCCAACTGCTGTCATGACTTTGATCGCCTCAACCTCTCCCTCATGGAACGTGCAGCCCTCTGCTCCAACCCTAACCTCACCATCAAATCTGCAGCTAACGGAGGCGTAGTAGTGGTATAGCACAATGACCTTTACATAACTGAGGCCAGGGGCCAACTCTGTGACATCTTCTCCTACTGCACCCTTGATCATGACCCCACCCCTGACCATCAAAATATCATCTTTCAAAACATTCACAACCTCATCACCTCAGGTGACCTCTCACCCATAGCCTCCAACCCCATCGTTCCCAACCCCGCACTGCCAATTTCTATCTCCTACCCAAATCCACAAACCTGACTGTCCCTGCCGACCCATTGTCTCTGCCTGCTCATGCCTCACTGATCTTTTCTCTGCTTTCCTTGACTCTATTTTCTCCCCCCGGTCCAGAAACTCCCCACTTAAGTCCAGGCCACCACCCACGCCCTCCACCTCCTCCAAGACTTCCAAGTGCCTGGCCCTCAACTATGGACATCCGATCCCTTTACATTTGTATCCTCTACATGGATGGCCTAAGAGCCCTCTGCTTCTTCCTCTCCCGCAAGCTCAACCAGCCCCCTCCACTGACATCCTCATCTCACTTAACCAAACTCGTCCTTACCCTTAACAACTTCTCCTTCAACTCCTCCCACTTCCTACAGACTAAGGGGATGGCCACGGGAACCCACATGGGCCCAAGCTATGCCTGCCTCTTAAAAGGATATGTGGAGCAGTCCCTATTCTGCCACTACACTGGCACTATCCCCAACCTCGTCTTCCATTACATTGATGATGATCGGCACTGCCTCATGTTCCCACGAGGAGCTTGAACAGTTCATCAACTTTACTATCACTTTCACCTCAACCTCAAATTCGTCTGGACTATCTCTGATACCACCCTCTCGTTTCTGGACCACTCTGACTCCATCTCTGTGACCACCTCGAAACCAACATTTATTTCAAGCCCACCAACTCCCACAGCTACCTCGACTGCACCTCCTCTCACCCACATTCCTGCAAGAATGCGATTACCTACTCCCAATTCCTCCCCCTCTGCCATATCTGCTCCCAAGATGGAACATTTCACTCCCAGACATCCCCGATGTCCCCCTATTTCAAGGACCGTAACTTGCCGCTACTTCCCTTCTTTGGTGGTCAAAAATGCCTTCAGCTGCATCTCTTGCGTGTCCCACACCTCTGCCCTCACATCCCCTCTCCCCAACAAAACAACGCCCGAAGCCCCCTGGGCCTCACGTATCACCCCACCAACCTCCATATCCAATGTATCATTCTCCACCATGTCCACTACCTACAATCCGACCTCACAACTAAAGATATATTTCCCTGCCCACCCCTACCTGCCTTTCATAGGGACCGCTCTCTCCACGACTCCCTCGTCCACTCAACATTCCCCACTAGCCCCACCACCCCCGGCACCTTTCCCTGAAAATGCAGGAAATGCTACACCTGCTCCTACATATCGTCCCTCACTTCCATTCAAGGCACCACATAAACCTTCCACATTAGACAGGGGTTTACCTGCACATCCATCAATGTGGTCTATTGCATCTGCTGTTCCCGATGTGGCCTCCTTTACATTGGTTAGACCAAGCAGAGGCTCGGAAACTGCTCGGAGAGCACCTGCACTCTGTTCATGACAAATGACAACATCTTCCGGTCGCAAACCATTTCAACTCCTCCTCCCATTCTCTGGCTGACGGGTCCATCCTGGACTTCCTCCATATTGTTTTATAGGCAATGCACTCCCAAGTCAAAACAATGAATAAACTGAATAATGAGTTTGTAGTAGCTTTTATAAGTCATTTTAGCAGTTCTTTGGAAGATAATTAATACTCCACCTAAATTGTTAAGCACTTCCACATTATTCAATCTGATCACTGGAGGGTCAACTTCTGAATTTTCAATTTCTGATTCATTTTCAAAATTTTTTTTGTTATTTTAGTCTTTTTATTTCTTTTACCACTGTAAATATACTTCAGATCTGAGTATTCACCTGTTATTGTATCATTTCGAGATGCCACACTTGCTGATTTTTCTTTCCGTCTGATATACCCTCTATGTAATGCACATCATTTTTTTTATTTAATAATGTCCACTGAACCTTGCTTTTGTTAGTTACCTACAGAAAGAAAATATACTAACATTTTGTCTCCAATAACAGCTCTTGTCTTTCTATCTTCTCTAGTATTTATTATTTGTTGAGCAGTTCTCAAAACTTACTGACCACCTCACATGCCTTGGTTAGTGTTTCTCAGAAATGTGAAACCAGACCTATACTCTCTCAGGTTTGGCTTACAAATCTTTGTTTAATTGACAGGTTCTCTCACCTCATGTTCACATTATCAGTTCAAAAGGACTGACTGCTGTCCAATAATTGGGGTATCTCTGATAAACAAGCAGTAACAAGGGAATTCCTTTACCCCAATCATTAGGACATTCTTGGCAATAGCTGTAATCATGGTCCTTAAAGTTTGAAGACATCTTTCTAAAGCTCTTCGAGATTGTAGAAGACTTTCTGATGATGTGAATTATCTATTTCCCAAAACTGCTCATAAATTCTTTGAATATTTATGACACAAAATTTGAATCTAGGTCCGATTGTAAGCTATCTCTTGTAAAAATTGAATTAACTTCTCCACTATTATTTTTGCCTTCATTTTCCCCAAAGGCATTGGTCCAGGAAATCTGTTAAAACATCTATAACTGTTTAAACGATACAATGACCACTTCTGGTTTTTAGGTTCTACACAATCAATCAAAACATCATTAAATGAATCTTCGAAAACTGGTATCAGCATTAAAGGCACTGATTCAATTGATAGTTTCTTCACAACCTGACTTGTACGATATATCTGGCAAAATTTAATCATATCTCTTTGTAATCCTGACCAATACAACTGTTTTAGCCTGTGTTTTCCTAATTCACTAGCCTTGGAATTTTGTTATGATACTCATCAGGTGGAATTGCACCTAGTGGACAACTGCTGATTCCTCACCAACTAGAATTTGAGGTGGTCCCCATTTCTTCATTAACAACTTAGCCTCATTCACTTTACCTTTGTCCTTCTTGTTTAAGTTTTTGAAAATTACGTCAGGTAACTGTGTTTCCAAGTCAACACTCTTTACATAGACTCGTCCTCTTCCTGTCCGATTCCACAACCCTGAGATCTAGTCACAACAGAGTCAGGAAATGATCCAGGATGTTCCTCCTGCAGGATCTCAGTTTCTTTTACTTCCACTAGTTGTTCCAATACACTTGGTGAGGTCAACATTTTTGAAACAGCCAGATCATACTTCATAATAAAATAAATTTAATCTTTTTTTAGGATTTGTTACATTACTCCATTTACTGAGTCACTCTTTAATCTAAAATGGGAACTGCTTGTAACTTCTGTGTGTATCTCCAATTAATAGCTTCTCCTTCATTTGCCTCTCTGAAATGCAACTTGTTTCCTTAGCATCAGTGACTGACTTGATCCAGTGTCACTTAATATCATTATTGGTCTACCTCCTTATTTAGAAGTACCATTCCCTTTGCAATTAAAGCATTCACAACAGATTCTCTTAATTATATTCAGGGAGAATTTTCTTCACTGCCTTGAGTTACCTGTACCTTCCTGGCAGGTTCCAGGGGAAAATGCTCCAATTGTACATCTGCAATAGCTTTAATACTCATTTTCTTGCCTAATGCATCCCTTTCGAAAGATTCCTTCGGTATTCCTACTACTGAAATAGAACAGCCATTTAACTTGCAACAATTGGCTTTAGAGTGTCCATTCCTATTACACTGGAAGCATATAATTTTCTTTGCATTCAAGATTTTCTGTTTGTCCCAAACACTAAAATCTTTTCCATCTTCTTTTCTAATTTCCACATCACCTCTCTACATGGCAATGTGTGAGATACCATCCAGCACATTTGTTTCTTAGAATTTTAATACTTGATGTTCATCTAAATAAGTCTTATGGGTTACTGGAAGATTGTTTCAGAATTCCTTCATAATCATGATTTCCCTCACATTCTCATTTTTATTCTCAAACAGTAATGTTTGCAGGGTCCACATCACTTATTTCTTCTTTTGATAATTCTACAAATATCTTATCAGGTTCCTTAAAGTCCTAAATATTAATTGACAAGTTTCAGGGACAAGCCCATAATAATTGAATTTTTTTCTTTTAACAGTCTTGTAGTCTGCAGACTGGTGGACACATTCATAGCTGTACCTATCAAGGCAATCGGTAACTTTATATCCAATCATCTTCTGGCCACTTCATCTTCCCAGCTAACTTTTGAAATCGGGTGAAATATCTTTCCACATTGTTCTTTCTGAATTTGGGAACTAAATGCAGGTTTGCAGTTAAATCAAATAACATGTTGAAACCAGAATCATCCTATGAGCTACCACCACTAATTTCCTCCTTTTCTCAAAACTTTGGTCTCCCAAGTCACTTTGTCTGATTCCTCCTTCTATGAAGACTGAGCTTTAAAAATTCAATTTCTCTCTCCAAATCATTTTTTCCTTTCTCATCTTTTTCATTTTCTTTGTTTCTCTTTGTACTCACTTGCCCCTTTTTCCCTTTTTTCTATTTCTCCTTTATTTTCTCTCATCAAGTCTGTATACTTCTCTTTCTGTAAGTCGTTTTTAATTTCTAACTGAATCATAGCTAATTCCAGCCGTGAAACATCAAGTTTAGGGCTTCCTCCTTTTAATTTTAAGTGTTGAATAATTATTTTGAGTATTTCTTCCTGACAAGATCCTGCTTTTATTTCCACCTTCAAGTGTATCTGCCCTCAGTATTGTCTCCATCAAAGATTGCAAATGATTCATTGTTGCATTTTCCACATCCACACAAACCTTAGCAACAATCAAACCCATTTGAAAGTTTAATCCATGTAACATATGTCATAATGCTCTCATCTTTATGTCCAGTGCCTCCACAAAGATTCATAGAGTCCTGTCAAACCTAACAAATTCCTGTCCTGCGAAGAGTTCCCACTGCGTTATGAACCCAGTTAATGATAATACTGGACAAGTCAGATCCCAGAATTGAATTTACCATGATAAATAATGTTTTATTTTTGTAATCAAGTTATTGGGTGATCAGATTTTGCCAGATTTTGTATGTTCATAAATAGGTTCACTGTCTGTGTGGAGTTTGCATGTTCTCCTGTGTTCATGTTGGTTTCTATCAGGTGTGCCTGTTTCCTCCTGCAGTCCGAAGATGTGCAGGTTAGGTGGATTGACTGTGCTAAATTGCCCGTAGTGCTAAGGGATGGCCAAGTTAGGTGGATTAGCCCATGGGAAATGCAGGGTTACAGGGATAGGATGGGATGCTCTTCTGAAGGTCGGATGGGATGCTCTTCTGAAGGTCAGTATAGCCCTGATGGGCTGAATGACCTCTTTTCACACTGTAGGAGTCCTATGATTGGATGAAAGTTTGACAAAATAACTTCAGTACAGTTGGAAAATAGCAAAATCTTGGAGATATTAAAAAAGGTCAAATGCGTCTTTTTGACCCCTGTCCACTAAGTAGTGATCACAAGGCTGTCCATTGTAGATTTCTTTCAGCCACTGTTGCCTTCCTCTTGTCAACCACCATTCTGACCATTCCCACATGGGACTGTAGAGAGCTGTCTACAGTTGAAAGTTCAAGTATAAAAGCCCCTACAGAACACTAATAAAAATTAGCATACTAATTACTGAGATTAATCTACGAAGACAAAGAGGTTTAAAAAGTATGTTCAAACTTAAACACTTCCCCAGTGGATATTTACATAGTGCATTGATCAAGAAGCCAATCAGGCTGCAACGGAGCACCCTTAAATAAAACTGCATTGTTGGTCAAATGCTTTTTGTAATTTTTTTGTTAAAACTCCTTTAAAATCACAGAGTAAAGACAGGCACACCAGTTGTGACCAAGTGTTTACATTAGTCTGTGTTGGTTTTGTCTACATAACCTGGCTGAAATTGACTGTGACTGGAAGTTGAAATCTTATTTACTTCAAGCCTACTTTAATAATGATTTATTAAACATCAGCCAGGATGCTGGTACCAATCACAGAAATGACCACAACCCCAGATGGGAATAGTGAGAGTGCTGAGTTTCTGTTAATTGTGCCTGTTTGAGATGGTTCTTCACATTACAATCAGGGTTTTTGAGTGTTCAGACACCAACAGTCAGTCACATTCATGATTCCAGTCTATGTATTGTGGCCAGCAATTACTTCAGTAAATTACAGGCCCATAGATAATAGTTAATTTCAGTTGTGTTACATAAACACGAGAAATAGTTAAATTACAGATTGTACCTTATTTGTCTGGCACTTTGTAGTCTGGAACCTCTGTGGTCAGTCACCCACAGGACTTTAGTGCAATTCTGAAGTTCATTTTAAAGGTCAGCACTTAGTAACAAGTGTTTTCTTGCCAATTGCAGAGGAAATAGTCGTATTACCAATGCAGTTTACTAGCAGTACCCTGGTTAAATCCTCTCTTCTTGTCACTCACAGAACTCTACCAGGAGGTGCTGGTATTCTGAAACATCTTCTCAAATTTGTCTTTCTTCATCACCAACACGTCATCCTCCTCAGGAATGTCAATTGACAAAGCTAAGGTAGTCACACAGGCCACTTCAATCACAGCTCAGTCTCAGTATAACAGGACAAAGTGTACTGGACATATAACTCCCATGGTCTAGAAAATTCTCTGATGTGGCAAGGCCCTGTCCAGACGCTGCAGGATTATAGAGGTACAATCTGCAGTTTAATCTGCAGTAACGTCACAGGAGGTTTCTCCTTTGATTTTTTTATTTATGATAGAGTTTATGATGGTGCACTTTCTCTCTATCCCTCTCATTGCTGCAGGGGGAGAGATAACCGTGAGAGAGCAGGGATGAGAAAGGGGATTGAAGAAGAAGGACAGATAGGAAACAGGATGAGGTGGGAGAGAGGGAGAAGTGGGGGGAGGAGGAGGAAAAAAAATTGCACCCACAGCCCTCCTCCTTCAGGTCTCCCCTGTCTCCTGTGTATGTGCTGATCCCATTACTGCACATCATTACCATCTTGGAAGTTGTGGGTATTCCTCTTCTGATTGCTGTCAAACATATCTGAGGATTCAAATTCCAGATTGATGAAGGCCTCCGAGGATGAAGATTGCTATTCCCACAATAAAAATCTCTGGTCAGCTGCTTAAAGTCATCTCCATTTCACTGGTCAATTTCCCCACACTCAAGCAATGTATTCAGGGAATATAAATTTTAATCAATACTCCATTGGTGTGTGCAGTTGATGTAGTTAAAATGTTTGCTTATGTAAGAGGACATCAGAGGTTACAGTCATTTATGAAACCATGGTATATAAACATATTTGTCCAAATATTCTCCTTTCCTCAAATAAAGGCAAAAATTGCATGCAGTATCTTTTTCGAATTACGACATACAAATATTTTATTAAAAAACTGTATAGGAACAACAAAATCTGTTTGTTTTTTCTTGCCTGTTTAGTCTGCCTATCCTTACACATGCATTGCACACATGATCTTTAAAGCATTCAGCTTTTCTCATGGTACGTGTTTGAGTAGTTGTTAATCTGGTGTCTGCTGTTGTCTTACAATGGTAAATCCATATATTCAGCTATTTAGATCAGGTGTATTCCTTGCCTAATTTCCCTCAACTTCAACTAGAAGGAGTTGGACACCATGGCAGGTAACTTCGGCCCTCAGAATCCAACTCGTCACCACTCAAAGGAAGAAAATAATCAAGAATATACCCCTTTTCTAAATTCCTTTTTTTAAACGAGATTGTAATTTTCCCTGATATTGTAAAGATCCAGTGGAACCTCTGAGCAAATATATTTAGCACACCTAAAAGGAATTTCAATACAGAAAACTAGATGAGACAATTTCAGTACGCACTAACTTATGTAGTAAGAAAGCATTTGTTAGTGGTTACACAAAGAGTACAAATCAGGACGCTAAATAATCCCTGAAAAGATAGACAGTTCTTATTTCAACAAGTGAAGGCCACATTCAAACTAGACTTTTACAGATATAACATGCTTAAAAGAATGTAAGGATGTCGTTCAAACTTTGATCACCAGGAGATTGAAACTTGTTGATCTGTGAATCTGAAATGGATGTGACCAAATCCAGTGAAACTCCAAATGATTTGAGTTATGCTGAGATAGTTATAATAAATTTGTGGCATTCTGTATTTAAACATTACATAGAAGATGGTCATTTAATAAATAATAGACCATCCGTTATCACTGTCCCAGGTTAGGTGAAGAGAACAACCAATTGTAATGATAGTGCCTGCATAAATTTCTAAAATATGCTATCTTATATTTATTCTTGAAAACTAGGGTCAAGGAGCAATTATCTTTTGGGAAATATCAGAGGAATGTTGGCTTACTTCAAATGGAATAGCATATAAATAGGGGAATCTTGTTAAAATTATACAAGGCATGCCTTAGACCATACCTAGAATATTGTGAAATAACAGTGTAGAGCTGGATGAACACAGCAGGTCAAACAGCATCGGAGGAGCAGGAAAGCTGACGTTTCAGGACTATCCCTAGAATACTGTGAATAGTTTCGGTTCCTTTATCCAAGAAAATGTGAACAGGTGTTGGAGGCAGTCCCGCGAAGATTCACTAGATTGATTCCATGCATGAATAGATTTTCTGATGAAGAGAGTTGAGTAGGATGTGCCTGTACACATTGGAGTTTAGAAGAATGGGAAGCAAGCTACTGAAACACATAGGATTCTTCAGGAGCTTGTCATGGTAGATGCTGAGAGTTTGTTTCCCTCATCAGAGAATTAAGGACCAGATGTCATAATTTCAGAGTAATGGATTACCCAGTTAGGACATATATGCAAAGGAATTTCTTTTCTGAGAGGATGGTGAATCTGTGGAATTCTTTACGACAGAGTGGCAATCAAGACTGAGCTTGTATATTCAAGGCTGAGAGAGACGAAATTTAATCAGTAAGGGAATTAGGGTTATTGGGAAAAGGCACAAAATTGGAATTGAGGATTATCAGATCAATCGTGATTTCACTGAGTGGTTGAGCAGATTCAATGAGCTTGGATCACCTACTTCTGCAACATTTTATGGTCGTATGTAAGTCAATCTGTTAGTCAAGGGACCACTTAAAACAAGACAATAAGACTTGGGGCCTCATGTTTCTCTTATTTAATTGATGTTTTACTTAGAAGAGCTGATACTGCAATGTTCATGTTTGTGCCAAAGCAGGAATCCACATGATTCTGTTTTTTTATTTGTATGTAATCCTGCACTAGTAATTATTTACCAAAATTCACTGGACTCTGGGGTGGTTCCCGCAGATTGGAAAACAGCCAATGTGATGCCACTGTTTAAAAAAGGAAGCAGGCAAAAAGCAGGTAACGAGAGGCAAGTTAGCCTAACTTCAGTAGTGGGGAAAATGCTTGAATCTATCATTAAGGAAGAAATAGTAAGACATCTGGATATAAATTGTCCCATTGGGAACACCCAGCATGGGTTCATGAAGAGTAGGTCATGTTTAAATAATTTGGTGGAATTCTTTGAGGACATTACTTGCATGGTGAACAGCGGGCAACCTGTGGATGTGGTGTATCTGAATTTCCAGAAGGCATTTGACAAGGTGCCACACCAAAAGCTGCTATATAAGATAAAGTTGTATGGTATTACAGGTCATGTATTGGCATGGATAGAGGTTTGGTTGACCAGTGGTAAGCAAAGAGTAGGGTAAATGGTGTTTTTCTGGTTAGTGGTCAGTGGCTAGTGGTGTGCCTCAGGGATCAGTGTTGGGACCGCAATTGTTTACAACTTACACAGATGATTTGAAGTTGGGGACTAAGTGTGGTGTGTCAAAATTTGCAGATGACACTAAGGTGAATGGTAAAGCAAAGTGTCAGAAGGCACTGAAAGTCTTCAAAGGGATATGGATAGTCCCAGTGAGTGGGCAAAGGTCTGGCAGATGGAGTACAATGTTGATAAGTGTGAGGTCATCCATTTTGGTAGGAATAACAGAAAAACGGACTATGTTTTAAATGGTAAAAAACTTGCAGCATGCTGCTGTACAGGGGGACTTGGGTGTCCTTGAGCATGAATCACTAAAAGCAGGATTGCAGATGCAGCAGGTAATTAAAAAGGCAAATGGAATTTTGTCTGCCATTGCCAGAGGGATGGAGTTTAAAAACAGAGAGGCTGTGCTGCAGTTATATAGGGTCCTGATGAGGTCACACCTGGAGTACTGTGTGCAGTTTTGGTCTTCTTACCTGAGAAGAGATTTACTAGCACTGGAGGGGGTGCAGAGGAGATTCACTTGGTTGATTCCAGAGTTGAGAAGATTGGATTATGAGGAGACAGAGTAGACTGGGATTATACTCATTGGAATTCAGAAGAATGAGGGGAGATCTTACAGAAACATATAAGATTGTGAATGAAGGGAATAGATAAGGTGAAGGCAGGGAGGTTGTTTCCACTTGCGGGTGAAACTAGGACCAGAGGGCATCGCCTCAAAATAAAGGGAAGCAGATGTAGGACTGAGGTCGAGGAACTTCTTCACCCAAGGGGCTATGAATCTGTGGAATTCCCCGCCCAGTGAAGCGGCTGAAGCTACCTCACTGAACGTTTTTAAGGCAAGGCTCGATAAATTTTTGAACAGCAAAAGAATTAAGGGTTATAGTGAGTAGGTGGGTAAGTGGAACTGAGTCTCAAAAAGATCAGCCATGATCTTATTAAATGGCAAGGCAGGCTCGAGGGGCCAGATGGCCTACTCCTGCACCTCCTTCTTATGTTCTTATCAGCAACTTCACATTCTTGTGAGGAGGTTGGCCACATTCTGTTTGTAACTGAATTTTGTCATTTTGTGAAAAAATGCAGCTTGCTCTAACTTACACTGAAAAGTAACTTCTAAACTAACCTTCCTGTCATGGTCCCATGTATTTTGATCCTACACAATCTCTCTGGAGAATGTTGCTGTCATGTTGTTGTTGGGTAATGGCTGCTGCTTATTAGTGCATTTATTGGGGAATGGTTTATCTCGGGGACTGATTACAGTTCGGTTCCTTGCTCATTCGGTGAAATCTGATGTATCTCATCAGTTGTCTCATGCAGGGGACTAGCTTCTCCATAACCGGACCCGAAATGTTAACTCTGATTTTTTCTTCACAGATGCTGCCAGACCTGCTGAGCTTTTCCAGCAACCTCTGTTTTTATTCCTGATTTACAGCATGTGCAGTTCTTTCGGTTATCTGTTTGTGACTAGCTTCTCCTGTTGCACATACATTGAGACAACAAACCTGGTCATTCACTTTCACTGTATATAATCAACATGACAATGTCTTAACACAGTTCCCGAATTTCTTTACAGGTTGACCTTTGTTTGAGAACATTGAATGTTTCCACTCTGGCTCTCAAACTTTCAGTTCAGGCAATACTTCAGCAGCTTTATCAAAGTGGAATTCAGTTTTCTGTCATTTTAATTTAATCTTATCACTCACTGTTTTCACTGTTTCTGGCTCAGTAGTTTTCCTTACAAGTGCATGTATGGTACAGTATGATGTGACATTAAGTCATTTAACTGGAAACTTTCCAAGCCTTCATAGCACATATGTTTTTGACTCCAAGTTTGCCTTGTACACAACTGGATCTAATTAATTTCTTGTTGATCTATTTGCCCATTTTCACTGCTGCCTCAGCCTTTCCATTTGACTGGGGTTGTGTAGATAATGGATGAAGCTGAATTTCCCAAGCATTCATGAAGGGTCTGAGTTCTTCACCCATGAATTCAAGTCATTGTCACTGATCACAATGTCAGAAATATCATGACAACTGAAGTGTGCTTTCAAACATTCTGTAATCTCACAGCTGCTCAAACTCCCTGCTATCTGAATAGTAATTAACAGTGACAAGATCATCTATTCCAGTGACAGTGAAGAGCTGTACTCCAAGCTTTATCCATGGGTTGTCGGGGATGTCACAAATCATGATCAGCGCTATCTTATTTAGTTTATGTTCATTACATGCACTGCACTGGCTGATGTGGCCTTCATCTCATTGCACATGTTTGGCCAGTACAGCATTTCCTCTTACCTTGTTCAGTCTGGACTTAATTGCTTGACAGGACAGAAATCCACACAGAGAGCACTGATGAGAATCAGTGCAGGGATCTCTGAGGTAAACTGGGATGTGGATAGGCTTAGTGGGTAGGTGAAGTGTGAGGAGAGTCATAGGGAGGTTGGGGATGTCCATATGTGGTTGGTCAGGTCAGGGGCTACCTGTTGGTACACACATTTGACTATTAAGGGCCAATCAGTTTCGGTCAGGTTAAGCATGTGGGTTGTAGCGGGCATTGGCAACTTATCAACTTTGGACATGGATGCTGTCAAGTTGGGTTAGGGGAGAGTCAAGAGTGAGAGAGTGAGGTCAGGGAGAAGATCAAGTACAATGGGGAGATGTGGATAGGGTTCAATGTGTCAGGACTTGGAAGTGATCACAACAAACATCTTGAGTTGTTTGTCTGTTCTCCAATACCCTAGAGAGCACAAGATCTAGGTCAATGTCTCTGTTGGATTGATGATTCCCAGAGCATGAAATGCTGCTATTCCTTGTTGGATATTGAATATTTCACACTGTGTACCAACATCAACTTACTTCAAAGAGAGTGTAGCTCTCAACAGCACGTCAGCGACGTACGTCTGCTTCCCTTGTTTGTTTTTCACTTCCAAGTGATAGCTCTCCAAATGAAGTAACATCCTTTAGAAACAGTTTGTCACAAATAGAATTGGTTTGAGAAAGATGGTTTGAATTGTCTTGTGGTCAGTCTTTACCATCACTTTCTCTCTTCCAACGGGTTCAGGTTGAGATGTACACAAGCAAAAAACAATAGCCAGCATATGTTTCTCAATAGATAAAGATAAAGTATTTCCACTGGTTGGGAATTCTAGAACTAGGGGCTATATTTAAAAATTAGAGCCTGACCATTCAGGAGAGATGTTCAGAAGCACAGAGGGTGGTAGATGTTTGGAACTCCCTTCCACAAATGGCAGTTAATGCTGGATCAGTTGTTAATTTTAAATCTGAGATAGATAATGTTTCGACAGCAAATGTATTATGGGATATGGGCCAAAGGTAAATCTCTCAAATTGGGCCACAGATCACCCACGATCCCACTGAATCGTGCAGCATGCTTGAGGGGCTGAATAGCCTATTCCTGTTCCTATGTTCCAAGTCACTGTAGTGTTACTCAGCTTGTGTTAACACTCTGGATACAAACCCAATGGGTTGCCCTCACTGCATGGGGATTACTCCAAGTCCTGTGTCACTGACATCACACTGCAGGGTGGCTCCATTGTTGACATCATAATCCCTCAGCACTGGTGATGTCATCACTGGGTGTTTGATGGGAGTGAAAGCTGCTTCTTGTTCTGTGCCCCAGTCCCACTGAACACTATGAGACTGTATAAATGTTCACACACTCTGAGGATGGATTTGCAAGAACTTCACTGGGTAGTTCTTGTGTGCGGTCACCAATGCTCTAAATGGTCCAACAACTGCATGAATGCTTCATGTCAGAATTCACAGTGTGAGGTTCCTCCCCTGTGTTCATGTATTAATGACAAGGAATATGCTCACAAATATAACACCTGAAGAGATTCTCTGTGTAAATCCTTCAGTGTTCCATTTGGTAGAGAACATAATGAAAAATTCATCACAAACATCATACTTGAAGGGATACTCGCCTGTGTGTATTCTCTAGTTGGTCCATAGATCTTGAGAACAATTTGTTGCATCAATCATACATGCATGGTTTCTCTTCTGTGCAGATGTGCTGCAGTATGCGGAGACCATCTAACCACAAGAACAATTTTTACACAACTTGGTTGAATTGTTTCTCCCCTGTGTGGGTTCATTGAAGACTGGAGAGCAATCTTGAGTATGAGAAGGATTTGTTTTGAAAGGTTTCTCCCCTAGGTGGATTTGTTGATGTGAGCGGAGATTTGATGATGACGAGAACAATTTGCCACACGCCTCACATCTGAATGGTTTCTCTCCCATGTGAATCCTCTGATGGAGCAGGAGTCTTGATGAATCTGAGAATGATTTTTCACACACTTCACATATGAATGGTTTCTCCCCTCTGTGGATGCGTTGGTGTCTGCAGAGATTCTCTGACCGTGAAGATGATTTGTTGTACATGTCACACGTGAATGGTTTCTCCCCTGTGTGAATCCTTTGGTGTAGACGCAGAGTCAGTGTCTGCGAGAATGATTTATTGCATACATCACACCTGAATGGTTTCTCCTCAGTATGGTGTACTTGAAGGTGTGACGACACTGTGAATGATTTACTACATACCTTGCATGTGAATGGTTTCTCCCTCGTGTGAATCCTCTGATGGAGCAGGAGTCTTGATGAGTTAGGGAATGATTTATCACACAGCCCACAGTAAATGGTTTCTCCCCTGTGTGAATACGTTGATGTTAGTAACAAAATGTAGGAACATTTAAGATAGTTAGTAGGTTTGCTCATTCTCTGCTGGCTTCCAATAGCTCAGAGAACCAGTTATTGTGGTGGCATGACCGCATGCCCTGAATGGGATCTGGTGCTTCATATCACCTCACTGAACATCCATGAGAGGTACTGGTGTTTTGCGGCACACTGCAAGATATACATTGGAGATACTAGCATTTTGTGGCTTTTAGAAGTCCATAAGAAGTACTGGCACTTTTTGGCATACAACTGGTTGGCCACAGTAAGGTAAGAACCACCTTGAGGTAGTAAACTTGCTTGCCAAGTCGGTGATGGCAGATGTTTTGTCACCCTGCTAAATAATACTGTCAGTGCGCTTCCGGTAAAGCGCTGATGTTCTGTCCTGCTTGTTAGTTATAAGCCTCGGTTTGCTGGGGTGGTTGGCATCACTTGCAGTTTTGTTTTTCAATGGTTGGTATATCAGGTCCAGCTCAATATGTTTGTTGATGGAGTTCCGGTTGGAATGCCAGGCCTCCAGGAATTTCCTGGCATGTCTCTGTTTGGCTTGTGCTATTGTGGATATGTTGTCTGGCTGCTACCTCTGCAGCAGACCACAAAAAGAAGACATAACACGGCCAGATAGACTAGTCACCAGACTACACATCAGGGACATATCAGAGATGACCACAAGACTACTCAGACCCCTAGGTATCAGGGCAGCCCACAAACCCACAACTGCCCTGCAACAACTACTGATGAATGTAAAGGATCCCACACCCACAGCCAATAAAACTGATGTAATATACAAAATACCATGCAAGGACTGGGAGAAACATGACATAGGCCAAACTGGAAGAAAACTGGCAACAAGGATACACAAACACTAACTAACCACCAAGAGATACAACCAATTCTCATTGGTCTCAATAAACACGGACAAAGAAGGTCACGAATTTGACTGGGACAACACATCCATAATAGCACAAGCCAAACAGAGACACGCCAGGGAATTCCTGGAGGCCTGGCATTCTAACCAGAACTCCATCAACAAACATATTGAGCTGGACCTGATATACAAACTACTAAAAAACAAAACTGGAAATTATGCCAACCACCCAGCACTCTGAGGCATATCAATGGACATTGACAGGATGCAGAGATGGGCTGAGAGGTGGCAGATGGAGTTCAACCTGGATAAATGCGAGGTGATGCATTTTGGAAGGTCGAATTTGAAAGCTGAGTACAGGATTAAGGATAGGATTCTTGGCAGCGTGGAGGAACAGAGGGATCTTGGTGTGCAGATACATAGATCCCTTAAAATGGCCACCCAAGTGGACAGGGTTGTTAAGAAAGCATATGGTGTTTTGGCTTTCATTAACAGGGGGATTGAGTTTAAGAGTCGTGAGATCTTGTTGCAGCTCTATAAAACTTTGGTTAGACCGCACTTGGAATACTGCGTCCAGTTCTGGGCGCCCTGTTATAGGAAAGATGTGGATGCTTTGGAGAGGGTTCAGAGGAGGTTTACCAGGATGCTGCCTGGACTGGAGGGCTTATCTTATGAAGAGAGGTTGACTGAGCTCGGTCTCTTTTCATTGGAGAAAAGGAGGAGGAGAGGTGACCTAATTGAGGTATACAAGATAATGAGAGGCATGGATAGAGTTGATAGCCAGAGACTCTTTCCCAGGGCAGAAATGGCTAGCACGAGGGGTCATAGTTTTAAGCTGGTTGGTGGAAAGTATCGAGGGGATGTCAGAGGCAGGTTCTTTACGCAGAGAGTTGTGAGAGCATGGAATGCGTTGCCAGCAGCAGTTGTGGAAGCAAGGTCATTGGGGTCATTTAAGAGACTGCTGGACATGCATATGGTCACAGAAATTTGAGGGTGCATACATGAGGATCAATGGTCGGCACAACATTGTGGGCTGAAGGGCCTGTTCTGTGCTGTACTGTTCTATGTTCTATGTTCTAATAACAAGTGGGACAGAACACCAATGCTTCACTGGAGGCGCACTGACAATGTTACCTAGCAGAGTGACGAAATATCTGAAATCAAACACATCTCATCCACAACCCGAGCCACATATCTTCTCAAAAACTTTAAGAACCACCTTCAAAGATAAACAGGTACGTGGCCAAATAGGAACAGGGTCTGTCAGAAAATTTGGTAGGAAGAGAGGTTCCCGTCATTCATTACTTGCATATGTGTCACAATTAGCAATGAGGTCCTCTAACTATTTTGAGATCCCTGGCTATCAAACTCTTGCATATATCTAAATGCCCTTAGTGATTTCCCTGAAGAATATCATCCAGCAAATATCAGGAAATTGCCAACTAATGTTTGACAATACAGAAGCACTGCTTGTGTTCAAAGTAAGTTACTAGGACGTAGTCTGTGAACTGAGCTCCAGGCTACCATTGGGTGCGATATTTATGCTCAACAATGGACTCTGATTCTTTTCTAGTTCCTCTCCAACGCATTATGGCTATTTTTTTGCCTAGATAATGCTGTTTCCTGACTGTAAGAGAATACAGTAGCCCTAGAAGCACTCATATGTGAGTACATCAACCATGCTCGAAACAGCATTCGTCTTGCGCAGACTTGTCACAATGACAGGCTGTAAAGTCTAAGCTGTTGTAAATGAGACATTTTTGCTCACTTTTTTTTAATCAAGGAAAGAGACTAAAAGTTTATTAACAACATCAATCGTGATTTTGGGGTCCAGAATATCTTCTGAAATTTTTTTCACAAGCCTATGTAACTGCCAAAACTTCTTCACTACACTCCATTTATTATCTTATTGTGTCCAGTGCTGATTAAAGTTCTGTGGAAGGATCACTGAACCCAAACTGTTACTTCTGATTTCTCTCCACAGATGCTGTTGCACCTGCTGAGCTTTCCCAGCAATTAAGAAATAACAAGGTGTAGAGCTGGATGAACGCAGCAGACCAAGCAACATCAGAGGAGCAGGAAGTCTGTTTTTTCTGAAGAAGGGTCTAGGCCCGAAACGTCAGCCTTCCTGCTCCTCTGTTGCTGCTTGGCCTGCTGTGTTCATCCAGCTCTACACCTTGTTATCTCAGATTCTCCAGCATCTGCAGTTCCTATTGTCTCTTCCAGCAATTTCTGTTTTTCTTTCTGATTTCCAGCATCTTCAGTTCTTTTGGTTTTTATTTTGTTGATTAAATTTGTTGAACATTTGTTGCTGTAAAGACTTATTGTAGTAATAAAACTGAAAACTGTTAAACAGCAGAAGCATTTCAATGTGAGGCTGGATGAACACAGCAGGCCAAGCAGCATCTCAGGAGCACAAAAGCTGACGTTTCGGGCCTAGACCCTTCATCAGAGTGCTCTCTGATGAAGGGTCTAGGCCCGAAACGTCAGCTTTTGTGCTCCTGAGATGCTGCTTGGCCTGCTGTGTTCATCCAGCCTCACATTTTATTATCTTGGAATTCTCCAGCATCTGCAGTTCCCATTATCTCAGAAGCATTTCAATGCTGTTTTTAGTGTAAAGTTCAGTTTTCTCTTAACTATTATGATGTCTCCATAAAAATGCATGAAGATATTTCTTTTCCAAGATGGCTGAACAATTTCCAAGGGATCTGTAGGTAGAAACTTCCTTAAAACGGCTTCACACAATATCTCAATATTTTTAACCGTATCAAAGATATCAGCAGTGAAGCTGTTCACACGATGTTTCCCCACATCATACTAAATTTGACATCACATGGTCAGATTCAAACATTATCTTCACCTGACTTTTAATGAATAAAATTGATAAAGTATCTTAGTTGCGAAATAATTGAATTTATAGTTCAAACTATCGATATAATAAATATTTCATTAATTTCACAGTTAGGGCTTTGGTATTTCAAATTGCAATGACAATTTTTATGCTAGATTTCTTTTTCTTCCAATTCAATCAATATTAAGACTGCCCTGAATAATTATCTTAACACTGCTGTTAACTTTGCCATCAAGTAAATAGTTAAGATGTTTGTTAACTCACTTTTAGAAGTCTTAATTCTGCACCCCATGACAATTTTGAACAGTGACACAGCATTTTTGATCCCTTCTCTCAAGATTTGCAATTTACTTTGGGTGCCTTGTTATTTGGCCTTATTGAAGGTATTCAACTTGGATATATTCACTTCGCTGCTAATGGGCTTTAATTGTTCCTTTAGTTTTATTTTTAAGAGACTTGTTTCCCCAATTACTGACTGTGAAAGGCATTCTGAGACTTCTCGGGTTCTTGTTTCTTTGGAGAACTTTTTGCATAAGAGATGTTTCCTCTGTGACTTGTTATCAACGACTCTTAAAGCTACACCAGTGATTTCTTGAAAAAAAAATCTTTTGAATTCTGTTCTCTAGACAATCTCAAGTCTGTTTTTTGATCTTCACTGTTATTATGACTTTCAATGCAATGAATCACACTACTGCTCCCAAGGTCTGTTGTGCATTTTAATGCCATATAAGTTACATAAGTTTGTGCTCAAGATTGTGGGTCAAGAAGACAAAATCAAGAACTGTCTTCAGGCTTAGACTTTGAATTGATATGATTCATTATAATTTCATATGAAATACCATTGTACATGGTAAGCTGTGACTTGCAGTTACAAGAGATAAGGACTGAACTACATTCTTCATGCGTTCATGTCCGTACACTTTTCACAGTCTCCACAGTTCTCAAGTCAATAAATTCCTGTGTAATTTTAAAACTCACCAAATATTGTGCTATTTACGTTCAATGATGTGGAGCTCCGTGACACCTTCACAAAGTTGCAACAAGATCTTGAGGTCTTTACACAACAGCACATCTAATGGTGGAGAGTATACTATAGCTCAGCCTTATTTGAGTAATACCAGAGATTTTCTGACAGTAGATGATTGTTCTGGGGTGTACTTGAGCTAGTGGATTTTTAAATTGTTTGGGTTTTTGTTTAACATGGGGTATCCTGTGTCAGTATATAGATGATGGATTGTTCCTTACCCTTGGACTTTGCCCATTTTTTCCATTAATTCTTCTGCCACCAGGGATTTTACCACCTTTCACAGCTTCAGGAACCCATACACAAAGATACCACTGCAGCTCTAACTAGTTACTACTTCAAATCTTTCAGGCTTCTTGTTTACAGGACGAAAAGCATTCTGAACACAGCTCTGGAACTAAAATGCTTGGAAACTAAATATAAGAGGCATGCATACGTTATTGTTAGTTGTGGGTGAGTTAGCACTCAGATCTGAATCAGAAAGTTGTTGATTCAATTCTCATTCCAGAGACTCAAGCACAGGGATTGATACATTTTCATTTGTGGCAGCATATGATTTATGAAATCAGATATTCACCACATTACATTTCAGAAAGCACTTCATTGGCTTTAGGGTGGTTTTCATTTCTCTGAGATCGTGGAAGTTGGTACATAAATGCATGTAGTTCTTTCTCTCTGCTATGGTTCCTGTGAACTGGAAATTGTAAATCCATTGATGACGACAGTATCCCAGGCCCACGGTGACATTGACCCTGTATTGTGTACAGGACTCTTATTGTAGGATCCTGAGTGTTTCAGTGAATAGGAACACACAGTGCTAACAAATCAGTTGGTTTGGAATTAAGCTAAAAGAGAACAGACAGACAACATAATATTCAGCTTAGACTAAAACTTGAATTAAGCAAAATAATCAAGCATTTTAAAATGACTGAAGATCTTTCTCAGAACATGAAATGAATCCTGAAAGAGTCTGAGGTGAACATATCGTTATTACATCATGCTAACCTCCATGAAGGCCCTTCCTTCTCAACTTCAACATTTGCCTGAGGAGAAGGTACAGTGAAGACTGTCTTGAGATAATGGCTACATCCTTCCAGAATTCCTAACATTTGGAGATGGTTACAGAATTGTAAATGTTACATCCTTGTTCAAAAAACAGTACAAAGGTAAGACCAGCAACTACAGGCCAGACAGTTTAATTCTGGTGGTGAGGAAGCTTCTAGAAAGAATTGTTCAGGATAGAATTAATGGTCACTTGGACAACTGCAGAATAATTAAAGCCAGAATGGATTTATTAACCTGGCAAGGAAGTGGCATAGTGGTAACATCAATGGGCTAGTAATCTAGAAACCTCGGCTAATGTTCTGAGGACATAGGTTCAAATCCCACATTGCAAGTGGTGAAATTTGAATGCAGTAAAAACTGGAATTTAAAGCTGGCCGAATGATGACCAGGTAAACACTGTCAATTGTTGTAGAAACCTTTCACTAATGCCCTTTAGGGAAGCAACTCTACCATCCTTCTCTGCTCTGACCTACATGACTCCAGACCAACAGCAATGTGGTTGACTTTCAAATGCCCTCTGGGCAACGCAGGATGGACAATGAATGCTGACCTAGCCAGCAATGTCTACATTCCATGATGAATTTAAAAAAAGGCTAATTTGTATTTAACAAACTGAGAAGATTGACAAGAGAAATCTTGCTGATGTCGTGATTATGGACTTCAAAATGTCATTTTTTTAAAGTGCTACACAACAAACATGAGCAAACTTATAGCACAAGAAATAAAAGGGACAGAATGATAAAAAAATTGGCTGAGTGGCAGGAAACAGAGAGTAATAACTAACAAATATTTTTCAGGATGAGACAATGTTTCCACTGGAATTGCCCAGGACTCAGGATCTGGACTCCTTGCTTTTCCTGACCTAAGTGAATGATCCTAATGAAATGGTGCACTGGATGCAACTGACAAATTTGCAAGTGATACAAAACTGAAAGAATTTGTCTCCCATGAGGGATCCCTAATATTCCATGAGGTCTTACGAATGTATGAAGGATTTATGACAGAACTCACACTGACAAGATTTCTTCCCTGTGAGTGAGTATGTTGCTAGACCAAGTGATAGTCTGACTGTGTGAAAGCCTTTTCACAACTTCACAACTGGATGGTTTCACTCCTAGGTAAACTGATTGGCGTTCAGGAGGCACGTAGACTTCATGAAAATTTTATTGAAAATTTAACAGCTGCATTATTTCTCTGCGTGGATCCTCTGATGAACCAGGAGTGTCGAAAAGTGTCTGAAGGCTTTGTTGCACAGCTCACATGTAAATGGTTTCTCCCCTGTATGAATGCGTTGATGGTCACGGAGGGTTGATGACCGCGAGAATGATTTGTCACACAATTGACATCTGAACGGTTTCTCCCCTGTGTGAATGCGTTGATGTGCACGGAGGTTTGTTAACTGCGAGAATGATTTGTTGCAGACTTCGCATGTGAACGGTTTCTCCCCAGTGTGAATGCGTCGATGTTGCATGAGAGTTGATGACTGTGTGAAGGCTCGTTCACACACTTCACATTTAAATGGTTTCTCCCCTGTGTGAATCCTCTGGTGTGTCAGGAGATGGGAATATTGAGTGAAAGCCATCTCGCAAACCTCACACCGAAAGGGTTTCTCTTCGGTATGTATGCTCTGGTGAATGAGGAGCCTTGTCGATATTGCAAAAGCTTTATCACAAACCTCACACTTGAAGGGTTTCTCCCCAGTGTGCACTGTCTGATGGCGCAGGAGGTTTGATGAAAGTGTGAAGGCTTTGTGACACACCTTGCAGATGAACAGCTTCTGCCCAGTGTGTGTATGTTGGTGTGCACGGAGAATTGATGATCGCGAGAATGATTTATCACATATGTCACACGTGAATGGTTTCTCCCCTGTGTGAATGCGTTGATGTTTGCGGAGGGTTGCTGATTCTGAGAAGGATTTGTTGCACACCTCACAGGTGAATGGTTTCTCCCCTGTGTGAATGCGTTGGTGTACACGAAAGTGTGATGAACGTGAAAATGATTTGTCACACACCTCACATATGAATGGTTTTTCTCCTGTGTGAATACGCCGGTGTTGCATAAGCGTTGACGGATGTGAAAAGGTTCGGTCACACACCTCACACTTGAGTGGTTTCTTCTCCATACAGTTGTTTAGTTCTGGTATCGTTCTTGTACGTTGGGAAATCTTAAAAGCCTGTGGAGCTCTCCATACACACCTCGCATTTAAACAGCCTCTGCCCTATAGAATTCAATCAGTGGGTCATGAGGCTTGATGAATGATTGAAGCTCTCACCACACTTGGAGCAACTTACACTTCTCCCCAGTCTCACCCTGACCGATCACCCACAGCTGAACCTTCAGAAAGGCTGGTTCTGATGGAACGCTCTACACCACTGACCAGTTTCAGATCTGATGATATGTCAAAGGACCCCTGACTCAACTGATTTCCAGATGACGGTTTCACTGCCCAACCCTGTCTGCTGTGCAGTGCTGTAAAGGGACTGGATGTCTTCCCACCTTTGTGCTGTTGTAGATGATGGTCAGGATCTACGGTGATTATTCACTCTGTATTCTCTGGTGTAGAACAGTGCAACCCTTCTGTAAAAAAGGAAAAGAAAATATGATTTCCTCCAGCTATCTCTGGCTCACTGCAGGGGTTGACTCCTCCAGTTAGAGGTTGTTCTTCCATTTCCGGGCTGTGGATAGTTTTTGAGCGGCGAAGGAGGAGTGTGTCTGTGGCCACTCACTGTCAACATGCAGATACACAAACACACACCCATGCAAACTTGCTTATGATAGGTGGAGATAAACAGGCAAATCTTCTATCATTCCTGGCTGGCACGGTGGCTCAGTGGTTAGCACTGCAGCCTCACAGTGCCAGGGACCTGGGTTCAATTCCAGCAACTGCGTGTGCAGAGTTTGCACATTCTCTCTGTGTCTGCGTGGGTTTCCTCTGGGTGCTCTGGTTTCCTCCCACAGTTCAAAGATGTGCAGACTCGGCGGATTGGTCATGCGAAATTGCCCGTAGTGTTTAGGGGGAATCGGTCTGGGTGGAATGCTCCAAGGGTCGGTGTGGACTTGTTGGGTCAAAGGGCCTGTATCCACACTGTAGGGATTCTGTGATTCTACATAAACTGTCAGAGTTGTTAAAGAGACCAAAAAAGGAGATTTACGCATAGGGCATTAAATGAATCTTTTGTCTTTTCAGACAGGAAATTGTGAGTTATGGAACACGTTGCCTGGTAATGGTGGAGGCAGGTTCACTTAAAGCATTGCAGAGGCTGTTGGATTATTTTGGATTGTAATGCTGTGCAGGAAAAGGGTTTGGTAGGGAGATTGGTACGAGATAGTACAGCCAGTGCAGGCATGAATGGCTGCCTCCTGCACCATCATAATTCAGTGTTTCAATGATAAATTGCTTGGGCTGAAGTGCCCGCTCTACCATCTTCACCATAATTGTTTAAAGGGCCCTACGTGCATGCAGAGGAGAGAATTTCAGGTTCCCCTGACCCATTCACTAATTTGCAGCTTCTTCCTATGAGCCGCTCCAAATCTAATCATCTGATCCACAGGTAGACTCTGGCCTTGAGCATTACAACAGAAAATGAAACTCAGCAGATATTGCAGCATGCATTCTGAACAAGAGTAATCAGGATCAAAACAGTGAGTCAGTTTCTAACTTCACAGATATTTTTCTCTTATCTTACCTGAGGGGGAGAGACATAGGGGTGGGGATGTTTGATGCTGGGGAGTCAGAAATCTTGGAGGCATTTAGAAAGACAGGTCATATCGAAATTTCAAAACATTGAGAGAACCAATCGTTCACAGTCCACAGAATAATAACCAGTTTCCAACACACACAGAGAACTCAATATTAGTAGACCAGTAAGAATCCTCAGACACTCTGCACCTCCAAGATAATGATACCTCACCTTCTCATATTCAGGAATGAGACATCAACAAAACACAGCCTGGAAATCAGAAGGGAAATGCTTCCAATAAACACAATATCCAACACACAGCTCCAGTCAAACAGTACAGCACAAAGCATTTAGTAAACCGCTCTCTCAGCTGGATCTTCTCACACAGCATAAGGGACATTTCCACCCCTGATTACCCACAGGACAGTCAGACTGCCTGAAGATTGGTGTGGATATTATGGGATACAATTTGTATAAAAGCTGCTCCTTCACTCACCATCTCCTCACTTGGTTTTCAGTCCCTATAGGAAGTGAACCAGCTCTGGAAGAGGAAGAGGAGAGAATGGGCAGAGTGGGTGGGCTCTCTGATTGACGTCTCACAGCCAATCCAAATATTTCTGCAGCAACATGAGTTTCCTGAAGCTTGTGAAACTGACCGGTGAAATGGAGGTGACTTTGAGCAGCAGAACAGGTGGAGATTTAAACTTGTCATTGTCCCATCTGAATAAAATCTCACTTATTGCAGCTGCTGTCTCTGTTCCCCTGGTAAATGTTTGACGGAGATTCCTAGTGTGGGAATAGCATTCTGCATCCTTGGAGGCTTTCAAACTGACAACGTAAGTGTGGGGATGAGCAGTGTCGCCTCGAATATAATTTGACAGCAGGTCAGAAAAGGAAGATCCACAGCATCCAAAGCACACATGTTCTGCAGCAGTGGGATCAGCACATGTACAGGATAGAGGCAGAAGGAAAATGGATGGGAACAGGAGCTCAGTCTCTGGAAAATGCTGATCTCAGACAGGACTTGAGGGGAAGTAGGAGTGAAAGTTAAAAGATGCAAATTCGTAATTAGCGAAGTACAGCATAAATGGACCACCATGTTCAGGAGTCCCGGCTGGAGGATGTGGGAAGTGGCAAAGGTAGCTGATGGGATTATATCAGTCTTATTTCAGCAAGGGAAAGAGGAGACAGACATAAGTGAGATGGACATCAAAGAGGGTGATACAGGAGGGATGGTACGGGAACAGCATGTCGTAGAGAGAAGCAACAAAGAGACTGGGAGAGGCAACTGCTTGGGGAATGGGTGTTTTTTGGGAATGATGGGACCTAGATGGGTGAACTTGTCCATGGATTGACTTTAACTTGGGGAGTGAGACTGTTACTCAGAAAGACACTGCTCAGGGAGTGACTTGGGACTGACTCTAGTGACACTAAACAGGTTGCTGCTGTGACTCAGAAAATTGATGTCAGGCTGATCAACTCAGGAAAGATAATGAGGGATGTTGCATCTGAGGTGGTGGTGACGGCTGTGGGGCCACTGGCACAGATGTGTTCTGCCAGTGAGGGGGAAGTGAGGGCTGCTCACTGACCAAAACAAGAGCCTCCCCCGCCCCCCACCCCACATTCCACCTGACTGCTGGTAAGCCTTCAAGCTGAAATATTTACTCCGTTTTTCTCTGCAGGTGCTGCATGACCTGCTGAGGAGTTCGTTTTTTTTATCTGAACTTTTAAAGCATCGAGCAGACTGAATTAGGAGAGATGAACTGATTCATTTTCTTTGTCCCATTTTTTCCACATTCACATTCTTCCACAACAGTCTGAATTGAAAATGGGAGGTGATATTGCCAATGATATAGGTATCAGATAGTATTTAGCTCAGGACCAAGCAGACGTCAGTGAAGTTCCTTCAATATCAAGTGAAAAACTTGTTCATTGCAAACAAAACATTCTCAAAAGATGATCTAAAGCCTATTAGGAAACTCTGGAAAAGCTGAAACTCCACTGAGTGTTACCTTAAAAGTGTTTTGATTCAGAAACATTTAAATTCAGATAAAATAATTATACACAGCTTTACAAAATTGTTGTTAGGTGAAGTCACTTTGGCACAGGGATTTCAAACAATCAGATATAATTACCTCAATTCTTTTTATCTAGAGACACTGGTGGTAGATTCTAGGTTCTCCTCCAAGAATGCTTGGGATGCACCAATGAAGACTTGTCTTAGGGACACTTCACATATGGTGATAAGATATTCCAGTGCTTCTAGCTCACAAGGTTTGATAAGAGCTATTTCAGAGAAAGAAATCTTTGTCTGGCCCATAAACTGGGTCATGTGACCTTTGTCTGAACATGTTACATACTGTGCCTGTCCATCCAAAACAGTCTGTTCATTGCAAATACAATGCTAGTGCTGCTGTAGCCAGTGTCTTTTCATGACAAAATGTCCTTTTCAAAAACATCACATGTATACATATATCTGACGATTGCAAACTCCCAATTCTCAATATCCTCCATACCAATACATGTTCATTGCAGATATCAAACTGTGTGTAGTGCTCCATATGTGATCTAACTAGGGTTCTGCACAAACAAAACGTCTCTGCTTTTTAACTCTACTCTTTGGAAAATTGCCACCAGTGTTTTTTTTTAATGCCTTTTTGATGTGTGGATACATTTGTCAAATTAACAAGGCTGAAGTTACTAAATTTTACCAGACTTATGCTTAATGATGAAAAGCCTTAACTTGTATGTATTACTGGGGTGTTGTTAAGAAAGTCTTTCAGTTGGCATCTCTTTAATTATAAATACTGTAATGTAGATTTAAGAAAATCACAGGGCTGTCCTGAGAAGAAGACATATTTTGCATGTTTGGACTCCAGTGAGTTCACCATGAGCAGTAAACAGAAGACAAGACTACGATGACAGTTAGCAAGAAGATTAATCTGAAAGCAGATCTCTAATGGGAAGGCAAGGTTGTTGTAGGGTTGCCCTTTGGTCAACATGAATAAACATTTGGTTAGATGTTGTTACTTTTGTTGACACAGGTGCAGATATTGGTCTACGTAAGGTATATGAGTGCAAAATTGAGGAGCATGATTGGAGTCCTTCTCCAGGGAATATCATTTTGTCATGTTGTAATGTATTGTTCTGGACACTGGCAAATTTGAATCTGATGATCAACCTCACCAAAATAGATAAAATGGTCATGATCATGGAATTCCTACAGTGAGGAAGCAGGCCATTTGGCCCATCAAGTCCATACCAACCATTCAAACAGTATCCCACCCAAACGCACCCCCTGTACCCCATCCCTGTAACTCTGCATTTCCCAAGGCTAATCTATTTCGCCTACACATCCATGGACATTTTGAGCAATTTAGCATGGTCAATCTACCTCACTTGCACATCTTTGGTCTTGGGGAGAATGTACAAACAGTTGCTTGAGGGTGGAATTGAACCTACATTCCTCACAGTGTGAAGCAGTAGTGTAACTACTGAGCCACCATGCCACTCCCTCCCATGTTACAGTTTGGGGGAGCTTGCGGTGTTTTCTTCACTGCAACAGGGACATTTTTTTTAAAAGTGTAATTGGCTATAAAATATTTTTGATGACCCAACTTTATGTATCAACTGTAAATTTGATACATAAATGCAGATGTTTTCATTTTTTGGGAAATGTATGCTTCATGTGAATTGGAAGTTATGAACCCCTTCATGGAGAAAGTAGGAGGTCTGGTTGAGAATTAGTAATCCTACTGCCCTGGAGTCAGAAGCTCCATGTTCGAGTCCCACTTCAGGACTTGATGACTAGAGGCTGTGTTCATAACATGGACTAAAAAGTTGATTTTCCTTGTGCAAATCCTTCCAGTCGCCAACATGCAGTAAGGGTAGTAAGGGTAGCGGATTCGGCAGGTCAGCTGTGCTTGATACAGAGTAGGGGCTCTTAAGCTTTATCCTCTGGTGACAGGAAACTTCACCATGAAAATGGATATCAGCATGTGCTCTGTCTGCCTCATACACCACGGGGAGTGGGAAGGGAACTGAAGAAGATGATGCAAAAGTACCCCAACTCAGTGACACAGACCAATATATCAAGTACAGCAGCTGTTCCTAACCTTTTCAGTGAAACAGCACAATTCAATGGGACAAACAATTCTGTGGCGTACCCACTTTTGTCAGCCAAATTGATTGAAACAGAAAAGAACACGAATCAGCCATTTGGCTTTTCCAGCCAAGGAGCCTTTCCAGCCTGCTCTGCCATTCAATATGATCATGGCTGATCATTCCTACTCAGTCCTCAGTTTCAGCTTTTGCCCTATAACCTTGATTCTTTTAGGCCTAAGAACTATATCTCACTTGTTCTTGAAAACATTCCATGTTTTGACCTCAACCTCTTTCTGTGGCAGAGTATTCCACAGCCTCACCAGATTTAAAAGGCACCTAAAAGCCAACTTTTTCATGCAGAGGGTGGTGTGTGTCTGCAAAGAGCTGCCAGAGGAGGTGGTGGAGGCTGGTACAACAGCAACATTTAACAGCCATCTGTATGGGGGTATGAATAAGAAGGGTTGAGAAGGATATGGGCCAAATGCTGGCAAACGAGACTAGATCAGTTTTGGATATCTGATCTGCATGGATGAGTTGGACCTAAAGTTTTGTTTCTGTGCTGTACATCCCTATGACTCTATGGTCCTAATAGGCCCTACTCTTTCTTTGGTTATTCTGTTCCCCTTCATAAGCATGCAGAATTTTAAAATTCATTTATGGGATGAGGGCTTCGCTGGCTATGCTAGCATTTATTGCCCAGAAGCAATTACTTAAGGGTTAACTAGTTAAGAGTCCACCACATTGCTGTGGGTCACCAGTCATATATGTAGGCCTGACCAGATAAGAATGGCAATTTTCTTCCCTAAAGGGCAGTAGTGAACCAGATTTTTTTTACCCTAGAATGGACAATGGATTCATGGTCATCAATAGACTGTTAATTCCAGATATTTTACTGAATTCAAATTCCTCCATTTGCCATGGTAGGATTTGAATCCGCGTGCCCAGAAAGTTACTTAGATCTCAGGATTCACAGTCCAGCCATAATATCACTAGGCCATCGCCTCCCATTAATGTCTGGGGTACTTCTAAAGCTTGCCTTCCAATGTTTTCTCATGCCATCTCTGTTCTCCTAATTGCTTTCTAGAACTCCTCCCTGCACTTCCTATATTCCTGTTGGGATTCTGTTGTTTTGTACCTGTTATTCATTTTGTCGATCTCTTTTGCAGCATCAGTTCCTAAGAATACACCTATGATATTTTTTCCACAATTAGGGTTTCGGTAATGGTATGGGCTTCTTGGATTTTTCTATAAGCTCAGCTAACAGGTTACTGGACAGGTTACCAAACCCACACATATTCCATCAGCCATTGGGTCTGCTTGATATTTTATTCTCTCAAGCTCTTAATGTACTGACTGTTTGTTTGTAAGAGATATGTGGACTACCTGGCTAGTAAACTGTTATCTGAGCTTGTGGCAAAATCCAAGATCAGCATAAAACCAATTTCATGATAGACTTTGATGATATTCAATTTCAACCACAACACTAGTTGAAACCACTGGTGACAAGGACCATTACGATAGGATCCTGAGTATTTCAGTAAATAGGAACACTCAATGCTGATAAATTGGTTAGAATCCATAGAATCTGTACAGTTTGGAAACAGGCCATTCAGCCCAGCAAGTCCACACCAACCCTCCAAAGAACATCCCACCCAGACTCACCCCCCAACCCAACCCCTATAACCCTGCATTTCCCTTGGCTAATGCACCTAACCCATGCATTCCTGAACACTATGGGCAATTTAGCTTGGCCATTTCATTTAACCTGCACATCTTTGGACAGTGGGAGGAAACCGGAGCATCCATAGGGAATCCATGCAGACACAGGGAGAATGTGCAGACTTCACACAGACAGTTGCCTGAGGCTGGAATCAAATCCACATCCCTGGCATTGTGTGGCTGCAGTGCTAACCATTGAGCCATTATGCCACTAAAAATAAATTTAGTACGCATTATAAGTCAAGACAGAGGATCAATACAACAACATGCAAACAATAACATTTTTAGCTTTCACTTTGAATGTAACAAAGTGTTTGAAAATGATTTTAAGATGAACATATCAGACTGCAATTACATTAAATATGATGGACTGAGGGAACTCAGGTCTGTAAATTCATCCGCCACTTTCCCACCATACCCAGGTTTGTAGTCCCCCCCGACAGGACAGTACATACCTTCCCCATGATATTCATCAAACACCCATCACCTGAACAGGATCTGCCTGTAATTCACATCCTCAACCAAAGCAGGGTCTGATTCTACCCATTACCTACTCCTGAAATCTGGATCACCTTTCAAGAATCTCAGAGAAAACTTCCCATTTTCTCATACCCAATTCTCTGCCCGTTGGACCTCCACTCACCAGAAAACCTTTGTATTGCTCAATCTGGTTTAACCATTCCCTCATATACATTTTCTACACCTTATTTTTATTTCAGAGCTCCCTTCCCTCTCCCCCATTTCTGAAGAAGGATCCTAACCCAAAATGTCAGCTTTCCTGTTCCTCTGGCCTGCTGTGTTCCTCCAGCTCCACACTGTGTTATCTCTGACTCCAGCATCGGCAGTTCTTACTATCTCTGAGTGTCCTTTTGGAAGCTATGTTCCACCTGTACATAGTTCAATTTGGACCATGCCTGGAGAACAGTTTTCCGTTCTGGGCACTGCAACTCAGGAAGGGTATATTCATCTTGGAAGGAATGCAAAATAGATTCACCAGAATTTTCCTAGGGCTAGAAGGGTTAAACTTTGAGGACAGGTTGCACAGACTGAGCTTATATTCCCTTTAATGTAGAAAAGGAGTAATATAATTAAAGTCAGAGATAATGGGAACTGCAGATGCTGGAGAATCCAAGATGACAAAGTGTGAAGCTGGATGAACACAGCAGGACAAGCAGCATCTCAGGAGCACAAAAGCTGACGTTTCAGGCCTAGATCCTTCATCAGAAAGGGCTTTCTGATGTTTGGTCTGCTGCTTGGCCTGCTGTGTTCATCCAGCCCCACACTTTGTTATCTATAATATAATTAAAGTGTTTAAGGTAATTGAATGAGTTGGTTGAAATGTTTGGGAGAAATTATTCTTCTGATGGGAGAGTCTAGAACAAAGGATTTTCTGATACCAGCTGATGGTAATACCAGACAAGACAGATCCCAGAATGAAAGCTGGCTTGATTGATCATAGATAACAAGGTGTAGAGCTGGATGAACACAGCGGGCCAAGCAGCATTGAGGAGCAGGAAAGCTGATGTTTCGGGTCAAGACCCTTATTCAGAAATGGGGAGGGCGGTACGTACTAACTCTTGATTGATCATAAGTTTGATTTATTACAATTTGGTTACCAGACTGGTCAGTTGCTGAACATATTCACAAGAGGCTATCAATGCACTTTTAACAAAAGGATGTACATTTATCACATAAAAGGAGACAGAGTTCTCTCTTTATCTAGTTTTAAAAGCAGAAAAAAGGATCAAACCTATTTTCCTGTGTATCCTTTACACTCAACTCCAGTGAAGTATCACTTCCATCTTAACTTTTTAAGTTCTTATTCAACTGATATTGTCATACGTGTTTCCTTGGACTTTATGTACATTCAGCAGATATTATTCTCTCCTTTACTGGTCTAAGGTTGAGCGATAATCCCCATCAGTTTACGGACATACCTTGGACTTAAAATCTTTCTGAAGGTAGAGATTGTGGAAATTACATTGGATTAAATTCACTGAACTTCTGGGACTTCAGAAACCATGGGCTGCAGCTCAGGCAGGAAAAGGCCGGCTGGGACAGATGGACTAATATACAAGCCCAAGATCAGATGTCTTGGATAGTGGTTAGCCTACAGAAACTAAAAAGAAGACCCCCATTCATGCCCCATCTTAAACAATGGAAGCCAGACTGCAGGAAACAAACAATTTCAACTTCAGAGATAGTAAGAACTGCACATGCTGGAGTCAGAGATAACACAGTGTGGAGCTGGAGGAACACAGCAGGCCAGGCAGCATCAGAGGAACAGGAAAGCTGACATTCCAGGTCTAGACCCTTCTTCAGGACTGGGGAGGAGGAAGAGAGCTCTGAAATAAATTGAGAGAGGAGTGGTGGGATTGGGAGAAGGTAGGTGGGATGGTAATAGGTGGATACAGGTAGGGGGTTGTGAAGTCAGTGGGAAGGGGGAGTGGAAAGGTGAGAAGGAAGATGGACAGGTTGTGTCAGGTCAAGGAGGCAGAGATGAGGGGGGTGGTGCTGGATGTGGGATGAGGCTGGGGTGGGGAGATTTTGAAGCTAGTGAATTTTATGTTGAGGGCACTGGGCTGTAAGCTCCCAAGGCAGAATATAAGCTGTTGTTCCTCCAGTTTATGTGTGGACTCATTGTGACATTGGATGAGGCCCAGGATGGGCATGTCACTCAGGGAGTGGGAGGGGGAGTTGAATTGTCTGGCAACCGGAAGGTGCTGTTGATTTGTGCTAACAGAGTGCAGATACCCTGCAGATCAGTCATCGAGCCTGTGCTTGGTCTCTCCAATGTAAAAGGGATCACATCGGGAGCCACAGATGCTATTGACCAGGTCAGAAGACACACCCCAATCCTAACCCTAACCCTATCGGATATGGAGTGATTGTTTAGAGCCTTGGATGGAGGTGAGGGGGAGGTGCAGGAGCAGGTGTAGCACCTCCTGTGGTCGCAGGGAAAGACGTCTGGAGTGGTGGAGAAGTTGGTGGGGAACGTGGAGTTGATAAGGGAGTTGCGGAGTGCCCGTTCCAGATGGAAAGCATAGGTGTGGGGAAGGAAATATCTTTTTGGTGGTGGGGTCTGACTGCAGGTGATGAAAATGGCAGAGATTGATGCATTGGATTTGGAAACTGGTGGGGTAGTGTGTGAGGACCAGGGGAACTCTATCCTTGTTGTTGGGCTGAGGGGTTTGAAGGCAAAAGTGCAGGAAATGCAGGAGATGTGGTCGAGGTCATTTTGAATCATGGAAGAGTGGAAGCCACGGTCCTTGAAGTGCGAGGACATCTGGGAATGGAACATTTCATCCCAGGAGCAGATGCGACAGAGGCGGAGGAATTGAAAGTATGGAAATCTGAAACTCTGTGCCCACAAAAATCTATTGAAGCTGGGGGTCAATTTGAAATGTTAAAACTGAGATCACAAGGTTTATTGTAAGACAAGCGAAAGGATTAAGGATCACATACACAAGGCAGGTAGATAAAGATTAGCCACGATCGAGTGGTGTAACAGATTCATGGGATTACACTGTTCCGATATTCCTTAGATTCCTTTCAATTGCTCTCTCTACTGTTATCTCCTTTCACAATTTGTCTAGCTGAGCTGCCAAGCCCATTATCCCCTTACTTCTTACTTTCCTTTGTGTGTCAGGAGATACACTGACTGGCATCACACCTGAATGGTCTCTCCACAATGTGAGTGGTTTGATGATTTCCAAGCATTGATGAGAGGGTGGAAGCTTTGTCACAGCTCACATTTAAAGTTTCTCCCAGTTGAATCCTCTGGTGTATCAGCAGGTCAGATGAACGAGTAAAAGATGTCATACACCTCACACTGGATTCTCACACTGAATGAATCCTCTGAAGGCATATAAACTTCTTAAAAGGTTATTTGCAAACCTTACACCTGAACGGCCTCTCCCTGTGAGATTATGTTGGTTTGTTTGGAGGTTGAATAACACTGAAGATGATTTGTTGTACACCTCACGTGAGTCATTTCGTTCCTGTGTGAATGCATCAGTGTATCACTAGGGCTGATAATTGTGTTAATTCCCTGTTACACACCTTCCATTAGAATTTTGTTTTCTTCCATGTTATGTTGTACCACAGATACACATTGTGAGTCAAGAGATCATATTGAGCCTGTTGTTCCCTCCTCACTGCTTTGAATGCTGTTTTGTCGTCTTCTGATCCAAAGATCCACATTCCACACATGTTGTCAGTTTGAAAACCTCCGAGGATGAAGAATGCTCGTGTATTCCCACACGAGAAATCTGTCAAACACTTACCGGGGAACTGAGACAGCAGTTGCAATAAGTGAGGTTTTATTCAGATGAGGACAATGGCAAGTTTAAAATCCCCAACTGATCTACTGCTCAAAGTCATCTCCATTTCACCGGTCATTTTCCCAAACTTCGGGAAACTCATGTTGCCGCAGAAATATTTGGATTGGCTGTGAGAGACGTCAATCAGAGAGCCCACCCACTCTGCCCATTCTCTCCGCTTCCTCTTCCAGAGCTGGTTCACTTCCTGTAGGGACTGAAAACCAAGTGAGGAGATGGTGAGTGAAGGAGCAGCTTTTATACAAATTGTATCCCATAATATCCACACCAGTCTTCAGGCAGTCTGACTATCCTGTGGGTAATCAGGGGTGGAAATGCCCCTTATGCTGTGTGAGAAGATCCAGCTGAGAGAGCTGTTTACTCGGTGCTTTGTGCTGAACTGTTTGACTGGAGCTGTGTGTTGGATATTGAGTGTGTTTATTGGAAACATTTCCCTTCTGATTTCCAGCCTGAGTTTTGTTGATGGCTCATTCCTGAATATGAGAAGGTGAGGCGTAATTATCTGGGAGGTGCAGAGTGTCTGAGGATTCTTACTGACTTCCTGTTGTTGAGTTCTGTATGTGTGTGTTGGGTGCTGGTTATTATCCTGTGGGCTGTGACTTACTCAGTTCATTGGACACAACGTTGTCTTGCAGGAGCGGCCGTGCTGAGGAAGTCTTCCCTCAATACACAGGAATAGGAGTTAGCCATTTAGTGTGTGGGGCATGTTCCACCGTTCCGTGAGATCATGGTACATTGTCACCTGACTCCATATTCCTGCCCTTCCCTATCCGTTTAACACTTGAAGAAGAAAAATCTCAACTTTAATATTAACCATTGATTTGGCATATGTTTCATTTGTTAAGTTTCAAACCTCTACAACTTTATTGCGGAGTAGGAATATTTGCATAGGACTATTCAGCAATTAGCTCAAGCCTGCTACAGCATATTCATTCATGTTAGCTGATCACCTCCCTCAATGCCATTTTCCAGTTGTGATGAAATTGGTTTATAAAATTTCTCACATAACTTCTTGAAATTTGATTTCAAGCTTATGGCAAATGGATGGTTATTACTTTTGTAACAGGTTATTGAAAAAAAAGTCAGTCAATCCTTCCAGAAACATGATCGCACCCAATATGTATAACAGCAGGGAACTGCTGTACTGTTAATGGTAAGCTGTTGGTACTGTGAAGCATTTAGAACCGAAAGCATAAACATTAAGAGCCATCAGTTTGTTTTTGACTTGGTAAAATCAGGGCTTAGGAAACCCAAATATTGAAGTTTTCAAGCAGTTTTGAAGAGACTGGCTGAAGTACAGGGAATAAATTCCCTGACCAGAAAGTCAGTTTGATTAAATAACAGACAAGGAGTGGTTGGTTCAAAGCTTGCAGTTTTATGGGCACTAAAGTAAGCAAAGTTCAGAAGAAAGAACTGAGAGAAGTCAGCTGAATTACATTAGAAGATTTGAGGCAGACCTCTCTGGATTTGGGTCTATAAAGTGATAGTTTATGGAGTAAGTGAAAACTTTGTGTGTTTAAGATCTTTTAAACTGTGTGGTCTTTTTAGATTGTTTGGTATGGTTTGTTTTATAACTTTTCCAATTATGTAATAAGCTTTAAACTGTTTTAGATAATAACATCATTAATAACTTTTACAGGTAAATATGGCCTTTGCCAGAACAACTTAAGCTCATTGTGAATTGACAGCCCATTTTACACTCCACCTGACTGTGTCTTTTTAATTGCCTTCACAGTGGCTGGGAACACGGGGTCTGAGTGGTGGAAAGAAGGGAGTTACACTGTCTGTTCCTGGTCACTATCCACAGTCCCAGCTGGAACCGGACTGTGTGACAGTCAAGTGAGGAAAGAAGAAAGGGGAATAGCACTCACTATGGAACAGTTTCTTACTGAGGAGTCAGCCCCTTCAGAAAAGGAGTAGAGGGAATTGTAGGAAGTCATGTTTTCTTTTCCTGTTTTACAGAAGGATTGCACCGTTCTAACCAAAGAATACAGAGAGGATAGACACTTCAGATAGATGCTCGACCATCACAGAAGGAACAACTGTACAACTCTGGAAAGACATCCAGTCCCTTCACAGCATGACAGTGAAACCGTCATCTGGAATTCGACCAGATCAGGGAGGTTTATCTTATCATCAGATCTGAAACTGGTCAGTGGTGTGGAGCCTTCCATCGGAATGAACCTTTCTGAAGGTTCGGCTGTGGGTGATCAGTCAGGGTGAGACTGGGAAGAAGTGTGAGTGGCTCCAAGTGTGGTGAGAGCTTCTGTTATTCATCAAACATCAAAGCGTCCTACAATTCTTTTAATACAAAATGCATTTGTTGTATATCTGTTAATGAAAGGACAACATCATGGAAGAGAAACGCTTCAAGTGTGAGGTTTGTGACAAAGCTTTTGTGAAATCTACTCATCTCCTGATACACCAGAGAATTCACACGGGGGAGAAACCATTCAGGTGTCAGGTATGTCAGGCAGCTTTCACCCAATCCTCCCACCTCCTAACCCACCAGAGGTTTCACACAGGAGAAAAACCATTCACATGTCAGGTTTGTAATAAATCATTCTCACAGTCATCAGGTCTCCACACACATCAACGTGTTCACACAGGGGAGAAACCATACATGTGCAAAGTGTGTGACAAATCATTCTCAGTGTCATCTGCTCTCCGCAGGCACCAACAAATTCACACAGGGGAAAAGCCATTTGTGTGCCAGATTTGTGATAAATCGTTCTCACGGTCAACCGGCCTCCGTGAACATCAACGCACTCACACAGGGGAGACACCGTATACTTGTGAGATGTGTGACAAATCATTTTCACGGTCAGGGAACCTCCGCACACACCAACGCAACCACACTCAGGAGAAACTGTTCAAGTGCAAGGTTTGTGACATATCATTTTCAACATCACTGAAACTCTGTGAACATCAATGTAGTGAAGAAATCAGGGGGGATATAATTTAATTTCTGAGCTATGTGACAAATCATTCTCAGGTTCATGAAACCTTCGTAAACATCAATGCATTCACACAAGATATACAAGAAAGGGAAGCAGATGTATGTCACCAACATGCTGTTGCGAGCTGTACTCTCTCCGAAGGAAGTTGATGCTGCTAGAGTATGGAACCTTCTAAAAGTATCCAGCACTGTATGACATGCTTTGAGATCATCAACCCAGCAGAGACATTGAGTCTGACAACACAAACATTTTCCTCAGATAATGGAAACTATACAATGAAATGCAACTCTTCAAATGTTACAGCAAGTTGTGATGAAAAGATGGCCTGAAACCATCAAAGAAACCCCTCTGACTGAGTATTGGACAGGAGTGAAGTGATCACTCAAGGTGGTATATTAAGCAAAGGAAGCAGGGTCATTATTCCAAAGAGATGCTGAAGCACATCCCATACAAACCATTAAGGAATTAAGTCAAGTCCGAAGAAAGAAAGTGTCGTCATCTACTGACCAAACATGAGCAGTGAGATGCAGGACCACATCAGCCAGTGCAGAACTTATAATGAACATCAAACTAAACAAGATAAAGAACTGCTCATGATTTGTGACATTCCTGGACAGCCTGTGGATGAAGCTCGGAGTACAGCTCTTCACTGACACTGGAACTGATTTTCTTGTCACAGTTGGTGATTATTCAGGCAACAGGGAGTTATAGAGCAGCTGATGTTGGCAATAGTGAGACTGTAGACTATCTGAAAGCACATGACATTCCTGACAGTGTGATGAGTGACAATGTGACAGTCACCTCAGTTCATGAGTGAAGAATTCAGACACTTCACGGATTAGAAAATCCAGGACCACACATCATCTCCACACAACCCAAGTCAAATGGAAAGGCTGAGACCAAGGTGAAAATTGCCAAAGGATTGTCAAAAAATCCTCTTGATTCAGCACAGATGTCTACAGTGCAATCTGAGAGGAGGAAACACATTGCCTGAAGGAAGGGAAAGCTGTTTAGTCTGGTGACAAATGTCACAATGCATCCACAATACTCAATAAGTAAAAATCCATTGAGATCAGAGTATTGACAATGGTGACAGTGGCAGAATGGTTCTGTCACTCGAGAACATATTCTGGTGACAAGAGTATGATTCTCATGGTAGATGATGAAATCTGAATTCAGTAAATATCTAGAATAAAGGAAAACTAATCTAAATGATAATCATGCAACGATTGTCATGAACTTCACACCCCCCCGCCCCCTGCCAACTAGTTCATTGACACATTTGCCATCCTTACCTGGTCTGTGTCAACCGCTGTTTCAGCAATAAATTATGGACTAGCCAGGAACACCAAATCCCAATTGATTTTAAACAATGTAACACGATCAAAGTGCTAATTAGCTAAATTTCTTTTCAGCAGGACTGCCAAATTGTTGTTTGAATTGCATGTTGGGAGCTACTTGGAGTGCCAATATTCAATACACTCAACAAATGAGAGGTCACTTAGCTATTGGGGACCTGTGTTCTGAAACTGTCACCTCAATTGTCCTGCACTTGAACAATCAGATGCACCACTGTACCTGAAGACATCTCCTTCCACTTGGAGAAGCTGCTCCGTCGCACAGTTAGCTGACAAGGCAGGTCTGATTTCACTGACTGAGGAGCTGAATGACCATCAATCACAAAGGTCAACCATTTACCAACAAATTGGCAACAACAACACTCTCCAGAGAGGCAACATCACCTCAGGAACCAGCAGATGCCAGATGAACAGCCAACAATTCATTGGCATGCCTTAAGAAGACACAGTGCTTTAAAGATTATCGGAGTAACATTGTGCATAAACAGACAAAATTGAAATGGACTGAAGTTTTCTTTCTTGATCTGTAGTAATTTTCATGATAGAATATATATATGTGGATCATATTGTAAATATTGTATATAATTTATTTTTCTTTCCATAAAAGTGACCTGTTTTGGTTATTCCCTTTGTATACTGTGGTTTGTCATGTTTATCTAATCTCTGATGTACCATGCATTAAAGATTTTTGGCAGTATCCACTTTCCACACTACATGGAACAGTATCATGCTTCAAGGGACTTGCCCTTTTTTCTAGTTCTGTGAGTTCTCTCCACTTCAGACTGGGTGATTTCCCCTTGCATAGTTGTAGAGATATGCAACACGGAAAATGTCACCTCAATTGTACACACTGCAGGTGAACAATGAGATGCACCATTGTACCTGAAGACATCTACCTCTAGCTGTTCCTCCGCACAGTTAGCTGATGAGGCGGATCTGATTTCACTGGCTGAGGAACTGAATGACCATCAGTCACAAAAGTCAACCATTCGTGCTGGCCAGATATCGTAAATTAATTTAGTTCCATTTGCCAGCATTTGGCCCACATCCCTCCAAACCCCTCCTATTCAAATACTCATCCAGATACCTTTTAAATGTTGTAATTGTACCAACCCCCACCACTTTGGCAGCTCATTCAATATATATACCACCTCTGCATGAAATAGTTGTTCCTCAGGTTCCTTTTAAATCTTGCCCTCTCACCTTGAACTTCTAGTTTTGGACTTCCCTACCCTGGGAAAAAGACCTTGACTATTCGCCCTATCCATGGCCCTTTTATTTATAAACTTCTGTAAGGTCATCCCTGAGCCTCTGACACGCCAGGGAAAATAGCCCCAGCCTATTCAGCCTTGCCTATAGCTCAAACCCTCCAACGCTGGAAATATTCTTGTAAATCTTTTCTGAACTCTTTCGAGTTTAACAACATTATCATTGGGGATGTACACAAGGTCAGAATTAGAAGACAGTAGACATCATGTCAGATAGAGGTTGGAGGAGATTAGAGATGGAAAGAGTCGTAGGAGCTAGTGGAGGTTAGAAAGATAGAATTTTAAAATCAAGACATTACTTGACCAGACATCAGTCAGTGACCACATGGGTGATACATGATATGAGACTTGCTGCAAATCAAGACACGCAGCAGAGTTTTGAATGCTGTCAAGTTGACAGAGTTTGGTATATGGGAGAACAGCTGCAAGCAAGTGGAATAGTTGAGTTGAGAACAAAAAAAGATGCGAATGAGCTGAGATGAAGTGAATTTGGGCTAAACATTTATAGCAGGGGAAATTGGCTGTCAGTGATTAGGATGGTTTCTCCACAAATAACTGAGCAGGTTGATGAGGGGTGCAAAAGGTGAGGACAAGTGATATGAAATAAAGCCTCCTTAACCAAAAGGTAAAGGCTTGCTTTCTCAATAATATACTATAAATAGACTCAATAACTGATTGAATACAATTGAAGGAATTCCACACAAGATACAAGGCTTTATTTCTGTTGTAGGTTTTTCACTGCATGAAAGACATGCCAGATTAAATTCTAAAAGCAGACTGCCATTTACGGACGTGTCAAAATCTAGAAATCTCGGCAGCAGACGGAAGGACCAAAGGTTTTCCCTCAGAATTTAATAGGCTCCATGTCCCGTTCAGACCAGGTGATTCTTGTGCTTTAGGAATACTGTCTAATCTTGATCAAGTGTTCCCGAGCTTTGGGTTTTAGTCCAGTATTGTGAGTAAATGCAATCGAAAGGATAAAGAAAAAAGCAGTGCTGGAAACCTGAAATGAAAATGGAACAGATGCTGCAAAAGCTGAATTAATAACCGAGTAAACAGCTCTCTCAGCTGGATCTTCTCACACAGCATAAGGGACATTTCCACCCCTGATTACCCACAGGACAGTCAGACTGCCTGAAGACTGGTGTGGATATTATGGGATACAATTTGTATAAAAGCTGCTCCTTCACTCACCATCTCCTCACTTGGTTTTCAGTCCCTATAGGAAGTGAACCAGCTCTGGAAGAGGAAGAGGAGGGAATGGGCAGAGTGGGTGGGCTCTCTGATTGACGTCTCTCACAGCCAATCCAAATATTTCTGCAGCGACATGAGTTTTCTGAAACTTGGGAAACTGACCAGTGAAATGGAGGTGACATTGAGCAGCAGATCAGGTGGGGATTTAAACTTGTTATTGTCCCAACTGAATAAAACCTCACTTATTGCTGCTGCCTGTTAAGTGTTTGACAGAGAAACTAGGAACAGGAGTTTGGCCCATTGAGCCCACTCACCATTTAACACAGGTCATATTCTTATTCCCCTACCCTTTGACACATTATCCACAATTTGTTTCTTGAAGATGATCAGTGACTTGGCATCCATGATGTTCTGCAGTACAGAATTCCAAATGTCCAATACCCTCTGAGTGAAGAAATGTCTTCTTATTTCAGATCGATATAGTTGACCACGTATCCTGAGATCATGACCACATGTTCTGGCCACTCCTGGCCAAGGGGAAACATCGTCCCTGTATCCAGTCTCTCCTACAGAAAATTATACATTTCAATGAGATCTCCTTTCCTCCTGAACTTCCGTGAATACTGCAGAGGGATATAGATAGGTTAGGTGAGCGGGCAGGGGTCTGGCAGATGGAGTACAATGTTGGTAAATGTGGGGTCATCCATTTTGGTTGGAATAACAGTAAAATGAACTGTTATTTAAATGGTGAAAAACTGCAGCATGCTGAGGGACCTGTATGTCCTTGTGCATGAATCCCAATAAGTTAGTTTGCAGGTGCAGCAGGTAATTAAGAAGGCAAATGGAATATTATCCTTCGATGCTAGAGGGATGAGTTTACAAATATGGTTATGCTGCAGCTGTGTAGGATGAGGAGGCCACACGTGGAATACTGTAATGTGTATCGTTTAGGTCTCATTATTTGAGAAAGGATGTAGAGGCAGTGAATTCAGTTCAGAGGAGATTCACCAGATTGATTCCAGGGATGAAAGGGCTGTTGTACGAGGAGCAGTTGAATAGCTTGAGCTTGTGCTCACTGGAGTTCAGAAGATTGAGGGGAGGGGGGTCTGATATAAAATGCTAAAAAGATACTGATGAAATGGACTTTTAATAGATGTTCCCCCTTGTGGAACAGTCTCAAACAAGGGATCAGATACCGAGCGAGAGGTGTGAGGTTCAAAACTGAGATGTGGGAAATTATCTCTCTCAGAGGGTTGTGAATCTGTGGAACTCACTGTCCCAGACTACAGTGGAGGAAAAATCAATCAATAATTCAAGAAAGAAATAGATTTAATTCTAATGGATATTGGGATAAAGGGCTTTGAGGAACAAAGCAGGAAAGTGGTATTGAGACAAGCAATGATCCTGTTAAATGGTGGAGCAAGGGTCAAAGGACTAAATTACCTACTCACTCTCCCAATTCCTATATTTCTAACAAGGACCATAATCTCTGGCTGTTCTCTCACCACCTTCAGAATATTCTGAAACCACTTAGTGAGATCCTTGACCCTGGCTTCAGGGAGGCAACATACCATCCTGGTGTTATGTCTGTGGCCATAGAATAATCTATCAGTTCCCCTTGCAATAGAATCCCTGATCACTATGGCTGTTCCACTCTTCTCCCCACTTCCCGCACTCCTGTTGCCATGATTTTGCTCACTGCACTCTCCTGACAAACCATCTCCTTTAGCAGTGTGCAAAATGTAAATTCTCTTAGAGAAGGAGATGAGCCCCTAGTATTCCTGTATGACCTGCCTTGTTTTTTTAAACTGTCTGGTGGTCACCCAATTCCTTTCTGCCCATGGACTGTTTACCCGCAGCATGACCTCCTCACTTTACATGCTATCAAAGATATCAGCCTTGCAGAGACTCCACACTGGCCCCACACATGGTTCCAAATCTGATACACGGATTCCAGTAGTTGCAACTAGGGTCACTTCCTCCACAAGGCGTCATCCTGTACGCTGAATATATCTCTGATTCCCCATGTTGCACAGAAATTGCTGCTATGAGACGACTTATCCTTAAATTACTCTTCTTCCATTTACTTCCTCAAACTTAGTTATTAAATATTTAGCATGTACTTTACTCCATTCCTGTGAATTGAAACACTCTTCATCTAAAGACCAGTTTTTACTCAACCTGTCCAGTGGTATTACACTTCTGGATAACTGGGACTTAAATCTGGGCCTTCTAGCTCAGAGTGAGAGATATTTCCACTGCACCACAGGAGCCTTTCCAGTTTTTACTTTGGCCAGTATTAATATTCACCTCACTCAATAAAGTTATCACTCATCCTGGGCTGGCTCCCAGTCCCACTTAATGAGCTCATGTTTTCTTTGCAATGCCACTTTTGAATATTTCCAAAACTCACCTCTAATGCACAGCTTTTCAACTCCTGCCCTTCTTGGGGTTGTTTTGCAGTGACTTGACACTTATTATCTATCCTGAAAATTTTCTCCACTCTATCATGCTGAGTTTTTGGTTCTGCACTCTCCACTACACTCTTGTGGTGCTGCACTGTCAGAGGAACCATCCTCCAGATGAGTTAAACTAAAGCCCTGAAGTGAAAGCAAAAGATCCTATGACACTATGTCAGAGAAGAGCAGAGGACATATTGCTGTCTTCCTGGCCAAGATAGATTCCACAGTCAATTTTATAAAACAGATCATCTAATCATGATCACAGTGTTGATTGTGGGAACTTGCTGTGCATAAATTAGCTGACACTTGTCTTGCTTTACTAAAAGTGACTCTGCTTCATTGGATATGAAGTGTGTTTTGTTTCCCTAGGTTTGTGGAGGTTGATGTGAGTCTTTCTTTCAGCATTCTGTTTCCTGTGAACTGGTAATTATAAGTCCATTGACAGAGAAAATATCCCAACCGACAGTGACATTGGCCAATATGCAGTATACAGGAGACTTACTGTAGGATCCTCAGTATTTCAGTGAGTAGGAACCCATCATGCTGACTACTCGTGGTTTGGTTTGTTAAAAATGAATTTATTGTTATCTATAAATATATTCAGAAGTTTGATAAAACAACAAATGACACCACGTTGAGCTTACACCAAACTTTGAATCAGCTAAAAGAACAATTCATTTAACAGTAACTTAAATTTGTTCGCAGAACACAAAATGAATTTTTGAGGAGTGTAAGGTGAACATAACACCATTATTACAGCCATGTATGATGGATAGAGGAAGCTCAGGTCTGTACAGACTCAACCCTATGCCCTCTCCATACTCAGGATAGTGGTCCTCTCAGTCAGGACAGCACAGTATAAACATTCCCAATGGTATTAGTCAAACACCCAATACCTGAAGAGGATCCGTCTACAATTCATATTCCTGACTAAAGCAGGGTGTGATTCTACCCCATACCCACTCCTGACAGCTGGCTCACTTCACTAACACACAAATGTTCAAAATACACAGGGACCATGCTGGTTCTGCCCCAAAAAATCATCAATTATCCCTGAAAATCCCCTGACTGAAGCAGCCATTCCTGCCCCACAAACACACAATGGACAGGCTACTCCTCCAATCAAAAGCTTAAACTATCCTGTGCTTGCTTCTGATAGGTTCACTCATAAGGACACATGCTGGGAGGAGAGAAGGATTCTGCAAGGGAGAAGGAGGGAGGGGGATAACAAGAGTGACGAAAGGAAAGGAAGGCTGCATGAGTGGAGAAAGGGGAAGGGATGATGCAACTGCACGGAAGGGAGTGGGCTGCAAGGTTGGGAAGTGACAGTGAGACTGCAACGGGAAAGCAGAACTATGAGCTCCCTACGCCATTAGACTACAACAGTTCAAGAGGTGGTTCCCCACCACATTCTCAAGGGAAATTGGGGAAGGACATTAAGTTCTGGCCTTCCTGGCAATGCACACTTTCCCTAAAATAACAATAAAGTGTAAAACCTATCGACGGAATAACACTCTATTAACTAGAATTAGGAGAAGTTGGAATACCTGAGATAATGAATTACATGTAAATGAATGTGAAATCTCTAGTTTAAGACTGCATTTGTTCAATGAATATAATTTCAATTATTAAATTCAAATCTCAGATGCAGTAAACAGGGTACTAACTACCCGAATAAAGTATTCAGATGTTGTGCATTTGTGGTGGAAATACATTAACTGTATGTCAGTGTATTTAAGATGTCATCACTATATGTCAATTATTCTGAGAAAAGCCCTGTTGAGAAAATAGACTTATTGAGCCAATTTGAATACGGTAGCATTGATGAAATTAAGCATTCTTCTCAGATGAATTATTAGAAGAATTAGAATTCTCGAAATGAAGGGTCTAGGCCCGAAATGTCAGCCTTCCCTGCTCCTCTGATGCTGCCTGGCCTGCTGTGTTCATCCAGCTCCACACTTTGTTATCTAGAACTCTTCTAATACTGCTTCCATCTGAGTCCAAATACCTTTTATGTCAACACAAATACAAGAGGTAACTACTTAAGTCAATCACAATAAATGAGTTTATGAGAATGAAAAAGTAGCCTCTGAAAATCCAAAAGTCATCCCCAGAGGAGTCCAAAAGAAATCACATTGCGCTCTGGTCTGCACTGGTTTTGTTGTCACTAGTTGTTTGATGGAAGTGAAAGCTGCTTCTTGTTCTGTATCCCAGTCCCACTGAACACCCAGCACTGTGAGGCTGTGTACTGGTTCACATTCTTGAAGACAGAGTGGGCAAGAACTTGGCTAGGTAATTCCCACTTGGGTTCACTGATGTTCCAGGAATTCCAGAAAATGTGTGAAGGCTTTATTGCAGAACTCACAACAAGTGGGGGTTCTCCCCTGTGCATTGATTCACTGGGAGATATGCTGTTTGTGTGAAAATCTGGTCACAAGCTTGTCATATGAAGAATTTCTCCTGCGTGTGAACTCTGTGGTGTTCCAGGTGGTAGAAGACATTGTGAAGGATTCATCACAAACCGCACACTTGAAGGGTAACTCCTGAGTAATGCCTCGGATGCAGGAGGAGGTTCCATGATTGGAACAAAGTGTTTTTGCCCATTTGGCTCAGGAATGTTTTCTCCTCTGTGTGATGCAGCAGCGTTTGTGGTGTCTGACAATGAGAATGATTCACTGCACATGTCACATCTGAACAGTTTTCCCCATTTGAATATACTGGTGTCTGTGTAGGTATGATGAATCCGAGAAGTCACTCATTACTTGTGAATGGTTCCTTGCTTTTATGAATATGCTGGTGATTTTGAATGACACTGAGAATAATTTGACATAACCTCACTTAATGGATTCTACCCATGTAAATCCTGTGAGAGTGCAGGAACTTCTGTGACCACAGGAATGTTCAGTAACACATATCACTAGTGAAACAATTTTTATGTGTGATTGTGATGATGAGCACAGAACTTTGATAACTCAGAGAAAGATTTGTCACATATGTCGCGTGTAAACATTTTTTCTCCTGTGTGGATGCGTCGGTGTCTGTGGAGATTCCCCAGCTGTGAGAATGATCTGTCACACATGTTGCACCTGAATGGTTTCTCCCCAGTGTGAATGCTGTGATGGAGCAGGAGGCTTGTGGAGGTGGCAAATGATTTGTCACATAGCTCACATGTGAACAGTTTCTCTCCTGTATGAATACGTTGGTGTCTGCGGAGGTTCCCCAACTGTGAGAATGATTTATCACACACCTCACATGTGAATGGCTTTTCCCCTGTGTGAATCCTTTGGTGGAGCAGAAGGCTCGATGAGTCAGAGAATGATTTTGCACACACCTCACACGTAAACAGTTTCTCCCCTGTGTGAATGTGTTCATGTCTGTGAAGATGCATTGACAGCGAGAATGATTTAATATGTGCATTACATATGAATGGATTCTCCCCTGTGTGGATGCGTTGGTGTCTACGGAGATTTCCCAACTGTGAGAATGATTTATCACACACCTCGCATGTGAATGGTTTTTCCCCGGTGTGAATGCTGTGATGGAGCAGGAGAGTTGATGAGTCAGAGAATGATTTGTTACACACCTTACACATAAATGCTTTCTCTCCTGTGTGAATACGTTGGTGTCTGCGGAGGTTCCCTAGCTGTGAGAATGATTTGTCACACACCTCACATGTGAATGGTTTTTCTCCTGTGTGAATCATCTGATGGAGCAGGAGGCTTGAGGAATCAGAGAATGATTTGTCACACACCTCACACTTGAATGGTTTCTCCCCTGTGTGAATTTGGTGGTGAGCATGAAGCTTTGATGACTGTGAGAATGATTTGTCGCACACATCACACATAAATGGCTTCTCACCTGTGTGAATGCGTTGGTGAACATGGAGGGCTGATGAATATGAGAATGATTTGTCACACACCTCGCATGAGAATGGTTTCTCCCCTGTGTGAATGCGTTGATGTGTACGGAGGTTCCCTAACTGAGAGAATGATTTTTCACATACCTCACAGATGAACAGCTTCTCCCCAGTGTGAATGCGTTGGTGCGTACGGAGGTTCCCGGATTGTGAGAATGATTTGTCACACACTTCACATGTGAAGGGTTTCTCCCCTGTGTGAGTCCGTTGGTGTGTGCGAAGATCTGATGACCAGGAGAATGATTTGTTACACACCTTGCACATGAATGGTTTCTTCCCAGTGTGAACAGGCCGATGGTTGACTAGACCTGATGACCGTGCAAAGCTCTTGTTACATTCCTCACACTTGAATGGTTTCTCCCCAGTGTGGATGCGTCGGTGATTTACAAATGCTGATAACTGTCTGAAAGCTCGATCACACACGTCACACTTGAAGGGTTTCTCTTCCATGTAGTCTTTTGTATTATGGTAATCAACAGATGCACTTCGCATGCAACAAAATTATCTGAGCCTTTCTCACACTTGAAAAGCCTCTCACCTGTAAGAATGAGTCAATGCTTCATGAGACTCCATGAATGACTGAAGCTGTCACCACAGTTGGAGCCCACTCACACTTCTTCCCAGCTTCATCCTGACCGATCATTCACAGCTGAATCAGGAGGGGTTCCATTGCCATATGATGATTTTACTGTCCAACCTTCTTTGTGTTGAGCAATGCTGTGAAGGGACTGGATATCTTCCCAGTTATGCAGTTGTTCCTTGGGTGATGGTCAGGATCTACCTGTGGTGTCTGTCCTCTGGTGTAGTACAGTGCAATCCTTCTGTAAAACAGGAAAACATGATTTCCTCCAACTCCCTCTCCTTCTTTGCTGACTCCTCAGTTTTTTTTAATTTATACTTTCACAGGACTTGGCGGTCACTGGCATTGCCAGCATGTATCGCTCATCCATAGTTTCCCTTGAGGAGGTGGGGGTGAACAAATTGTTCAATGTATTTGATTGTGATCATTTTCATGAGTAACACCAAGTCTCCAAATTAAAACACACAGAAAATGTTGGAGAAACACAACAGGTTTGACAACACATCACACTTCTTCAGAAACCACATCAGACTTCACACATTAATTGTATTTCTTGCCAAACCAGAGAAATTTGTTTCTGATTTCAGCATCTGCAGTATTTCGCTTTTACTTTAAACCAATAGCTGTTTTCAGTTCCACAAGATGGATTAATGATCAGGAAACAGGACAAAGCAGTGCATCAGACATTTCCATTATTCTAATCGACTGTTCAGAGATGTGACTACATATCTTTGGAGCAGCTGGAACTTAAACCTGAGCCTCCTGGGAGAGGGGTAGAGACACTACCACGGCACTACTAGAGGCCTTAGCATTAGATATTTCTAACAAATAAGATGCCATTCAGCTGATGATGGATGAAGAGGAATGAAAACTTCCAGGAATGATGTCCTGGCCAACAGTAATACTTCAATCAACACCACCGAAACACAGATGACCTAATCATGGTTATACTGTTGGTTGTGGGAATTTGCCTTGCACACATTCACTGCCGTGATTCCGAAGTGACCACACTTCAGAAGAAAGTGATAACTATCATGATGGTTGCACATTTGGAGGTCAGGGAAAGGCTCCGTATAAATGCAAGCCTTTGTTCACTTTCCTGAGGGACGTATAGGGAGGTGGGAAGTCTTGTGAGGGATTGGTTAAGACAGGAAACATCCGGATCCCATCACGGAGAAGGCCCGAAACGTCAGCTTTTGGGCTCCTGAGATGCTGCTTGGCCTGGTGTGTTCATCCAGCTCCAAATTTTATTATCACGGAGAGAGGTCCGGCTGTTCACAGTCCACGGGACAGTAACCAGCTCCCAACACACACACACACACACAACTTAGCCACATGAAATCAGTAAGAATCCGCAGACACTCTGCTCCTCCCAGATAATTACCCCTCACCTTCTCATATCCAGGAATGAACCACCAACAAAACTCAGGCTGGAAATCAGGAGGGAAATGTTTCCAATAAACACACTCAATATCCAACACACAGCTCCAGTCTAACAGTTCAGCACAAAGCACCGAGTAAACAGCTCTCTCACTGGATCTTCTCACACAGCATAAGGGACATTTCCACCCCTGATTACCCACAGGACAGTCAGACTGCCTGAAGATTGGTGTGGATATTATGGGATACAATTTGTATAAAAGCTGCTCCTTCACTCACCATCTCCTCACTTGGTTTTCAGTCCCTATAGGAAGTGAACCAGCTCTGGAAGAGGAAGAGGAGAGAATGGGCAGAGCGGGTGGGCTCTCTGATTGACGTCTCTCACAGCCAATCCAAATATTTCTGCAGCAACATGAGTTTCCTGAAGCTTGTGAAACTGACCTGTGAAATGGAGGTGACTTTGAGCAGCAGATCAGGTGGAGATTTAAACTTGTCATTGTCTCCATCTGAATAACACTTCACTTATTGCAGCTGCTGCCTCAGTTCCCCGGGACATGTTTGACAGGGATTTCAAGTGTGGGAATAGCATTCTTCATCCTCAGAGACTTTCAAACTGACATCAGTGAGGGATGTGTATCCTTGCATGAGTTTGACAGCAGATCAGAAGAGAAAGACCCACAGCATCCAAGGAGCAATGGTGTCCGATGATGGAATCAGCTCATGCACAGGAGGGAGAGATATCAGAGGGAGGTGAATGAAAGCAGGGATGTCATTACAAAATTGTCTGCGCATTTGAAGAGTGTCTCGAAGAGTTGCAAAGTAACCCAATAACTTCGGAAATGTAGTAGAGGTTGTTGTGTTAGAGTAGATCTCCCTCGAGTTGATTACTCAGATTCAGCATTCACTTCGTCTGGTTCTTCGCCTGGGCTATCCGAATCTCAATTGTCTGAGAGTGATATTGTGCAGCGTGTGTAGCCCGAGGATGATTTTGATCATTCACTCTCTCTGAATACCGTGATCCAACACCAAGGTGTACCGAGTACCTGAAACAGTTCTGTAAAATCCCACCGCTTTTCTCTTTGAGCTGCCTCAGAGAGACATGTATGTACACAAACAACCCCTTCTCCTTAGTGTGACCTGCATGAAATGGTGACATCCACCATGGTAGGAAGGGGAGAATCTAGTCAGCTGACCATCAACTCACTGGACAGAAAATACATGCCTCACTGATGTCAGTTTGAAAGTCTCTGAGGATGAAGAATGCTATTCCCTCACTAGAAATCTCTGTCAAACATTTACCAGGGGAACTGAGGCAGCAGCTGCAATAAGTGAGGCTTTATTTAGATGGGACAATGACAAGTTTAAATCTCCACCTGATCTACTGCTCAAAGTCACCTCCATTTCACTGGTCAGTTTCACAAGCTTCAGGAAACTCATGTTGCTGCAGAAATATTTGGATTGGCTGTGAGAGACGTCAATCAGAGAGCCCACCCACTCTGCCCATTCTCTCCTCTTCCTCTTCCAGAGCTGGTTCACTTCCTATAGGGACTGAAAACCAAGTGAGGAGATGGTGAGTGAAGGAGCAGCTTTTATACAAATTGTATCCCATAATATCCACACCAGTCTTCAGGCAGTCTGACTGTCCTGTGGGCAATCAGGGGTGGAAATGTCCCTTATGCTGTGTGAGAAGATCCAGCTGAGAGAGCTGTTTACTCGGTGCTTTGTGCTGAACTGTTTGACTGGAGCTGTGTGTTGGATATTGAGTGTGTTTATTGGAAACATTTCCCTCCTGATTTCCAACCTGAGTTTTGTTGATGGCTTATTCCTGAATATGAGAAGGTGAGGGGTCATTATATAGGAGGTGCAGAGTGTCTGAGGATTCTTACTGATTTCCTGTAGTTGAGTTCTGTGTGTGAGTGTGAGAGAGAGTGTATGACCTGGTGAAATAATCCTTGAAGAAGAGAACAGAGTGGGCAGAGTGGGGAGCTCTCTGATTGATGTCTCACACAGTCAATCCAAATATTTCTAGATCAGGTGATAAGCAGAAATGCCTTTTCAGGGGACATTAGGTGAGCACATTAGGGAGAAAGGAATGGAAAGGTCTGCTTATAGGGCGAGATAAGGAGGGGTGAGAGCAGGCTCCGATTAAACATAAGTACCAGCATGGGATAAATGGCCTGTTGTTCTCTGTATGCAACTTTTTGTGGTTAGATTTGAACTCCCAGCCTCTTGATTGTTTACCCAGCATCACAGCAATTCAGCATCTGTACTGAGAAACACATTAATTAAAATGTCTTTTTTATGTTAAACAGTCAGTCTGAGTGTAAAATGTCTCCATCAGGACGTCAAAGTTAACTGAATTGATAATCTATTTTAGACTCCACCCGACCGTCTTTCCCATTGCCCTCATGTGCCTGGGAAGATCGGGGTCTGGGCTGAGGAACGAAAGTAGCCACATTGTCTGCCCCCGATCACTATCCAGTGTCCCTGCTGGAAACAGGGTGTGTGACAGTCAAGTGAGGAAAAAGAAAAGACTTGGATATGATCCCCTCCCCTAAAGACAGACTGGCAGCCACTGTGGAACAGTCTGTCACAGAGGAGTCAGCCCCTTCAGCAAAAGAGGAGAGGGAGTTGGAGGGACTCATGTTTCCTTTTCCTGTTTTACAGAAAGATTGCATCGTATTATACCAGAGATTACAGAGAGGATAGACACTGTAGATAGATGCTGACTATCCCCCAAGGAACAGCTACACAACTGTGGGAAGACATCCAGTCCCATCACAGCATTACTCGACACAGAAAAGGTTGGGCAGTGAAACTATCATCTGGAAGTCTCGTCAGGGAATTTTTGAGATATCATCAGATCTGAAACTGGTCAGTGGTGTGGAATCTTCCATCAGAACCAACCTTTCTGAAGATTCAGCTGTGGGCGCTCAGTCAGGGTGAGGCTGGGAGGCAGTGTGACTGGCTTCAAGTGTGATGACAGCTTTAGTTATTCATTGACCTCATGAACCACTGACTCACTCGTATAAATAAAAGGCTGTTCAAGTATGAGGTATATGAGGAGGGCTGCACAGGCTCATAAGATCTCCTGACAGCATGACAGAAGAGATACTTGGAAGTGAAGCCATTCACATGTGATGTGTGGAACCGAAACTACACTCAGTTGAGAGCCATGAGAGACAAACTGATCGATAGAAGCAGCAAGACTTTCAGCTGCAAGCTCTGTGACAAATCATTTTCACAGTCATCATCCCTTCATGTGCACCAACGCATTCACACCGGTGAGAAACCATTTACATGTGAAGTGTGTGACAAATCATTCTCAGACTCATCAACCCTCCGTAAACACCAGCGTATTCACACAGGGGAAAAACCATTCACATGTGAGGTGTGTGACAAATCATTCTCTGATTCATCAAACTTCCGTGCACATCAACGTATTCATACTGGGGAGAAACCATTTACGTGTGAAGTGTGCAACAAATCATTTTTGAAGGTAACAAATCTCCGTGCACACCGACGCATTCACACAGGGGAGAAACCATTCACATGTGAGGTGTGTAACAAATCTTTTTCAAAATTAACAAACCTCCGCAGACATCAACACATTCACACGGGGGAGAAGCTGTTCTCCTGCGAAGTGTGTGACAAAGCATTTACACAGTCGTCAAATCTCCTAGACCATCAGACAGTGCACACAGGAGAAAAACCCTTCAAGTGTGAAATCTGTGATAAAGCTTTTGCCACATCTACAAGGCTGCTGAGACACCAGAGAATCCACACAGGGGAGAAACCATTCAAATGTTACGTTTGTGAAATGTCTTTTATCCAAACATCAGATCTCCTGAGGCACCAGCGGATTCACACAGGGTAAAAAATCATTCACATGCAAGGAGTACAACAAATTGTTCTCACAGTCACCACTGCTCTGTTTACACTAAAGCATTCCCAAAGGGGATAAGCCATTCAAGTATGAGGTGCGCAATCAAGACTTCAACAGTCAGTCATCGATACTGGTGAAACATCAATGCATTCACACTGGAGTGAGATAAAAATCTTTTTCAGTCATTCATCCTCTATGTATGCCACCGCAAAGGAGAGAAACTGTCTACATGGGATACCCACAAAGTTAACCAAATTCTGCAGACATCAGCATATTGACACGTGTGGTGCATATAAACCCTTTACTAAGTCATTTGAACCTCTTGGTTCACCAGGAAATCTACAAGGAAAGAAACCTTCAAATGTAAAGTTTGTCACAAAGCCTTTACAGGATCAATGCGGTTTTTGATAAACCAGATGTTTAAGCACAGAAAAAAATCCTTCAGATGTGGGGATGGTGAGATGGCTTTCATCCAATCTTCAATCGCATTAAGTTCCACGTGATCTGCACACTGGAGAAAATTCTTCAGGTGTACAATGAGCAATTTATACAGTCATTGGACTTTGTGAAAAGCCAGTCACATGCAATGTGTGGGACACACCAATCTCTGACTTGCCCAGTCTTCTTGTACACTAGTACATTAACAAAGAAGTCACTATTCATGTGGAAGTTGTGTCACAAATCATTTTGGTAGTGATGGAAACACATGTAGACCAACGTATTCACACAGGAGAACCCATTCATGTACAAGGTGTATGACAAACCATCCTCTCAGTTGTCAAAATGCCTCCTCTAACAGAGGATCCACAGAGTAGGTTAGTCCTTCAGGCACAAGGTGTGTGACAAAACTTTCTCACAGTTAGCATGTCTGCTGAACCATCAATATATTCACACAGCGAAAGAAGGTAACTGGGGAGAATTCCATTGTAATACCTTCGGACAGTTGAATCTCCTGGAACATCAGTGAGTCCACTTGTGTGACAAACCCTGCCTGTGTGATATGCATCAGGATTGTTTCAGCTTCTCCTTCTCCCTTACAAGACACTGACATCTCCACATGGACTTAGAACGGGGTCCCCGGCTTTCGTTGCACTGAGATCTGTCTGTGTTGTTTCCCATCCAGTGCTCACATAGGGGAGCTGTCATTCCAAAGCGCACTCTGTCTCAAATCTCTCCCATCATCAGTCAAATTTTATCAGAAAGGTCAATTTAACCTTTGACCTGATGGCCAAAGAGCACCAGATGAAGACGTCAATGTGTATAGAAACTCCTCTAGCATCCTTTCAGTGCAGCGTCAGGTACAAGTCACTCGCTGACTCTCACTTTGACCAAGAAGACAATCAGATACTCAGTGGTTAGAAAGGCTTCAGCTCCTGATCGACCAGCACAAGCACTTGGGAGAGAAGCCATTCCTGGGGTAGTAATGGATGTACTTCAATTAGCCTCAGTATCTGAGGGGAGGATCAGCCGGGAATCCTGTTACTTATCACTGAGTCCAGCTGGGAAGTTAGGGGGAGGTCAGAATGTGTTTCGGCTGTGACAGTCTCCATTGTCTCACAACGTTCACTGTCTGGCTCTCCACATGCTGAATGGGCAGTTGGAACAGAGCAGTAGACGCCAATTAATGTCCGCAGTCTGTCCTCCAGGAGGAATTGGAGGGAATGTGGGAGGACAGCAACTTGCATGTCTAAAGCATCGTAATATAGTAAAACATCTTAAAGTGTTTAACATAGACATCATCAGACAAAAATTAACACTGAAACAAATAGATATTGGGAGTGGGTGACCAAAAATATGGCCAAAAGGGCAAAAACAGAACTTGCTGGAAAAACTCAGAAGGTCTGACAACATCTGTGGAGAGAAATTGAAGTAAATGTTTTGGGTCGAGTGACCCTTCCTCAGAACACATACGGCCAAAAACGTTGAATTTAAGTGAATTCATGATCACGGAGCCTGGAATACGTGGTTGTCAACGGTCCAAGGAAAGGAGTGAAATAGAGGGATGTACTAAAGGACAGAATTGCAAGAGCATTGTGATTGTGGTGCGTGATGGGTCTAGAGATGACATCGATAGAGACAGTGAGGCCATGCACTGGAGCATTGGAATTTTAAATTGGAGGTACTGGGGGACTGTAAATCGGTGTGGGTCAGTGAGCACAGGACCAACAGATGTGATCGGATGGAGAGTGCAGTGTTTTACTAGTGCTTATGGAGATGAGAAGATGGGGAGCGGGCAGGAGAGCATTGGAATGGTCTAGTCTAGCCAAGAAGCAACAACTACATGGATGAGAATTTCAACAGCAGATAGTCTGATGTGGGATGGGAGTTGCTTGGAAAGATGTTAGAGGGAGACACATACAGCCACAGAGATCTGCAACATAGAAAAGGGCCCTTCAGCCCATCACAACCGTGCTGGTCAAAAACAATCTCCTAATATTCCATAGAGATAGTAGGAACTGCCAATGCTGGAGAATCTGAGGTAATAAGGTGTAGAGCTGGTCAAGACCCGAAACGTCAGCTTTCCTGCTCCTCTGATGCTGCTCGGCCTGCTGTGTTCATCCAGCTCTACACCTTGTTATCTCCTAATATTCTATTTCCATATTCCAGCAGTTAGCCCATTGCCTTGTTTATCTTGTCATCACAAGTGCATGTCTAAATACTTCTTAAATGTTACGAGGGTTTCTGCCTCGACCACTTTTACAGGAAGTGAGTTCCAGATTCCCACCATCTTCTGGGTGATAAACCTCCTGCCCCTTTCCTTAAACTTATGCCTCCAAATATTGATCCCTCCACCAAGGGGGGAAATTTCTCCTTGTCTACGCAGTCTGTGCCCCTCATAATTTTAAGTATTTCAATCATGTCCTCACTCAATTTCCTGTGCTCTAAGGAAACAACCCTAATCTGTCCAATCTGTCTTCAGAACTAAAATTCTCTAGTCCAGGGAACATCCTGGTAAATCTCCTCTCCAATCATCTATCCCAGTGCAATCACATTCCTCCTACAACGTGGATTCCAGATCTCTCCATGATGCTCTAGCTGTGGCCCAAACAACATTTCCCACAGTTCCAGCATAACTTCACAGTTTTTAAATTCTGTGTCTGAGCTAATAAAGGCAAGTAACCATACGCCTTAACCACTTTATCTACCTGTCTCACTACCTTAAGGGACTGGTGTACATACGCTTCGGTGCTTCCGAGGGTCCTGCCATTCACCATATATTCCCTTGCCTGCATTTTGGTACAACAAACAAGGGCTTGGCTTATAAAATTAATGGTAGGACCTTGAGTAGTGGTGTAATACAGAGGGACCTGGAGGTGCAGGTACATAATTCTTTGAAGTTTGTGTTGCATGTATAGAGGGTGGTTAAAAAAGCATTTGGCATGTTTGCCTTCGTTGCACAGTCCTTTGAGTAAAGGAGTTGGAAAATCATATTGAGGTTGTACAGGACTTTAGTGAGGCCTCTTCTGGAATACTGTGTCCAGTTTTAACTGGCCTATTAAAGGAAGGATATTATTAAGCTGGAAAGGGTTCGGAAGAGCTTTAGCAGGATGTTGCTAGGTATAGAGGGTTGCGTTATAAGGAAATCTGGATAGGCTGGGAATTTTTTTACTTAAGCATTTATAAAATAATGAGAGGTATAGATAGGGTTCATGGCAGTCGTCTTTTCACTAGAATGAGGGATTTCAAAATAAGGAGACACATTTTTCAGGTGAGAGGAGAATAAGTTAAAGAAGACACGAGGGACAAATTTTTTTACACAGAGGGTAGTTTGTATGTGGAATGAACTTCCAGAGGAAGTGATGGATATAGGTACGAATACAACGTTTAAAAGATATTTGGATAACTACATGAATAGAAAATAGGGATATGGGCCAGGAGCAGGCAGATCAGATTAGGTTAGTTTAGAATTATAGTTGGCATGGACTGGTTAGACCAAAGTATCTGTTTCTGTGCTGTATAACTTTGATTCCATAAGTGTATCAATTCATATTTATCCGGATTGAATTCCATTTGCCGTTGATCAGCCCATTTGAACAGTCTGTCTATATCCTCCGGTAATCTGAGGCTATTCACCTCATTATTTGCTGCCCCATCAATTTTCATATCATCTGTGAATTTACTGAAAATCTACTATATTTAAGTCCAAATTATTTACATAAACCATAAACAGCAAGTGTCCCAACACTGCAGAACCCATTGGATATAGGCTTCCAGTCGCAAAAAAACCTCAGCCGTTACTCTCTGCTTCCTACCGTTCAGCCAGTTCTGGATCCCATGGGCTCTGTCCGTTACTATCAGTCTCCTATGGTGGACTTTATCAAACACCTTGCTGAAGTTCAAGTAGACTACATCCAATGCATTGCCCTTATCTACGTACTTGCTCCCCTTTTCAAAAAATGTGACCTCCCCTCAACAAAACTATGCTGTTTGTTCTCGATTAATCCCTGCCTTTCCAAATGCAGATTAATTCTTTTCCTCAGATTTCAGTGATCTTTGTGATGGAGAGACTGTAGGTTAGGGAAATTGGTGGTTGAAGAGGATGAGACTGACCAATTATTGTTGGGGATGACAGTGGAGAGATTAATTGAAAGGTATTTAAGGAATGTAGGACTGAAGTAATCCTTTGAGCTTGTGACACCATTCAGTTGGACCATGGTTGATCCATATTTTAACCCTGTCTACCTGCCTTGACTCTGTAACACTTAATATCCTTGTCCAACAATAAACCTATATATCTCAGTTCGGAAATTTTCATTTGACCTCCATGTTCAACAGCCTTTTGTGGTGAGAGAGTGCCAGATTTCCAGTTGCCTTTTTGTGAAGAAGTGTTTGCTGAACAGCCTCGCTCTAATTTTAATGCCCTGCCCCTTGTTCTGGTTCTCCTACCACAATGATCATTTCTGTCAAACTGATCACTTAAATAGTACCCTGTTAAACCTAAATATTGTTAAGAAGAGATGCATTGTTGAAGGCTTTGATGTTGGTCTCATCAAGACTGGGTGACAAGAACCCAAACTCTCAAAGAGAACACCAATTTATATGGCATAAAAAGGGGGGCTTGAGGCCAAGCCTCTGATGTCTGAATTTATTTTCATAGAACTTGGGTACAGTGAAACTTGTGCAGTTGTAATGACCAAATAGATGCCATGAGATCCTCTGGAGGACCTGTTCTTGCTGATACCTTAAATAAAAACCGAAAGAACTGCGGATGCTGTAAATCAGAAACAAAAACAGAAGTTGCTGGAAAAGCTCAGCAGGTCTGACAGCATCTGTGAATAGAAATCAGAGTTAACGTTTCGGGTCCAGTGACCCTTCCTTAAAGCCAAACTCAGGAAAGGGTCACTGGACCTGAAACATAACTGTGATTTCATACTCGCTGCCAAACCTGCTGAGCTTTTCCAGCAACTTCTGTTTTTCTAGTTGAAATCTTCATTAGTTGCTATGAGATGTGTTTCTTTGATGAAATAACCCTGAATCTCTTACAGCTTGCATTTTTCTGATATGTGCATGATATATTTGTGATGGTTGAATCTGCAACCCCACCATAGAATTTCTTTAGATTGCTTAATAAGCTCCATCCTGCACTCAAACGTACCATTGGATTGGAGGAATGAAACAAGATCCCTTTCCTTAATTTATTGAGAAATTTGTTGTGTGCTCTTGATCACGACCAGCTGCAAGCCTACGTTCACTGGTCAATCTATATGTTTGGAATATTACAGTTCCTTGTGCTATAAGATCAGTCTAATTGACAACCTTGTGAATAGAGCTCAAGCCAACTGCTCGTCCTTCAAGCTTGATGCTACGATTGGTTTATCAGTACTAGCCGACATGATGATCACTTGTTATAGAGACAAGCTTGTGAAAGTGCCTACATCTGACCTCAGAACTGCCCGTTGGAAAGGGAAGTTGTCCCAAAACATTGAGCAACATGTGAAACAGCTGTCCCAAGATACTACTTTGCAGTAAATGCGTAAGTGATTTTCTTTAACCACTGACAAGAAGTTGCTGTTAAATGGTGTGGTCTGTATGTTTCAGTGCGAGTGTGATGCCAGACATGTAGGCTCTATGTCTTGCTGATTAGTGGACTGTTTCTAACAATACATCCATTTGACTCAGAGATAATGGGAACTGCAGATGCTGGAGAATCCAAGATAACAAAGTGAGGAGCTGGATGAACACAGCAGGCCAAGCAGCATCTTAGGAGCACAAAAGCTGACGTTTTGGGCCTAGACCCTTCATCAGAAAAGGGGAATGGGGAGAGGATTCTGAAATAAATAGGGAGAGAGGGGGAGGCGGACTGAAGATGAATAGAAGAGAAGATAGGTGGAGAGGAGAGTATGGGTGGGGAGGTAGGGAGGGGATAGGTCAGTCTGGGGAGGACGGACAGATCAAGGGGGCGGGATGAGGTTAGTAGATAGGAAATGGAGGTGCGGCTTGAGGTGGGAGGAGGGATAGGTGAGAGGAAGAACAGGTTAGGCAGGCGGGGAAGAGCTGGTTTTGGGATGCAGTGGGGGAAGGGAAGATTTTGAAGCTGGTGAAATCCACATTGATACCATTAGGCTGCAGGGTTCCGAAGCGGAATATGAGTTGCTGTACCTGCAACCTACGGGTGGCATCATCATGGCACTGCAGGAGGCCCAGGATGGACATGTTGTCTAAGGAATGGGAGGGGGAGTTGAAATGGTTTGCGACTGGGAGGTGCAGTTGTTTATTGCAAACCAAGCATAGGTGTTCTGCAAAGCAGTCCCCAAGCTTCCGCTTGGTTTCCCCGATGTAGAGGAAGCCACAACGGGTACAGCAGATGCAGCATACCACATCGGCGGATGTGCAGGTGAACATCTGCTTGATGTGGAAGGTCATCTGGGGCCTGGGATGGGGGTGAAGGAGGAGGTGTGGGGGCAGGTGTAGCACTTCCTGCGGTTGCAGGGGAAAGTGCCGAGTGTGGTGGGGTTGGAGGGGAGTGTGGAGTGGACAAGGGAGTTGCGGAGAGAGTGGTTTCTCCGGAAGTCAGGCAAGGGTTGTGTTGGAAAAATGTCTTTAGTGGTGGGGTCAGATTGTAGATGGCGGAAATGTTGGAGGATGATGCATTGTATCCGGAGGTTGGTGGGGTGGTATGTGAGGACTAGGGGGATTCTCTTTTGGCGGTCCTCCGAAACTTCTGCCTTCTACAATCCGACTCCACCACTAAAGACATTTTTCCAACCCCACCCTTGTATGCCTTCCGAAGAGACCACTCTCTCCGCGACTCCCTTGTCCTCTCCACCCCCACCACACCTGGCACTTTCCCCTGCAACTGCAGGAAGGGCTACACCTGCCCCCACACCTCCTCTCTCACCCCCATTCCAGGCCCCAAGATGACCTTCCACATCAAGTAGATGTTCACCTGCACATCCGCCAATGTGGTTTACTGCATCCGCTGTACCTACATTGCGGAAACCAAGCGGAGGCTTGGGGACCGCTTTGCAGAACACCTACGCTTGCACCTCCCAGTCGCGAACTATTTCAACTCCCCCTCTCATTCCTTAGACGACATGTCCATCCTGGGCCTCCTGCAGTGCCATAATGATGCCACCTGTAGGTTGCAGGAACAGCAACTCATATTCCGCTTCGGAACGCTGCAGCCTAATGGTATCAATGGAGATTTCACCAGCTTCAAAATCTTCTCTCTCCCCATTGCATCCCAAAACCAGCCCAGCTCTTCCCCGCCTGCCTAACCTGTTCTTCCTCTCACCTATCCCCTCCTGCCACCTCAAGCCGCACCTCCATTTCCTACCTACTAACCTCATCCCGCCCCCTTGATCTGTCCATCCTCCCCGGACTGACCTATCCGCTCCCTACCTCCCCACCCATACTCTCCTCTCTACCTATCTTCTCTTCTGTCCATCTTCAGTCCACCTCTCCCTCTCTCCCTATTTATTTCAGAATCCTCTCCCCATCCCCCTTTTCTGATGAAGGGTCTAGGCCCGAAACGTCAGCTTTTATGCTGCTCAGATGCTGCTTGACCTGCTGTGTTCATCCAACCCCAAACTTTGACATCCGTTTGCCTGTTGGCAGTGTGCTCACAGTCTCTTGTAAAGACCATATCATTTTATGTATCTCTATTTTGGTTTTTGGAACAAATAGGGAAAGGACTGTTTTAAAACAAGGACAGTGGAGGTTGTGGCTACACTTCTTAAAAACAAATTTCTGGAATCATTGTGAATTATGTTTACACTGTTGCTTTGTTCAAGCAGTGCGGAAAGATCTCAAAGATGCCAGTGCACCATGTGTATTTTTTCAGAGTGAGCTTCCTGCAGGGACTGATTAGTTTGTGCTGTCTGGATCCATTGTGGAGGTCAGAAATCAGAATGATAACAACTCTCTCGTTTCCTTGGCAAGTGATCCGCTTCTGTGTGAACATTGTAGAGGCAGAAACGGCAAGGCTACAAAAAGACAAGATCTCTCTCCTCCCTGCAGTGAAGTCAGTAAAACCTAGATACAGCTAATTGTTCTCAGCCACCAGTGGCTGTAAGCTGTTGCTTCTAAGGAGTGGCTGAAAGACTGTAGACTGTATAATTTATGGTCAACTGTCCTGTGTCTTCGGCAAAGAACTGAAAGGATATGGGAAAATGAGACTGGCTAGAAAGGGCTCAGAAAAAGCTCAAGGAACATCTCATTGAATCCTATGGACTGGTACTTTTCAACAATGTTTCCCTGGCATTTTTGCTTTCATACATAACATCCATGTTTGCTTGCTTGTCAGTCGGCATGTGTGTGTCGGGGCTTAGAAAGGGGTCAGAGTTAGCATGTGGATAATTTCTAATTTTATTTCCCTGTAATTGGAATTGATTTATTTGTCATAAATAATACAGGTTAATTGTACATATATGGTCAGCATTTTCTGTCAGGTGTGTAAATTGGTGATTTGATTAAACCTTTATCTTCTCTGTGAGCCTGGGAGTAGTGAGGGTCAGTTTCATAATTGGGTCGTGACACTGCTTGCAAAACACTGATCACAGTGTCAAGAACTCAGTGTGACTCTATCATTAAAGAACATTTTGACTAAATCATCCAGAACTGGATGAGACTGAAAGCCAATTTAAGATTATCAATTAGGCTCACAGTCTATTTCAATTTTGTGTCCTAGAAGTTACATATATTCACATAGGACCATGTTCTGTGCAGACAAAGGAGTCTGTTCATGCACTGCACCGTCTTAATTGAGGAAAAGTTATGGATACATTCAGTCTCTGTTGCATTTACCATGGCAACAACCTGGCCAACAAACACTGCTGACTGACAGTACTATGGCTGCCTGTACTCCCGAAATGCAGTAGCAGTTCAAGAAGGTAGATCACCACCACTTTGTCAAGGGCACTTAGGGATGGGCAGTAACTACTGGTCCAAGGAGCAATTCCACGTCACACTGACAAATAAAAATATTGGCCTGAGATTACTCAGGGTCACTAAGACTGACAATTAATAATTCCTGCTGCATCTTCATGTTCCAACGAATCTGTACCTCTTTTCTCATGCTGAAAATATTGGTGTTCCTTATCATTTTGGTTGCTTGTCTCCGATTCCTGATGAGACCAAGATGAAAACCTTCAACTTATTGTCACTTTTTAGCAACTTGTTAAATAATTTTAAACACTTAAATGAGATTGCCCGTTATTTTTCTACAGTCAAGAGAATATAAGCTCAGTCCATGTGACCTTTCCTCAAAATTAAAGCACAAGGATTTTAAAGAAACTTATGTCTGTTGTATTCTGAGAGTCTAGAGTCTCCCCTGTGAGTGAGTGTATATGTGTGAGTGAGTGAGTGTATATGTGTGTGTGTGTGTGTGACTGTGAGTGTGTGTGTATGTGAGTGAGTGTATATGTGTGTGTGTGAGTGAGTGTATATGTGTGTGTGTGAGTAAATGTGTGAGTGAATGAGTGTATATGTGTGTGAGAGTGAGTGTATATGTGTGTGAGAGTGTAAATGTGTGTGAGAGTGAGTGTATGTGTGTGTGTGTGTGTGTGTGTATATGTGTGTGAGAGTGAGTGTATGTGTGTGTGTGTGTATATGTGTGTGAGAGTGAGTGTATGTGTGTGTGTGTGTGTGTGTATATGTGTGTGAGAGTGTATATGTGTGTGAGAGTGTATATGTGTGTGAGAGTGAGTGTATATGTGTGTGAGAGTGTATATGTGTGTGAGAGTGTATATGTGTGTGAGAGTGAGTGTATGTGTGTGTGTATATGTGTGTGAGAGTGTATGTGTGTGTGTATATGTGTGTGAGAGTGTATATGTGTGTGAGAGTGTATATGTATGTGAGAGTGAGTGTATATGTGTGTGAGAGTGTATATGTGTGTGAGAGTGAGTGTATGTATGTGCGTGTGTGTTAGTAAAGTGAGCCAGCTGTCAGGAGTAGAATTGGAACCTACTTCTGTTGGTAATGTGAATTATAGACAGATCCTCTTTAGGTAATGTGTGTGTTAGTAAAGTGAAGGTAATGTGAATTTGACTAATACCATTGGGAATGTTTGTACTGGCCAGTTTGGGAAGATTACTACCCCTAGTATGTTGAGGGAGGTTGGGGGTTGGGGTTGAGGGGGGGTGAGGGGTGGTGTCTCTGCAGACCTGAGTCCCTCAGGCCATTAGCCCTTGGTGTAATAATGGTGTGATATGTTCACCTTTCCCTTTCCCAAGATTCATGTTTTGGGAGTCATTTGAGTTATTTTTTAATGTAATTGTTATCTCAATTGATTCAAAGTTTGATATAAGCTGAATACTGTGCTTTGTTCTCTGTTGCTTTGTCAGTCTTCTGTACAGATTTATTAATGAGAATAAATTCACTTTTTGGCTTAACCCAAAATACCTGATTTATCAGCATGATGTGTTCCTATTCACTGAAACTTTTAAGGATCATACAGTAAATGTTCTGTACAAAATATTTTGGTCAATGTCACTGTGCACTGAGAAAACCTCTCCATTACTGGGTTTATAATTTATTGTTCAGAGGAAGCAGAGAATTTCCCTAGAAAAAAGGAAAAGCTTTTTTTTAAAATTAACTCGGGATGCAGCTGGGCCAGCACTTATCCTTGAGAAGGTGGTACCAAGAGGGCTTTCTTGAACCAAGACAGTACATGTGCTGTCGGTAGGCCAACACCATTAGGTTGGGAGTTCCAGGATTTTGACTCAGTGAAGGAATGGCAACATTTTTCCAGTCAGGACTATCTGTGGTTAGGAGGTGAACTTGCAGGCGGTGGCATTTGTGTGTATCAGCTGCTCTTGTCCTTCTTGTCAAGGTTGGTTAACTCAGTTGGCTAGATGACAGGTTTGTGATGCAGAATGACACCAGCAGTATGGATTCAATTCCAACACTGGCTGAGGTTACCATGAAAGTCGCACTTCTCAACCTTGCCTCTCTCCTGAGGTGTGATGACTCTTGGTTAAATCATCACCAGTCTAATGAGGGAACAACCTATGGTCCTCTAGGATAAAAGAACTTTCCCTTACTCTTCTGGGTTTGGAAGATGTTTGTCAAAGGAGCCTTGGTGAATTTCTGCAGAGCAACTTGTAGATGGTATATACTTTTATCTATCTCCCAAATTCAGCCCATCTTCTCCAATTAAGTACTTTGTGAAGTTTCATTACCATTGTAATGTAGCAAAGATGGCATCCAATTTGTGGAAAATAATCTCTCATAAACAATGGTGTGATAATGACCACACACACAATTTCTTTTTGTGAGGTTTATTGCGAGATCCATTTTTGGGCAAGGCATCAGAGATTACTGCTTTGCTGTTTATTACATATTGTCCTGGGATCTTTTAGTTTACATAACCAAGAGACAGTTTGGTTCAACTCATCTGAAAGTTGTTTCTTCTGAAAAAGCAGCACTCCCTTAGTTCTCCACTGGATTGTCAGCTTTAGAACTCAGGTCCTAGCGAGACACTTGAACCCACAACTTCCTGAATTAGAGTCTAAAGATGTTGACTATGCCACAGTTGATAATAACTTGGAATATTTCCATTGTATTCAATTGCCAAAGAGCAGAGTCCCAAGACAGTGTAAAGGATATTGTGTCCCTATAAACTAGCAGTCTGAAAGTCTGATTTGATTGAAAGTGGTGACTAGTTAGAGCTGCCAGTGTCAGAACTGTCTTTGTGTCTGGGTTCCTGAAGCTGTGAAAGGTAAAATCCCTGGTATCAGGAGAAGGAAAGCCGATGGATAAAAGTGGGTTGGCTCAAGGAGCGAGGAACAATTGTCAGATTAGGTCACCACACCTCAGGAAAGATATATTGGCCTTGGATGGAGTGCAGTGTAAATTCACCTGAATGTTCCTGGGCTAAACAAGTTAAATTATGAGAATAGGTTGTACAGGTTGAACTTCTATTCCCTTGACTGTAGAAATTTAAAGGGTAATCTAATTGAAGTGCTTAAGAAGATTATAAAATTGATAACGTAGTTAAATTATTTCATGTGTGAATCCATTATTGTTTATGGAGATCTGCTTACCATGACAATGATTTGTCACGAATAATTTCTCCTGTGTTGGTGTGTGCAGAGGTTTCCTCACTGTGAGAATGATTTGTTGCACATCTCTCGTGAGAGTTTCCCTCCAAACCACCCAGTATCCAGACTTGGAAATATATTGCTGTTCCTTGAGTGTCGCAATGTGAAAATCCTACTCCCTAACTGAGTTGTGGGTCTATCTACCACGAATGGACAGCAGCAGTTCAAGAAGACCTTCTCAATGGCAACTAGAAATAGGCAACAAATGCTGACCCAGCCAGTAACATCCACATCTCTTCAATGAATGAAAAACATCTATGGGAGGTGCAATATTTAACTGGCCAGCTGTGTATTCAAGGACAGTTGGAGAATTGGAGAGATTGAGAGTGGTTTACAAATCTGTGACAGAAAGACCAAGGACACTGCTGTGATTTGCAAATGTAGATCATACCCTGGCCAGTTTAGGCTTTGCGCAGAGTGGACCAAGATAAATGAGTTTCCCATCAAGATTTAATACTAACACCAGAGGACAGTTGATTATTGATGAGGTGAATAGTCATTATCATGTCAACTGTAAATAGAATGGGGCTATGACACAGACTTGCTTGACACCAGTCTGGATTTTGAAGATTTCTGTTTCAGCTCTCCCACTCAAGACAGTTACAGTCATCTTGTCAAGAAGGAATTGCAAGATTGGGATCAAGTTTCTTCACAATCCAAATTAATAGTGCTCATCCACAAAGCCCCACAGTTTATAGAGTTAAATAACTTGGGTCACATTGATGAATGTAATGAAAAATTCCAGGTGTTGGATGTTTCTCGAGAAGGTCTAATGTTGGGGGAATGATGCTGCCAGACAGAACATTGATTCTTTGAATCGGTGATGAACATCCATGCAGCACCAAGACATCACACAGCCATAGTCCAACCGGAAAAATATCAGTGTTTCAGCTCAATAACAGCCCAAAGACAAAAAATACAGGAATTGCTCACAACAAATCTTTACACATCAAATTCAATTCCCAAAACAGTGAGATTAATATAAAGTCGATTATACTAAATTGCTGAACCCAGATCATTGGAATTGAGCATCGCCATCACTAAGATTTGAGCATCGCTCAGTGAACACAACCCTCAAATACATGAAGTCCTAAATAACAACAATCAGCTTGTGATTCTGGGCAGAACAATCCAAGATCAACTCAAGAAGGCAGCTGCTGTGCGAAGACACATTCAGAAGATAAATGGACATATGGTGGGAAGAGACAGTATGAGAGATCCAACAATATGCTGATCATCATCATGTGAAGAGTTTTTAGGGGCACATCTAGACCAAGGTCAGATGGACAAAATCCCTTTCTTTCACAGGATCATGATTAACTTCTTTGCATTGATTATCTTATTGGCCACAGTGAGAATCACTTGTACCTGATATTCCACTAAAAGGATGCAGAGTTTATACAGGAGCTTCTATACACTTCTATCAGTGATATTTGGTGATCAAAGGTTACACATTCTTGAAACAATGGGGCTGATGGTAGGAGAGATTTGAGACAAAACCTGCTGAAACAGAAAGTGCTTTGGAAAGACAGCTTCTCTGTGAGCACTGGAGGGGAAACAATGCAGACAGCTCTCAGTGCAACAGAAGCAGGTGATCTGGTTCCATGTCCTTGTGGGGACATTGGTGTCTGGTGAGAGAACAGGAGGAAGTGAAAAAATCTTGACAGATATCATTCTAGAAATTTGTCTTCCGTGTGGGTTCGCTCATGTTCCAGGTGGTCTGACAACAGTGTCAAGGCTTGATCACAGAACTCACTCCCCTGTAAGTGTACTGCAGGATCAGGAGACAGGCTTACAATGTGAAATCCTAATCACGTTCCTCAGACGTGAATAGTTTGTCCCCTGTGTGAGTGTGTTGGTGTTGGCAAAAGTGCAGTTAAGAAAATAGTTTGTCATACAGTTTCCACCTTGGAATGCTTTTTCATGTGTGAATCCATTATTGTTTATGGAGATCTGCTTACCATGACAATGATTTGTCACGAATAATTTCTCCTGTGTTGGTGTGTGCAGAGGTTTCCTCACTGTGAGAATGATTTGTTGCACATCTCTCGTGAATACTTTCTTGCCTGTATTATTGGGCCAATGATTCAGCAGGACTAAAGATTGTGCAAACTCCTTGCTATGCATTTTACATTTGAACAGTGTAATTGTTCATCATTCCTGAGTATTGGACACCCTGTGAAGGTTCAGTCACACATTCTACAGTTGGAATTCTCTTCCATGCAGTTGCACCCATGTTGCTGGTTCTACCAAAGATGCACCTTGTGTGTTAGGAGATCTGATGAGTCAGTGGAACCTTCCTCACACACCTCACATCCAAAAACAGCCTCTCCTCTGTAGCAATTAGTTAGTGGTTCATGAGGCTTGATGAATAATTGAAGCTGTCACCAAACTTGGAGCCACTCACACTTCTTCCCAGCCTCACCCTGACCGATCACCTACAGCTGAACCTTCAGAAAGGCTGGTTCTGATGGAAGGCACCACACCACTGACCAGTTTCAGATCTGATAATACATCATAGGTCCCCTGATTTGACTGATTTACATATGATAATTTCACTGCCCAACCTTCTCTGTGCTGAGCAATGCTGTGAAGGGGCTGAACGTCTTCCCACAGTTAAGCAATTGTTCCTTGGGTGATGTTCAGGATCTATCTGCAGTGTGTGTGTATTCTCTTGTGTCATAAGGGTGCAAACCTTCTGTAAAACAGGAAAAGGAAACATGATTTCTTCCAGCTCCCTCTCTTCTTTTGCTGAAAGGGCTGACCCCTCAGTTAAAGACTCTTCCACAGTGAGTACCAGTCTGTTATTCCTCTATGTGGAGGATCATACGTAAGTCCATTGAACACCTCAGGACGAAGCAGGTTTGATGGCCAATTTGTCAGATCACTATTTTTGCCTGAAAACACAAACTTTTTGTCAACTGTGATGGCAGAGCTTTGCTCCAATTTGTTGACTGTGAACAGTTTTAGCTCAGTTTATCGCCTGTTACTGGAGATTTTTGTCTTTTGCATATCCCAGTGTCACGAGGAGAGAGATGGGGAGACAGAGAATGAATGGAAGCGGGTAAAGGAAGAGTGATAGAGGCATAAAAAAGGACAGATGGATCAGAAGAAATATGAGCAGCAGGAGGCTGTTTGACATATCTAGTCCACTCCCATCACTTAATAAAATTATGGTTCAACTGATTGTGGCCTTAATTTCATCTTCTGCCTGCCCCACATAATCGTTGACTCCCTTATAGTTCAAATCTCTAACTCAGCCTTTAATGTATTTGCTGACCAAGCTACTGCTAATTTCTGGGGAAGAGAATTTCAAAGATCAGAAACCTGCTAAGAGAAGAAATTCCTCCTCATCTCAGTCTTAAATGGGATTCTCCTGAACTTAAAACTTGCCCTTTGTTCTAGATGTCCCCTCCTTCCACCCTGGTGAAATATGGACAGGACAGGCAGGCCACATGATGCCAAACACATCTAAGGATACACATCACTCACTGATGTCAATTTGAAAGCCTGTGAGGATGAAGAATGCTATTCCCACACTAGAAATTTCTGTCAAACATTTACCAGGGGAACTGAGACAGCAGCTGCAATAAGTGACGTTTTATTCAGATGAGACAATGAAAAGTTTAAATTCCCACCTGATCTGCTGCTCAAAGTCATCTCCATTTCACTGGTCAGTTTCACAAGCTTCAGGAAACTCATGTTGCTGCAGAAATATTTGGATTGGCTGTGAGAGACGTCAATCAGAGAGCCCACCCACTCTGCCCATTCTCTCCTCTTCCTCTTCCAGAGCTGGTTCACTTCCTATAGGGACTGAAAACCAAGTGAGGAGATGGTGAGTGAAGGAGCAGCTTTTATACAAATTGTATCCCATAATATCCACACCAATCTTCAGGCAGTCTGACTATCCTGTGGGTAATCAGGGGTGGAAATGTCCCTTATGCTGTGTGAGAAGATCCAGCTGAGAGAGCTGTTTACTCAGTGCTTTGTGCTGAACTGTTTGAGTGGAGCTGTGTGTTGGATATTGTATGTGTTTATTGGAAGCATTTCCCTCCTGATTTCCAGGCTGTGTTTTGTTGATGGCTCATTACTGAATATAAATCATAGACTCCCTACAGTGTGGATTGAGGCTATTTGGCCCATCGATTCAGCACTGACCTCCAAAGTGCATTCCACCCAGTCCCAGCCCCTACCTTATTCCCGTATCGTCACATGGACCCTGAATCCTGGACAGTACAGACAATTATGGTCAATCCAGTCAATCTGTACATCTGTGAGACGGTAAAGTGCAAGGTGTCTGGGGATCCTTACTGATTTCCTGATGTTGAGTTGTGTGTGTGTGTTGGAAGCTGGTTATTATCCTGTGGACTGTCAGTTGTTGAATTCATTGCTTCCCCTGGGGAAAGACCCTCAACTCCCTTTCAGAGCCAATCAATGCCCCCAGTCCAGGACCACCTGGAGATGAGTAATTAGGGATTGGCAACAGATCAGTTTTAACCACATCCTGTTAAATTTGAATAAGAAAAGACTGAGGAGTCAGCCCCTTCAGCAAAGAAGAGGGAGTTTGATGAAATCATGCTTCTTTTTCATGTTTTACAGAAGGATTGAACTGTACTGCATGAAAGAATACAGAGAGGATATATACTGCAGATAGATTCTGACCATCATGCAAGAAACAACTGCATAACAGTGGGAAGACATCCAGTCCCTTCACCATTGCTCAAGACAGAGAAAGTTGGACGGTGAAACCATCATACAGAAATCAGTCAGATCAGGGAGGTTTGACTTATCATCAGATCTGAAACTGGTCAGTGGTGTGGAGCCTTCCATTGGAACTAGCCTTTCTGAAGGTTCGGCTGTGGGTGATCAGTCAGGGTGAGGCTGGGAAGAAGTATGAGTGGCTCCAAGTGTGGTGAGAGCTTCAGTCATTCATCAAGCCTCATGACCCACTGACTCATTCCTACAAGGGAGAGGCTGTTTTTGATCGGGAGCAGAGTTCCTAACTTGGTAATATCTCTTAATGCACAAGGTGCATCAGTTGTTTAACTGTTAAGACAGAACTGTTAATTGCATGGAAGAGAAACGCTTCCAGTGTGACATGTGTGACCGAGCTTTTGCAAGGTCTTCAATGCTTGTAAATCACCGACACATTCACACTGGGGAGAAGCCTTTCAAATGTGAGGAGTGCAACAAGAGCTATGCGCGATTATCAGGTCTGGTGATTCACCGACGAGTTCATACTGGGAAGAAACCGTTCACATGTGAGGTGTGTGAGAAATCATTCTTACAGTCATCAACCCTCCTCATGCACCAACGCATTCACACAGGGGAGAAACCATTCACATGTGAGATATGCAATAAATCATTCTCACAGTCCTCAACGCTTGTTGTACACCAACGCATTCATACAGGGGAGAAACCATTCAAATGCAAGGTGTGTGACAAATCCTTCTCATCATCATCAGAACTTCGTGTACACCAACGTATTCACACAGGAGAGAAACCATTCAGTTGTGACTTGTGTGGTAAATCATTCTTGAGGTCATCAGAACTCCGTGTCCATCAACGCATTCACACAGGGGAGAAACCATTCACCTGCGAAGTATGTGACAAATCATTCTCATCATCATCACACCTCCGCGTCCATCAACGTATTCACACTGGAGAGAAACCATTCACCTGTGAAGTCTGTGACAAATCATTCTCATCATCATCAAACCTCCATGTGCACCAACGCATCCACACAGGGCAGAAACCATTCCGGTGTGGGACGTGTGACAAATCATTCTCTCAGTCAGGAGACCTCTGCACGCACCATCTCATTCACACAGGGGAAAAACTGTTTAAGTGTGAGATGTGTCAGAAATCATTCTCCAATTCATCGAGACTCCTGCGCCATCAGATGATTCATACAGGAGAGAAACCATTCAGGTGTGAGATATGTGGCAAATTATTTTCACAGTTAGGAGACCTCCACAGTCACCAACGCATTCACACAGGGGAGAAACCATACACATGTGATGTGTGCATGAAATCATTCTCTCATTCATCAACCCTCCGCAGACACCAACGTATTCACTCAGCAGAGAAACTATTTGCTTGTGAGGTGTGTGACAAATCATTTTCAAAGCCATTAAGCCTCCTGCTGCATCAGAGGACCCACACAGGGAAGAAACTATCTGTGTGTGAAGTGTGTAATAAATCATTCGCGAATTCATCGAATCTCCGCAGACACAAAAGCATCCACACAGGGGAGAAACCATTCACATGCGAAGTGTGTGACAAATCATTCTCAAAGTCCTGGAATCTCCTGCTCCATCAGAGGATTCACACAGGGGAGTAACCCTTCAACTGTAGGTTTGACATTTTGTGCTGGTTTCAACCACTTGGGATACTCCAGGATTTGCACAAGGTAGAAAATCTTCAGGTGTGATATTTGTGACTGTTTTTGCATAGCCAGTATATCTCCTGGTTCATCAGTGCTTTCACCAGGGAGATGCCATTCAGAGTCAGTTCTGCAATAAAGTTTTTACACTGTTGTTGGATCTCTTGAAACATCAACGAACATACACCAGAGCCAATGCACTTGTGCCAGGATTGATTCATATCCTCCTCTCACCATATACCAATGTCTCCACACCGACTTGGAGCTGGGTCACCTGCTCCATCAGACTGCGAGCTGTCTGTGTTATTTCCCCTCCAGTGCTCACACAAGGGGGAGCTGTCATTCCAGAGCACTGTCTGTCTCAGCGCGTCTATCTCTCTCACTAGCAGACCAATGATTTCAAGGTCAATTGCACCTTTTGATCAGACCACCAAACACCACCAAAAGAAGACATTAGCAGAGGGTCATTTTAACGATAATGTTTGTAATGAGTTTAACTGTGCAGGGTGTTCAGTAGTTATGGGGCGTAGAACAAGAGCAGGTTTCACTTACCATCAAACAACTAGGGATGACAACAGCAATGCTGAGGGAATATAATATCAATTTTTAAGTTTTGTTTTTTTTTTATTGTCATGTTACAAACAGGTAACAGGTTTTAAAATAAATCTCTGTCCCTATTCTCACCACTTGTCCAGAAGCAGAATGTGATTTAAATCTTCCCCTAATTTTTAACAATGGGTGTATATCTCCCACACTCACTATTTTTGAGGGCTGTAACTTTGTAAGGACCGCAACAAGACTGTGATCATGAAAAATAGAATACATTTCACACACTGGTTGGTGGTCAGTGAATTTTTCACAACACAGGCACACTTATAATCGCACAAGGAGATTTAAAAACAACAAATAGATACAGAGTTTCAGATCAATTTGTAATCAATTAATCATTAAAAAAGATGGATACCAGTTTATCAGTGTTCTTGCTTTTAAATCCAGAGTTAGATAGACCAAGTTTAGAGTTGGCAGTCTGGAATTTTCATATAGAGTGTGTTGATTAGCTTAACAGTAATTGAATTGCAGGTAAGTTATTTTTAAAAATCCCTTTAAAAGTTTTCTGAGGAAGTTTTGCTGAAACACACTTCTACTTTGCTGTTTTGATGAAAGCAGATTTATTTGCAGAATGCAAAAGTACGGGTCTGTGGCTCCATTTTCCATGCCAGAGGCTTCTCCTTTGTCACCCAGAATTAAGTGTTGATTTTATCAGTAAATGTGGATTGGAGCAACATTATCCCTTAAACTGTCTGCTGTTTCGGAACTGCAGTTAAGAAGTATTCAATGCTGTGGAAGTCACATGACTAAACCTCTTGGTGGAGTAGAAGAAATCACTTTTAAGATAAAGGCTGCCATGCAGAGAGCCAGCTGTTTATGACTCTTTACAAGGGTTAACTGAAAAGTTATTAATACATCTTCTTGTAGGATGGATGTAACTTTCAGTTCTATTATGCGAGGGATTTTCTTTGAGAGTTGTCCCTGTAGCAAATTAAAATACAACTGTTCGTCTTCCACATCCATCAGGAGATACCTGGGTGTCAGTAGTCTGGCTGATATTGACTTTGACGAATTTTTTTGGAAGATTTTTGTGAAGTTCAGTTATACAATTATAGCAGTCATCTTTGTTGGGCTGTTTACTGTGTTTTTAAGAAGTCATATGTATCAACAATTGATTTGTTTTCTGTGCACGACACAGCATGGAGCCACCCTGCAGTGTGATGTCAGTGACACAGGACTTGGAGTAATCCCCATGCAGTGAGGGCAACCCGTTGTGTTTGTATTCACAGTGTTAACACACACTGAACACTACTGTACACAGATTGAGAAAGAGACCCTGCCTATTGGTTTTGCTTGTGAGCTTTTCAAACACTAAAACCACTTCACTGTTTTCCAAAGCATTGAACAAGAGTGTTAATATTGTGACCAAGCTGGGAAGACTGCACTGTCACTCTCTCTTTAGTCCCACTCCAAGGGTGCAACATCAATGTAACTGCTTTACCTGCTGCCAATATGGTCAATCTTATGCTTAGTCAATATTAGACTTAGAATAAAAAGATCCACCAACCAGGTTGCTTAAATCAAGACAAAATTATTGACAACTTATTCAGTGAAGATGTAGAACTGGTTAACACACAGTTTGCAATATGAAAATATGAATGTTTACACCTTTAATAACACTAAACATCCACACGCACATTACATAGAGGAGAAAATAATGATTTATCTTATAGAAATTCATATTGGACAAAAGCTCTCTTGGTTAATACAGGTTATTTCTTGAAGGAGAAAAGATAAGGTGTGGAACATCCAGCTGGCTATCAACCTGTTGTTCTGGCACATATAGATAGGTCACTGAATTTTAGTCTTGGCAGATGCATCTTGCCCAAGAAACACAGTATTGGTAAATTTGTAATACCAAACTGTACCAAAACTGGAATTTCAGTTTTTGAATTTTTCCACATAGGCTTAAGGGTTGTGAATTGTATATACTAGTGATTCCCTGTAGCAATTGTAGACATATGCTTCAAAATGTTTAAGAGCCAGTTGTAATCCCCTTCAGGTTTCTTTGTCCTCTGTGGATGATCAGTTTTAATGTTGATGAACTTTTTGAAAGAGTATTCATTGGCTTCTTTCTGTCTGGCTCATATTCTCATACAGGACTGCATCTAATCACAAGTCACAGCATCAATTACTAACTTTAAGGGTTTAATGAAATTAGGGCAGCCAATGCTGGTCCATTTATTAAATTGGCTTTCGGTCTCTTTAAAACTGTTTGATAATCTCCTAAACAAAAACAGATATTTCTGGAAAAGTTCAGCAGGTCTGGCAGCATCTGTGGAGAGAAATCAGAGTTAAAGTTTCAGGTTGAGTGGCCCTTCCTCAGAACCTTTTGTTTCTGATTTATAGCATCCACAGTTCTTTTATAGCAGCATACAACACAGAAACAGACCTTTTGGTCCAACCAGTCCACACTGAATATAATCCTGAACTAAATTAATGCCACCTGCCTGTGGTTTTGATAATCTCCTAATCATGTTACTTTAACTTTTTTTAGTAGATCTGTCAGTGGAGCAGAAATTTAGGATTGAAACCACATATCACTGAAAAACTTCATAATTTCAGCTTTAGTTTTAGGGCCAGGGAATTCAACTTTTGCTGCTCTAAGCAGCAGTTGTCCTTGCCCTACTGTAGGTCCTAAATTGGTCACCTGCACATTTGCAAACTTTTGACAATGTTAATCATCGAACCAATTGATTGTAATTTTTTAAAAATAGAACTTTCAATTGTTCTTCCATTATTCCCTATATACCATAATCAAGGTGGACTACACAGTTAGGAACACTGGCTACCACTTGGTGCATCAGTCTCTGGAGGGTGGCTTGGGCACCTTTAGCCAGAATCACATCATCACTGGAAAAGACTGTCTAATGTGACAAAGTTTGAAATCTCTTTTAGTTATTGATGTTAAAGCAGCCTGTCAGTATCCCTTTAACAAATCTATTTTAGTAAGAAATACTGTAGACTCTAATAACACAGAGTCTGAGTTTGTGAGCATGGAATTGAGTAGGAGGTGCCTTTGTTACCGCATTGACCATTCCATAGTCTGTGCACACATCACTATTAAACACTAACATTACTGGAGAATTTCAGCCAGGTTCACTCTGGTTTTACAACATGGATTATATTTCTCTTTTCACGTGGGCCTGTTTTGCTGAACCTAAATGATAGGATGTTATTTTGTTGTGATAAAGAGTTACAGACTCAAAACATTAGCTCAGATTTCATCCCACAGATGCTGCCAAACCTGCTGAGTTTCAGCAATAATTTCTGATTTTGTTTCAGATCTTCAGCATTTGCAGTTCTTTGTTTTATTTAGACCATAGGACCATAAGATATAGGAGTGGAAGTAAGGCCATTCGGCCCATCAAGTCCACTCCACCATTTAAATCACGGCTGATGGGCATTTCAACTCCGCTTCCCTGCACTCTCCCCGTAGCCCTTGATTCCTTCTGAGATCAAGAATTTGTCGATCTCTGCCTTGAAGGCATCCAACATCCCGGCCTCCACTGCACTCCACGGCAATGAATTCCACAAGCCCACCACTCTCTGGCTGAAGAAATGTCATCTCATTTCAGTTTTAAATTTACCCCTCTAATTTTAAGGCTGTGCCCACGGGTCCTAGTCTCCCCACCTAACGGAAACAACTTCCTAGCGTCCACCCCTTCTAAACCATACATTATCTTGTAAGTTTCCATTAGATCTCCCCTCAACCTTCTAAGCTCTAATGAGTACAATCCCAGGATCCTTAGCCGTTCATCATACATTAAACCTACCGTTCCAGGGATCATCCGTGTGAATCTCCGCTGGACACGCTCCAGGGCTAGTATGTCCTTCCTGAAGTGTGGGGCCCAAAATTGGACAGTATTCTAAATGGGGCCTAACTAGAGCTTTATAAAGCCTCAGAAGCACATTGCTGCTTTTATATTCCAACCCTCTTGAGATAAACAACAACATTACATTCACTTTCTTAATTACGGACTCTACCTGCAAGTTAACCTTTAGAGAATCCTGGACCAACACTGCCAGATCCCTTTGTATTTCTGCTTTGCGAATTTTCTCACCATTTAGAAAATAGTCCATGCCTGTATTCTTTTTTCCAAAGTGCAAAACCTCACATTTACTCACATTTCAGGCCTCTTTGTTGGTCTGTATCTGAATATGAGGGTATAATGTCTGTCCTTTCTAACAGTTCAGTATTACCTAACCAGATGGTAATTTCAACATATTGACATGACACAGCCTGTTCTTCTGGTAATCTGGGGTGTCAGTTCGAAAAATTGCTTTAGCAATCCTTTTGACTATCACAGAGGGACCTCTGAACTACACTTTCAATGGACAATGCTTGATATCTGTTGGGGGAGCTCTTAGATTCAATAATTAAGAAGGTAACAGCTGAACACTTGTGAAGAGTCAGCATGGGTTTGTGAAAGAGAAATCATGTTTAACCAACTTATTGGAGTTTTTTGAAGGAGTAATGTACTATGGACAAGGGAAAGCCTGTTGAAGTATTACCCTGATTTTCAGAAGGCATTTGACAAGGTGCTACAGGAAATTGGGACAATTCTGATGTCGAGATGTCTAACGTTTTGACTAAATGTAACTTTTATATTAAAGTAAACTTTGTAAAGTTTATAATTGTATGGACTTTAGATTTTCATCGCACAAAACAATGTATTAGGTTAGTAATGTGACTACTTCATTATTTTACATAACTGTTCACAGTTTGCTGAGATTAGCAGTTTGTGACTTTCTGTATTGTTTTAGTTTTTAAATAGTTTTGAAGTTATGAACAACTTTTTGTGCTGTCTTTGCCCTTTTCAAAAAAATATAAACTCTTTCCACATCGAGTGGAAACACAGGAGAAACCAACATGAGTGAACAGATGGCCGTAAGAGAAACAAAGGTTAGCCATAACTTACCAATTTATTGGAAGCTCCGTCAAATAAGTGAGAATTGAGACATGAGCTCAAAAATTCAATCATTGAATCCTGACTGCATATGGTTCCCTTTTATTCGACAGAAACACATAGAACATTTCAATCAACCCACTAAACAAACAGTCATAAAGTAACAATTAACAGACCGTAGTGAAGAGATGACATTAATGAATGTCCATCACACTTAACAGCCAATTAGAAATTGATTATGCATCCCATAAACCAGTTAGCAATAAACACTGCAAAACCTAGGTCAATCAATAATGATGTAATTAATCATGTTGCGGAATATGGTTTAGAAAGAGTTAAGAGTTTCGACGACAGAAGTTCGTATCAAGTTTGAAAACAAAGCTATGCTGCTATCAAAGTGGAACAGAAGACTCTCAATGTGTTTCAGAGAGACCAGAGACCGAGTAATGACCTACTCCCTAAGCTGAAATCGAAAGCAAGTGCTATAGTATTCCAGTAAAGTCGGTACCTTACTTTCATAGGTATTATTTATAATCTAAGTAAAGGTCACTTAGTTATTGCAGTAGACGGTCTTCTGTTGCTTAATAATTAAAGTATCAAATGACAAAGTAATAGATCTTACACCAACTTTCCACACTCTTCAAACTGAAGTCCGCAAAAATGAATAAAAATGAAGCCAATGCACCAATGGGAGCAGTTTTTTTTGTTGCTTTGACCATCTATATGAACAGTGCTTCATAAAGCCAAGATGTGGAGGTGCTGGTGTTGGACTGAGGTGGACAAAGTCAGAAATCACACAACATCAGGTTATAGTCCAACAGGTTTATTTGAAAACACAAGCTTTCGGAACCTCAGTACTTCTTCAGATGTTAGTGAGAGAGCTAGTATCGGACACAGAATTTATATGGAAAAGATCAACGGTTGACAACATTGATGAGGATGTACTAAACAAACCTAAGATGCTGTTAAATCTTTAATCAGTTGGAAGGTTTTAATTGATTAATACGCATATGTATATATCCCCAAATTCCTTTCAAGTCACTGTCTTGAGAAAACTAAAGGTTTTATCAGTGCAAAAAAGAAGAGGTGACATTTTAGGTCAGACAATGCATGTTAGGTGTGAGGCCTTGTTTAGAATGTGTTTGTGTTTTAGTTTGGAGTCAGACTGGTTTTATTTCTAAAGTAGGAATTTATAAAACTCCATATTGACTGTCAATAAATTGTGTGCTTTTTGAACAAAATATAAATATAAATTCACCCTATAGATTCACATGTGCGTGTGTGCATGCAAGTAAATGGAGTGAGAGAGAGAGACGGTGTGTGTGAGAGTGGAGAGGGAGTGTGTGTGGGTGGGGGCAGGAGACAGTGTGCATGTGGAGTGGGGGGAAGAGAGAATGTGTGTGTATGTGTGTGTGGGAGAGAGTGTGTGTGTGAGACAGACGACATTGGCTGAATCACATGAGTATCTGCCGTGCACATGGTGGGTGGTGTTCCCATGTGTGGTGGTAGTATGCATGTTGAAGATCTGATATGTCTTGCAGAGATTACCATGACAGCGTTGTATATGTTGTGGTCGATGTTGTCACGAAGGCTGGGTAGTTTGCTGTGAACAACGGTCTGTTAAAGATTTGGCAATTGTTGGTCGGTGAGAAGTGGAGGCGTAGGGAAGATCTTGGCGAGGTGCTCATTGTCATCGATAATGTGTTGAAGGCTGCGAAGAACATGGTCCAGTTTCTCCGCTCCTGGGAAGCACTGGATGACGAAGGGCCCCCTATCGGATGTATCCGATGTCTGTCTTCTGAGGAGGTCATTACGGTTTTTTGCTGTGGTACACTGGAACATAAAACCAAGAAATCTCTTTTCTCGTTCAGGAATAGGAACTTTTCACTTCAAATGGACTTTCATTGTGATTGGGCTTCTCACAACTACTGGATGTCTCACATCTCTCTGAAGGCAACAGGCTGCAGTCATTGTAATGTAGGAAACACAGCTGCTCACTACCAGCTCCCATAAAAATCACTGCAATAATGCCTAGATAACCTGTCTTTTGTGTTTTGTATGAAGGACAAGTACTCTGCAGGAAACTATGGACAATTCCCTTGCCCTTGCAAAAGTTATAAGGGATCTTTTAAGTCCACTTGAGAACATTCTGGTCTTTGGGTTCTAGTTGAGACAGCACGTCTGACAGTGCAGCAGTCTATTTACTGCACCTGAGTACCACACACAATAACACACCCTCAAACAGATGTTCTAGTTCCACATATACATCCAGTGTCTGTTTGTTAGGGTGGGCAAAAGACCAGTGTTGATGAGACTTCTGTAGTTTCTGGCACAAAATTATGACTCTTTACTGAAAAATTCATGTATGGTACAGTTATTTTGTTAAGATTGGTCTGGAATCCATCCAGCATGGTGAATTCTCACCAATCATTTCCTGATTCATATTCTACTAGCTTCCAGCTTTGAGAGAAAATCTATGACAAAGTGCATGTGAATTCTATCATCATTGATCTTTCAGTTACTAAAGAGCAATTATTCCACTCAGTGATGGGGGAGCTATGCCTGAGATCAAAAGAAGTATTTGCAATAACAAGGTGTAGAGCTGGATGAACACAGCAGGCCAAGCAGTATCAGAGGAGCAGGAAAACTGACGTTTGGGCCTTGACCCTTCTTCAGAAATCATTTCTGAATGTTATGCAGCACAGACTGAGCAGGACATGTTGTTTATTCACACTGTGTCTCTCTGAGGTAGCTCACAGAGAGAAACAGGATGTTGAGGAACTGTTTCAGCTATTGGCTACACCTGGGGATGTATCACAGTATTCCAAAGAAAGAGAGAATGGTCACAATCATTCTGGTATACTGAACGCTGAAAAAGAGTCTAGTCTGGGACAGCCAGGTTAGGAACAAGAAGAGATGAATAGAATGGGCCATCCCAATAGAGGTAAATGGATCAGGAAATCCTGAGAAAGGTGAATGGACCAGCAGACCCCAGTAAAGATGAACAGACTGGCTTGGTTCAGGATAGGAGTCAGACATATGAAGCCTGAGAAACTGGAACTAAGGACAACTGAAGCTCCAAGAGGTGGTCATTGTACAGGGCAGGACACATTAGGTCATGGGACAGCTACATATACAATAAGCTCAACACCCCTCCCTCCAACCATTTTATCTCACAAGAGTCACTGAATCTCTCTAAGCACCCAGTAATTCTTCTGTCGCACTCCCTCCCATGCCCCCCTCTCCTGTGCTTCTGCCAATCCCATCACCGCACATCACCTCTGCTCTAGATGCTGTGGGTCTTCGTCTTGCTCACTGACGTCAGTTTGAAAGTCTCTGAGGATGAAGAATGCTATTCCCACACTAGAAATCTCTGTCAAACATTTACCAGGGGAACTGAGACAGCAGCTGCAATAAGGGAGGTTTTATTCAGATGGGACAATGACAAGTTTAAATCTCCACCTGATCTGCTGCTCAAAGTCACCTCCATTTCACCGGTCAGTTTCCCAAGCTTCAGGAAACTCATGTTGCTGCAGAAATATTTGGATTGGCTGTGACAGACGTCAATCAGAGAGCCCACCCACTCCTCTTCCTCTTCCAGAGCTGGTTCACTTCCTATGGGGACTGAAAACCAAGTGAGGAGATGGTGAGTGAAGGAGCAGCTTTTATACAAATTGTATCCCATAATATCCACACCAATCTTCAGGCAGTCTGACTGTCCTGTGGGTAATCAGGGGTGGAAATGTCCCTTATGCTGTGTGAGAAGATCCAGTGAGAGAGCTGTTTACTCGGTGCTTTGTGCTGAACTGTTTGACTGGAGCTGTGTGTTGGATATTGAGTGTGTTTATTGGAAACATTTCCCTCCTGATTTCCAGCCTGAGTTTTGTTGATGGTTTATTCCTGAATATGAGAAGATGAGGTGTAACTGTCTGGGAGGTGCAGAGTGTCTGAGGATTCTCACTGATTTCCTGGTGTTAGTTGTGTGTGTGTCGGCCGCTGGGTATTATCCTGTGGACTGTAATTTATACACTTCCTCTGAGGAAATGTGCTCATTTGGAGGTTTGTACTGAGGGAGAGCTATTCCCTGGGGAGAATTAAAATGACAGTGAGCTGCCTCATTTTGGGGGCTAAATAGAGGAATAGGAATCTGTCATTTAGTGTCTCCAGTATGTCCCATCGTTCATTGAGGTCATGGTACCTTTGTGATCAAATTCCATATTCCTGGCCTTCATGTCCTCCCAAACCTTTGGTGAGTGGAAAGCTGTCAATCTCAGATTGAATGGTATCAGTCGATGTTACATTGAAGAAGGTTTGTGGACGTGAGTTTCAATTTTATTTCACCCATTGTGTCTGAGACTCTGTCCTGATTTTACTCTCAAAAGTCTGGCTCTAAATTTCCAATGATAGCACTGGTCTTGGACTCCCCAACTAATAAAAATTGATGATGTCTATCTCTTTTCTACTGAAAACTTTGATCATGTCAGCTTCTGAAGTGTGAGGCATATAATCTGACTCTAATCTCTTCTCATAATTTAAATCTTGCTAACGATGGATCATTCCAGCAAATCTACTCAGTACTCCCTCCAAGAACAATATATCTTATTCTGACGCAATGACAGGATTGTCTAGATCTTGCTGATTTTCACTCATTCTTAAACTTTGCAGCGATTGTTTATCATTGTTTGCTCAGCCATTTTAGAGGCCAGTTCAGTGTTAGCGATGTTGTGTGGGACTGGAGACACAGGTAGACCAGTCCAGGCAGATGTAGCAGGTTTGCGTTATGAAGGACAATATTTACGCTTAAGAACAAGATTTTTATATTTTGATTTTGCTCCACATATTCTAAAATTTATTAAATTTGCCTTCACAACATGGAGTTGTTGAGGTGATCAGCAGAGACACCTTTAAGAGGAAACTAGAGTCACGAAATGGAGGATGGGACAAAAAACTGTGGTTCTAAGAGCTGCTGCTTTTTTGGGGGTATTTTTAGTGTTGGAGCTGATTTCTGCAAATTTTAGGAGCAGTAATTGCTTTTTGATAAGCTGTTGTATTGTTTTGGAACTGTAGGTAAAAATGATTAAAACAATGGCACTTTCTAAAAGGAGGAAGAGAGAAAGAGCAGATACCAAGTGGGAAGTGAAATAATTGGAAAAATAAACCTGCACAGCTGTCTGACCCAGCAGTGAACCTCACACCTGACGGCCTCTGCTGTTCAGCTTCAAGTGTCTATAGACACAGAGTTGGTTCTAAGAAAAATAAACAAGTGGTAAAATTCCCAGCTGACCTTGGAGAAACCTGTGTGGAGTAGTTCACAGCAGGGGAGCAGCTAAGTGGCTAGTTTTTAGTGTAATCTTACCGTTCATTTTTGTAAATCTACAACAGTGAGAAGAGTGGTTCTTTTTTGATTATATGTTTTTATTGAGACCTGTCTCTTGATTAAATTTTAAAAATATACAACATAGGTACTAAGTTACCCTTAGAGCAGTATTTTTAGAGCAGCAAGACTGGGCTATTTTCTGGGTCTGTAGATTGTTAAGGGATGGGGCCAGGGGTTCCATCTGGCCTGCTCCCACTCGCTCAAGTGGCTGCCGGAGGGTTTTAAATAAATGTACATAAATGCAAAGTTTCATCGAAACATCTCTCAAGTCAGCAAAGTGAAATCTGTTCAGTTAGATGCCTGGGAGGATGATGAAGTTAAGTTTATGGCCTCTAATGGGAACAGTGCAACCAAAGCAAAATATGAGTTGAAGTTGCCGGCATTTTATTATAGACTAATGTTTACAGATGGTCAAGTACTTTGGGAACAGTGGATCCATACCAAATATGAAAGAAAGGGATTTGTTTGCATTGAGAAACAAGAGCCTCACTCTGCAGAAAGTGAGTATCCGAAGACTTGACAAACGCAAGTCAGAGAGACTGAGCCGGCATTCCTGGCTGAGGCCTTCTTCGGCTTTTGGAAGGTTGATGATTGTGTGGTGTAATGCTTTAGAGGGACCCGGAACAGGACTTAAGAGAAGGAAAACTCTGATTTTAAACCTCCACTGCCTTGCGGCCATAACCAATCATGGGAAAGGCTTCGGGAGTAAACCCTGAGGATAAATCTGGAGCCGGAGTCCCTAAGACAGTCTGATGTTATATCCAACCTTGTTCTGGCAACTCCTGCGACGATGCCAGTGCCAAGTTGTATCGGCCCCTGCCCTTCCCTTGGACAACACTGGTGGTGTTGAGAGGGGAGACGTGCTGCATGGGCAACTGCCGATCTCTCATAAAACCCTGCCCAGGCCTGCGCCCTGGAGAGGACACTCCAGCGTCACCTCATTGTGGCGGCAAAACACGGAAAGTAGCAGTCTACCAGTTATAAGCCGCGCTCGAGTGGCGTAGAGCAAGGCGCCAGGGGTTGCTTTCAACAGAGGGAGAGGCCATCGCGCCTGCCTGCCAATTAGGTGCTGTCCTGCCACAGTCTGCCCACTCCACTGGGTGCGTGGGGCTCAGCGGTACAAGTATCCTGAATCGTGGACTGTAAACACTGCACCAAGCAAAACAACAAGGAAACAAAGAAGGAAGCCAGCATTCAGACTTGGATGCTGGAACATATGGGCCATGACAACTGGTCTATCAGACGGCCTTCGAGAGATCAGCGACACCAGCAAGGCAGCAGTGATAAACAACAAACTGCTACAGCTTCAAGTGGACATTGCAGCACCCCAAGGGACAAGGCTCCCAGAATCGGTGACCTTATGTGAGAGAGACTATACCTTCTTCTGGCAGGGGAAAGGCATAGACGAGACCAGAGAGCATAGTGTCAGCTTTGCCGTGAAGAACTCGCTGTTGAAGAACCCAGCGAAGATGGATTGGAGCGGATCCTCTCACTTCGACTGCACACCTTCGATGGGCCTGTTAACCTTATCAGCACTTATGCCCCAACCCCCTATTCCATACAAGATGCGAAGGATGAGTTTTAAAGATCAGCTTTCAAGGAAAGTACAGGCGATCCCAAATCAGGAACAGTTGCTGCTACTTGGTGACTTCTACGCCAGAGTGGGTGCCGACCACAACTCCTGGCCAGGCTGTCTGGGACTGTATGGGATCGGCAACATGAATGAAAATGGACAACAACTGCTCAAGCTTTGCATGCTCCACGCACTATGTGTCACCAACACCTACTTCCAGGCCAAAGTGCAGCACAAAGACTCATGGCAACATCGCTGCTCCAGACACTGGCACCAGCTAGATCTGATCCTCACAAGATGCATCCATCTGAAAAACGTGCTCATGATTCGGTCCTTTCAGAGTGCTGACTGTGACATGGATCACTCCCTGGTTTGCTGCAAATTCAGACTCCAAGAAAAGAAGATGCACTACGCCAAGCCTGCAGGCAAGCAGCGTGTCAATGTTACTACGACCCAACATTCAGACAAAGCGGCAGTATTCATCAAGTCACTGGAGGATGCCCACCTTGTAGACCCACCAGAAGGAGCTGCTCAGCAGAGATGGGACTCTCTAAGGGACACTATCCTCAGCACTGTGTTGAAAACTTTTGGGAAGAAGCGGAGCAAGACACAGATTGGTTCAAAGCAAATGCAAATGAGCTCAACACGAGGCAAAGCGCACTGCACTGTTGAAACACAAACACCAACCTACCCAGGTAACACTGCAAGCGCTGAGGACAGCAAGAAACAACGCACAGAAGACAGTCAGATGCTGTGCAAATGACTACTGTTTATAACTATGCAAAAGCATCCAGTTATCATTTAACACAGGCAACATATGTAGAATGTATGAGGGGATCAAGAAAGCCATCGGTCCAACCCAGAGCAAGACAGTTCCACTAAAATCCAGGACAGGCGAGATCATCAAAGAAAAAAGCAAGCAGATGGAGAGATGGGTGGAGCATTACTCCGAACTCTACTCCCGGGAAAACGACATCTTGGACAACGCGTTAGACACCATGGAATGCCTACCGGTCATGGAGGAGCTGGACGCATTGCCAACTGCTGTCGAGCTGAGCAGAGCCATCGACAGCTTACCCACAGGGAAGGCACCAGGGTTGGATGGCATCCCATCAGAGGTCATCAAGTATGCAAAGGGAGTTCTGCTTAGCCACCTGCTGGAACTACTGTGCCAGTGCTGGGAGGAGGAAACGGTGCCGCAAGACATGAGAGACTGCAACATTGTCACCCTCTATAAGAACAAAGGAGACAGAAGCGACTGCGACAACTACAGAGGAATCTCGCTGATGAACATCGTCGGGAAGGTCTTCGCCCGCATGGTCCTGAACAGACTACAGAAAATTGCCAAAAGGGTGTAGCCTGAATCCCAGGACGGTTTCAGGTCAGAATGCTCCACACAATCGACATGGTTTTCTCCCTCCGACAGCTACAAGAGAAATGCCGAGAGCAAAGACAACCACTCTGCATCGCTTTCGTTGACCTCATGAGGGCATTTGACCCTGTGAGCAGAGACGGCTCGTTCAAAATCCTCGCCAGGGTTGGTTGTCCTCCCAGACTCCTCAGAATAGTCCAATTGTTTCACGCGGATATGAAAGGCATCGTTCAATTTGATGGCTCTTGGGAGGCTTTCAACATCCGCAGTGGCGTGAAGCAGGGCTGTGTGCTTGCCCTCACCCTGTTCGGCATCTTCTTCACCGTCATGCTGAAACACACATTTGGAACATCAACTGCTGGGGTCTACCTCCACACCAGATCGGACGGAAGGCTGTTCAGTCTGTCCCGGCTGAAGGAAAAATCCAAGGTTCGTGAAGTACTCATTAGAGACATGTTGTTTGCAGATGACGCAGCGTTGGCAGCACACTCTGAAGAGCAACTGCAGCACCTCATGGACAACCTCTCCAGAGCCTGCCAGGAATTCAGCCTGACCATTAGTCTGAAGAAGACCAACGTGCTGGGTCAAGGTGTTGAGCACCCCCCTATCATCACCATCAACAACTACGAGCTGGAGGTAGTCCACGATTAACATACTCGGCTCAACCATCAGAGTCAGCCTCTCCCTGAACTCCGAGATCAACAGGCAGATCAGACAAGCAGCCTCCACATTTGCCAGGCTGACTGACAGAGTCTGGGAGAACAAAAAGCTGACTACAAACACCAAGATTGCAGTCTACAGGGCATGCGTCCTCAGCACACTGCTTTACGGCAGCGAGACCTGGAGCCTGTACTCCAGACAAGAGCGGCGTCTCAACGCTTTCCACCTTCGCAGCCTGAGACACATTCTGGACATCAAGTGGACTGACCAAGTCACCAACACCGAAGTCCTCACCTGCGCCCAGGTACTCCGCCTCTTCACCCTACTCTAACAACACCACCTCCGCTGGTTAGGCCACGTACCTCATATGCCGGACGGGAGGATCCCGCAAGATGTGCTGTACGGGGAATTGGCCATCGCTAAGAAAGCACAAGGACGACCTCATCTTTGTTTCAAAGATGTCTGCAAAAGGGACATAAAGTCAATGGACCTGTACATCAAGAGATAAGAAGACATCACAAACGATCGCTCACGCTGGAGACGGGAACTACGCAGAGGCCTGGAGCAAGGAGAGGAGAAACTGAGACTTGCCGCTGAGGAAAAGTGCGCTCGACAGAAAGACAGCAACACGGCAACACTGGAGGACAGTGTCTTCAAACATAGTCACTGCAACCGAGACTGTCACTCCCGTGTGGGCCTGTACAGCCACAACAGCAGCTGAATCAAAACTCTCCGGGCGCAGATCCATGGTCTCTCGACACTGACGGATGCCACAACACACAGATTGTTAAGGTGCAAAGATGGCCTTTAGTAGAGTGATGTGTTCTTCCTGTCGGATGTTATAGATTAGGCAGACTTTCCATGTTACTGATGATTACGCCTGCAGGAAATGTGTTTGATTGTGAATCCTATTGGATTGCATGGGTCCGCTAGAGTGCCAGTTAGAGTCCACGAAGAGTTGACAGAAGGTAGGGGATACGATGGATGGCAGTTGCAAGAAGGGAGAAAAACCACATATGTAGTCAGGTAGGAGTAGTAGGCAGGACATGCAGGAGTTTCCTGTGGCTATCCCCATCTCAAACAGTATGCTGTTTTGGAAAATGTAGGGGGCAAGACACTGTCAAGAAATGTAGCACTGACAGCCAGGTTCCCAGTACTGAGACTGGTTCTACTGTAACAAGGGGTACGTCAGGTTCAAAGGATCGATTGTGATAGGGGACTCTCCAAACAGAGGTACAGACTGATCTTTCTGTGGCCGACAATGAGATTTCAGAATGGTGTGTTGCCTCCCTGGTGTCAGGATCCAGGATATCTCGGACAAAGAGCGCAGAATATTCTCAAAGGGAAGGGGGACCAGCAAGAGGTGGTTGTACACACTGGAACTAATGACATAGGAAGAGAAAAGGACAAGATTCTGAGGTGAGAATACAGGAAGTTAGACAGGAATTTTAAAAGTAGGTCCTCGAGGGTAGTAATATCTGGATTATTCCCGGTGCCATCAGCTAGTGAGAGTAGGACAGAGCAGATAAATGTGTGGCGGAGGAGCTGATGCTGGAGAGAAGGATTTACATTTTTGGATCACTGGAATCTCTTCTGGGGTAGAACTGGCCTGTATAAGAAGGACAGATTGCACCTGAATTGGAAGGGGACTGATATGCTGGCAGGGAGATTTACTAGAGCTGCTTGGGAGGATTTAAACTAGTAAGGGGACGGGGGTGGGGTCAGACGCAAGGAGACAGTGAGACAAGAGATCAGTCAGAGACTGGTACAGTTGGGAAAAGGAGTGGGTCAAACAGTCAGCGCAGGCAGGAACAAAGAAGAGAACGAGGTAAGGCTGATAAATTAAACAGCATTTCTTTCAGTGCAAGAGACCTGACACGTAACGCAGATGAACTCAGGGCACAGTTGGTAACAATGGGACTGGGATACCAATGCGGTTACAGAGGTATAACTCAGGGATGGACAGGATTGGCAGCTTAATGTTTCCATGTAATAGATGCTATAGGAAGGATAGAAATGGCAGCAAGACAGGAATGGGAGTGACGATTTTGATTAGGGATAATATTACGGTTGTACCTGGGGAGGATGTTCTAGGGAGTATGTCCAGTGAAGTTATTTGGATGGAACTGAGAAATAAGAAAGGGATAATCATTTTATTGTGGTTGTGCTGTCGTCCCTCCAATAGTAAGCAGGAAACTGAGAAACAAATTTGTAAGGCAATCTCAGTTACCTATAAGAATAATAAAGTGGTTATGGTAGGGGATTTTAACTTTCCAGACAAAGACTGGATCTGTCATAGTGTTGGATGCTTGGATGGTGTGGAATTTTGTTAAGTGTGTACAAAAGAATGTTTTGATTCAGTATGTGGACGTACATGCTAGAGAAGGTGTAAAACTTGACCTACTCTTTGAAAATAAGGCAAGGCAAGTGACTAAAGTGTCAGTGGGGGAGCACTTTGGGACTAGTGATCATAATTCCCTGCAGAGACTGTGAGAAACGCTACATCAGACAAATAGGAAGGAAACTAACTGAAATGGAAGTTGAAATGCTGTAACTGGATACCAAGAAAGTTGTTTACAACCTGGGAAAATAGCATGTGTATTATTGAGCTGAGTATAATGTAGCTTTTTGGAATAAAAAGAAGGAAAAGTCATGACTCAAGAGCACTGCTAAATTTTCATGTTACAAAAATACACCTGACAACAGCTTTCTGATTGGTTGAACTACAGAGTGTTAAAGCTGTAGGCATGAGCACCAACAACAGTACATGAGCACCAACTGGCTACAAAATGACGCGACCAGTACTCACTCATGTCAATATAAATGAACAAGGAGAGTGACCACTTTGACTGGGACAACATGAAAATCCTGGGACACACTAGGCAGAAACAGGGACGAGAATTCCTAGAAGCCAAGCACTCCACGAAGCATGCTATTAATAAACACATTTACTCGACCCCATATACATTCCACTATGAAGAAAAACCGGAAGTGAGACAATCCATCTCAACAGACTCCAGAGTTTAAAAACCAGGTGGTAAAACACGCCAGTGCTTCATAGGAGGCTGCGCTGAGGATGTTACCCAGCATGGTAACAAAACGTCTGCGAAACAAGAAACCAGCTTGGTGAGCCAACCAACCTCAATACCTTCAACCTGAGGTACAAATCTACTCCAAAACCTAAGTGAGCATAATTCTGTTAGTTCTAAAATAATGATGGAAAAGGATGGACCAGATCTAAAAGTTAAATTGGAGAATTTGGAGAAAGGCTAATTTTGATGATATTAGGGAAGACACTTTTGAAAGTTGACTGGATGGGTAGGGATTGTGGATATTTGTAGGTAAAGAGACAGCTGGAAAAAGGGAAGCTTTTAAAAATGACATATTGAGAGTCCAGAGACAATCATGGTTTTGGGTCAAGAATGAAAATGGAAGAACATGTCAGCAGAGATCAAATGAACCCCTACAAGAGCATAAAAGCAGTAGGAGTATACTTAAGACGGAAATCGGGAGGACAGAAAGGGGACTTGAGATAGCATTGACAAATAGGGTTATGGAGAATCAAAAGGGATTCCACAAGTACACTGAGGACAAAAGAGCAACAAGGGAGTGAATAGGGCCCCTTAAAGATTAGCAAAGTTGCCTATATGTAGAACTGTAGGAGATGGAGGAGATATTAAACAAGTATTTTGCACCAGTGTTTGCTGTGGAGAAGGATATGGAAGATCAGAACAAGGGGAAATAAATAGCAACATCTTAAAAAAATGCCTACATTACAGAAGAAGTGGTGCTGGACATCTTAAAATGCATGAAGGTGGATAAATCCTTGGACCACTCAGATGTACCCTCAAATTCTGTGCGAAGCTAGGGAAGTGATTGCTGGATCCCTTGCTGAGATACTTATATCATCAATAGCCTCAGATCAGGTTAGTCAGAAGACTTGAGGGTCGCTAAAGTGGTACCACTATTTAAGAAAGGTGGTAAGGAAAAGCCAGGGAACTAAAGACCAGTGAGCCTGACATCGGTGGTGGGCAAGTTGTTGGAAGGAGTCCTGAGAGACAGGACTTACATGTATTTGGAAAGGCAGGGACTGATTAGGGATAGTCATCATAGCTTTATGTGTGTGAAGTCATATCTCACTAACTTGGTTGAGTTTTTTAAAGAGGTAACAAAGAAGATTGATGAGGGCAGAGTGGTGGAGATGATCTATATTGATTTCAGTAAGGTGTTTAGCAAGGTTCCACATGGTAGACTGGTTAGTAAGGCTGGATCACAGGGAATACGGGGAGACCTAGCTATGTGGATACAGAACTGGCTTGTAGGTAGAAGACAGAGGGTGGCGGTAGAGGGTTGATTTTCAGACTGGAGGCCTGTGACCAGCGGTGTGCCATAAGGATTGGTGCTGGGTGCACTGCTTTTGTCATTTATATAAATGATTTGAATGTGAATATAGAAGATTACCTCAGAGTGCAACGGGACCTTGATCAGATGGGCCAATGAGCCAAGGAGTAGCAGCTGGCATTTAATTTATTCGGAAGGATATTGTGAAACCTGAAAGGGTTCAGAAAGGGTTTACAAGGACGTTGCCAGGGTTGGAGGGTTTTAACTGTAGGGAGAAGTTTAATAGGCTGGGGCTATCTTCCCTGGAGTGTTGGAGGCTGAGGGGTGGATCACAGGGAATACAGGGAGACCTAGCTATGTGGATACAGAACTGGCTTGTAGGTAGAAGACAGAGGTTTATAAAATCATGAGGGACATTGATAGGGTGCATAGCTAAGGTCTTTTCCCTTGGAGTGAGGAAGTCCAAAACTAAAGGGCATAGGTTTATGGTGAGAGGGAAAACATTGAAAGGGGAGCTAAAGGGCAACTTTTTCATGCAGAAGCTAGTGCATGTATGCAATGAACTGCCAGAGGAAGTGGTGGAGGTACAATTACAACATTCAGAAGGCATCAGGTTGGATACATGAATAGGAAGGATTTGGTGGGATATGGGCCAATTGCTGGAAAATGGGACGAGATTAATTTAGTATTGCTGGTTGGCATGGAACAGTTGGACCAAAGGTTCTGTTTCCATGCTGTACTATCCCTTCATAACTCTGAATGAGTTCATGCTCTTTAAAGGTGAAGACAAACAAAAATACAGGCAATTTGACACATCTAATATCGGTGGAAAATTGCTAGAGACAGTGAACAAAACCCCTAACATCAAATGTTCAGACCACGAGGTGGAAAATTCTTTTACTCTTGCAGTCCTTTTTTATTTTTGTAATGATGAGAATGTTGTGTCTCTACAGTAATGATCATCTTTAATTTGATGGTTAGTCAGATGAACTGAAATCTTCTCTTGTATGATATCTTTCTTTTAAAATTTCTTGGGTTTTCTATCTTTTTCTGCATGAGCAGACTGAGAAGGAGAAGGATGCATTCTGTCTGTAGGCTCTGGATCATTTTACTCTCTGCTACCTTTGGCATCTACAGCTTTAACACTCTGTAGTTCAACCAATCAGAAGGCTTTTGCCAGATATATTTTTGTAACATGAAAGATTATCAGTGCTATTGAGTCATAACTTTTCCTTCTTTTTATTCCAAAAAGCTACATTGTACTGAGCTCAATAATACACATGCTATTTTTCCAGCTTGTAAACAACTTTCTTGCTATTCAGTTATAGCATTTCAACTTCCATTTCAGTATATAGTCTGAAAACTGGAAAAAAAAGAGTCTCTTACATGAGATATGCATATGAAGAAGGGAACAGAAGGCTATGCTGACAGAATGGGATGAAGTGGGGTAAGAGGAGGCTTGAGTGATGCTTAAACTAGTTGAACCAAATGGCCTGTTTTCACCGTAATCCAATGTTTTGTACTTCCCATGATTGGATTTGAACTCTCAAACTTTGCATTGCTAATCCAACACCATTGTAATTCAACTGCCATACGTGGAGATACATTTATTGAAACGTCTTTTAATGCCTTTTTTAAAGATTTTACCTGAAGGTGTTAGCCTTTCCCCTAAACCTAGACTTCATTTGCACAGTGTTGTAGCTGAGAGTTGAATCTGGAATGTGCATTCTGACAGCTTGCAGTGTTTCTGATTTCCCAGAGTAAATCGGAGCCCTTCAATCAGCTACGCTGAAGCAATATTTTCCTCACCTTCTCGCACTTCTTGCCCAGTTTATTTTCTTTAAATAATTTTCAAAAATGAGGGGAGGAATTTCTTAAACACCATCGAATTTTAAAGTCTCCGGAGTATTTTTGCATATTAAACACATACTCTTAAGTGTAAAGCTAGTCTTCACCAGCAAAACACAAACTAATAATGAATTGAGAGCCTGTTTTATACTTGGCCCAACTATTTTTCCCATTGTCCTCTTAGTGCCTGGGAAGATGGGGGCCAGAGTCAAGGAAATGAAATAGCCTTACTGTCTGCTCCTGATCATGATGCAGTGCCCCTGCTGGACACAGTGGTGAATGACAGTCAAGTGAGGGAAAAGAAAGAACTTGTATCTGATCCCCAACACAGGGAAATAGCAGACTGGCACACACTGTGAAACAGTCTCTAACTGAGGAGTCAGCCCCTTCAGCAAAGGAAAATCACATTTGCTTTTCCTGTTCTACTGAAGGATTACACCATATACACCAGAACATAGACAGGATATACTTCGTAGATAGATGCTGACCATCACCCAAGGTACAACTGTGGAAAGACATCCAGCCCCTTCACAGCATTGCTCAACACAGAGAAGTTTGGTTAGTGAAGCCATCATCTGGAAATCGGTAGGGTCAAGGGAGCTTTGACATATCATCAGATCTGAAAATGGTCAGTGGTGTGGAGCCTTTGATTAGAGCCAACTATTTTAAGGTTTGCGTGTGAGTGATTGCTGAGAGTGAGGCTGGCAAGTGAGTGTGAGGGACTCCACGAGGTGACAAGACCATCAAACACACAAGGTGCATTTGTTGTATACCTGTTAAGGAAAGAGCAACAGAGAACATAGAACAGTACAGCACAGAACAGGCCCTTCAGCCCACGATGTTGTGCCGACCATTGATCCTCATGTATGCACCCTCAAATTTCTGTGACCATATGCATGTCCAGCAGTCTCTTAAATGACCCCAATGACCTTGCTTCCACAACTGCTGCTGGCAACGCATTCCATGCTCTCACAACTCTCTGTGTAAAGAACCCGCCTCTGACATCCCCTCTATACTTTCCTCCAACCAGCTTAAAACTATGACCCCTCGTGTTAGCCATTTCTGCCCTGGGAAATAGTCTCTGGCTATCAACTCTATCTATGCCTCTCATTATCTTGTATACCTCAATTAGGTCTCCTCTCCTCCTCCTTTTCTCCAATGAAAAGAGACTGAGCTCAGTCAACCTCTCTTCATAAGATAAGCCCTCCAGTCCAGGCAGCATCCTGGTAAACCTCCTCTGAACCCTCTCCAAAGCATCCACATCTTTCCTATAATAGGGCGACCAGAACTGGACGCAGTATTCCAAGTGCGGTCTAACCAAAGTTTTATAGAGCTGCAACAAGATCTCACGACTCTTAAACTCAATCCCCCTGTTAATGAAAGCCAAAACTCCATATGCTTTCTTAACAACCCTGTCCGCTTGGGTGGCCATTTTAAGGGATCTATCTATCTGCACACCAAGATCCCTCTGTTCCTCCACAATGCCAAGAATCCTATCCTTAATCCTGTACTCAGCTTTCAAATTCGACCTTCCAAAATGCAACACCTCGCATTTATCCAGGTTGAACTCCATCTGCCACCTCTCAGCCTATCTCTGCATCCTGTCAATGTCCCGCTGCAGCCTACAACAGCCCTCTATACTGTCAACGACACCTCCAACCTTCGTGTCGTCTGCAAACTTGCTGACCCATCCTTCAATCCCCTCATCCAAGTCATTAATAAAAATTACAAACAGTAGAGGCCCAAGGACAGAGCACTGTGGAACACAACTCACCACTGACTTCCAGGCAGAATGTTTTCCTTCTACTACCACTCGCTGCCTTCTGTTGGCCAGCCAATTCTGTATCCAGACAGCTAAGTTCCCCTGTATCCCATTCCTCCTGACCTTCTGAATGAGCCTTATCAAATGGGGAACCTTATCAAATGCCTTACTGAAGTCCATATACACCACATCCACAGCTCGACCCTCATCAACTTTTCTAGTCACATCCTCAAAGAACTCGATAAGGTTTGTGAGGCATGACCTGCCCCTCACAAAGCCATGTTGACTGCATTTAATCTAGCCATGCTCTTCCAGATGGTCATAAATCCTATCCCTCAGAATCCTTTCTAACATCTTGCAGACATCATAGAAGAGAAGCGCTTCAAGCGTGAGTTTTGTGATAAAGCTTTTGTGAATTCCACTCGCGTGTTGATACACCAGAGAATTCACACAGGGGAGAAACCATTCAGGTGTCAGGTACGTCTGGCGGCTTTCATCCAATCCTCTCACCTCCTAACCCACCAGAGGTTTCACACAGGAGAAAAACCATTCACATGTCAGGTGTGTAATAAATCATTCTCACGGTCTTCAAGCCTTCTTGAACACCAACGCATTCGCATAGGTGAGAGGCCATTCAAATGCAGAAGTTGTGAGAAATCATTCTCAGTGTCATCTGCTCTCCACTGTCAATAACCTACTCACACAGGGGAAAAGCTATTTGTGTGCAAGATTTGTGATAAATCATTCTCGCGGTCAACCGGCCTCCGTGAACATCAATGTACTTGCACAGGAGAAAAACCATTCAAGTGTGAGGTGTGTAACAAATCATTTTCACAGTCAGGAAATCTCCACGTACACCGATGCATCCACATTGGGGAGAATCTGTTCAAGAGTAATGTGTGTGACAAATTATTCCCTGACTCATCAAGACTCCTGCTCCGTCAGAGAATTCACACAGGGGAGAAACCATTTATATGTAAGATATGTCACAAATCATTCTCAATGTCATCAAAACTATGTGCACACCAGCATATTCACACTGGTGAGAAACCATTCACATGTGACACAAGCTTGTTTGGAGAATTGGATATAGTGGGAGGCTGCTAAGGTGAGTTATGTTTTTAACAAGGCATTTAACTTGCTGCCTGTGAAAAGCAGGAAAGATGGAGTGAGTTGCCTCTGGCACTGAGATGGACCTCACTGTCCCAATTCTGCCAAACAGCTTGCCATAGAGGTATGTGACAAATCTTTTTCAGAGTCATCAAACCTGCATAAACATCAACACCTTCACACAAGTACAAGCAAGGGAAGCATATGTACATCACCAATATGCTGTTGAGAGCTGCTGTCTCTTAAGGAAGTTGACGCTGGTCGAGAGCAAAACAGAAACATTGAATTGGACAGAAGGCGTCTTGATCAGATCAAACTATACAAGGACATACAAGTCTTCAAATGTTGCAGGCAGTTGTGATGAATAGATGGCCTGAAACAATCTGTTGCTGTAAGAGAGAATTGGATAGAGACAAGGATGTACAAAGAGACCTTATTCCTCTTGTAATGGAAAATCAAACCCAGCCAGGATCTCAGTACAGTATAACAATGGTCTTAATTCAAGTGTACACAGAGAGAGCGGCCAAGAGGATTCCAGTTCTTCCACAAACAGATCTTACTTTTATGTTCAGAAACCACAATAGGCTATGTGTTCTTTTGCATGTAAACGTTTACTGAGAAAAATCACATAGCTACTGTCTACCACTTTAATGATAGAAGTTGGTTTTGACTCCTATTGATAAAGGTCTTGCTTTGCTTGATGGCACCAGTTGTAGTTTGTTGTCTAGCTTCCAATGTTCTAACTCAACCCAGTTCTTGGAGCTCTCAGCATTTGTCAACGTAAGTCAAACTCACTTATGCTTTATGTTGCCCCATGCTTGATATCTCAAAAATCCCAAAAGAGACAGAAAATGAGATATTGAAGTGTAATCAAGTCAATGAGTGTAATCTGATGAAAGTAAGATAAATACCCTACTGAGCATATATCAGCAATGAATGTAAGGACCACATCAGCAAGTGCTATGTGTAGAATCATAGAATCCCGACAGTGTGGAAACAGGCCCGTTGGCCCAACAAGTCCACGCCAAACCTCAGAGCATCCCACCCAGACCCATCCCCATAACCCACCTAATCTACACCCCACACCCCCCCGAACACTGCAGACAATTTAGCCCAGCCAGTCCACCTTGTAGTATGCCTTATTGGTGTAAAGTGCTGTAAATGAAGCATTGGTTTTTGCAGATCATTACAAAACTTAAAGATTTTTTTGTAAGTACACAGGATTTTCAAAACTACCTGTCTTTTAAACCAAGCGTTCACAGAAAGTACAGACCCGGTTTCTGTTCTTAACCAAAATTACTATTATTAGAAACAAATACTGTCACTAGAGATAAACAATTGTGAACTATCAATATAAAACTGTAACCCATGTGCAAAACTCCCCCTCTGCACACACAACCAAATGGACACAAAAAATATGGATATTATGGGCAGAGAGAGAAAGATTGGACAGACAATGCAGTGATCTTTGGTTACAGCTTTTGCTAAGATGATCCCTTCACTGATCAGAACACTGCTTCTTGATCTTCCCTCTCCAGGTCCTTTCACTTGCTTACAGGAGGCACTGGGTGACACCTATAAAGGTCTGAAGTATTAATTACAAATCACAGCTTACTCAACTGGTTAAGGGAAATCAGTTATCTTCAGGCTTCAGGTACTTTTTACTACAAAACAAAAACAACACTTTTCCTTCCAGAGGTCTGACACTTCTGCCCAAACATTCCTTCTCAAAATCTGTTCACCTAGCTTGCAACCAGTCATATTGTTGTTGATAAACTGGAAGCCTTTGTCATTGATAACTAATCATTAGTCCACAGACTAATCAGCAACTGGTTGCTAGCCAAAGCTCTGTTTGTACAGAGCTTTCCCTACTGCTTGAACCAACAGCTATGTAAAACAGCACTTAACTGACTTTCAGGTTATTTGCTGTTATAAAATACAACAAGTGCAGTAGATTCAATAAATCTTGACTTTTAAAAGTTATTTTCCCAGGGGAGGATCTTAGAACATAGAACATAGAAAAGTACAGCACAGTACAGGCCCTTCGGCCCACGATGTTGTGCCGTGGAATAATCCTAATCCAAAATTTAAAAATAACCTAAAGTACATTCCCCTCAATTCACTGCTGTCCATGTGCATGTCCAGCAGTCGCTTAAATGTCACTAATGACTCTGCTTCCACGACTACCACTGGCAAACTATTCCATGCGCTCACAACTCTCTGGGTGAAGAACATCCCTCTGACGTCTCCTTTTTACCTTCTTCCTAACACCTTAAAACTATGGCCCCTTGTGGCAGTCAATCCTGCCCTGGGGAAAAGTCTCTGGCTATCGACTCTATCCATGCATCTCATTACCTTGTACACCTCGATCAGGTCACCTCTCTTCCTCCTTCTCTCCAGTGAGAAAAGTCCGAGCTCAGTCAACGTCTCCTCATAAGACAAGCCCTCCAGTCCAGGCAGCATCCTGGTAAACCTCCTTTGCACCCTCTCCAAAGCCTCCACATCTTTCCTATAATAGAGCGACCAGAACTGGACACAATATTCCAAGTGTGGTCTCACCAGGGTTTTGTATAACTGCAGCAAAACCTCGCAGCTCTTAAACTCGATCCCCCTGTTAATGAAAGCCAAAACACCATATGCTTTCTTAACAACCTTATCCACTTGGGTGGCAACTTTGAGGGAGTTATGCACTTGAACACCAAGATCCCGCTGTTCCTCCACACTGCCGAGAATCCTGCCTTTAATCCTATATTCAGCATTTAAATTCGACCTTCCAAAATGCATCACTTCGCATTTTTCCGGGTTGAACTTCATCTGCCATTTCTCAGCCCAGCTCTGCATACTGTCAATGTCTCGCTGAAGCCCTCGATACTATCAACGACACCTCCAACCTTTGTGTCATCAGCAAACATACTAACCCACCCCTCAACCTCCTCATCCAAGTCATTTATAAAAACTACAAAGAGCAGAGGCCCAAGAACAGAGCCAAAACACCATATGCTTTCTCACCACTCAGCACTGACCTCCATGCAGAATACTTACCATCTGCAACCACTGTCTGCCTCCTGTCAGCCAACCAATTCTGAATCCAGACAGCCAAATCACCCTGTATCCCATACCTCCTGACTTTATGAATAAGCCTGCCGTGGGGAACCTTGGAGAACCTTGTTATCAATGCCCATGTAATTATTGCTGACATCGTCAGTATGAGGAGCTCACTGCCAGTAAAGAAGCAGAACCCCAAAGGTCAAAATTTCTGCTTTATATTCTGAGTCATATGCACGTTGGCAGAGGACACATCAGGACAGAGATGAATACTGATTTAGGAAAGGTGGATTCTGCTTTGTGTGGCACCAGCAGGACTACTGGGGAAAGTGTGATCTGTACTGATGGGATGATCTCCACCTGTACCATGCTGGGCCCAGTATTCCACGGATCAGACTTGGGAAGATATGGTAAATCAAAGAATAGGGTCAAGGTGAAGGAGAAAGGTACTAATACAGGAAATGAGAAACAAATCATGACAGGAAGAGTTAGACAGTCTAAATCTGAGAGACTGTCAGCAGACAAGTCTAGCATTTACACAGCAAGTTAAGAAAATCACTAGATAAATTAAATATTCTGTATTGACTGCATTAGTTTTTGGAACAACAGTGAAGAACTGAGATGACAAATAGACCTAAATAAGTATGATCTGTAGTCCTTACTGAGACATAGCTGCAAGAAGACATGGATTTTGACCTGAATTTTGAAAGGTGTGGCACATTTAGGAATGACAGGAAAAAAGGAAAAGGTGGATAGGGTGGCTCTGTTCGTGAATGATCTGAAGTTTTTCTGGCACAATTTTTAAGTAGATCATTTGGTCCTGTAAATAATTTGGCAACATGACCATAAATCACTATCAAAACATTCCTAAAATGCACACACCTTCATCCTCTATTACAAAAGCAAAATGTTGTGAATGCTAGAAAGCTGACATAACTTCAGAAACTGTTGGAAATCCTCAGGTCAGGTAACATCTGTGGAGAGAGTAGCAAATCCTCTGCAAAATTAGACATGCCAAAAACAGTATTCTCCTCCTCCAACTCTTCTCCAGTTTTCAAAGAAATTCATTTAGCAGATGTGAGCATTACTGACTGTGACTACATCTGTTGCCCATCCCTAATTTCCTTGAAGAAGGCAACGGTGAGCAGCCTTTTTGAACTGCTGCAGTCCATATGGTGTAGGGACATCCATAATGCTGAAAGGGAATTCTAGGATTTTGACCAAGCAATTGCTTGGCACATTTCTGCCACAACAGTAATAACCAGCGAATCTCCTGAAGTAGTCATTTTCCAGCCCTATAACAATGGAGTCAGGCCACAGGTCTATTCTTGGCCCCTATTTGTTTCTCAGAGACATACCAACAGATGGTGTCTCCAAACTAGTTGTTGACTTGGGCCCCTATTTCTACTTCAGAGACTTTGATAAAATTTACAGCAGCAAATGGCGCTCAGTGTTCAGGAGTTTGAATCTGAGTTCTGAAGAAAGGTCACTAGATCTGAAACATTAATTCTGCTTTCTCTCTGCAGATGCTGCCAGAACTGCTGAATTTTTCCAACAATTTCTGCTTTAATTTAAATCTGAGCTCCTGAGCATCTGCCACATGGGTGGTGCTGAAATTGGAAATGTGCGCCTGTAAATTGCAGGCCCTGGTGGTGAGAACCGAGTTCGCTGCCCAACCTCCTTCCTCTTCCTGATTGGTTAGAACATAGAACATAGAACATAGAACAGTACAGCACAGAACAGGCCCTTCAGCCCACAATGTTGTGCCGACCATTGATCCTCATGGATGCACCCTCAAATTTCTGTGACCATATGCATGTCCAGCAGTCTCTTAAATGACCCCAATGACCTTGCTTCCACAACTGCTGCTGGCAACGCATTCCATGCTCTCACAACTCTCTGCGTAAAGAACCTGCCTCTGACATCCCCTCTATACTTTCCACCAACCAGCTTAAAACTATGACCCCTCGTGCTAGCCATTTCTGCCCTGGGAAATAGTCTCTGGCTATCGACTCTATCTATGCCTCTCATTATCTTGTATACCTCAATTAGGTCCCCTCTCCTCCTCCTTTTCTCCAATGAAAAGAGACCGAGCTCAGTCAACCTCTCTTCATAAGATAAGCCCTCCAGTCCAGGCAGCATCCTGGTAAACCTCCTCTGAACCCTCTCCAAAGCATCCACATCTTTCCTATAATAGGGCGCCCAGAACTGGACGCAGTATTCCAAGTGCGGTCTAACCAAAGTTTTATAGAGCTGCAACAAGATCTCACGACTCTTAAACTCAATCCCCCTGTTAATGAAAGCCAAAACACCATATGCTTTCTTAACAACCCTGTCCACTTGGGTGGCCATTTTAAGGGATCTATGTATCTGCACACCAAGATCCCTCTGTTCCTCCACGCTGCCAAGAATCCTATCCTTAATCCTGTACTCAGCTTTCAAATTCGACCTTCCAAAATGCATCACCTCGCATTTATCCAGGTTGAACTCCATCTGCCACCTCTCAGCCCATCTCTGCATCCTGTCAATGTCCCGCTGCAGCCTACAACAGCCCTCTACACTGTCAACGACACCTCCGACCTTTGTGTCGTCTGCAAACTTGCTGACCCATCCTTCAATTCCCTCATCCAAGTCATTAATAAAAATTACAAACAGTAGAGGCCCAAGGACAGAGCCCTGTGGAACCCCACTCACCACTGACTTCCAGGCAGAATATTTTCCTTCTACTACCACTCGCTGTCTTCTGTTGGCCAGCCAATTCTGTATCCAAGCAGCTAAGTTCCCCTGTATCCCATTCCTCCTGACCTTCTGAATGAGCCTTCCATGGGGAACCTTATCAAATGCCTTACTGAAGTCCATATACACCACATCCACAGCTTGACCCTCATCAACCTTACTAGTCACATCCTCAAAAAACTCGATAAGGTTTGTAAGGCATGACCTACCCCTCACAAAGCCGTGTTGACTGTATTTGATCAAGCCATGCTCTTCCAGATGGTCATAAATCTTATCCCTCAGAATCCTTTCTAACACCTTGCAGACGACAGACGTGAGACTTACCGGTCTATAATTGCCGGGGATTTCCCTATTTCCTTTCTTGAAGAGAGGAATTACATTTGCCTCTCTCCAGTCCTCAGGTACGACTCCAGTGGAGAGCGAGGATGCAAAGATCTTCGCAAGTGGCGAAGCAATTGCATTTCTCGCTTCCCAAAGCAGCCGAGGACAAATCTGATCCGGGCCTGGCGACTTGTCAATCTTAATGTTTGACAAAATTTTCAGTACATCAGCTTCCTCTATCTCTATCCATTCCAGCATGCACACCTGCTCTTCAAAGGTTTCATTCACTACACAGGTCGTTTCTTTCGTAAAGACAGAAGCAAAAAACTCATTTAGGGCTTCCCCTACCTCCTCAGGCTCCACACACAAGTTCCCTATGCTATCCCTGATCGGCCCTACTCTTTCTTTGACCATTCTCTTATTCCTCACGTAAGTGTAAAATGCCTTTGTGTTTTCCCGGATTCCTTCTGCCAAGCCTTTCTCGTGCCCCCTCCTGGCTCTCCTCAGACCATTTTTGAGCTCCTTCCTTGCCTGCATGTAATCCTCTCTAGCTGAACTTGACCCTAGCTTCCTCCACCTTATGTAAGCTACCTTCTTCCTTTTCACTAGAAGCTCCACCGCTCTCGTCATCCAAGGGTTCCCTGGAGGTTGTGTCCGTCTGCCTAATACACCACAAGGAGTGGGAATGGAACTGAAGAAGAAGATGGGGAAAATACCCCAGCTTACAGTGACATTGTGTGGGTGTTTTGAATGCAATGACAGTGACTCTTACTGTTGGACGTTAAGTGTTCTAGTGAATAGGAACACATCATGCTAACAAATCAAGTGGTTTAGATTCAGCTAAACAGTGAATTTATTGTGAGTTATAAAATGTATCAGAAGGTCAACAAACAGCAAGGAACAATAATACACAGTTAAACAAAATAGCAAAACATTTCACAATGACATGAAATGAATCTTGGAAAAGTATAAGATGAGCCGACCATACTGTTACTACGTTGAGATATAATGGACTGAGAGAATTCCGGTCTGGAGAGACTCACTGTCCAATCCCTCACCACACTCAGGATAGCAATCCTCCCACAGAGGATAGTACAAATATGGTGTTAGTCAAATACCCATCATCTGACGAAGATGTCTATAATTCAAATCGCCAACTAAAGCAGGGTCTGATTCTATCCATACCCACTCCTGAGAGCTGGCTCACTTTTACTAACACAGAAACACACACACACACATACCAGGGGAAGCCTCTCAGAATAACACAAACAGAAGTGTCTTTAAAATCCCTGTGCTTTAGTCTGGTTCCCAATTCTGATGATCAGAAATGACACTGAACTTTGGTGACACAGGGTGGGGGTTTGTTTCCGTCATACAAGCTCGATGGTTATGGAGATCCAGTGATCATGTGTCCATGGACCAGTGGATCCTCTTCCACGTGAGTTGGACAGTACTTTTCAATTCCTAACTCACCAGTTGGTAGTTAGTGTGTAAGAAAGTCTTAATTTGTTTTAAAAGTCTAATTGTAGTATTCATTTGCATTTCACTCAGATCTGCAGTTTAAATTATGAAGTTCCCTGCCCGAAGCAGGTTTTGTTATTTTAAACAAACTTTTCAGGCATGTTATGATTCAACTCTGGGCCAGGTGGGACGTAAAAGCAGACCTTCTGTCCAAAAGGTAGGGACATTATCACTGCACTTCAAGAACATTTTAAGCATCAACATCTACTAGTGGGAAAAATGCCAGAGTCCATTATGAAAAATGTAGTAACAGAGCATTTGGTAAACAGTGTTAGGATGGACAGTCAGCATGAATTTATGAACAAGAAATTGTACTTGACAAATCTAGTGGAATTTTCCGAGGATGTAACTATTAGTAGAATTGATCAAAGGAACTGGTGGATGTCACTGGACTTTCAGAAGACGTTTGGAAACATCTCAAATAAGAGATTAGTATTTAAAATTAAAGCACATGGATTGGGTCAGTGTACTGACATGGACAAAGACCTGGCTGGCAGACAGGAAACAAAGAGTAGGAATGAATTGGTCATTTTCTGAGCGAGAGCCAGTGACTACTGAGGTACTGCAGAGTCAGTGCTTGCACCCCAGCTATTCACAATATATATTCATGAATCAGATGGGGGAACTAAATGCAATATCTTCATGTTTGCAGATGACACTAAGCTGGGTATGGTGATGAAGTGGGAGAAAGATGCGGAGATGCTTCAATGTGATTTGGACTAGTTTAATGAATGAGCAAACGTATGGCACATTAAGTATAATGTAGATTCACGTGAGGTTATCCATTTTGACAGAAAAACCAAGAAGGCAGATTATCTGAATGGCGATAGCTTTAGACAGGGCAAGGTGCAACAAGACCTGCGTGTCTTTGTCGGCCAGTCACTGAAAGTAAGCATAGTGCGTTGGGCTTTATAGTGAGGGATTTGAGTCCAGGAGCAGAATTGTCTTGCTACAATTGTAGAAGTACTTGCTGAGACTACCTCTGGAGTATTGTGTGTAGTTTTGGTTTCCCTGTCTGAGGAGGGATGTTCTGGTTATAGAAGGATTGCAACAAAGGTTTATCAGGCTCCCTACCTGGGAGATAGGACTGACATATGAAGAGAGACAGGATTGGTTAGGATTATAATCACTGGAGTTTAGAAGAATGTGGGAGGATCTTACTGAAACCTATAAAATTCTAACAGACTAGCTGCAAAGGATGTCTGCACAGGATGTTCCCAATGGCTGGGGAGTCCAGAACCAGGGGTCACAGTCTAAGGATACGAGGTCAGCCATTTAGAACTGAGATGAGAATTTTCTTCATCCAGAGGGCAGTGAGCCTGTGGAATTCTCTACCTCTACCACAGAAAGTGGGAGTTGTGTGTTGAATGGAGAAAGGAAATTAGATGCTCTGTTGCTTTTGATTATTCTAAACATTTTAGCATCATTATTTTCTGAGAATCCAGTAAGTGATTAAGATTTATTCTATTCCTAGAGTTCAATGTGGTATTGCAACTGGTGGAAAGGTTAATGAAATATTTAAATGCTTAAGTTTTTAAAATATATAATTGTAGTCTCTGTATCTGAATGGCCATTGCATTCAAAATAAAAATGAACTGACAGCAAAAATAGAAATAAGTAAATATGATTTGCAGCCATTACAGACACATGACAAAAGGATGACATGGATGGCACCTGAAGACTGAAAGACACACGATACTTAGGAAGGTCAGGGAACTAAGAAAACTAAGTGGAGGGTTAGCTTTGATAATTAATCATGAAGTTAGCATAATAGAGAGGGATGATTTGAGTTCAGGGAACCAAAATGTGGAAATGGTTTAGCCAGAGACAAGAAATGACAAAGCCAAAATGTCACTTGTTCGAATGGTGTACAGCCCAGCTACAGTAACCACAGTAGGGTGAAACAGAAAGAAATAAATAACGGGAGTTTGTCTGAAAGGAAGGGTCATAATCATGTAAAAAAGTCAGATGTATCAACATAACTTGGATGAGGAGTTGAGAGAATGTTTTTGTATAGTTTCTTAGAATATCGTGTTTTGGAGCTGACTGAAAAGTCAGCTGTTCTAGACCTGGCATTGTGCAATGAGATAGAATTAATTAATGATCTCTTCCCGTGAAGACACCCTTGGTAGCAGCAATCATAATATGATTGAATTTTATATTCAGTTTTAGGAAGACAGGAGTAACTTTACTTAAGGGCAATTAAGAGAGCACAAAAGCAGAACTGGATGAAGTGAATTGGTAAATTAGGCTAAAGGATAGGTCAATAGCGATGAATCATTTCGGGGATATTTCGCAATACACATTATGGATATATTCTAATGAGTAGGAAAAGTTCCAAAGGATGTATCTAGCATCCACAGTTAACTAGAAACATCAGAAGTAGCGTCAGACTTAAAGAATAAAAAAAATAATTGTGCAGAAACAGATGAAAATATCAGAAGATTGCACCAATAAACAGGAAAATTACGTAATGAGAGCTAGCTAGCAAGAGATATAAAAGCAAACAGAAGTTTTCATAAGTATCTGAAAAGGAAAATAAATTAACAAAGAGAGCATTGATTGTGTAGAATTTGAGTCTAGATAATTACTAATGGAAAATAAGGAGTTGGCAGGTGAATTAAACAGATGTTCGCATTAACCTTCACTTCCACTATACAGGGTAGTGGGGGTAGCTCCAAGTCCTGTGTCACTGACATCACACTGCAGGGTGGCTCCATTGTTGACATCATAATCCCTCAGCACTGGTGATGTCATCACTAGGTGTTTGATGGGAGTGAAAGCTGCTTCTTGTTCTGTGTCCCAGTCCCACTGAACACCCAGCACTTTGAGACTGTGTACACCATCACACACGCTGAGGATGGACTGGGCAAGAACTTGGCCAGGTAGACCTCATGTGAGTTTGCTGATTTTCCAGAAGTTCCAAAAAACTGTATGAAACATGTGTTTCGAACTTGACACCTTTATGGTTTCTCCATTGCATGATTGCATTGATGGACCAGCAAATGCATGGATTGCATGAAAGCCTTGTCAAATATCTCACACGTGAATGGTTTCTCCCCTGTGTGAATGCGTTCATGTTTACACAGATTTGAGGAATCTGGGAATGATTTGTCACACACCTCACACGTGAATGGTTTCTCCCCTGTGTGAATGTGTCGATGTACAGGGAGATTTGATGAATTTTGGAATGATTTCTCACACACTTCACATGTAAATGGTTTCTCCCCTGTGTGAATGTGATGGTGTGTGTGGAGGCTCACTGACTGTGAGAATGACTTGTCACACACTTCGCATGTGAAATTTTTCTCCCCTGTGTGAATGCGGTGGTGTCTGAGAAGGCTCTCTGACTGTGAGAATGATTTGTTACACTGCTTACATCTGAAAGGATTCTCCCCTGTGTGAATACATTGGTGTCTCAGGTGGTATGAAAACACTGAGAATGATTTACTGCACACCTTAAACCGGAATAGTTTTTCCCCTGGTGCGAATACACTGGTGTGTGCAGGGGTTTGATGAGTCTGAGAACGATTTGTCACACACCTCACATGTGAATGGTATCTTTTCCATGTAGCTGCCCTTTTGTTAACACTTGTACAACAAATGCATCTTATATGTGAAGAGATCATATCAAGCTCTGGGACACTCCAGATCCGTCGTATTTGAGCAGTCTCGCACTTCCAGGAATGAACCACTAGTTCATGAGGCTCAATAAATAATTGCCTCACCCTAACTGATTACCCACAGCCGAACCTTCAGAAAGGTTGGTTCCGATGGAAGGCTCCACACCACTCACCAGTTTCAGATCTGATGATGTGTCTGATGCTCCCCAGACCTTATCGATTTCCAGATGATGCTTTCAATATCCAACCTTTTCTACGTTGAGCAATGCCGTGAAGGGACTGGATGTCTTCCCACAGTTTTACAGTTGTTCCTTGAGTGATGGTGAGGATCTATGTGCGAAATCTATCCTTTCTATACTTTCTTTTACAGTGCAGTCTTTCTGTAAAACAGGAAAAGGAAACACGATATCCTTCAACTCCCTCTTTGCTTACAGTGTTGATTCCTCACTTACAGTCTGTTCCACAGCGACAAACTAGGATTCTCTTTTCCAGAATTTAGAAGATTAAGGGGTGATCTGGTCAAAAATTTCGACTGCATGTGTGTATGTTTTGGATGGTTTTGCGGGGGGATGGTATCAGACGCAACATTTTATTTTTCCTCATTTGACACCTCTGATTCCATCATGAATACTGGATCGTGACCAAGAGCACACAATGTTGCCATTTTCTTTTCTCCACTCAGTCCCCTATCTTCTCAGGCACTATGAGAGCAATGGAAAAGACAGTCAGGTGGAGTGTACAATGTGTTCCCAATTCACGATGAACTCAAGTCTTGCTGGTGAAGAGCAGTTTACTCTTAGAGTATAAAATATTAAAAACATGCAGGAGAAATGAAATGTCTCTCTTGTTTCCAAAAACGAATTGAAGAAAATGAGATAGAATAGAAAACTGAACAGAAAGTGCCGGATCCTCAGGAAAATAATGCTCCAGTGTGTAGCTGATTAACAGGTTCTGTCTTAACCTGGAAAATTAGATGCACTGGACTTGTTCTGACTATACATCCAAATTTCAGCTTTTAGGCACAGCACTGAGCAAAACTATCAAATCCAATCTGACGCTTTCAGGTAAAATCTTTGATGAAGGCATTCAAAGACATTTCAATAATTGTGTCACCAGGCAAAGCCAATGAATTTCTATGGTTAATAATCCAGAGATTGTGAGTTCAACTTCAACCACAGGAGGGTATATAAATAGCATTACAGTGAGAAACAGGCTATTTGGCTCAATTGTTTCATGTTGATATTTATTTATTGCTTACACAAGCATCTTCTGATTCCCTTCATTTGATCCTATCAGCGGATCCTTCTGTTCCTTTTTGACTTAATGAACTTATCTAGTTTAATTTATCTCTGCTCTTCACCCCAACACTCTGTGTTGTGAACTGAATTTCATTACCTTTGGAATTCATGGAATAGAATCAAAGTAAAATGATGAAAGTTTTCATAATGTCCAAAAAACCCCAATATTGTCTTTCATTTAAGGAACCTGCTACAACTATCTGATCTTGTCTCCATATAACTCCAGTCCCACATGATATAATTGACTCTGAACTGCCCTCTGAAGTGGCAGAGTAAACAATCTCTCCAAAAATCCAATAACAAGTGGAAAGTCAGAGCTAGCTGGATAATCCTGACATTGTGCCAGGTTAAGATATATTGATCCAGTGTAGATTTACTGGAATAATATCTGGGCTGGAACTGTTAAATTATGAGGAAAGATTGAACAAACTAGGATTCTCTTTTCCAGACTTTAGAAGATTAAGGGGTGATCTGGTCAAAAATTTCGAGTTTTTAGGGTGAACACAGAAAAACAATTTTTACAGTTTGAGGAATCTGAAATTAGGACACTGTCAAAAGTTCAGAGGCTAGGCATCCTGCAGCAAGTAACTCACCTCTGACTCTGCAAAGTCTGTCCACTACCCACAAGGCACAAGTCAGAAGTGCGACAGAACTTGCCTGGATGAATGCAGCTCCAGCAACACTCAAGAGGTTTGACACCATCCAGTTCAAAGCTGCCCACCTGACTGCACCACATCCACAACTACTGATGATTGGTAGCTGCAATGTGTACTGTCTGTAAGAAATTCACAAAGGCCCTTGAGACAGGCCCCTTTCTTCCAAACCCCAAACTGTCTAGAAGAACATGGGCAGCAGACATACATGGGAATTCCACCACCAACTTGCATTTTCTCTGTAACCCATCATTCCCCTGATGATCAAAAATCTATTATGCCCCAGTCTTAAATATACACAAGATCACTGCCCCTACAGCTTTCTTTGGCAAGGAGTTCCAAAGCCTGTGAACACCCTGAGGAAGAAATTCCTCCTTGCAAGTTCATTTCCTAACCAGTAACAATTCTGACTTGGAAATATATTGCTGTACCTTCACTGTCACTGGGTCAGAATCCTGGAACTCCCTCCCTAACAGCATCGTTGGTCCACCTACAGCACATGGACTGCGGAGATTCAAGGAGGCAGCCACGACCATATTCTCAAGGACAAACAAGGGACAGGCAATAAATGCTGCCCCAGTCAAAGTCCTGTGAATAATATTTTTTAAAAACTGAAGCCAGATATTTTAGGAATGAAGTGAGGAAACACTTTGACCCACAAAGGATGGGAGAAGATTGGAACTCAGTTTGGCAGATGGCAATTAATGTTGAATGAATAGTTAATATTAAATTTGTGACTGATTGATTTATGTTCATCAAAGGTTTGACAGGGTATAGAGATGCACACGATATGGAGTTCAATCACAAATAGTAACATAATCTCACTGAATGATGGAAGATTTTCAAGACAGTAAACAGCTAACTACTACTCATATGCAAGGAAAGTGCTAAGTTACAAGAATAGGGTGTTTCTGGATGGGATGCTGTTTGGAGGGTCGAATTGATGGGCCAAATTACCTGCTTCCACACTGTAGGTATTCTGTCATCCTATTCTATATAAGTAGCAGGTAATCAGGAAGGCAAATGGAATATTAGCGCTTCCAAGGAGTTTGGAGTATAGGAGTAGGTAAATCTTACTGTAACTTTACAAGGTGCTGGTGAGACCACATCTGGAATGCTGTGGGCAGTTTTGGTCCCCTTATTTAAGGAAAGATATCATTTCATTGCAAACAGTTTAACAAAGATGAGTATGTAGGGACTGTCTTATGAATACAGGTTAAACAACTTTGGGCTCTACTCATTGGAGTTTAAAACAATGAGAGGTGAAAAATACAGTTGTGGGACAGTCTAGGATCAGAGGAAATGGTTTCAGAATAATGGGGCTCCAATTAAAGACTAAATGAGGAGGAATTTCTTCCTCAGGGCATTCACAGACTTTGGAAGTCCTTACCAAAGACAGCTGTAGGGGCAGTGTCCTCGTTTATATTTAAGTCTGGGAATATAGATTCTTGATTATTAGGGGAATGACGGGATACAGGGAAAATGCAGGAAAGTGGATGTTAGGAATGTCAGCTCAGTCGTGATCGTACTGATTAGTACAGCAGGCTGTAGGGGTCAAACGGCTACTCCTGTTTCTATTTCTTCAATCAGTAAGAATCCTCAGACATTCTGCGTCTCCCAGATAATTACACCTCACCTTCTCATATTCAGGAATGACCCATCAACAAAACTCAGGCTGGAAATCAGGAGGGAAATACTTCCAATAAACACACTCAATATCCAACACACAGCTCCAGTCAAACAGTTCAGCACAAAGCACTGAGTAAACAGCTCTCTCAGCTAGATCTTCTCACACAGCATAAGGGACATTTCCACCCCTGATTACCCACAGGACAGTCAGACTGCCTGAAGACTGGTGTGGATATTATGGGATACAATTTGTATAAAAGCTGCTCCTTCACTCACCATCTCCTCACTTGGCTTTCAGTCCCTATAGGAAGTGAACCAGCTCTGGAAGAGGAAGAGGAGAGAATGGGCAGAGTGGGTGGGCTCTGTGATTGACGTCTCTCACAGCCAATCCAAATATTTCTGCAGCAACATGAGTTTCCTGAAGCTGGGGAAACTGACCTGTGAAATGGAGGTGACTTTGAGCAACAGTTTTAAACTTGTCATTGTCCCATCTGAATAAAACCTCACTTATTGCAGCTGCTGTCTCAGTTCTCCTGGTAAATGTTTAACAAAAATTTCTAGTGTGGGAATAGCATTTTTAATAATCTAAAGTTTGTGGCGTAGAAAGATCGAAGATTGGACAGGACAGCATTAGAATGATCGGGTCCAGCTGAGAAGCAACAATAATATGGATAAAGATTTCAACAGCAGATGGTCTAATGCAAGACTGGGAGCTCTTTGGAATTGAGTGATATTATAGAGGGGGAGTAACTCAGTCCCAGATATCTCCAGTAGAAAACAAAGGCCCTTCAGTTCAACATGTCACTGATGAAAAACAATCATGTGGCATAGTGGCTCAGTGTTTAGCACAGTTGCCTCGTCGTACCAGGGACCCATGTTCAATTCCAGCCTTGGGTGACTGTGTGGAATTTGCATATTCTCCCTGTATCTGCATGGATTTTCTCCAGATACTTTTCTCTCACACTCACAACCATGCAGGTTAGGTGGATTGGTCACATATGGGAATAGGGTAGGTCGGGCTGAGCCTGTGTAGGATGGTGTTTGGAGGGTTGGTGCACGCTCAATGGCCGAGTAGCCTCTATCTGCACTGGTGAAATTCTATGAATCCCCAAACTCTTCTCATTCTATTTTCCAGCACTTGGCCCATAACCTTGTATGCCTTGGTATCACAAGTGCTCATCTAAATACTTAAATGTTATGAGGGGTTCTGCCTCTACAACCCTCACAGGCAGTGAGTTCCAAACTCCCACCACCCTCTGGATGAAAAAACCTTCCCTCACATCCCCTCTAAACTTCCTGTCCCCTTTTGATAAATCTGTGCCCCTAGTTATTGATCCCTCTGCCAAGTGATAGCTATGCTCTTCATAATTTATGCATCTCAGTCATGTGTCCACTTAGTTTCTTCTGTTCCATGGAAACAAACCCAGTACATCCAATTTGACTTCATAACTGCACTCTCCAGCTCAGTGAAAATCCTGGTCCTGGCAAAGGGTTTCAGCTTGAAACACTGACTCTCCTGCTCCTCAGATGCTATCTGACTGGCTGCGCTTTTCCAGCTCCACATTTATTGATTCCAGCTTCCAACATGGAAGCATCTGCAGTCCTCACTGTCTCCAACTTCCGGTAAATCTGTTCTGCAGACGTCCTCCCCAATGCGATTGCATTTCTCCTATAATGTGGATTCCAGCCTATGCACAATACTGCAGCCGTAGCCTAAACAACTTTGTGTACAATTCCAACATAAACTTCCTGCTCCTCGGCTAATAAAGGCATGTATACCTTATATCTTGTTAACCACTTTGTCCACCTGTCCTGATACCTTACGGTATCGTTGAACATGCACACCAAAATCCCTACGATCCTTGGTGCTTCCCAGAGTCATCATGTCTTCCCTTGCCTTGTGTGTTGTATCCAAGTGCTTTAACTCATGTTTATCCAGATTGACTTCCATTTACCACTCATTTGTATCCTTCTGTAATCTAATGCTATTCTCCTGACTATTTAACGCACCACCAACATTTCTTTTATTTTTGTGAGTTTCTTTGTGTGATCCACATTGGCCTGTACCTCCAGGATATATCCCCTGCTCTTCAATGAGTGTCTTCTGTGCTCTTCTATAGTGTCAAGGGATCTTTAGCATTCACCCGAAAGGATGCATAAGGCCTTAGTTTAACTTGCACTTGGTTTAACTTGTACAATTGCAAGGGGTATAATTTTAAGATGATTGGAAGATGGTATAGGGGAGATATCAGAGATAGGTTTTTTACTCAGAAAGTGGTGGGCGGGTGGAAAGAATTGCCAACAATGGTAGTAGAGTCAAATATATTAGAGACATGTCAGTGGCTCTTGGATAGGCACATGGATGACAGTAAAATAAAGGATATGCAGGGTAGTTTGATCTTAGAGTAGGATAATAGGTCAGTACAACATTGTAGGCCAAAGGACCTGTACTGTGCCGTATGGTCTGTACTGTGCTGTATTGTTCTATGTTCTATGAAAGATGGCATCTCTGACAGTGCATCTTTCCCTGTGTATTGCACTGAAGTGTTACCCTCAGTGGCAAAGTATCTGCAGCAAGTCTTGAACTTCTAATCTTCTGATTTAAAGACAAGAGTGCTAATTTAGCCACAATTTGCATCTCTGTACATTCCACATTAGACATGTATCGAGTGAAGAGAGAACACAACTGGGTATCATCAACAAAAATATTTAATGTATTCACAAACCAAATAATCAGAAAATTAAAAGCAACTCCACGTGGAATAATCAGAGGCAAGAATTTAACAAAGTTGCTGATGACACAGCACTACCTATAGAATCAGAAAACTTGCTGAGATACTATGGATGAAATAAAATCAAGAATTTTAGAATATGGAGTTGGTAGGAACACCAAAAAGATAAATACAGTGGTGATTTAGAATACATTAGAAGAAATCTAGAGAGAAGGCTAAAGAGGATGATGCCACGTTGCAACAAGTGGATATGTATGTCTGTTTCAATGTCATGAAGATGTGCTGTTTGAAATTGATTTTAATCTAGTTTCTGGAAGCTTCAACTTGAACTTTTAAAAATACTTTTAAAAGAAAAAGCCACAGGCTAAGTAGGATGATTGGAAATTAGAAGCAGAAATGGCTGCTCCAATTTGCAATTCTATATACATTCCAGTTCATGGAATGGAGAAACTGGACCTATGAAGACAATAAAGGCTTTAAGAATATAAAAGACTCCATCTCTGGGGCCATTGTCAAAACATTATGCCAAGGATCAGAATTTCAACTGTCTAATTAATTGATCCACAAAACAATGACTCAGGTCACCTTGCCAATTTGAGCTAATTGTGCTTCTTTTTGGAAGACATGAACATCAACAATAGCGAGAGTGAGTCACATGACCCTTTTGTGCATTAAAAATACATCTGGCAAAGTGTGAGTGCTTAAATAAGATCAAGCAGCAGAAGCTGTTCAGCCTTGCTCGCTCTCTCTCCAACCTCCTGGCAAGCTTCAAGCCCAGTCTGTGGATCGAGGCGTATGAGGGGCAGGCTGACTGAATCATTAGTTCTGTTCAACACCACCATCTCAACGGGGAAAAAAAACAAATTAACTGGCTATAATTGTAAACAGAAACACCATGGCTGGTTAGCAAAGCAACGTCTGATCAAGACAGCCACTGGGCCACTGATCAGATATTCCTCACTTATGCACTTTAATGTGATCTATCTATCCTTCCCTACTCTGTAATTTGTAGTTGTGTGGGCCATCTGAGCTTGAAAGATATATGTGAAAGATAGTGCTTATTCCTGTTAGGATGGATTTTCTGAGGAGTGGCAATTTCTGCTCTTTTCTTTCATGAAAGAAGGGTACTCCACATTTCTGACAGGAGATTCAGCTGAGGCCTGCCTCAGAAAAGTGAAGTTACACTGACATTTTGACAGTTCTTTTGTCGTGCAGAACTATCAGAGGAAGGTAGATCACGCCATCTTTTCACATCGGTCAGCTGCAATGTTCTGAAATCTAAAAGTCCTGACAGCCACTTTGATAGCTGCTGTAAAAAGATAAATACGTAAGGGAAGGGCAGTGATAGGGTCCTCAGTTCTGAGGGTCACTGAACCTGAAACATCAACACTGATTTCTCTCCACTGATGCTGCCGGACCTGCTGAGCTTTTCCAGCAATTCCTGTTTTTCTGAGCAGTGTTAGGTTGCTGGATGGATGGCATGCCAAGGAGTATGAACGCCAGAGGCATAGGGGTGGAGGTGCTAAGGAGATAGGTTGCCAGGGTGCTGGTTGGCAAGGGGGCCAATAGGTGACACATTGCGTAGGATAGGGAGAATTTGGGACTGATGTGGGTCTGGGAGCAACATTGCTTCTAAGTGCATCATGCACCGATGTTCCATGCATGGTGACTGGTATCACATGCTGGTCCAAAAGATGCTGTGTGTGCCGGCCTTGGAGGACAACTCAGCTGGGAAGAAAATTAGAAGGATTGCTAGCTGGAAGGGTGGGTGTTGGGTCCTGTGGAGGCAGTAGACTGGGGAATTGTGTCCAGCAGTGGTGCACCTGTGATCTACACTGGAATAATAATTTCCTGCATATCAGAAAATCCAGGCCATTATGTTTTCCTAGATCAACGTAAGTTTAATGAAAATACCTCTTTCTTCAATCTCAATATTGGATTGTTAGATTGACTGTTTTATGAGCATGTAAACAGTAAAGCACATACATAAGTACATCCTTCAAAAAAAATGTTATGATCAAATAGAAGATAGCAGATGTGTTGCATAAGTTCGAAGTATAGAGACAGCAAGAAGTAATTCAATGAAAATGAAGCTGTTAACAAGAAAACTCATGGAAAATTAAAAGCTCATAACATGCTACATTCTTTCCACCTTACTCTCTACCTCAGAAAACTGAACAATAAGATCTTTGGATGTATGAGGATGTCCCCTCCTATCCCCACTCACTCTCTCCAGTTTGAGGATGACCTAAGAAAGATGAATTGCATGCCAACATACACCTTCACAAGAATAGCTAAGAGCAGCAGCAGAACATTTTTCCTCAACAAGATGCACTGAGTCTGGAGGAAGGGTCACTCGATCTGACGTGTTAACTTTGATTTCTATCCACAGATGCTGCCAGACCTGCTGAGCTTTTCCAGTAATTTCTGAGCTTGGCTCTGTATCTGATCTGTTCTGTACCTTCTCTCTGAGTGGTTGACGGGACAGTGTCTGCATGGAGAAGTTATTCCATACGTGTTTTAAAACAGGTATTATTCCTCCAATTTCAGTTCTGCATGTTTTTTCAACGTAATGAGCGGTTTCTGCCTCTATCAGCATTTCAGACGGTGAGTTCCAGACTATCGCCACCTCTGTGTGAAAAATATCACTCCTCATATCCCCTCTAATCCCTCCATTAATGACTTCATATCTGCTCCCTGGTTTCTGACTTCTCAGATTGAAACAATCCCATCAGCTACGTCTGCCACTTTCCTCTCTTCCACTAGCTCACCCTCCTCGGACAAACTTCCGTTAATACTCAACCCAGAACTAGCCCTGAACTCTTACCTTTCTCTAGTTTCTCTCCTGTCTCTCTTCATGCCTTCTCCGAGCTCATTTTTTTATGAGACCTCCCTCCTATTCCCCTATTTCCTGTGTTCCTCTGACATGACCTCTTTGCCCCTGCGCACGAGCTGCTCCCATCACTGCATGGAATTGCTGCCTTGGATGCTGCGGATTTTCCTCTTCTGATTTGCTGTAAAACACATCTGCGGTGACACATCCCACACCGATGCTGTCAGTTTGAAAGTCTCTGAGGATGAAGAATGCTATTCCCACACTAGGAATCTCTGTCAAACATTTACCAGGGGAACTGAGACAGAGGCTACAATAAGTCAGGTTTTATTCAGATGGAACAGTGACAAGTTTAAGTCCCCACCCAACCTGCTGCTCAAAGTCACCTCCATTTCACTGCTAAGTTTCCCAAGCTTCAGGAGACGCATGTTGCTGCAGAAATATTTGTAATAATTTGAATTATAAGTAATGTTCCAGGTGGTGTCTAAAATGGCTACTTGCCCTAAACAATTTATTTACATACATTGACACAGAGGTCACATTAATATAGGAAGCTGCAATGTGAAAGGAGTGTCATAAAAACATTCCCATTTCCTTACAAAAAGAAAAACTGCATGCACTACAATTTATAAGTGTCTCTAAACATATCATTCATCAAGAAAAGAATCACACATGATTTTTTAAAAAACATTTCTTCCTAGCCCTGTTTAAAGTGTGTCTGTCCCCACACACATTATCTTTAAAGCATTCAGGTCACCTTATGGTACATGTATAGCTGTTGTTGTCTATTCATCCAGCGGCTATTGGTTCCTGATGCAGCATTGCCTTTCAGGAGAACATTGCTGCTGCAGTGAATATTGTTGATGATTAATTGTTGCATTGGCTTGGCAAACAGTCCACTTCTGGAACTGATGATCATCAAGTTTCTTGCTCAGTTGGTAAAATCAGATCTGCTTCATCAGCCGTCTGCTACTCCATTTGCAGTATTATCTATTATTGTTACAATTGATCTTATCTTTGACTTTCACCAAATACAATTCAGGTGAAGAGACATTAAGAACTGCAAATCTGGAATCTGAGATAACACAGTGTGGAGCTGGAGGAACACAGCAGGCCAGACAGGATCAGAGGAACAGGAAAGTTGACGTTTCGGTTTGGGACCCTTCTTCAGAAAACTGAGGTGAAAACGTCTCTATGCACATTTGAAGTTGCCAAGTGAGCTGATTTCCGTTGAATGCAGTGAATGTCTGTACTGTGAACAGTTCTCCAGTACCTTTATCAAATTAAAATTTTGCTATCTTTTCACTTTTGTCTTGTCACTTTCTTGTTTTACAACTTCCGCCCTTAGATTTTTGGTGACTGGAAAAGTAGTCTGGTGGAATGTAACACTGGTCACTGAAGTGAACAATTATTCCTGACTTCAACTTGTGTGTTTCTCTAAAGACTGCCTTGTACACATCTATGTTGGATGTAATTGACTTCTAGATGATCCCTTCGGCAACTTTCACTGCTGCCTCAGTATTTGATTGGGGATACTGTGGCGACAGTATGTTGTGATAAATTTCCCAAGCATTCAAGAAGTTACTGAATTCTTCACACATGAATTAAGAACAACTGGCATAATGCTTGAACTATGCGATCTACGGTTGGTTGTTGATGTCAGCTTGTAAAACACCACGCTGTCCAAACAGTAGTTGACTGTGATGAGATCATCAGTCCCAGTGAGTGAAGAGCTCTACTCTCCAAGCTTCATCCATGGGCGTCTGGTTGAATCTAGAAGATTTCACACTCTGTATTAGCATCAATTTCCTTCATAGACAGTGCAGCTCTCGACAGTCTGTCAGAGATGTCCATCTGCTTCCCTTGCTTATACTTCACATCTCGTTGATAACTTTCCAAGTGAAGTTTTTTTTATTCATTCATGGGGTTAGGGCATTGCTGGCAAGGCCAGCATTTATTGCCCATTCCTGATTGCCCAGAGGGCAGTTAAGAGTCAACCACATTGCTGTGGCTCTGGAGTCACATGTAGGCAAAACCAGGTAAGGACAACAGTTTCCTTCCCTAAAGGTCATTAGTGAACTAGATGGGTTTTTCCAACAATTGACAATGGATTCACGATCATCATTTGAGCATGTTTTGAAGCAGATACAAGTGGTTTGGCAAAAATATTTTGAATTATCTTGTTAAATCTGACCATTCTCTCTCCAAAAAAATGTACTGGTTGAAATCCTGATAAGAAAAATCCATGTCAAGGCTCTTTTTCTCAGTCTGTGTGCAGTCTGTGTTCAGTGTGTGTTAACACTGTGAATACAAACCCAACGGGTTGCCCTCACTGCATGGGGATTACTCCAAGTCCTGTGTCACTGACATCACACTGCAGGGTGGCTCCATTGTTGACATCATAATCCCTCAGCACTGGTGATGTCATCACTAGGTGTTTGATGGGACTGAAAGCTGCTTCTTGTTCTGTGTCCCAGTCCCACTGAACACCCTGCACTGTGAGACTGTGTACACAGTTCATTCTGAGGACAGACTAAGCAAGAAGTTAGCTATGTAGTTTTCATGTGTGTTTGATGTTCCTGGGGATCCAAGAATTGCATAAAAGCATTATTACAGAACTCACACTGATGGGGTTTCTCTTGTGTGAGTGCATAGATGAACCAGGAGATATGCTGATTGTGTGAAAGCCTTGTCACATACTTCACACCTGAATAGTTCCTTCACGGTGTGAATGCGTTGATGTCTGCGGAGGTTTGACGAATCTGGGAAAGACTTCTCACACATTTCACACTTAAATGGTTTCTCTCCTGTGTGAACGCGTTGGTGTTTGCATAAATCTGATGATGATGAGAATGACTTTTCACACACCTCACATATGAATGGTTTCTCACCTGTGTGGATGTGTTGATGCACAAGGAGGGTAGATGACTGTGTGAATGATTTATCACATACCTCACAGTTGAATGGTTTCTCCCCTGTATGAATCCTCTGATGGACCAGGAGGATTGATGACCTTGAGAATGATTTGCCACATATCTCACATGTGAATGGTTTCTCCCCTGTGTGAATTCTCTGATGAAGCAAGAGGTTTGATGATCTTGAGAAAGACTTTTTGCACACTTGACATGTGAATGGTTTCTCCCCTGTGTGAATCCTCTGATGGAGAAGGAGGTCCGATGATGTCAGAAATGATTTGTTACAAACTTCACATGTAAATGGTCTCTCCCCTGTGTGAATCCTCTGATGTACCAGAAGGACGGACGACCTTGAGAATGATTCATCACACATCTCACATCTGAAAGGTTTCTCCCCTGTATGAATACGTTGGTGAGTACGGAGGTTTGATGACTGTGAGAATGATTTTTCACACACTTTGCACATGAATGGTTTCTCCCCGGTGTGAACATGTTTATGCGCCTGGAGGGTCGATGATGATGAGAATGATTTCTCACACACCAGGCATGGGAATGGTTTCTCCCCTGTGTGGATACGTTGGTGTTTGCGGAGGGTTGATGAGTCTGTGAATGATTTGTCACACACCTCACATGTGAACGGCTTCTCCCCTGTGTGAATGCGTTGGTGTACACGGAGTGTGGATGATGATGTGAATGATTTCATACAAACTTTGCATGTGAATGGTTTCTCCCCAGTGTGAATATATTGGTGTTCAAGGAAGGTTGATGACTGTGAGAATGATTTGTGACACACCTCACATGTGAATGGTTTTTCTCCAGTGTGAATGCGGCGATGTTTCACCAGGCCTGATGACTGTGCAAATCCCTGGTTGCACACTTCACATTTGAAGGGCTTCTCTCCAGTGTGAATGCGTTGGTGTGCACGGAGGTTTGAAGGGTCTGAAAATGATTTGTGGCATATCTCACACGTGAATGGTTTCTCTCCAGTATGAATCCTGCGATGGAGCAGGAGTGTCGATGACTGTGAGAATAATTTGTTGCACACCTCACATTTGAATGGCTTCTCTCCTGTGTGAACACGTTGGTGTGAGCGGAGATTTGAAGGTTCCGTGAATGATTGGGCGCACACGTTACAGGTATGTGGTTTCTCCCCAGTGTGAATCCTCTGATGCAGCAACAGTCTCGATTTCCGTGAGAAGGATTTGTCACATACCTTGCACGTGAATGGTCTATCCCCTTTGTGAATACGCTGGTGGTTCACCAGACCTGATAATTGTACAAAACTCTGATCACAAACCTTACACTTAAACGGCTTCTTTCCAAAATGACTGTATCTGTGAGTCATGAGTGTTGATTTGTGTTTGAAAGCCTGGCCGCACACCTCACATATGAATTGTTCAACCTCCATGGAGCAACATCAGTGTGTTAACATTCAGAGAACAGAAATACTTTATACTTTTAGCAGATTTTATGAGCCTCACACATCTGACACTTGAAAAGCATCTCACCACACTTGGAGCCACTGACACTTCTTCTCAGCCTCACCCTGACCGATCACCCACAGCCGAACCTTCAGAAAGGTTGGTTCTGATGGAAGGCTCCACACTACTGACCAGTTTCAGATCTGATGATATGTCAAAGTTCCCCTGATTTGACCAATTGCCAGATCTTGGTTTCCCTGTCCAACCTTCTCTGCATTAAGCAATGCTGTGAAGGGATTGGATGTCTTCACACAGTTGTGCAGTTGTTCCTTGGATGATGGTCAGGATCTATCTGTGGCGTCTATTCGCCCTGTATTCTCTGGTGTAGTACTTTACAATATTTCTGTAAAACAAGAAAAGGAAACATAATTTCTTCATTTGCTAAAAATGTTCACTCCTCAATTAAGAACTGTTCCACTGTGGATTGTGAAAGGGAGGAGACACATGGCTACATTACTTCCTCTAGCCAACCACTCTATCTTTCCAGACACTGTAAGGAAAATGGAAAAGGCAGTCAGGTGGCATGCAACTGAAATTGTCAATTCACTTTAACCCTGTAAGGTGTTGGCAATCAATAATTTTTCTCATTGATGCATTAAATATAAAAATACACGAAACAGAAAGTGAGTTGCTCCTGCAGAGAGACAGCCTGGACACAATGAATCGAATGGCCTGCTCCTAACCCGCAGTCATTCCATGATTTTGTATGAATCCAGCCATGAGTCCAGTGGACTGTTTGAGTGCAGAACCTACAAAAGGATTGAATAAGATTTCAGCAGTAGATGATCTGAGGCAGTGTATCGCCTGTCCCTCATAGGAGTCAACCTTGTCTCCATTCCTAACCAAATCAAGAAATGATAGTGTGACCCAGGGATATAATGGAAAATCCTTCATAGAATCAGACCAAATCACTAATTAATCCAATACAAAAGGAATGTGGCAGAACCCAACCGTCAAAGGAGCCGTTTTTCTGATGAGATCTCAAACAAGGCCCCTTTTGCTCGCTCTGATATGAGGTTAAAGATCCCATGGAAAAACAGTGGAAGTATCCCTTGTGAACTGGCTGACATTAATCATAAACTCAACGCCAACAAGAAAACAATTTATCTGGGTCATCATCATGTTGCTATTTGTGGAAGCTTGCTGTGCACACATTGTAATGTAAGAAACATTGCAGTCAAAGTGACCAAACTTCAAAAGTACTTTGATGGCAATAACGAGCTTTGGAGTATAAGGCAGCTGTAAAAAGCTTCATATAAATGCAAGACTTTCTTTTTCCCTTCCTGAATATATTACAGAGATAGGTTGGTGGGAAGCCACAGGATGGATTTAAAAGAACAGGAAACATCCAGATCACATCACAGTGTGAACTGGCCATTTTCAGTCCACAGGATAATAACCAGCTCCCAACACACACACAACTCAACACCAGGAAATCAGTAAGAATCCTCAGACACTCTGCATTTCCCAGATAATTACACCTCACCTTCTCATATTCAGGAATGAGCCATCAACAAAACTCAGGCTGGAAATCAGAAGGGAAATGCTTCCAACAAACACACTCAATATCCAACACACAGCTTCAGTCAAACAGTTCAGCACAAAGCACCGAGTAAACTGCTCTCTCACTGGAGCTTCTCACACAGCATAAGGGACATTTCCACCCCTGATTACCCACAGGATAGTCAGACTGCCTGAAGACTGGTGTGGATATTATGGGATACAATTTGTACAAAAGCTGCTCCTTCACTCACCTTCTCCCAACTTGGTTTTTCAGTCGCTATAGGAAGTGAACCAGCTCTGGAAGAGGAAGAGGAGAGAATGGGCAGAGTGGGTGGGCTCACTGATTGACGTCTCTCACAGTCAATCCCAATATTTCTGCAGCGACATGAGTTTTCTGAAGCTTGTGAAACTGACCGGTGAAATGGAGGGGACTGAGCAGCAGATCAGGTGGAGATTTAAACTTGTCATTGTCCCATCTGAATAAAACCTCACTTATTGCAGCTGCTGTCTCAGTTCCCCTGGTTTATAGAGTCAATAAAATTAAAGAAGAATATAATAGTCATGCAGCATAGAAACAGACCCTTTGGTCCAATTTGGTTTGACAGAAATTTCTCGTGTGGGAATAGCATTGTTCTTCCTCCGCGGCTTTCAAACTGACAACATCAGTGTGGGATGTATGGTGTTGGATTGATAGCAGATCAGATTTGTCCATTTCAAATAGCTGCAGTGGCAGGGTAGGCAGCATCTGGCTCTTTAACCTATCCGCTCCTCAGCACCGGGCTGGCCACATCCTTCTTTATCCTTTTCTTTCTTCTTTTCTTTTTCATCTTCATCTTTTTCTTCTTTGTGGCCATGGGAAATGTAGGTGGCATTAGTAGGATCAAGCTGCACAAGGCGGCCAGTGGCAAGAGCGGGATCAGGCTGCAAGGTGATGTCAAGCCCAAACTGGGGGATATCGAACCATTGCGGGGTATCCAACGTGTCTAAGTGCTGTGGTGTTAGCTGTGTGTTTCTTTGTTTTTCAACTTGGTCAGAAGGACTGTAATATTTAACTTTTAAACTTTGTTTTCCTTATTTTTCTGCTTTGTAACTAAGAATCTGTACTTATGTATCTGAGACGCATCTAAGATGGCACCATAAGTGGCGACTTGTAAACTTTCGCATTGTATTCATGTGAGTACATGTGACAATGAAGCTAATTCAATAGGAAACCTCACAGGATCCAAAGCAGTGATGATATGTAATGGTGGGGGGTCAGAGGAGGAAGGGCACAGGAGAAAAGACTGAGAATTTGGCACGGTGTGGGGTGGGGGTGTGTGTGTATCAATTAAGTCTTCTAGATTCCCCTTCCTCTCCCACCTACTTCTGCTCTCTTCTTCCACATGATCCCGTTCCCTAACTCTCCTCCCTCCTCAATCTTCTTTTTTCACCCCTTCTGTCTCTCTCTCTCTCTGTTAGCTCTCCTCCACCAGCATTATTAATGATGAGAGGGATAGAAAGTGCTCCATCTCAAATCATGTAAATCAAAATACAAAATAGTATCTTGTAGTTATTACTACATTAAAGCATTCTTAACTGTTTGTCCTGTTTCTATGACACAATTGAAATAAACTACAATCTGTAAGCCTATAGTTTGCTGAAATAATTGCTGTCCACAGCATGTAGACTGGAGTCTTGAATATGTTTGACTGTTAGTGCCTAAAACCCAAAAACTCTTGAGTGTAATTTGAAGAGCAGCCTCAAACAGGCACAGTCAGCAGAAAGTCACCACTCTCACTATTCCCATCTGGGGCTGTGGCCATTTCTGTGAATTGGTACCAACTTCCTAGCTGATGTTTAATGAAACAGTGCTAAAACTCACAAAAGTTTAATTTATTTTGGAACATAAATGGAAATTTGTCACGGTGGGTTAGTGGAAAGGAGAGAAGTGGCAGAGGCAACTACTAGGAATGTTTCAATCTTACTTCACTGAACAGTGAGGTCAATAACCAGGCAGCAGAGTTTTAAAGATAATGGGAACTGCAGATGCTGGAGATTCCAAGATAATGAAATGTGAGGCTGGATGAACACAGCAGGCCAAGCAGCATCTCAGGAGCACAAAAGCTGACGTTTCGGGCCTAGACCCTTCATCAGAGAGGGGGATGGGGGGAGGGAACTGGAATAAATAGGGAGAGAGGGGGAGGCGGACCGAAGATGGAGAGCAAAGAAGATAGGTGGAGAGGGTGTAGGTGGGGAGGTAGGGAGGGGATAGGTCAGTCCAGGGAAGACGGACAGGTCAAGGAGGTGGGATGAGGTTAGTAGGTAGCTGGGGGTGCGGCTGGGGGTGGGAGGAAGGGATGGGTGAGAGGAAGAACCGGTTAGGGAGGCAGAGACAGGTTGGACTGGTTTTGGGATGCAGTGGGTGGGGGGGAAGAGCTGGGCTGGTTGTGTGGTGCAGTGGGGGGAGGGGATGAACTGGGCTGGTTTAGGGATGCAGTGGGGGAAGGGGAGATTTTGAAACTGGTGAAGTCCACATTGATACCATATGGCTGCAGGGTTCCCAGGCGGAATATGAGTTGCTGTTCCTGCAACCTTCGGGTGGCATCATTGTGGCAGTGCAGGAGGCCCATGATGGACATGTCATCAAGAGAATGGGAGGGGGAGTGGAAATGGTTTGCGACTGGGAGGTGCAGTTGTTTGTTGCGAATTGAGCGGAGGTGTTCTATGCAAAGGTGTTCTATGAACATATATTAGTCAGTGTCACTGTGAGCTGGGATACTTTATCCAGGGGTTCATGATTTCCATTTCTCATGACGCATCCACATACCTAAGAAAGAAATTCTTAGATTGATATATCAACCTTCACAAACTTGAGGCATTAGGTATCTGATATCAGCATCTGAAGCTTCCCAATATTTGTGCACCACTAGATGCAATGTATCTGAGGACTGTAAACGTTATTGGTTGGATTCTGCTGTAAAACCCAGCATCTTGATGACATTAAGATCAGTGATCCAGAACACCTCCGCTCAGTTCGCAACAAACAACTGCACCTCCCAGTCGCAAACCATTTCCACTCCCCCTCCCATTCTCTTGATGACATGTCCATCATGGGCCTCCTGCACTGCCACAATGATGCCACCCGAAGGTTGCAGGAACAGCAACTCATATTCCGCCTGGGAACCCTGCAGCCATATGGTATCAATGTGGACTTCACCAGTTTCAAAATCTCCCCTTCCCCCACTGCATCCCTAAACCAGCCCAGTTCATCCCCTCCCCCCACTGCACCACACAACCAGCCCAGCTCTTCCCCCCCACCCACTGCATCCCAAAACCAGTCCAACCTGTCTCTGCCTCCCTAACCGGTTCTTCCTCTCACCCATCCCTTCCTCCCACCCCCAGCCGCACCCCCAGCTACCTACTAACCTCATCCCACCTCCTTGACCTGTCCGTCTTCCCTGGACTGACCTATCCCCTCCCTACCTCCCCACCTACACCCTCTCCACCTATCTTCTTTGCTCTCCATCTTCGGTCCGCCTCCCCCTCTCTCCCTATTTATTCCAGTTCCCTCCCCCCATCCCCCTCTCTGATGAAGGGTCTAGGCCCGAAACGTCAGCTTTTGTGCTCCTGAGATGCTGCTTGGCCTGCTGTGTTCATCCAGCCTCACATTTCATTAGCAGAGTTTTAAAGTCTTTTTTTAACCCAGGAGGTAGTGAGAATCTGGAACTTACTGTCTGAAAGGGTGATAGATGTAGCAACCCTCATTACTTTTAAAAAGCTCAGGTATTAATTTAAGGGATTAACTTCTCCATTTTTTACATTAATTTGAAATAATCTCTCTATGTTTCCACTGTCCCATTAAATACTGTCAGGAAAGGTACAGAATGGGTTAGATACAGAGTCAAATTTTGTCTGAACTGTCCTTGGAGTATCAGATTAACTGATCACTCTCACACTGAGATGAGAATCAAGACTCACCTGCCTCAGTCACTTAGACACTCCTGGATCACTGATCTTAATGTCATCAAGATGCTGGGTTTTACAGCAGAATCCAACCAATAACGTTTACAGTCCTCAGATACATTGCATCTAGTGGTGCACAAATATTGGGAAGCTTCAGATGCTGATATCAGATACCTAATGCCTCAAGTTTGTGAAGGTTGATATATCAATCTAAGAATTTCTTTCTTAGGTATGTGGATGCGTCATGAGAAATGGAAATCATGAACCCCTGGATAAAGTATCCCAGCTCACAGTGACACTGACTAATATATGTTCATAGAACATTATAGCACAGTACAGGCCCTTCGGCCCTCGATGTTGTGCCGAACTGTCGTACCGATCTCAAGCCCATCTAACCTACACTATTCCATGTACGTCCATATGCTTATCCAATGACGACTTAAATGTACCTAAAGTTGGCGAATCTACTACCGTTGCAGGCAAAGCGTTCCATTCCCTTACTACTCTCTGAGTAAAGAAACTACCTCTGACATCTGTCCTATATCTTTCACCCCTCAATTTAAAGCTATGCCCCCTCGTGCTCGCCGTCACCATCCTAGGAAAAAGGCTCTCCCTATCCACCCTATCTAACCCTCTGATTATTTTATATGTCTCAATTAAGTCACCTCTCAACCTTATGTGTACAGGTCACTTAGTTTTGGAGCCTGAGTGTTTTGGTGTGAAAAACACAACTGGCTAAGACACAAAATCAAAATTACTGGAAAAGCTCAGCAGGTCTGGCAGCATCTGTGAAGGAGAAAAAGGAGTTAACGTCTGGGGTCCGGTGACCCTTCCTCAGAACTCCTAAGGTAGGTTCATGGGACCCAAAACATTAACTCTGTTTTTCCCTTCACAGATGCTGCCAGACCTGCTGAGCTTTTCCAGCAACTTTGTTTTTGTTTCTGATTTACAGCGTCTGCAGTTCTTCAGGTTTTTACAACTGGCTAATAAATTGATTTGCTTGGGTTAAGCTAAACGTGAATTTATTGTGAGATATACATCTATATGGAAGATTGAAAAAACAACAGACAAACAATAAAACAATGTACACTGTACATCAAACCTTCAAATCAACCAAGCAACTTGACAAAGCATTTGAAAATTACTCAAGATCTTTCCCAGAGCATGAAATGAATCCTTGAAGAGTGTAAGGTGAACATATCTGACCATTATTACATCAAGCTATGATGGACTGAGGGAACGCAGGTCTGTAGAGACTTACCCCCATTTCATCACCATACTCAGGATAGTAGTCCTCCCAGACAGGAGGGTACATACATTCCCATAGTATTCACTGAACATGCATTACCTGAACAGGATCTGTCTATAATTTACATCACCAACAAAAGCAGAGTCTGATTCTACCCTATACCCACTCCTGTGAGCTGGCTCACTTGACTAACACACACACACACTAACATCAGGGGAAACCTCTCAGAATATTACAGATAGAAGTTTCTTTAAAATCCCTGTGCTTTAGTCAGGCTCCCAATTCCAATGGTCAGAAATGAAACCAAACTTTAGTAACGTTAGATGAACAAATGCACCGACGGTTACAGAGGTCTAGTGATCACATAGTGTTTTTATGCTTATTCTTTAATGGAATGAGAGTGTCACTGGTGAGGCAGCATTTATTATCCATCCCTAATTGCCCAGAGGGCAGTTCAGAATCAACCACATTGCTGTGGGCCCAGACTCACATGAGGGCAGACCAGGTAAGGATGGCAGTTTCCTTCCCTAAAGAACATTAGTGAACCTGATGGGTTTTTCCTGATAATCAGCAATGGATTCATTGTCATCATTAGGTTCTTAATTCCAGATATTTGATCAAATTCAAAATCTGCCATGGCAGGATTCGAACCTGGGTCCCAGAACGTTAGCCAGGTCTCTGGATTAACAGTCCAGCGATAGTACCACTAGGTCATTGCCTCCCCTGGACCTGGTAAATGGACCAATCATTTTACAGCCCTGGAAGACTCTCTTCCACCAGGTGAGTTGGACAGAAATATAAAGCACTTTCCAATTCTCAACTCTCTGGCCTTTGGCCGTAAATTTACCACAATGCTTCTGTAGGTGTCACTCTGGTTTAATCATTCCTTTATATACGCACCTTCTGCACTGATTATCGGAAAAGCCTATTTGGTTCACTCATATTCTTCGGAAAAGGAAATCAGCCATCCTCGCCTGGTCTGGCCTACATGACTCCAGAGCCACAGCTGTGTGGCTGACTGTCAACTCCCGCTGTCTAGCAGGCCACTCAGTTGTATTGATAGCTCCACAAAGAAATGAAACCAGACATACCTCCTGGTATTGGCAAAGGGACTGGAAAGATAACAGCAGAAAAAGCCCTGTCAACCCTTCAAATTGCTCCTCACTGACATCTGGGGACTTGTGCCAAAATTGGAGAGCTCACTCACAGACTAGTCAGGCAACAGCCTAAAACAGTCATACTCATGGAATCACACCCTACAAACAATGTCCTCGACATCACCATCCTTAGATAATTCCTGTCCCCCTGAAAGGACAGACCCAGTGGAGGTGGTGGCACAGTGGCGTGTAGTAATGAGAGAGTTGCCCTGGGAGTCCTCAACATTGACTCTAAGCCCCATGAAGTCTCATGGTTTCAGGTTAAACATGGGCAAGAAACCTCCTGCTGATTACAATGTACCTTTCTCCCTCAGCTCATAAATCAATACTGCTCCATATTGAAGAATACTTTGTGACAATGTAAATTTCAAAACTTTATTTACTGTTCGTGGATTGAAAGAATTAAAAATAACTTTCTGGAATAAAACATTTCCTGAGATAAAGGAACAAAGAATTAAAAGCAATGTGTCAATTAGCCACGCTGGAAAAGGAGTCAAAGCTGCACAAACAAACTGTTTTGACAACAGCTTGATAACCAGCTGCCTTCTGCCACAAGGACAACTAATTGTCTGGCAGAAGAATTTTATAAAATCAATGGCAGAATAAGCAGTGTTTCAAACAGATTACTAACAGCAAATTTAACAAGGAAAAGCGAAGCTGGGTTGCGACTTTCTAGACCTGCCCTCCTGATTACAAAGCAAGCTGCAGACTTAGTGACTTCATAAAAATACTGCACAAGGACTGAACCCTAGACATACACAGAGATAGACACAGTTGATTGGAATTGTCGTTAAATTCCACCAACAATCAGGTAATAGCTAAATCGGGTTGTGAAGCTTAATTTGCTTACTTGAGGGGTCATTATTTTGGTTGCTACATGCAATGAAGTTTAAATCATTGTTTCAGTATTTGATTGTCGATGAGATTTCTTAATAAATTACCAAATTAAAGGTAGCTTGTGGTAATTTAACCATAACAATTAGGAAAATTTGTTTCAGGAATATTTGAATAAAAAACTGAGTACTGTGAAACTTGTAGCACACTGTTTCTTAGAGTCAGTTTGGAAGTCTTGGGGATGCACACACCCGAAGAGTATGGGCTGATTGGAGTTTTTTGTTTTATGCAGAAACTTGTACATCAAGTGCGCAGGAGTTAAAACTCTGGAAGTTGAAGGCAAATGTAAAGATCTCCAGTTGAGGGTGAAACCACATACTATGTGGATCAAGGCAGGGAATATGTTTATAAACCCAAGCCTGGTGCCCCCGCCCCCCCATGCTCGGATAAAGGTTCCCTATATCCACCTATACTAGTCTTATAAAGGCCCAGAGTAAAGATGAAGATTTAATGAAAAGCCAACAATATCAGTGAGGATGGGGGCAATCAACCAGTACTGATGCCAAAGGCGTTTGTGGACCAGTGGCATTGGGAGATGCTCACTCTCACAATTTCATGTGTTAATTTTACCTACAAGTCAAGTCTATTTGTGCTGAATTTCTTGTACAGAGAATTTTAGAGATTGAGAGTGACTTGCACATCTGTTGCAAAATGAACAATAGCACTGCCGTTACTTGTAAACCGTAGATAATGTAAATTACTGGTGATCAGTTTAATTTTGGCAAGGAGATCTTCCCATCAAGAAAATATTCATACTGACACTTAAGGGCAGTTGTTCTTTGATGAGGTGAATAGCTACTGTCAAGTAGATTGTAAATTGAATGGAGGCAACTAAACAGCCTTGCTTAACACTAGTCTGGATTTTAAAGGTTTGAAAGTTTCTCCTTCTAACCTCACACTCAAGAGTTACAGTTACATTATGAAGAAGTTCATTGAACAACCAAATCATCAGAATGCAATCCAAACAGTCACATGATTCATGGAGTCAAATACTTCAGTCACATAAATTAATGTAATTAAGAATTCCTGTTGTTGTCCTGAATAATGTTCTTAGACTTGTCTGCCCATAAGGACCATGTTGAAGTTTCCTCTGGTAGATCTGAAGCCAAATCAAAGTTCTAAGTGATGTCAGTATCACTCAGCCTACGTAGGGAAGTGGTGCTACTGAACAGATCATTGACTTGTTCAATCAGCGATGCACATCCACCCACCCAACACCAAAACATCACAAAGTCCAAAGTCCAAATTCCAAGAGAAAGAACATCAATGTCTCAGCCTGAAAACACTTAGATCAAAGACAGGAATTCCAGATGCAGCTCACAGCCAATCCGGAAAATTTTCGCACTTCCAACTCAATTTCCAAGCAGAGAAATCAACATAAAGTCAGCTGTCCTAAACTCTTGTCCCAGATCATTGGGTGTGAGCACGTCATTACCAAGACTGGCTCAATGAACATTGTGCTCATATATGTGATGTCCTGGAAGAAAACCGGTCAGCCTTCATTGATGCGCAGAACAACTCAAGGAGGCAGTATTTCACAGGCAATTCCAGAAGGACATATGGTGTGAAATAAAAGCCTGAGAGATCTAACAATATGCTGATCAGTTAAACATGTGAAGTTTCTTTTAAAAATTATCGACATACCATGATGATATGAACAAAATCCCATTCTTTCACAGAATGGTGTTTCTCTTCTTAAGCATGATAATTCCATCTGTTAACACCAGAAAAAACATTTGGAACAGCTCCTCAAACATGATTCCTCAGGGACACCTCTTCCCTTCCAAACTATCCCCCAGTGCCCTGTAGTAGAATCCATGGATGAGTGAGGGGTAGGTCATGCCTTACAAACCTTATCGAGTTTTTTGAGGATGTGACTAGAAAAGTTGATGAGGGTCAAGCTGTGGATGTGGTGTATATGGACTTCAGTAAGGCATTTGATAAGGTTCCCCATGGTAGGCTCATTCAGAAGGTCAGAAGGAATGGGATACAGGGGAACTTAGCTGCTTGGATACAGAATTGGCTGGCCAACAGAAGACAGCGAGTGGTAGTAGAAGGAAAATATTCTGCCTGGAAGTCAGTGGTGAGTGGAGTTCCACAGGGCTCTGTCCTTGGGCCTCTACTGTTTGTAATTTTTATTAATGACTTGGACGAGGGAATTGAAGGATGGGTCAGCAAGTTTCCAGACGACACAAAGGTCGGAGGTGTCGTTGACAGTGTAGAGGGCTGTTGTAGGCTGCAGCGGGACATTGACAGGATGCAGAGATGGGCTGAGAGGTGGCAGATGGAGTTCAACCTGGATAAATGCGAGGTGATGCATTTTGGAAGGTCGAATTTGAAAGCTGAGTACAGGATTAAGGATAGGATTCTTGGCAGCGTGGAGGAACAGAGGGATCTTGGTGTGCAGATACATAGATCCCTTAAAATGGCCACCCAAGTGGACAGGGTTGTTAAGAAAGCATATGGTGTTTTGGCTTTCATTAACAGGGGGATTGAGTTTAAGAGTCGTGAGATCTTGTTGCAGCTCTATAAAACTTTGGTTAGACCGCACTTGGAATACTGCGTCCAGTTCTGGGCGCCCAATTATAGGAAAGATGTGGATGCTTTGGAGAGGGTTCAGAGGAGGTTTACCAGGATGCTGCCTGGACTGGAGGGCTTATCTTATGAAGAGAGGTTGACTGAGCTCGGTCTCTTTTCATTGGAGAAAAGGAGGAGGAGAGGGGACCTAATTGAGGTATACAAGATAATGAGAGGCATAGATAGAGTTGATAGCCAGAGACTATTTCCCAGGGCAGAAATGGCTAGCACGAGGGGTCATAGTTTCAAGCTGGTTGGTGGAAAGTATAGAGGGGATGTCAGAGGCAGGTTCTTTACGCAGAGAGTTGTGAGAGCATGGAATGCGTTGCCAGCAGCAGTTGTGGAAGCAAGGTCATTGGGGTCATTTAAGAGACTGCTGGACATGTATATGGTCACAGAAATTTGAGGGTGCATACATGAGGATCAATGGTCGGCACAACATTGTGGGCTGAAGGGCCTGTTCTGTGCTGTACTGTTCTATGTTCTAGTCACCATGATGAGAAAGCTGCAACAGGGATCAAACATATGAGAAAGAACAAATCCTGCGGCCCCGGTGGTACTTCAGGTGAGGGCTACAAGGCAACGGGAAGTTCATATACATCAAGTCTCCATGAACTGACTTTTCACATTTGAGAGGACATTAGTGGACCCAGTGGACAGTTGACAATGGCCATCACAAAACACTTAATTCCAGATATTTACGGAATTCAAATTCCACTATCTGCTGTCGTGGGATTCAAAGCTGGGATCCCAGAACATTACCTGGGCCTCCGGATTAACAGTCCAGCAACTGCACTATTTGGCTGTCACCTCTCTGTTGCTGTGTCAGCATCTTAGAATTCCTTCCCTGCTGGCATTTTGAGTCTATGTCTACCACATGAACTTCAGTGATTCAAGAAAGAAGCTCACCACCACCTTCACAAGGACAACAATGGATGGGCAATAAAAATACTTGCCAGCCAGCAACATCTACTTCTAGCAGGTAAATTGAAAAAAAAACTCAGATAACAGGATAGTTTGAAAGGTTCCTTACTGTTAAGGGAAACAAAGGCATTCACAATTAAGACCCAATGGTTGATGTCCTTGAGCTCTTGTCTCAATATTTGTTTAATTGTTTACGTTCCTATTAAAACAGACACTTATTTATCACTGATCATTTTCTTTTCCCTTAGAGTCATCTACTATTTTATGTTTGCTTTGGTTCTGCTGCGTTTGAATGCTTGGAAACAGTTAGACTTTAACAGCAAGCTGAATAATAAGATGAGAACGTACCAGACAGAAATTACTAATCTCTGAAAATTGTTACACAAGTTATGTTAAATGTTTAATGGATGATACATTTGTAAGAATTTGCAAATTTAACTCAAATACAAAGGTTACATTAATTAATTGCTGCACTTCAAGACAAATTAAAACACAGCAGGCAAGGATAATGGGAACTGCAGATGCTGGAGAATCTGAGATAACAAGGTCTGGAGCTAGATGAACACAGCAGGCCAAGCAGCATCTTAAGAGCAGGAAAGCTGACGTTTTGGGCCAAGAGCCTTCATCAGAAATGGGGGAGGAGAAGAGGGTTCTGAAATAAATAAGGATAGAGGGGGAGGCAGATTGAAGATGGATAAAGGAGAAGATAGGTGGAGAGCAGACAGACAAGTTAAAGAGGCCGGGGTGGAGCTAGTAAAGGTGAGTGTAGGTGGGGAGGTAGGGAGGTGATAGGTCAGTCCAGGGAGGACGGACAGGTCAAGGGGGTGGGATGAGGTTAGTAGGTAGGAAATGGGGGCGCAGCTTGAGGTAGGAGGAGGGGATGGCTGAGAGGAAGAACAGGCTAGAGAGGCGGGGACAAGCTGGGCTGGTTTTGGGATGCGGTGGGGGGAGGGGAGAGTTTGAAGCTTGTGAAATCCACCTTGAACCATTGGGCTGCAGGGTTCCCAAGCGGAATGTTTCTGTTCCTGTAACCTTTGGGTGGAATTGATGTGGCACTGCAGGAGGCCCAGAGTGGACATGTCGTCTGAGGAATGGAAGTGAGAGTTGAAATGGTTCACAACTGGGAGGTGCTGCTGTTCATTGCGAGCCGAGCGTAGGTAGGTGTTCTGCAAAGTGGTCCCCAAGCTTCCGCTTGGTTTCCCCAATGTAGAGGTAGCCACAAAGGGGACAGCGGATGCAGTATACTACAAAAGCAGATGTGCAAGTGAACCTACGCTCGGTTCACAATAAACAGCTGCACCTTTATTGGCTCCATTCCCGTCTCTTTAACGTGTCTGTCTCCTCTCCACCTAACTTCTCCTCTATCCATCTTCAATCCGCCTCCCCATCGCCCCCTATTTATTTCAGAACCCTCTTCCCCTACCCCATTTCTGATGAAAGGTCTAGGTCCAAAATGTCAGCTTTCCTGCTCCTAACATACTGCTTGGCCTGCTGTGTTCATCCATCTCCACACCTTGTTAACCAGGACAAGGACACAGCTTAGGTTATCATTTCTTGGAAAGGGTGAAATGGCCACTCCTGTCTTCTCCAACCTTGGAAGTCTGACATGAGCTACCCACATGCGAAACAAGGACCCCTCAACCTTACAGCTTAAAGTCTAAAACATTAGGTTTTTGTCTACACTCTGTGTGTAGTCCCATAATGTATTTCCTTGTCAAATGAAGCTCAGCAGAGTCATATAATGTTACAGTACCAAGGAAACTGTACCAGAAACAGCCCTGTTGACTCTGTAAAGTCCTTACTATCATAGAGTCATAGAATAACACAGCCTGGAAACCGACCCTCAGTCCAACTCGTCTGTGCCAACCAGACATCCCAATCTGACCTGCTGTCATTTTCTAGCATTTGGCCCACATCCCTCTGAACCCTTCCGAATCATATACCCATCTAGATAGATGCCTTTTAAATGTTGTAGTTGTACCAGCCTCCACCTCTTCCACTGACAGCTTGTTCCATACACGCACTATCCTCTGCATTTTAAAGTTACCTCTTGGGTCCATTTCAATTCTTTCCCCTTTCACCCTAAACCTATGCCCTTCAGTTTTGGTCTCCCTACTCTGGGAGAAAGAGCTTGGCTATTCATCCTATAGGTGCCCCTCATGATTGTATAAACCTGTGTAACGTCACTCCTCGCCTCTGACCCTCCAGGGGAAAACAGCCCCAGCCTATTCAGCTTCTCCCAATACCTCGAAGTTCCAGTCCCAGCAACATTCTTGTAAATCTTTTCTGAAGCCGTTCAGTTTAACAACATTCTTCCTGTAGTAGGGTGTCCTACAATTGTACACAGTATTCCAGAAGTGGCCTCACCAATGACCTGTACAGCCACCACACAATGTCCCAACTCCTATACTCAAAGTTCTGACCAATTACTTGGGGGCCAGTGTCAAAAAAAGGTGAGCTGTCTAATGGAGTAGTCAATCAACAACTTGACAAAATTACACACATGGAATCATACCTTGCTGACAATGTCCCAGGCATCACTGTCACTATCCCTTGATATGTTCTGCCCCACTAACAGGACAGACCCACTGGAGGTCTGGTGGGAAGGGTTTGCTCTGGAAATCCTCAGCGTTGACTCCAGACCTCTTGAAGTCTCATGGCTTCAGGTTAAAATCGGCAAAGAAACCTCCAAGTACTGTCCTCTCTCAGGTGATGAATCACTACCCTTAATGTTGAGCAACAATTGAAGGAAGCAATGAGAGTGGCAAGGGAGAAAAATGTACTCTGGGTGGGGAATTTCAATGTCCACCACCAAGACTGGCTTGGACACAGCATTACTGAATGAGCTGGTCAGGTCCTAAAAAGGATTGCTGATAGATTGGATCTATGGCAGGTGGTGAGGGAATCAACAAGAGAGAAACACATACATGATGTCATCGTTACCGATCTGCTGGCTGCAATGCATGAGAGTATCAGGCAGAGTGGCCACTGCACAATCCTTGTGGAGACAATGTCCTGCATTCACATTGAGAATACTCTCCATCTTGTTGTGTGGCACTATCACTATGCTAAAGGAACAGACTTCAAACAGATCTAGCAACTCAAGACTGAGCATCCATGAGGTACTGTGGGCCATCAACAGCAGCAGAACTGTATTCCAGCACAATCTGCAACCTCATGGACTGATATAGCCCCTACTCAACCATTACCATTAAGCGAGGGGGATCAACCCTGGTTCAATGGATAGTGTAGGAAGGCATGCCGGAAACAGCACCAGACATACCTAAAAATGAGGTTACCTGGTGAAGCTATCAAACAGGACTACATGCATGCGAAATCGCATAACCAACAACTTGTACACAAAGCTAAATGATCCCACAGCCAATGGATCAGATTTAAGTTCTGCTGTCCTACTACATTGTTGAAAATGGTAGTGGAAATTTATACAACTCACTGAACGAGGATGTTCCACAGATATCCCCATCCTTAATATGAGAATATCCATCATTGTCACATGCATTCAACATAAAACACAGTGAAAAGTTTTTACAGTCTCCCATACATAGACACCATTTACATCAACTTAGAATAAAATAAAAGAATGATAACTTATAGAGTCCAACATTTTCTTCTTTGCTACTACCAGTGTGCTGCTCCAGCCTTCCCAGCCCATGCCGTACTGCCGAGAGTGTCCCACTCTGGATGACAATAGCCCACGCCATGCCGCCGAGTGTCCCACTCCTGAGGACACCAGCCCACACCGTGCTGCTGCCAGGAGCCCACTCCACGTGGCAACAGGAGACCCACTCCAGGCTTCACAGGCCAACCGACCGACTCTGTAGCCATGCTGCCTCTGAAGATGCCACTATGGCTACAGAGCCCATTGAAGCTGAATCCTGCCAAACAGCTTTCTCTATTAGGTATGTTTGAGAAAAAAGAAGGGGAGAAAGAAAAAGAAAAATGAGTGAAAGTTTGTGGCTTCATTTCAGTACACTCAGACAATGAAGGCCATCAATTCAACTGGGACGATGTGACCATCCTAGCTCAAGCTAACCATAGATGTGTATGGGAATTCCTAGATGCACGATTCTCCACCAATAATGGGAAACTGAGGTGTAGTTCTAGTACACAGGAGGATGAGCGTAGGGAGGACATGGACAGGGCCTCACTGTCACAGGAGTGTGCTGGCAGACAGCAAGCTAGATTGAAGTGTGTCTACTTTAACGCCAGGAGTATCCGGAATAAGGGAGGTGAGCTTGCAGCATGGATAGGTACCTGGGACTTTGATGTTGTGGCCATTTCGGAGACATGGATAGAGCAGGGTCAGGAATGGATGTTGCAGGTTCCAGGGTTTAGATCTTTCAATAAGGTCAGGGAAGGTAGTAAAAGAGGCAGAGGTGTGGCTTTGTTAGTCAAGGACAGTATAACGGTGGCTGAAAGAACTTTTGATGAGGACTCGTATACTGAGGTGGTATCAGCTGAGGCAAAACCATTCTGGACAGGAGTGAAAGGAACAGGGTGGTCATTAGGGGAGACTTTAACTTCCCTAACATTGACTGGAAATGCTATAGCTCTAGTACGTCGGATGGATCAGTTTTTGTCCAATGTGTGCAGGAGGGTTTCCTGACTCAGTATGTCGAAGGGCCGACAAGAGGGGAGGCCACACTGGATCTGGTACTGGGTAATGAACCAGGCCAGGTGTTTGATTTAGTTGTAGGTGAGCACTTTGGAGAGAGTGACCACAATTCAGTTATGTTTACTTGAGCAATGGAAAGGGATAGGAACATGCCATAGGGCTAGAGTTAGAGATGGGGGAAGGGCAATTATAATGCGATTAGGCAAGACTTAGGAGGCATAGAATGGGTTAGCAAAATGCAGGGGATGGGGACAATTGAAATGTGGAGCTGGTTTAAGGAACAGATATTGTGTGTCCTTGATAGGTATGTCCCTGTCAGGCAGGGAGGAAGAGATAAGGTAAGGGAACCATGGGTTACTAAAGAAATTATATCTCTTGTTAAGTGGAAGAGGGAGGCTTAAGTGACAATGAGACGAGATGGTTCAGATGAGGCAATGGAGAGTTACAGATTAGCTAGGAAGAATTTAAAGAGAGAGTTAAGAAGAGCAAGGAGGGGTCATGAGCAGAAATTAGTAGGTAGAATAAAGGAGAACCCTAAAGCTTTCTATAGGTATGTGAAGAATAAGAGGATGACTAGGGTAGGAATAGGACCAGTCAAAGACAGAAGTGGGAAATTGTGTGTGGACCCTGTGGAGATTGGAGAGGTGCTAAATGATTATTTCTCATCTGTTTTCACTAAGGAACAGGAGAATATTGTAGAGGAGATGAGTTGGGGGCTACTAGAATTGAAAGAATTAAGGTTAGTAAGGAGGAGGTGTTATCAATTCTAGAAGGTGCAAAGGTAGATAAATCCCCTGGGTGAGATGGGATTTTTCCGAGGATTGTCTGGGAAGCTACGGAGGAGGTGGTGGAGCCTTTGGCCTTGATCTTTGAGTCCTCATTGTCTACAGGTTTAGTACCAGAGGACTGGAGGATTGCAAATGTTGTGCCCTTATTCAAGAAGGTCGGTAGGGATGACCCAGGTATAGACTTGTGAGCCTTACGTCTGTCGTAGGAAAAGTTTTGGAAAGGATTACAAGAGATAGGATTTATAATTATCTAGCAAGCAACAATTCGATTGGAGATAGTCAGCATGGATTCGTCAAGGGCAGGTCGTGACTTCACTAAAGCCTTTGATAAGGTTCCACATGGTAGGCTATTGGAGAAAATACAGAGGCACGGGATTGACGGAGATTTAGCAGTTTGGAATCGAAACTGGCTTTCTGTAAGAAGGCAACGAGTGGTGGTTGATGGAAAATATTCAGCCTCGAGTCAGGTCTCTAGTGGTGTGCCTCAAGGATCTGTTTTGGGACCACTGCTGTTTGTCATTTTTATAAATGACTTGGACGCAGGCATAGTGGACGGGTTAGTAAGTTTGCAGATGACGCTAAAGTTGGTGGAGTGGTGGACAGTGTGGAAGAATGTTGCAGGTTGCAAGGAGACTTGGATAAACTGCAGAATTGGGCTGAAAGGTGGCAAATGGAGTTTATACAGATAAATGTGAGGTGATTCACTTTGGGAGGAGTAATACGAAGGCAGAATACCAGGTCAATGGAAAGATTCTTGCTAGTGTGGATGTGCAGAGGGATCTTGGTGTCCATGTACATAGATCCCTGAAAGTTGCCACCCAGGTTGACAGTGCTATTAAGAAGGCTTATGGTGTGTTAGGTTTTACTGGTAGAGGGATTGAGTTCCGGAGCCATGATGTCATGCTGCAACAGTACAAAACGCTAGTGCGGCCTCATTTGGAATATTGCGTGCAGTTCTGGTCGCCCCATTACAGGAACAATGTGGAAACATTGGAGAAGGTGCAGAGGAAATTTACCAGGATGTTGCCTGGTCTGGCGCGCAGACCCTATGAAGAAAGGCTGAGGGACTTGGGTCTGTTCTCATTGGAGAGAAGGAGGCTAAGAGAGGATTTAATAGAGACATACAAGATGATCAGAGGATTAGATAGTGTGGACAGTGAGAGTCTTTTTCGAGAATGATGACTTCAGCTTGTAGAAGGGGACATAGCTACAAATTGAGGGGTGATAGATTTAAGACAGATGTCAGAGTCAGGTTCTTTACTCAGAGAGAGGTAAGGACGTGGAACGCCCTGCCTGCCAATGTAGTTAACTCAGCTACATTAGGGGCATTTAAACAGTCCTTGGATAAGCATATGGACAATGATAGGATAGTGTAGGGGGAGGGGCTTAGATTAGTTCACAGGTCAGCGAAACTTTGAGGGCCGAAGGGCCTGTTCTGCGCTGTATTGTTCTATGTAACGCAATCAATAAACATGCGGAATTAGACCCCATATACAAACCCTTGCAAAAAAGAACCGGAAATTACACAAAACATCTCAACAGACCAGATCATATAAATACTGAGCGGAGTAGAACAACATTACTTCATTGGAGGCTGCACTGATGGTGTGACCTATCATGGTGATGAAACATCCGTACAATAACATTTGGCTAGAAACCGGAGACAGCAGGTCCTCTGTTACATTTTCCAGGGATTTGTATCAGTGGTCTCACGAGGATTGGCCTTATGGAGGTAGATTTGACTTGAAAAGCATACAATTTTGGAAAGTGAGACAGAAGTGGGAAATCGGGATCCCAACTGGGATTATAATTACTCAATTTCTTGCTTTGATAAATGGTTGGATGTGGCAAAATGTCATCAGCCTCTGTAACCCAAGAAGCACAAAAGTAATGGGATCGAAAAGGGTAATAAGGCCAGTGCCCCTGCCACAGGACTATATCCAAAATTAGAGAAATGTAATGCGGGAATATATCCAAAATTAGAACAGATTGAGGAAGACAAAGATCAGGCTATGGATGATGTTCTGTTAGCAGCTGCCATCAGGGACTGCCTGCCTCTTTATAATGACCCACAACCTCCCCAGTTTTCTGAAATAGGAGCCTCTTCACCCCTGTCTACCACTTTGGGCATAGGAGGGGTCCAGACGAGGAGCAGGGTCACCGCGAGGCAGGATCGCACTACTGATAGCAGCTCTGATGTACATATTCCTATTATGGTTGAACAATATCCCTATACAATGGTGGGAGAGGAGCCGTTTTGTGATCCTGGATCCCCTCAGTAGTCCAAAGTATGATAAATGAGGCCCTGAATCCTCTGAAAAAGCCAATTCCATTCCACAATTGGCTGGTCTAAACACGTCTGCCTGGGGACGTACTAACATTATTAAAAGTTGCATTTGGAACCTCCTTGCCAGGTCAAGGACTTGTTTGCTGTTCCTCTGGGCCATAACAGTGATTGGATCTCTGACGATAGACATCAAGATCAGGGAAACGACAGCAGAAGTACCTGGCTCCAGACACGAGCCAGAGGCCATCACTTTAGGGGCCAGGCAGCATAGTGATTTTGGACAAGTGACCAGATGTATCCAGAAGAAGGGTGAGCAGTTAACAGGCTTCATTGTAGGATTTAAGGATACTTGAGAATCCTCAGCAGATGTGGCACTTGAGCAGCACGGACCCCGAACCATACAAACCCTTTTAAATTGCCTTGATCCTAGTACTGCACATGCCTTTAAATTGGCGAACCTCTCTGACCAACATGGATAGGCAAGGCTTGTTTGCAAAGTTGCTGGAAAAGCTCTGCAGATGTGGCAGCATGTGTGACGGCAAAAAAAAGAGTTAACAGAGGATCCAGTGATCTTTCCTCAGAAATGGACCTGAAACATTAACTCTGTATTTTTTCCTTCACAGATACTGCCAGACCTGCTGGGCTTTTCCAGCAACTTTGTTTGTGTTCTGATTCACAGTATCGGCAGTTCTTTCAGGTTTTGTTTACAAAAAGATCAAATGAATTTAAAGGCCAATTTGTCCAGTAGTTTATAAATGGAGGTAACAGAGGTAACCAACGAAAGCCCCATAATTGTGATCGTGGCCAGAGATGGCAGGGAAGAGACAGAGAGCAGGATGTGGGCCGGCAATGCAGACAGAGAGGCGATTGGGCCAGGGACTGTCACAGCGGGGCGGAAGGGACCTGTGGAGTAGACCAGAAACAAGAGTGTCCCTTTTTCGCTCAACAACCCTTGCCCTCACGGACAACAGGAGAGCCACGGAGGGGCGTTGATGATCGGATTATTCTCTCCCAGAAGGACCCAATGGCAAAAGTGGAAATTAAGGGTAAACTTTCAAATTGATTCCGGCGCGACAATTTTGTCTGTGCACCCCTCTGTGGAATTACCCTGTAGTCCTAAAAAGATTTCTAGCATAGGAGTAGCCAGAATTCCTATGGTTAAGCCCCTGTCCCAAACCGTGCCAAACAAATTGGGGATTATAGTCTGCGTGAGACCTTTGTTATTGCCAAACATTCCCCAGTGAATTTATTAGGACACCAAGCGCTTTGCAAGTTGGGGGCCATGATTCACTGCGCTCAGCAAGGACTGTTTCTGAATTGCCCATTCAGTTCCACAAGCCTGTAGTATGCAGCTCAAACAAACGGAAGCTCTAAAATCTGAAACGGCGGCTGTTTTGTACTGTTAGCAACTAAGGAACAACCCCCTTTAGACAATGCTGCTACATATAGCTGCAGCTCTTGCAGGTCGGAGTGATGAGTGCTTGCGCTATTTGCTCTCATTTGCTCTCCACCAGTAGATTATTACTATGACCATTGTATGGTCTTATTCTCCAAAAATTCTGACTCCGAGGGGGGAAGAATAATTAAAGTGTCAAGAGCAATTAGATGTAGAATGTGGCTAAAGCTAAGAATTAGAGGTTGGAATGATGGGAAAATATGCCAATAAAGAGATATGCGACAAATTGTTGCATATCTGTAGAAAGCTTTGAACCTGTTGTTCGATGTTAATCCAAAGCTTAAGACACGTTCCACTTAAGGATAATATATCAGCAGCCACAAGTTGTGGAACCACGACATATGACCTGCCTTAAGGGGACGTGATAAACTGTGCTTATCTGCTTAAAACTGTGCCTCAAGCTATAACGGCGCGGAAAAGTATTGCCGTGTTTTTGTACTCATTGGAGACTACGGACCTGCCCTTTTGTCAGTGTTGACTCCCCGTGATATCATGAATAAAGCCTCTTTGCCTCGAAGTCTGCACTTGTAATGTGTGATTCAGTTAGTTTCTTCGACAATCTGGAGTAGTCGGCAGGATCCCTAACTTTAGGGGATCCGGACAAATTGACAGGAATAAGAGAAAGGACGATTCCTCGAACTTGCCGAACATTCCTTCCCTCTGGCCTACAGTATGTTACTCAAAGAATCTGACAACCCAAATTCTGCCCCTGTCCCATACTGTTGGCAGCGACAAAATAAACCCCTGGAGAAGGCGTTAGTGTGCCTCGGTGCAGCCCGACCTGACGGTAGCGACTCAGTATCAGCAGATTACTTAGCAGAACCCATTGTATGGCACTATATTCGAAACAGAGTCCGATTCCTATGTTCAGCCGGCAACTCCTTTTCTTAATACCCCGATACTCTCTGTTTTGACAGTCACGTTTATTTCAGTGTTCTGGGTTTGGGAGCAGCCATTGACCCCCCCTCCCCACCCGACCCCAAGCAAGGGTCTCTGTTTGAAATGGGCCCCATATCAGTCCCTCATGTCACCTTGCCTATTAAGGTCCCAGCGAACCCTGAACAGATCGGCCCCATGGTGAAGCACTTGCGAGGGGAATCTCTGCTGCGTTCCATCATCGTTCCCCTTCTGCCTTTTGGAACTGTTTTGGTTCATGTACTTTCAGCCCACTCAGGGAGCCGTCTGTTATCTAGCCTGTTATCTTTTGCCGATTTCAGCCGCCCACCTGGGTGGATTTGTTCTTCCCTCTCCTTCTGCCGTCTGTCCCTTTCCCTTTCTGGGCCCTGCACGAGAATCATGCTGAGTTTGTTTCATCTTCTTCATCCCATCGACTGACTGCCTGCTCTAGTACATCTCTGCCCTCTATTCGACATATAGGTTATCTGCAGAAGCAGAGGAGGGTATAAAGCCAGTCATTGATGCACTTTTGGCCCAAGGTGTTTTGCGCCCAGCCCAAAGTCTTTGTAACAAAGTCCTTTTGCCCATTCATAAACCTGGTAGAAAGTTTAGGAACTTAGGAATGGTGTTTCGTCTGAGACTTAAGCGCCATCAATCAGACTGTGGTGCCCGTCACCCCGGTGGTCTCTGACACCAACGTTACTTTGTCCTCCTTACCTCCCCCCACACCCCCAAATGGGACTTACTACACAGTCATTGACCTTTGCTCAGCCTTCTGTTCTATTTCTCTCCATGAGGACAGCCAAGATCACTCTGCATTTACCTACAGCGGCAGACGGCATACGTGCACCCGGCTTCCCCAAGGCTACACTGACACCTGGCCGTATATGCCTCTGCGGTATGAACAGATCTCCTTCAACTATCATTGCCGGGCGATAGCACGATACTGCAAAATACCGCTGATTTATTGACTACCTCCTGCGATTGTGATGCCTGTCAATGAGACACCGTGGCACTGCTGTGTCACCTGACTGATAGAGGACACCGGGTCTCTGCTCCAAAGCTACAATTGTGTCAGCCCTCAGTACAGTACTTGAGCTTCGTTCTTGAGATTGGTATGCGCCAATTGGGACCAGATAGGGTCGATGCGGTATTGAAGGCACCCAGACCCATGACACAAAAAGAAAATGCTGTCCTTTCTCAGTATGGTGAACTACTGCAGGCAACGGATACCTGAATATTGGCGAATGGACGCTGTGCTGCGGCAGACTACATTGCAGGACCAACTGACAGAAATAGAATGAACAAGCCTTAAAAGAGCTCAAAACAGTCCTGACTCAAGCCCCCCGCCCTGGGGATTCCCGATTACAACAAGCCCTTTGCCCTCATGTCAGCAAAAAGGAGGGGTTTGCAAGCGGCGTTCTGACACAGGAGTGCAGGCGGATCCAAGCGACAGGTAGCAGACTACTCAGCTCAGTTGCCTCCGGAAGTTACACTGCTGTAATAATGGGAAAATCGAATCCTGTTGTTCTGGACCATCAGTGTGAGATTTTGGTCCCCTCATGTAGTCCTACTGCTTTAAAGTCAGTGGCGACACATTTCACCACAGCCCACCACACCGGGTACGAGGTCATGGTGTTGTCCAAACTGAACATTTCCTTCAGGCGAGCACCCTTGTTAAACCCGGCCACCCTTCTCCCTGACAGTGGAGAGACAGATGAAAGTCAGCAAGACTGCCGGCAGGTCGTTGATTCTGTCACATCTCCCCACCCTGACTTACACTCCACGCCCCTGGACATTCCCAATTTGGTGCTTTTCACCGACGGTTCCTCTTACCGGCCATATGATACCGCCACACTGGCTAGGTATGCAGTCGACACCCCTTTTGAATTACGGAAGCCTTTGCTCTGCCCCCTGGTGCCTCCGCGCAGGTAACCGAGCTGTTCACGCTCACTCGTGCTTGTATTCTCGCTGAAGGTCAGACTAATAATCTCTGCACTGATTCGCGATCTTCATTTGGAGTGGGACCTCGTGGCAGCACCACGGGTTTTCACCTCCTCTGGTAAGGCCATTCAGCATGCTACCATGACAGGCAACTTACACCGAGCTATCCTCCTCCACAGGAGGCTTGCCAAAGTAAAGTGCAGGGCGTGCACACAAGCACAAGATGAACTCTCACTCGGCAACACAGCAGCAGGTGAAGTGGCTAAGACAGCTGCTCTATCCCGAGTTATGGTTCTTTCCTCTTTCGTACGCCAAAAATTGCCCGAGGCCATTGATTTGGCGGTTGCAGTACAGGCCCAGGAAGGGGTCAGTGAACAAGAAAATGTAAACTGGGTTTGCAATACAGGATTCAGATCATCTGTGGAGACATCCCGATGGCAGGGTAGTCTGCCCAAAGGGTCTTCTCCTTGCACTTGCCTGCCTGGTGCATGGGCAAGGGCATGTAGGAAAAGGGGAATGCTACACCAAGTTGCCAAGTAGTGGTTTGCGCCAGCAATAACGACTGCTATTCAGCAGGTAACTGAAACTTGTAGTATTTGCCTACATTATAATTAGAGGGAAGACCCCAGGCGATTTGACCACTTGCCAATACCAGTAGGACCCTTTGGAAATCTGCAAATAGATTTTGTGCACATGCCAGCCTCTGGAGAATTTAAATACATATTGGTGATCGTGGATATGTTTTCAATGTGGATAGAAACTTTTGCAACTAGAAAAGATGATGCCAGGACAGCGGTAAAATGTCGAATGAAAGACATCATCCCACGGTTCGGAATACCGTGAGGATAAATAGCGATAAAGGGATGCACTTTACAGGAAAGGTGGCAGTGGCTCTGATTCAGGCAATGGGGTTTGAATGGAAAGTGCATGTACCCTATCAGCCTCAGTCCTCAGGAATGGTAGAATGGATCAATGGGACTTTAAAGAATACCCTAGCTAAAGGAGGCCAGGAGACTGAGTTAAAGTGGCCTGAAGGTTTACCCATTACCCTACACACCCTGAGAAATCAAGTTAATAGAACGACATGCCTGACTCCACTAGATGTTTTAACGGGAAGTCCACCAGCACCAAGCCCCCAATGACCGGGGCTGACCTAGCACTAACATGGGTAGATAAGAAAAGCCTGCTCTGTGCACAGGCCCTGATGAGGCAGCTCAACCCAACCACGTGAAGATATTAAAGGGAATGCCAAAGTCCAAGGAAGGGAATACTCATCCATTCAAACCTGGTGATTTTGCACATATCCCATCACTTGAAAAAGGCTCTTTTTCTCCTCCATGGAAAGGACCCTACCAAGTACCACTGACGACCCGCACAGCTGTCAAAGTGCAAGGCAAACTGGACTGGATTCACGGGACACGTTGTAGGCCAGGCTCCGGAACTACCGTGACAGGTCCACCCACAGGGGACAAACAATGAAGTTCCTGGTGTTTATAGTATATAGATTACTTGTGTGGGGTATCGTGTCAGATTCTGTAGAACAAGCCCCTGCCCACAACTCATTTCTGTCTTTCAGCTATGAGTATGCAGTGCGTTTAAATGTCTCCTGTTGCTGGGCGTGCGCCCACATTCGGATTCATTCAAAATGGAATCCCATTCCGACCAATCCCCTTTAATGCCTCCGAAGTGGGTATTAAAACAGAGTATAGCTTGCAGACTGAAGCTGGTCACTATATGGTTAACACTGACACAGACAGGCAACAGTGGAAGTCTGTGGGATACTCCCTCACCACTTTTTCAGGATGATACCAGCCGGATTATCGTAACACCACCTCCTGTCATTTTTTTTACACTAACTGCTGAAAACAACCACACGGCCCCAATTTGCTTCATTAAAATAGCAATACAAGAACAGGGTATCCCATGGGTAATAGCCAATGCTCCCAAATTATAATGTTTCTATTTTCGCCCTCCCAGACCGGGGCAAATTCTCACTCTTTCTGACCAAAGGGGTTCTTGACGGCTCCCTCCTTACGCAGGGCTCCAACAGCGCTCCTACTTTTCCCAAAACCAACCATTTAGACACTTTTCAACAAAATTGGTACCGGAGTTATCACCTGATACATTCCCTTTATTGGTACATATTTTGTATGTGGCTACAAAGCCTACACCCTGGCTATCCCCCTCCTGGACGGGTTCCTGCTATCTTGCGTATATAGTCCCCCATATGCACCACCTCCCCACTTCACACCAGCACCTATGGATTAGGCGATATAAGAGGGCTATCAGCGAGACCGAGCCTTTTTTCATGCTAGCCTTCCCCATTTATGGTACGGGAAAAGCAGCGTGGGAACTGATTAACATGGCCTCGGCCCTGGATTAATCGGCCAATGAAACCGCCCATGCTCGAGGGGAAACACACCAGGCCATTTCCGAGCTGTCTGTTGACCTTGTGGTGGTGCGAACAGTGGCCCTACAAAATAAGTCGGCTATAGATTTTGAGCTCGTCAATAACAGGGGTATTTGCGCAATTACGGGTTAGCAGTGCTGCACCTATATCCCCGATGAGTCCAAAACATTCCCTGCTTGTTGAATCATGTTCAGCAAGCTGACAGCAAAATAAAAGCAATAGGGATCAATTCTGCAACTGTAACCCCCCAAGATCTAGGCGGTGGCCCTTTGGGACTCGGTGGAGCACCCTGACCACGAAGGATTTATCCATGATGTAACTATAGTCTCTGTTTTAGCGACCCGCCTAATATGCGCCATCCTCCACTAGGAGTGACAAAGCCCTGTTCCCATGTTTCCCCGTTATATATCCAACAGTCCTGATAATGATGAGAAAGAATGCTTGAGCATGAGACCTTTTCCCCGATATGACCCTCCATTCACAGAGGAAGACTGGTGAAGTTGATTTAAGAATTAAAAAGGATGGAATTGCGGAATAATTGTTTGTCAAGACTGTATAATTGAGGTTAAGTAGTAATAAGTTAAAATTATACGTGACTAGGAGCACGAAGTAGGGAAACTTTAGTTTTATGAAATAGTACATATTGCTGTAACTGCACCCTGCTTTTCCTAGTCTGAGAAGTCACGTAGGATAGATAGCAAAAAGCTAGGGCTCGCAGCATCCATATATTCTTATCTTCAACACATTCTGCTTTAATTAATGTATATCTGGTTGCCTAAGTAACGACCTTGCCTTGCCAGAACAAAGTACAATTGCAGCTTGTTTAACTTTTTTTTCCGCTGTATAAATTCTGCTCCTTTTACATGCTTGTCAGAGTCTTCAGAACCTGCCCTTTTGTCCGTGCTGACTCTCCTTGATATGACAAATGAAATCTCTTTGCCTCAAAGTCTGGATCTCTGGTGTGTAATTAATTCAGTCTCTTCGATACATAGTTACTAAGTGGGCAGATGACACCAAAATCAGTATAGAAAGTGAGGAAGGTTTTCTAAGATTACAAAGGGATCTTAATCAAATCGGTAGTAAAGTGACAAGGTGGAGTTCAATCTGGATAAATGCAAGGTATTGTAGTATAGTACACCACACAAGGGCAAGGCTTATGGTAGGGCCTTGGATGGTGTTGTCAAACAAAGGGACCTAGTTTGCAGGCACATAATTATTTCAAGTTTGTGTCACATATAGACAGGATGGTTAAAAAGGCTTTTGAACGCTTGACTTCACTGCCCAGTCCTTTGAGTATCGGAGTTGGGACGTTATGTTGCGATCGTACAGGTCATTGGTGAGGACCATGCTGGAATACTGTCCAGTTCTGGCTGCCCAGTTATAGGAAGCAAATTATCAAACCAGAGAGGGTTCAGAAGAGATTTACCAGGATGTTGCCGGGTATGGAAGGCTTGAGTTATACAGAAAAATTGAATAGGCTGGGACTTTTTTCACTGGAGTGTAGGAGGTTGAGAGGTGACCTGATAGAAGTTTACGGAATAATGAGAGGTATAGATAAAGTTAATGGTAGTTGTCTTTCCCCTTCGGTGGAGAATTTCAAGACTAGATGGCACATTTTCAAGGAGAGAGATTTAAAAAAATGAGGCAATTTTTTTTACACAGATGGTGGTTCATGGGTGCATTGAACTTCCTGGTGAAGTAATGGATGCGGGTACAATTACAACATTTAAAAGACATTTGGATGTTATATGACTAGGAAATGTTTGAAGGAATTTGGACCAGGAGCAGGCAGGTGGAATAGTTTAGCTTGGGATGATGTTCAGCATGGACTGGTTGGACCAAAGGGTTTGTTTCCATGTTGTATGACTCTAATGACCTTACCTCTGTCATAACATCAGAAATGGGGAAGTTTGTCAATGATTATACAATGCTCTGTACCAATCGCAACTCCTCAGATACTTAATAAGTCCATGATTAAATACAACAATATCTGGACAATATCCAGGTTTGGGTTGACAAGTAGCAAGTAATATTCACAACACACAAATGCCAGGCAATGATCATCTCCAACAAAGAGACAACCTAAACTCTAATGCTTGACATCCAATGATGTTACCATCACTGAATCCGCCATTATTAATATCCCGAGGATTACCATTGACCTGATTCAACAAATAAATACAATGGCTACAACAGCAGGTTAGACGCTAGTGGAGTAACTCAACTCCTGACTCCCCAAAGTCTGTCCACCATCTACAAGGCACAAGTCAGGAGTGTGGTGGAATACTCCCCACTTGCCTGGATGGGCACAGCTTCAACAAAACTCAAGAAACTTGACATCAGCCAAGGCAAAGCTGTATGTTTGATTGGCACCACATCCATAAGCATCCACTTCCTCCACCACTGAAAGTGAGCTATCTATAAGATGCACTGCAGAAATTCAAAGATTCTTTAGACATGACTTTCCAAAACTACAACTACTTCCATCTAGAAGGAAAAGGGCAGCAGATACATGGGAAGATAACCACTTGCATCTTCCCTCCAAGCACTTATCACCCTGACTTGGAAATACAATGTCACTCCTTCCCTGTCTCTGGGTTAAAATCCTGGAATTCTTGCCTTAAGGACAGTGTAGAGCAACCCACTGTATGTGGACTGTAATAGTTCATGAAGACAGCTTATTACCACCTACTCAAGAGCAACTAGGGCTTGAACAATATATACTGGTCAGCCAGTGTTGCCCATGCCCCACAGGTGAATAAAGAAAGGATCTGCTTTGGCTAAACTTATGCAAAACATAATGTCAATGAATATACTTGAACTGTGTAATTACAACTAATCTAAATCATTTATGAACTGTTGGTTTCCCTACTAATCCTACACAACTTCTGTATAATCATGCTGCAGAGTCTACTGGAGTATTTCACAGCAGGAAACATCCTGACACATATTCTCCAGAATCACCTTCTTCCTGTGGCTGAGGAAGGTGCCGGGTGTGGTGGGGTTGGAGGGCAGTGTGGAGCGAACAAGGGAGTCACGGAGAGAGTGGTCTCTCCGGAAAGCAGACAGGGGAGGGGATGGAAAAATGTCTTGGGTGGTGGGGTCGGATTGTAAATGGCGGAAGTGTCGGAGGATAATGCGTTGTATCCGGAGGTTGGTAGGGTGGTGTGTGAGAACGAGGGGGATCCTCTTGGGGCGGTTGACTCCAACCCCACCACACCCGGCACCTTCCCCTGCAACCGCAGGAAATGCTACACTTGTCCCCACACCTCCTCCCTCACCCCCATCCCAGGCCCCAAGATGACATTCCACATCAAGCAGAGGTTCACCTGCACATCTGCCAATGTGGTATACTGCATCCACTGTACCCAGTGCGGCTTCCTCTACATTGGGGAAACCAAGCGGAGGCTTGGGGACCGCTTTGCAGAACACCTCCGCTCAGTTCGCAACAAACAACTGCACCTCCCAGTCGCAAACCATTTCCACTCCCCCTCCCATTCTCTTGATGACATGTCCATCATGGGCCTCCTGCACTGCCACAATGATGCCACCCGAAGGTTGCAGGAACAGCAACTCATATTCCGCCTGGGAACCCTGCAGCCATATGGTATCAATGTGGACTTCACCAGTTTCAAAATCTCCCCTTCCCCCACTGCATCCCTAAACCAGCCCAGTTCATCCCCTCCCCCCACTGCACCACACAACCAGCCCAGCTCTTCCCCCCCACCCACTGCATCCCAAAACCAGTCCAACCTGTCTCTGCCTCCCTAACCGGTTCTTCCTCTCACCCATCCCTTCCTCCCACCCCAAGCCGCACCCCCAGCTACCTACTAACCTCATCCCACCTCCTTGACCTGTCCGTCTTCCCTGGACTGACCTATCCCCTCCCTACCTCCCCACCTACACCCTCTCCACCTATCTTCTTTACTCTCCATCTTCGGTCCGCCTCCCCCTCTCTCCCTATTTATTCCAGTTCCCTCCCCCCATCCCCCTCTCTGATGAAGGGTCTAGGCCCGAAACGTCAGCTTTTGTGCTCCTGAGATGCTGCTTGGCCTGCTGTGTTCATCCAGCCTCACATTTTGTTGTCTTGGAGTCTCCAGCATCTGCAGTTCCCATTATCAACTGGAATTTGGAGCTGTTTGGACATTCTGGATTCAATGGTGTTTGGAATACCATGTGTTTTGTATTGGAGTTGTGTACAGTAGTAATTTCTGAAGTCAAACGTTTAATGTGTGTTGTAAGTCACCTACTACTTTTCTGAAAATCAAGTAACTTTGGAAGTGCAATGAAGGAAATGAAGAGCTAAGAAATAGAGTATATTGCCTTAATTACCTGAAAAAAATAGCTTCGTAACTGACTTTGAGAGAACTAAAGGCCTATGTGATCACCTAACCACATAGAATTGAGGAGTCCCTGCACAGAAAGAGGCCATTGAGCCCATCTAATCTGTTCCCACAGTGTGAAGCCATCTGACTCAGAACCAGACCCAGAACCCACCCCCCACCCCCACAATCCTTGGAATCCCAATTTATCATGGTTAACCCATCTAGCCTGCACATCTTTCGACTGTGAAAGGAAACAGGAGCATCTGGAGGAAACCAACGCAGACCCAGGGAGAAAGTGCAAACTCCACACCGTCACACAAGGCTGGAACTGAACCGGGTCCTGACACTGTGAGACGGCAGTGCTAACCACTAAGCCACCATGCCACCCACTCTTCCGGAGTTGATTTACATTTTTGCAAGATACCTGAAAAAGTTTCAGAAATAGCATCTTTCACTTTCTTGGAGTCTGAAACCCAAACTGTTTTCTCCATTCAAAAATCTACGTCTGACTGACTTCACATCTGAAATAAAGTCTGTCTGAAGATATTCTATCTGTTAGATCTTATAGTTTCAATGAAAGTCTGAGTCCGGTGGTAGGTTCAGGCAACCTTTACTGTGACACAACTTTGTTACGGCTTCAGATCTTCATAGCAAAAAGGCTCACAAGAAGTTTCGAAGTAGGTTATTTTATACAGCTCAAGTTCATAGCGCACACACCCCCTTGGATACTACTGGTCAGCAGAGCTGAGTTGTCCAACTGTGATTGGACCCTTTGGTACAGCATTTAACATCAGCAATTTGGCTCAGTAATTTATTTATTTTCATGCTCTGATTGGACTGTTTTGGCGGGCAAAATGTTTAACTGTTGATAGTAATTTTAATTTACTTAGGTCAACAGAGATTCTACTGCTCTCAGCAACTTCAATGTACAATAGCTTGCGTATTCCCTATCAGCTAGTTTCTGTATCTATGATTCATTTCTCCCTGTAATTGTATGGGGGCTGTTTTTACTGCCTGAGACTGGTTTGCTCTCATAATTTTATTTGAATCTTTTTCTCTAGTGATTTTTTTTGCATATGGATGAATCCATAACTACTTCAGAATCTATATCTATGATTATTTGAAGGATCTTAACTAAAACCTCCTATTTGTATTGCAACAGACTGATTAATTAATTCAAGAGACATTCACGAATTAAACACTGTGAAATGTTCTTATCCTTGTCTTAAGAATAAACAACTGCAACTGCATTTTCCATCTCAGTTCTGTTACCTTGGGTCTACAGAGATACTATTGTTCTTCTTGTGAAGATTATGTTAGCAAATATTTTCCCAAGGTGTCTAACTACTGTTGGCCATGTTCTGCTACATTAGTCATGGGCAGCCATTGGCCATTTCAGGCTGCTCAGTTATGGGCATCCCTAACATTTCTCCCTTTGACTCTCCCTTCAGTGAGTCACAAAGCTCACAAGAGAAAGTTGGCTTCGACATAGGGCATGTGGTACAGACAAGGTCTGCTAGAAATGCCAAAGCGTCTCAGCTGTAGCTGCCTGTTGGCAGCAACATTTAACTAACAAAATCTAACAATATAAAATGAGAATTACAACAGCAAGGAACGCTATACCCAGCACCAGTGATGTCCCCAATGAATGCAGTCAACCAATTGTCCAGCTCCATAAGGTAGGAGATAAGGGTTGCCTGAGTTTGTCCATCTTTTTTCAGATATACGCTGCTATAGCAGTGATCCCTTCAGAGTTGGCTGGGATATAAGTACAGCATTTGGTCCCGATTTGAGCACAAGTGTCTCCCTTTTCAGCCAGTATCCAATCAAGGGCTAGCCTGTTCAGCAGCACTGTCTTACAGGTAGCTACCATTTCAGCGCTTATGTTATCCAAGGCCTCTGCAATATCCATTCCAGGACACCTGCCATATTGATAGATTCCCTTGCCAGTTTTGCAGTCCCGTACCAGGGGAACAAAATGGCAAAGAGTCTTTCTGTCTCTGTAATAGGCCTTTCGAATTGTTGCCAGCAGGGTATCCCAGGTAGGGAGAACAAGTGACGGACAAAGGGGCCGACAAAGCACAAATCACACGATTCCATCCACGAGGAAGGTAACCAGGCACAGGCCTTATGGCCACAAACAAATAAGTACCTTGACAAGGGGTAAACTTTATTATTATCTCAGGATACCACTTTTGCTGGAAAGTACCTTTGCTGGTCAGGTTTTGGAATGTCAGGATGGTGGAGCCAACAACCTGGATTACATTCTAATTTTGGGAACACTTGCTGTATCCCATCTCTAGCCCTCTCATCTGGGTTTTACATATACATATCCCTCCTTAAAGTCACCCCAATCCAGAAGTGTCAGTAATGATCAAGAAAGGAGATTGTTGCGATGTGCTGTAGTTAGGCTGATACTACCTGTGAAAGGCAGTCAGGTTGTAACCCGACTCCCACTGCTCTCAGAGGTCAGTGATGCGCACCCAATATACCTCTGCCTCTGCAGTGGACTGTCATGCCAGTCATACAAGATCTCTAAGGAGGTATTCTGGTGAATTGCCCATTCTGTCATTTCGGATCTGCTAAAAGGGATGGGTTTTAAGAGGTCACTACAAACACTAGCTCAGTTTGGTGCAGGGATTGGCAGACTACTAGTAAGCAACCAGTCAAAACACAGAGTTAGTAATGAAATAAATTTCCACATTTTGGATCAAACATTATAGACCTTAACAAGTTTTGATTTCAGTCACTGGTTGCTCGTTTAACATGTGACACATGTATCCAAGCTTTCTTCCCTTGGACTTCTACTGTGGCTTGGGTTGTCAGCAACACTTGATAGGGTTCTTCCCATCTGGTTCCTTATATATTTTCTTAACAATAAACCCAGGCTACTGGGACATTATCGTGTTGTCCCTCTGGTGGATCACCCCAGGCTGGCGAATCCTGTCAAGAGGCAGAACAAACAGCATTGGTTAAGTCTTTCTAAAGCCAGGTCATGTCAGGTTTTCACAACAGCCAGACAGGGCTGTTGGAAGAGCTATGTGTTTTCACCAGTACGTCTTGTTCTCGTAGTTGTTGGACAACTGGCAAAATTCCTGCAATTGAGGCTGAGCTGATGGGATATTGTTTGGTGCATGGGGGGGTGGTGGTGACATCAGTAAACGAAGGGGGTTCCAAACAGAGTAGGCTGCAATCGCTCTTATCCTTTGCCCAGATTGGGTGTTCTTTCAATTCTTCTTTTTTTCAAACATCTCATGGGCTGTGTCACTCAGCTATCCTTAAAATGCAACGAGAAATTTGTTTAGGTCAGGGTGCCCATTCCCAAGAGAGCTTATTCCACCAAGCCACCCAGTCTGACGCTGTTAATTCATGTGGACCAAGTTCAATGGATACTAGATATGTTCTTTGGATGGTCAGGCCTTCATACCCAGCTGCGCGGCTGTTCATACTTTACCATCCAAAAGCAAAGAATCTCCATGACACAAAGGCAGACGGGTCAATTCCACTGCTATGTCCAGGAGACAGTCTACATCTTGACTGCTTACCCTTATAAGTTTACATACACCATCTCCTCGTTCTGTTGGTGCAAGAAGAGGTGTGGAAAGGGTGAGGGTGGGTTCAGCTAGTTTTTTACCAAATTAAGCAACTCTTTTTGTTGGGAGAGCTGTTTAAATCTCTCCAAAGGACTCTCTTCCAATGGGGGACTTGATCTGTGTGGGCGGGAGGGGTGGTGGTGGTGGGAATTCTCCTTCAGACATCACCATCCTCAGCCTCTTTTTCTCTTTGTTATGCCCTACATGTCTTGGCCAAATGTTCCTCTTTTCCACAATAGTGACACTTTTTCAGATAATTGTTTGTCCAGCTCCGTGGATTTCCCTCTGGTGACCTGCATGGTCCAAACTTTAGCTCCTACATGCCTGTCCAATCGCTTGCACCAATCTAGCAGGTCTGCACAAGTCATTCCTCTACTTTTCCAGTCTGGTAGGAATATCTTCAATGTCTTTGCTATCTCTGGATTCAGACCCAGGACAAAATGGCTTTTGGGGACAGATGGTATTTATATCCATTTCTTCGGGTTCTTCCCAAGTATTCTAACCAAACAGTTTTAAAACGTTCGTCGTAATTCAACTTTTCTTCAATTCTGTTCTGTTGACAGTCTGCAATCATTCCCCAGTCTGTCTTTACAGGATTGAATTCATGTAGCCAATGTTTGATAGTTTCCCATCTGACCTCTGTCTGTTGCTCACTGTCCCCGAGGGCGTCTTGTACCGTCCTACCCGATTTCCTCCCCTCTCAGCTAGATGTCATCAAGGCCAGAATGTGGACTCCGTACAAAGAGTGGATGCAGATGCCTTTTAAACATTCCAACTGTTCCCACGTTTTCAACCACCCCCCCAACATTTTAGGAGGTGATAGTTCTTTAGACCATTTATCAATTTTCTCAGGATCCACTGGTTTATGATAAAACAGCTTGTGTGTGACTGCGACTACCCCATTGCTATTCTTTGTTTCTTCAGATTTAACTTTTGCTCATCTTGTTTTCAATGGAGTGAGTCTCAGGACACCTTCTTCATTAGAGTAACTGGAGGATTCTGAATCTATATCTAAATCTGCCTCATGTCTCTGTGCTTTCTGTTGTTTACTTGCTGGTTGACTTAAGCAGGGGTGTCCTGGCCAAGATCTGGGGCATTTCCTCTTGTCTGCTAGTTGTGTTACCGGTTCTTCACAAACTGCTTTCAGGTGGCTCTTAGTACTGGTCAAATCTCGCTCACAGTGGGAACACGCCATGATCTTGTTTTGCTGTTGGACCTGCCCCATGAGGACCAGAGACCACCTGACCTGTTCCTTCTCCTTCATACAGGTCGTTTCTCCCCAGATCCTTTTAATGTCATCCAGGGGAAACTGTCCCATGGACGTACCATACTTCTGTCTGATCTTCGTTCAGGCCTTCTGTAAATCAAATTGATGCTGTATGTAGTCTTTCAGGTTTTGGAAAATTTCGTCTTCTTATACATCAGGTGGGGCCTAACTACCTTTGGCAGTAGGCAACGCTTTGGTCTTATCACCCACCATTGTTGTGGTTCTTTATGAGTCTCAAGGTGTAGGCTTTTTTTTCAGCTGAATCGATGACTAACTGTAGTCTCTGCTGATATCAGACAGCTCTGTAAAAATGGGGCCTCGAGCTGTCTGCCACTTCGAGAGTTAAGATTACATAGAGGGAGATGAATCTAGGTAATCGATAACTCTTCTGAATTTAGTATATATTTTTACAAGATGCCTGAGAAATTTTCGGAAAACAACATCCTAACTCTCCAACAGTCTGAAACCTGAACTGTTATCACCATTCAAAACACTTTGCATTTGAACTGGTCTGTCTGAAGATATTCCATCATTCAACAGATGTCAGCAATTCAGTGTCGTTGACAGGAAGTTCGGAGAGAAGTTAACCCATTTTATTATGAACGTCTGGATCTTTGACAGGGCATTGCATTCTACAAGTATCATATTTGAAGGGTTTCTCCTCTATGATAATCTCCTGGTGCTTCCAGAAGTTGAAGATAACACATACTATTACCAAGGATTCCTTTCTTGTGGAGATCCTCTGATTCACTGGAATGACTTGGTGGTTGAAGAGGTTTGATGACCATTTGAAAGACTGATAACAGACCCTACACCTGTTGTGTTTCCCCCTGTGTGAATTTTCTGGTTTATCAGGAGGCTCCAAGATGTTGCAAAAGTTTTGTTGAAATTTAGGCCTGAAGTCTTATTTTCCACTGTGGAGCTGCTGATGGGCTTCCAGGCTCAATTATCATGTGATCTCTTCTTTGAAGGCTTTCTAATTATCATGAACCTTCTGATGTCTCAGGAAAGTGCTAGATTGGGCAAAAGCCTCTTCACAAATCCCACATTTGAATGGTTTCTCCCCAGCATGCAAACGTTGGTGTACTCGAAGACCAGATGACTGTGAGAATGATTTATTACACTGCTCACATGTAAATGGTTTGTCCCCTGTGTGAACACGACGATGTTTGCGAAGGGATGATGACTCTGAAAATGATTTGCTACACACTTCACATGTAAATGGTTTCTCCCCAGTATGAATGCGTTTGTGCACACGAAGATGAGATGAATGTGAGAATGATTTGTCACAGACCTCACATGTGAACGGTTTCTCCCCAGTATGAATGCGTTGATGTAGACGGAGGTGTGCTGTCTGTGAGAATGACTTTTCACACACAGTACATGTGAATGGCTTTTCTCCTGTGTGAATATGTTGGTGAGACAGAAAGGTTGTGGATGTTGCAAAAGCTTTATCACAGACTTCACATTTGAATGGTTTTTCTCCTGTGTGAATGTATTGGTGTATGCGGAGGTGTGATGGTTTGGAGTATGATTTGTTGCACACCTCACATGAGAAAGGTTTCTTCCTGTGATGGATACTTTGATGTTTCACGAGCATTGATGATTGTTTGAAGTCTTGGTCACACACCTCACACTTGAATTGTTTCTCTGCCATAGGAGTGTTCAACAAATGCATCTATGTTTTGGAGATCTTAAGAGCCTGGGGGAGCCTTCCTCACAATGCTTATCCTTGAACAGCCTCTCTGCTGTAGGAATGAGTCAGTTGTTCAAGAGGCTTCATGAATTATTGAAACACTCATCACACTTGGAGCCACTCACATTCCTTCCCACTCACCCTGACCAAGCTGGTTCTGATGGAAGGCTCCACACCACTGACCAGTTTCAGATTTGATGAAACAACAAAGTTTCACTGCCCAGTCTTCTCCATGCTAAGCAATGGGGTGAAGGACTGGCTGTCTTCCCACAGCCGTGCAGCTGTTCCTTGGGGGATGGTCAGGATCTAAATGCAGTGTCTATCCTCTCTGTATTCTCTGGTGTAGTACTGTGCAATCCTTCTGTAAAACAGGAAAAGGATTATGAAGGTATTGTTGACTATTTTCAATGGAAGGATTTTGTTGAGTGAGAGTCATGGTTGTTGATCTATGAGTTTAGAGAGAATTTTCTCACCCAATAGGCTTCTTGTCTGATCATTAATTGTGGAATTGAGTTCTAGGGTGCCTTTCTCAAGGAGTCAAGTGACCAGAGAGATGGAAATGCTCACCACTGCCATGATCTTTTAGTTTTTAATCCACTGGTGCCCCATCTAAAGATCAGTTTCATAACACCTCAGACAGTGCAAACCAGGGACTATCCCTCACTCTGTGGAGTTTGACAATTATCACCAGAAGAAAGGAATCTTGCTCCTGCATCACAGACAGGGACCTGGAGGTGTTGCTGAATGGGTTGCAGAAAGGAAGGCAGTTCTTTTACCTGGGGTCCACCACGGGAGCCAGAACACCAGCCCAAGCCCAGCTGGATGCAAGTTGTAGCCTGGGGTTTGGTGATGCATCCTAGGTGTAATGGAAAATCCAGCAGTGCAGGAGAAAGGTCAACGATCTTCTCAGGTCCCCAAGGTTAAGTGCCTCCACCTTCTCTCAGCCACTTCACACTCACAGGATCACCACTCAATCTAACTCTGCTACTGCACACATCTCTCAACAAGGTTCATGGAATACACCTTTCAATATTGCATGCATCATGTCCATTCTCAGCAATCCCATCATCCCATACTGCTATCCCTTTCTGCCTTCTGCATTCCCTACTCCCTCACTGGTGACAGCTCACTGCCTCTCCTGCTGGAACATCAGCAGTAACTCCTCTTCCACTGATTTCAATTATAATCAATTCCTCCACTTATTGTATTGCAGAGAGAGGGCACGGGGCCTGAGTCTGGGTGGGATGCTGTTTGGAGGGTGAGTGCAGTCTCAATGAGCCAAATGGCCTCTTTACTCATTGTACGAATTCTATGAACTCAGCAGGTCTGGCAAAATCTGCAGAGAGAGAAATAGAGGTAATGTTTCAAGTTCAGCAGCAGTTCAGGAGAAAGATCACTTGACTTGAAACAGTAACTCTGTTTTATCTCCACCAATGCTACAGAATTGAGAGCAATTTCTATTTTTGTTTGGAACACACTGCAGGTCTGACTCGAGTAAGCAAGGTATTGTACAGTGACACGTCTACCCCATGACTGTTCAGTGTTACCCACTATGACAAATAACCAGCTTCATCCTCTGCATTAAAAACAATACAGGCCAAAGAGAAATGACAACTTGTAATGAGCATTAAAAACCTCTGCTTTAAGGAAGTGACTTACATAGGTTGGCAGTTTATCAGTCCGTGCTGAAATCAGTGAGTGTAAAATGCCAGAGAAGATATAGCAAAAATTGAGCCCACAGGTCATGCTTTGAAGTTGTAATATTCAATACTAAATTGTGGAGATTATAAAGTACCTTAACCAAAATGAGATGTTATTCCTTGAGTTTGAGTTTTGCATCGTTGTAGTAGGTCTGAGGCAGAAATGATTGACAAATGAAAACATGAGGGAAAACATTTTGATGCAGTGAATGGTCATGATCTGGAATGCGTAGCCTGAGAGAAATAGGAGGCTGATTCACTTGAAGGTTCAAAAGAAAACTGTAGAATGATCTGAAGAGAAACACTGTGCATGCCACAGGGAAAAGGTGAGTGAGAGAGATTGACCAAGTGGCTCTTGCAGAAATACAACTGGCAGTACAGGCTATCCTCGTGCCCTAAGTCAATGATTTTTTTATTTGTTTCACCTAGTTTATTGTTATGCACCTCTGGAGCAAGTGGGATTCCCAGTCCAGAGGTAGGTACACTACCACTTCACAGAAGAGGGCCCCTAAAAATGGGGTTCCCAGCCTGTAACCCCTTCTCTCATAGAGGGGAGGAGCAATAGGACAAGGAGCAAAAGAACTAAAGGGGAAGCAACGAGGCGACCATTAGAATACTCAAGTCGAGAGCCTACAAAGGCATTGATGAGAGTTTAAACAGTGGATATGCTAAGGCAGAGCATCACTGGCCTCTCCTGAAAATGAATCTTGCATATTTCCTGTTTGTGGTCTTCCTGATCGACATGGGAAATGACACAGAACCCTTCATTGAACGAGACACAACCTCAGAATAGTCCAACACAACAGAAGTGTGGTAGAGCTGCATTGACAGAGGAGCTCTTTCAGGTGAGATCTCAATTGAGGCCCCTTCTGTTTTCTCTGAGATGGAGTTAAAAGAACCCATGGCACGATCTTGAAAAATAGGAGAGCTATTCCCGGTGTCCTGGCTAACATTAATCCACAATCGATACCACTAAAAAAAACACTCACTGTCTGGATATTACCACATTGCTGTTGTGGGAGTTTGCCATGTGCACATTGCCTGCCAGTTTTCCTAAAAGAAACTGTGGGACATTAGGTGGTTCTGAAAGGCGATATATAAATGCAAGTCTTCCTTTCCCTTCTCTCCTGAGGAGGCTATAGATATTGGGAGAGCTTGCGTGGATCTGAAAAGACAGGCAGCATCCAAATCCCAATACACGGAACTGACCATTCACTGTCCACAGGATATAGCCAGCTCCTTACACACACACACACACACACACACACACACACACACACACACAGGAATACCTGTATGTTGAGACTGTTTAATTTAGGCTGAGTAGTAATGAGTTAAAATAATGCAGACAAGGAGCACAAAGTAGCGAAACTTTAGCTTTATGAAATAGTACATTGCTGTAAATGCAACCTGCCTTTCTCTGGTCTGACAAGTCACGTAGGATAGACAGCAAAAAGCTGAGGCTCGCAGCATCTGTACACTCTTATCTTCACCACATTTTGCTTCAATTAATGTACGTCTGGTTGCCTAAGTAATGACCTTGGCTTGCTAAAACACAGTACAATTGCAGTTTGTTTTAACTTGTTTGTACCACTGTGTAAATTCTGCTTCTTTTTTGTGCTTGTGGAGCCTTTGGACTTGACCTTTTGTCAGCATTGACTTTCTGTGACATCACAAATAAAATCTCCTTGCATCGAAGTCTGGGCCTTTGGTATTTGATTTAAACTAGACTCTTCGACAATCTGGCATAGTTGGCAGGATTCCTATCTGTGTATTATATATGTGCATATAATCCAGGATCCGAACAAATTGATAAAAAGGGAAGTGAGAGAGGGATATGAGTTTCCCTGGCCGGTGACCCACATTGAGCCACCCTGATCAGATCTCGGGCAGACCGGACAGACAGGACGGGCAATACCATGTGTGGAAGACAGAAACTCATTGAGAAATCCTCAAGTTTATGAGGTATGAACTATTAAAACAAAAGAAAAAGAGTCCAGGTGACTTCGAGGACAGAGGTAGAAAGAGATCTTGGGGTTGGGAAAGGGTGATTTAGAAAATAGAAATACATAGAGTTAAGATACCTAAATATAAAGTACAAACATTCATTTGAATGCAGAGTTTTATCCCTTGGTGAGTGGGAATTGTCAAAGGCAATGGGCAACAGAATGGGAAAAGAAGGAAAGAAGCCCGAGGTGGAACACTTCCCCGTTAAGATGAAGAAGAAAATCATAAAGAAGATCAAGGAAATCGGAAAACAAAGAAAGCTGCTTGGTGGCCCGTTGGTCCCTCCAGGATCACCCACCGATTACGTTTGGCTAGAAACCGGAGATAGCAGGTACTCTCTTACATTTTCAAGGGATTTGTATCGGAGGTCTCACGAGGATTGGCCTTATGGAGGTACATTTGACTTGAGAAAGATGCAATTTTGGAAAAGCGAGACAGAAGCGAGAAACGGGGATCCCAACTGGGATTATAATTATTTGATTTTGTATCACTGTACACCTGCTGCTTCTTTTTTGTGCTTGTCAGAGTCTTTGGACCTGACCTTTTGTCAGCTTTGACTCTCCATGACATCACGAATAAAATCTCTTTGCCTCGAAGTCTGGGCCTTTCGTGTGTGATTTAACCTAGTCTCTTTGACAGACACGCACAGAACAGGAAATTAGTAAGAATCCTCAGACACTCTACACCTCCCACATAACTACACCCCATTTCTCAGGAATAAGCCATCAACAAAACTCAGGCTGGAAATCAGAAGGGAAATGCTTCCAATAAACACACTCAATATCCAACACACAGCTCCAGTCAAACAGTTCAGCACAAAGCACTGAGTAAACAGCTCTCTCAGCTGGATCTTCTCACACAGTATAAGGGACATTTCCACCCCTGATTACCCACAGGACAGTCAGACTGCCTGAAGACTGGTGTGGATATTATGGGATACAATTTGTATAAAAGCTGCTCCTTCACTCACCATCTCCTGACTTGGTTTTCAGTCCCTACAGGAAGTGAACCAGCTCTGGAAGAGGAAGAGGAGAGAATGGGCAGAGTGGGTGGGCTCTCTGATTGACGTCTCTCACAGCCAATCCAAATATTTCTGCAGCAACATGAGTTTCCGAAAACATGGGAAACTGACTGATAAAATAGAGGCGACTGAGCAGCAGATCACGTGGCTTTAAACTTGTCATCGCAACTGCTGTCTCAGTTCCCCTGTTCAGTAAATTTTTAAAAAATCATCAGATCACACCACCCCCCTCCCCCAGATTACGAATGTCTGTGGATTATAACCCATATAATGTCACCCTTGCGGTCCAGGGATCATTCCAGTAAATTTACACTGCACTCCTTCCAAAGCCAATATCTCGTTCCTACCGTGAGTTGCCCAGAGCTGCTCTCAATATTGCAGCTGTGTTCAAAGCAAAGTTTTGTATCACTGTAACATAATTCGGCCTCTTTGTATTCTTTTTTAAATATAAAGGCCAGTATTTCATTTGCTGTTCTTGATTATTTTCTGTACTTACTTATGACAATTTCACAATAACTTGGGTCCCCAAGTCTCCTTGATTGCCCACTATTTGATAGAATACTTCCCATTTACCCAGATGAATGCAGGTGTAACAACATTCCTCACATCTTCCAGGACAAAGCAGCTTACTAGATTGGTGCCCCATCCATCACCTTCAGCATTCATTCCCCACATTCGGGACCACTACAAGATCCACTACAGCAACACACAAAGGGTCCTTCAAGAATACCTTCCAAAATTGTAAACTCAACTAGTTAGAAGGACAAGTACATCAGATACAAGGAAACACCACTCCCTGGAAGCGCTCCCCAAGCCTCATGCCACCCTGATATGGAATTATATCACTGTTTCTTTGGCAAAATCCTGAAGCTTCCTTCTTGACAGCACAATGTCTCTCACCCCTGCCCCACTCAAAGAACTGCTGGGTGATTAGTCAGAGTGAGACTGTCAAGAAGTATAAGTGGACTTCAAAGTGGTGAGAACTTCATTTGTTGATTGAGCCTCATGAACTCCTGACTCATTCTGACAGGTGAAAGACTATGTGTGACGTGTGTGAAGAGTGCGCCACAGGATGCCACTCAAATGCCAGCACAAGGACAATTTCATGGAAGAGAAACCGTTGAAGTGTAAGGTGTGAAACTGAGCATTTGATAAGTTATCAATATTCATGAATCAAAAACACATTCACACAAGGAGCAGCCATTGAGATGTGAGGTAAGGTGACAAATCATTCTCACGGTCGTCAAGCACGTGCATACGCCAATGGATTCACACCAGTTTGAAGCAATTCACTTGCAAGGTTTGCAACAAATCATCTGGTACTCATGATCCCTCCACAGACACTAGCATATTCACTCGGGGAAAAGCCTTTATAACCAAAATGTATGAAAATGGCTGATGAATTGTTATCTATAACACATCTTGCTTCTTCTACAATAAATCATCCTCAGTACTTTTGTGTACAACAGTGTATTCTGTTTGGTGCGAGATGAGCATCAAGGAAACTAACTTAATCACACATTATAAGTTCAGACTTCAAGGCAAAGAGGCTTTATTCGTCATATTACAGGAAGCCAATGCTAACAAAAGGGCGGATCCATAGTCACTGATGAGTACTAAAACAAGGCAATACTTATACACACCATTATAAATTGTGACATGGATGCTGCATGCGAACAAGCATGTACACAATTAACTACATCTCCTGAAGGCAGATCACAAGTTCGCAACTTGTGGTTGCTGATTCGTTAGCTTTAAGTGGAATGTGTCTTCAGCTTCTGGTCAACATTGCACATGATCTCAGCTTTCTGCAGTCTTGCACCAATCTGTCATGCATATCTTACTTGACCTATTTTCCCATCATTCCAACCTCTAATTCGAAGCTTTAGCTACATCTAATCTCTCTTTACACTTTAATTATTCTTCCACAATGATTTAGAGAGTGATTCCCAGATCCTCACCACCCATATTTTAGATTACCTAACAAGCAGAAACAACCTGTGTCCGTCCTATCAAGCCCCTTCACAATGTTGTCTGTTCAATGAGATCACCTCTCTTTCTGCTCATCTGCAGTGAATGGTGGCTCAATTTACTGAGCCTCTCATCAGAAGATAACCCATTATCCCAGGAAGCAGTGCATCCACACAGGCAAGAAACTGTTCAAGTGTTAGGTCAGTGAAAAATTATTCTTACATTATCTGAACCCACTGCTCCACCATGGAATACACATAAAGTAATAAGCCTTGAAGTATGAGGAATGTAATGAAACTGTCATAGCATCTTCAACACTTCTGGAATGGCAGAGGATTCACACAAGACAATAAAACATAAGATATGATCTTTCACGAGACTTTCACCCAATCCCCCAATCACTATAGCACCAGCAGACTCACACTGGAGAGAAACCATTCAGGTGTGTAATATAACAAAGCTTTCACAGAGTCAGGCCATCTCCTGGTCCCTCAATCTGCATACAAAAAAGAAACCCAAATGGGTTGAGTTACATCATGAAGCCTTTACACAACTGTTGGATCTCTAGATCATCAATGAACCCACACAAGGACCATCTTCTCAAGTTCTTAGCCAATTTGATGTCAGAATGTGAATCACCACACTATACAAAGGGGGCGCAGAGGAGCTTCACCAGAATGTTGCCTGGGATAATGAATTTCACCTGTGTACGGTAAGCTCAGATTGATTTCTTTGGAGCAGAGAAAAATTGAGGGAGGACCAACCTTTTCACACTCAGCATTAATTCCTTTCTATAGCAATAAGGACAAGGTCAATAGGCATATTATTCCATTAGAATTGTATTCAAGTACATTACCTCTGCAGATACAGTTAAACGATCAAAAATCTTGAGAATCTGCTCATCCTTCTCTATCACTGACAGAGACACCACTTCCCACCTGATACTCATTGCTTTGGGTAATTCATGTCTGCAAAGACATGTGTATGTGAAAACAATTTGAGGAGGCCAAATGGCCGGCTAATTTTGATAAGGAGGGAACATGGTTTATGGGAATGTCACTTGTATATTTGTTCATGCAACATCTGGAGACAGTATCGAGAATGAGGAATAAACTTGTGTTTTCAGTTATTAATTATGTGACCTGGGGCACATGGCAATTTACTTTTAACCAGCTGAATGGTTATAATAACTCAAATGATAGATCACACACTTCATTTGCGGATGGTTTCTTTCCTATGTGAATACCTTGGTATCCAGGGAGAGATGATGACCTCAAGAATGACTTGTCAGAGAACACACAGATGAATGATTTCTCCCCTGTGTGAATGCTACAGTTCGAACAAAGGGTTGATTACTGTATTAAGGATTAATTGCACACCTCACACGAATAACATTTCCCCAGTGTAACTACATTGATGTACACAGAGTGAAGATGAGTATGAGAATAATTTCCTCAGACATGAACAGCTTCTCTTCAGTATGCATACTTCTATGCCTGAGCAGGTTCCAGGACAGTGAGAATAACTTTTCACAGAACTCACACCAAAAGAACTTCTTATCTCTGTGAATGTGATGGTGATTTATTAGCATCGGTGACAGTGTGCAAGCCTGGTCAGGAACCTCACACTTGAGGTTTTCCAATGAGTTTCTGCAGTTGTTCGTTGGGTGATGGTCAGGATCTATCTGTGGTGTTTATTCTCGCTGTACTTTCCAGTATAGTACAGTACAATCCTCCCGCAAAATAAGAAACTGAAGAAATGATTTGCATCAATTCCCTCTTCAGTCAGCTGAAGGCGCTGACCCCTCAGTTAGAAACTCTTCCACAGTGGAGTGCCAATCTGGTGTGTGTGTGCATATGTGTGTAAGTGTATACACACACAGATGGGGAGTGGGGGAGGAATCAAATACAGTCTTTTCCATTCCTCATAGACTCTAATTTAGTGTGTTATCAACCCTTTGTTATCAGAGTGAGGCACAGCCACAATATCAGCAGAGATGTCTCAAATGCAATCTCCAAGGAGGACCCTTCTACCCTTTCTGAAACGACAATGAGAGAACATATGGCAGTATTGTGAAAAACAACAGGAGAGTTCTGAGAAATGGTCACCAGATCTGAAACATTAGCTCTGATTTTTTTCTTCATAGATGCTGCCAGATCTGCTGAGCATTTCCAGCAACTTCTGTTTTTGTTCCTGATTTACAGCATCCGCAGTTTGTTGTAGAATTTTTTATTTCTGCGTAACTAATAATGAGAGTAGACTCCAGCTCCCATTTGAAGCAGCTTATTACTTACTTGGTACCGGGGAGAGCGAGTGTCAATCTCCACTGGCACCCGATTCTCCCAATACAGAGTGTAAGAACAATTTCCTTTATGCCATTAACTTCAGAGCAGGGTGTTGCCGTGGCATCTTGTGTTTGTTAATTAATTCACTGTAAGTTTAAAGAAAACAGACGCTGCTCAAGATAACAGGAATACTGTCTTAGAGATGCCTTAATAATTACTACTTCAAATGACCTTCGGCATGGAGCTGGTTGAATTGAAACTCTGGCTTATCGGTAACTAGGCTCCACGGGGATACAAAGAACACATCTACTTCAGCCTAAAATCTTGTGTCAATATATCAAAAGATCTTTCTCCAACTCTAGCTAAGATAACATACACATAGTGATAACACAGTCTGAGCAACTACCTCCTGACTTCTGCTAAGCTTGTTAAAATCCCACATGCTAAATTAATTAAATTTTTTTAAGTCATCAGTTTCTCCCATGGCTGCCTTTTCTGCCTTGGCCTAAATTTCCAACTACCCTTGCGATGTAAAATTTTTCTTCCACACAGTTCTTTCAGTTTTTAAACAGGACAGTTTTCCCTGGTATCCAGATGAAAACTAATCCTTTACTCAAAATCAACTAAGAACAGATTATATGGTTTTTGTCACTCTGCCGTTAGGCGAACTTGCTGTGTAAGCATTGGCTGCCACATCACCTACATTGCAACAGTGACCACAACTCAAATACACTAAATCAGCTACGAAGAATTTAGGACATCTGGTGGTTGTTAAAAGTTCTATACAACAGCAATTTCTTTTTTAGGTAACATCTAGATCCCAACAGACAGAGAGAACTTACTATTCACCATCTAAAGGATAATAACCAGCTCCTAGCACATGGACAGAACTCAACAATGAGAAACAATTAAAATTCTCAGACACTCAGCATCTCCCAGATAAGTACACCCCACTTTCACATATTCAGGGGTGATATATACAATTAAAACAGATCACCATTATGATATCCAATATATGTCTTCATAAACTGAGGGTATTTTATTCACTGATAGTAAGACGGGTGTTGCTGGCTGAGGCAGCATTGAAACCTATCAGTGGTTACTGATGAGAAAGTGGTGGTGAACTGGCTTCTTGAAATTATGCCAGAGTTGCAAAGATGACTAAACTTTACATTTAGATTAATGCACATTTCAGAACTGATTTGCAACAGGCTCACCACTTCAGGATCTTCAAATGTGACGTTTCTGATCTGAGAAATCTTCCTAAAAACAAAGGACAAAGACAATTACCCAGGTTGAAAATACCAGACTCTGAATAATACACAGTAATAGTTCTCCAATGAGCTGAGTTAGACTGTGAGTACCCTCCACAAGTCTGAGATGCAAAATCCAGGATTGTGGTGCATTCCTTCCTGCCATGCTCTGTACCTGGAGACCAAACCAACCAGAAATTCAGCTCGAACCCCTCACTTTGTGTTATGTTTTGCAGTACCTCGGTAGCTACGGACTCAAGGTATGATCGACTGTATGCGGATGACTAGGCGCAAGCTGACGCGAACGGTGACACTAGATGATAGCGGACAAGCCCCAGTCCCCAGCTAGAGTCGCACCCCAAACTTACTGACATAGGAAGAGAGGCCTTTAGAAAAAGAGCTTTTACTGTCTCAGTCCGAAGACACAAAATGGACACAACTCGTCTGTATTTATACATTAGGAATGACCTCGACCAATCAAATGCGGAGTAGCGTACTAAAGCGTCCATCAGCCAATGAGAAGCAAGCTTATTAATAGGCGGTCTTTTCGGCTGGGAAAGCAACATGGCGGAAACGGCGCGAAAAACTCGACCTTAGAAAACCTTAGAAAAAGTAAACCGTCTACAGTGAGTAAACGATACAGATCTTGGGGATGGAAACATCCCCAACATCCCCAACACCTCCCCTCTTTGAAGACTGTTAGTAACGTACAAGCTTTGGGTTCACCTGGAGGTGCTGGGTCTGACGACATCTTCGATCTGTCCGTCTTCTTGGTTGGAGTGCCAGATCAACCAGGGTTTCGCTCTCAAAGTTTGTCTCATCTGGTTCCGTCGTATCTTGTGGTAGCCGAAACTTGTCTAGCAACACATCAAGGGGAATTTCCACCGATGCTTCTGTTGACTCTGCGGCGTGCCGCTGGCGAAGTTGGTTGCGATGTCTCAGCCAGAGGAAATCACCAACTGCTACGACGTACAGCACCCTCCCTCGTTTTCTTACAATCCGCCCTTCAATCCACGGGTCGTGCTTCGGTCGGTAGTCACGAACTTACATGTGGGAGCCAACTGTGAAGGGAGATCTTGCCACCGGTGTTTCGGTCTGTTTTGCATTGCTCAGAATCATGGCGTGGTTGACCGTTCGCAGGTTTCGACCCATCAAGGCTTCCGCGGGGGATTGGTGGTTGGGCAGAGTTTCATTGGGCGTGGAGCGATACACAAGTAGGAATCTCTGCAGTACCTCGACAGACGCCCCCTCCCCTCGAGCTTTAAGCAGTGCTTGCTTGAAGGTGTCAACGAAGCGTTCCGCTTGGCCATTGGATTGGGGCTGGTAAGCCGGAGAGCGGATGTGCGAGATGGCATGAGAGCGGCAGAACTCGGCAAACTCACTAGATGTGAATTGTGAGCCATTGTGTGTGACGATAGACTCTGGTAAGCCATGTTAACTGAAAATTTGGGTCAGGGCTCGTACCGTCTGCATAGTCATTGCGGGCACCAAGGGGACTATCTCGGGCCACTTGGAAAACACATCAACCAGAATCAGACAGGACCAACTGTTGATAGGCCCTGCAAAATCCAAATGAAGGCGTGACCATGGACGTTCCGGCCGCGACCAAGGCACAGGTGGCATTCTTGGGGGATTCTTGGCTGCTTGTTGGCACCGAGGGCAACATTTGACGAAGGACGTGATGTCACCATGCATACCAGGCCAATAAGCAAAGCTGCGTGCAATCAATTTCATCCGAGAGGTACCTGGGTGGGCGGAATGAAACTGGCGGAGAACACGTAAGCGGAGTGTCTTGGGTACCACAACACGGTCGCCAAACATAAGACAATCATTTACAACACATAGTGACTCACGGTGATGGAGCAATTGCTGCAACTCGTCGTTCAGTAAGTGGGCTGGCCATGTATCTCCAACATAGCGTATGGCTCGTTGTAGCATTGGGTCTGCCTGCGTCGCTTGTTGGATCTCAGTGACAGTTACCAGTAGACCGCGTATGGCGTGGGTCAGGTGGTGGATGGCACAGTCATCCGTCGAAATGGCAGCGATGATGGCCTCTTCGTCAGAGGTGGGATAGTCGCTCATGAGGTGTGAGAGAGCATCAGCTTGGCCAAAATCTTGGGTGCGCCTGTATTGGGTGTGAAAGTCGTAACCGAGCAAAATTAGCGCCCAGCGTTGGAGTCTGTTGGCTGAGTGTGCCGGGATATCTGTTTTGGAACCGAAGATGGAGAGTAGTGGTTTATGATCGGTTAACAGGGTGAACTTACGGCCGTAGACCAACTTATGTAAACGCCGCACTGTGAAAACCAACGCAAGAGCTTCTTTCTCGATTCGGCCGTAACATTTTTCTGCAGGAGTTAGAGTCCTAGAGGCGCGCATGATCGCTTTCTCACTGCCATCAGGGTAGACATGAAGGATTACGGCACCAACACCATAGGCAGAGGCATCAGCTGCCACTACAATTGGTAACTGCAGATCATAGTGTGTTAAGAGGAGATCAGATGTGAGCATAGACTTTAGCTGACAGAAAGCTGCTTCACACTCACCCGACCAGTTCCAAGGCACGTCTTTTCCAAGCAGGTGATTTAGCGGCGCTCGGATGTTGTGTAGCGATGGAAGGAACGCAGAATAATAACTGATCAATCCCAGGAATGAACATAGTGAGGGAACGTCCGTCGGGGTTGGCATCTGGTGAATTGCGCGAATGTTTTCTGGATCAGGAGGGCAACCAGAGGCATCAAAGATGAAGCCAAGGTACTTCACCAACCGGAGGAAGAATTGGCACTTTTCAGGCCGGAGGCGGAATCCATTATCCTAAATGCGCTGAAGAACGGCCTCGGTGCGACACTGCAATTCTTTGGAGGAAACAGCGACGATCAAGACGTCGTCCAGGTATGTGGCCACACCTGGGATGCCAAATAAGATCATATCCATTACCTGTTCAAAAATAGCTGAGGCAGATTTGACACCAAAAGGTAAATGCGTGCATTGGAAAAGGCCTCGATGGGTGTTTATAGTCAATAACTCACAGGATTCCGGTGTGACTTCCAACTGGAGGTATGCATCAGCAAGATCGGGCTTGGCAAAGAAATGGCCTCCGTTCAGGATAGTGAACAGGTCGTCTGGAACCGGCAACGGGTAGTGGTGGTCTTTCAGGGCTGCATTAAGGCCAGTAGAGAAATCAGCACAGATGCGGAGCGAACCGTTGGCCGTTCTGACAACAACGATAGGTGCTACCCAAGAGGAGTAGGAAATGGGGTTAAGTCTCCCTGGTGATCGAGGTGTTGTAGTTCAGCATCGACCTGCGGCAATGAGGCATACGGTACTGGTCTCTTAGGACGGAACCGGTGTGGCACTAGGTTCGAGTTGTAGCACAGCTTGTGTGGCGGAGCAGAGTCCCAAGTCGGGTTGGAAGACCAATGTGAATTGTTTCACAATCTGATTGGACAGGTCAAAGGGTGCAGCAGGGGACTGCACCTGGTTGCAAATTGTGTTGAGCGGCAGATCGGCCAAGCCCGGAAGGTCAAACCAGTCGAGCCCCAAAAGGTTGAGATCCGACGCAGCGATGTAACATGCGCCATTGAATGTTTTGCTGCAGAAGGATACGCAGCAGTTGAGTTGCCCCGAGAGGTTGAGGTGCCCACCACAAGCGCTGATGGCAGTTTTGGAGGTATCTCGGACTGGAGGTCGCCCGAGCTTGCGCCAAATTCTCTTGGAGAGAATGGTGATGTCCGATGCAGTGTCCAGCTGCAACCAGACCGGGTGGCCATTGACGTTGACCGTGATGTACTTCCTTCGGCCAGGGACATTGACTTGGAAAGTTGCCAGCAGGCTTTGGGAAAAGGCAGCCTGCTTCGGCTTGCTTTGGGCGTTTGCGTGCAGCTTGGGTGCATCAGGTTTGTTGGCTTGTCGAGATTTGCAGTAGCCATCTTTGTGACCAACCGTATTGCACTGGCGGCATCAATGCTGCTTGAAGGGGCAGAGCCTGACAAAATGCCAGGCCCCGCAGTGCCAACAGGGGAACGGCGGCTTCTTCTAAAAACCGTTGAGAGAGTTCGGACCAGAATGCGACGAGCCAGAGGACGGACCAGAGGAAGATGTGCCAGAATTGGAAGGACCGGAATGTCTGGTGGCCTGGCGAACTGCATGAACTTCGGAATCCCCTTGGCCCCCAGATTGGACCAAAGTGGTGTCATGCTGCAGATTGATCAACTGTTGGTATTCGTCCGTGACGGCGGCGAGAGTCAGCGTAGGGTCCTGTTCCAACCGATTGAGAAGGCGCACGTGGATATCTGCAAATTTAGGGGACTGGAGACTGCATATAAAGATAAGTGCTTTGAACTGATCATCAGTGAGCGATTTTAACTTGAAATGTTCACATTCATGGTTAACTATACTAACATGTGTCAGAAAATCGCCTGATTCATTCATGACAAACTTTAAGCAACGGTAGCATATGCTGAGCAACGACAACCGATCACTGAAGTGCTGCTTGAGCGATTGAACTGTGGCATCAAACGACCTATGCGCGGGGTTATCTGGCATGATGAGGTTGCAGTACTTGTCCAGCTCTGCCGGGCCAAGTTTACGAAGAAAAAGCCGGACTTTCCATGCACATCCTGACCAGTGAAGTCGACACGAAATAGCTCCTCGTAGCGAAGGAACCAGGTATCAAAAGTAACATTGGCCTCTGGGTCATACCCAAACTCGGTGATACTGTTAGCGATACTGTCAACGAAAGGCGGAATACTAGTAGACGCTGCTGGTGCCAGAACCCTGGTCTGCGCGAGCATCTCCATCAACTTTAACTGCTGTTCGAGTAGAAGCTGCAGCTTTTCTGGGTCCATTTTACGAACACCTCGTCGCCAATCTGTTATGTTTCGCGGTACCTCGGTAGCTACGGACTCAAGGTATGATCGACTGTACGCGGATGACTAGGCGCAAGCTGATGCGAACGGTGACACTAGATGATAGCGGACAAGCCCCAGTCCCCAGCTAGAGTTGCACCTCAAACTTACTGACATAGGAAGAGAGGACACGAGGCCTTTAGAAAAAGAGCTTTTACTGTCTCAGTCCGAAGACACAAAATGGACACAACTCATCTGTATTTATACATTAGGAATGACCTCGACCAATCAAATGCGGAGTAGCGTACATAAGCGTCCATCAGCTAATGAGAAGCGAGCTTATGATAGGCGGTCTTTTCAGCCAGGAAAGCAACATGGCGGAAATGGCGCGAAAAACTCGAAACTCAAACCTTAGAAAAAGCAAACCGTCTACAGTGAGTAAACGACACAGATCTTGGGGATGGAAACATCTCCAACACTTTGCTGCTGAAATTACCGAGAGAGTCAAAAGGATACACTGGCCATAAAAACTCATCAACAGATGATTAGTTTTTAATGAACCACTAGCATGGAGATGTAATTTATCTGTTGGGACAACAATAGACTGTGGACACTGACTATGTCTCTATAAAAACTGTGTCCACAACTTCCACATCACACTGACCATTACAGCGGGTTTCACATAAAATAATACAAAATTTCAACTCCTTCCTCACAGAATCTTCCTGTAATTAGTGTTTAAATGGTTTCTATTGAGACATTAATATCTCTAATAGAGATATCACGTTGTCAAAGTTTATCAGGTGTGTTCCAAAATCTTGCCCGAAACGTCAACTTTCCCGCTCCTCTGATGCCACCTGTGTCCATCCAGCTCCACGCCTTGTTATTTCCAGAAATATGTCGGACATTGCAGCAGAAACTCACACCTGGTGAGAAAATGTTGGACAGATTTTCTCTGGAAGTGCCTTCCTGTAGTTGATAGAGTGTGGGACAGGCCATCTCCTCAAACATTAATTGAATTGCAGCCCCAAATCCAGAAAGCTCCCCTTCATTGAGGCTGTTTAAAAACTCCACAGGGACTCAGCTGATTTCACCGAAACCCCTCACAATCCCGTTCCAAACTACATTCCCAAGCTGCATGTACAGCCCGGGCATATGCAAAGAGGAGCGGCAGCATTAAATCAGGGGAGCAGTCTGTGGTGCCTGACGGATGTTGTAGTTCTGAGATGATAGGAACTGCCGATGCTAGAGAATCTGAAATAACAAGGTGTAGAGCTGGATGAACACAGCAGGCAAAGCAGTATCAGAGGAACAGGAAAGCTGACGTTTCGGGCCAAGACCCTTCTCGAAATGTCAACTTTCCTGCTCCTCTGATGCTGCTTGGCGTGCTGTGTTCATCCAACTCTACATCAATGCAGACTTCACAAGCTTCAAAATCTCCCCTCCATCAACCACATCCCAAAACCAGCCCAGCTTGTTCCCGTCTCCCTAGTCTGTCCTTCCTCCCACTTGTCCTCTCCTCCCACCTCAAGCTGCACCCCCATCTCCTACCTACGAGCATCATCCCGCCCCCTTGACCCGTCCATCCTCCCTGGACAGACCTATCCCCTCCCTAACTCCCCACGTACACTCACCTTTACTGGCTCCACCTCCACCTCTTTGACCTGTCTGTCTCCTCTCCACCTATCTTCTCCCTTATCCATGTTCTATCCCCGTCTCTCCCTATTTACTTCAGAATCCCCTTCTCCAATCCCATTTCTAAAGAAGGGTCTAGGCCCGAAATATCAGCTTACCTGTTTCTCTGATGCTGCTTGGCCTGCTGTGTTCATCCAGCTCTACAACTTGTTATCTCAGATTCTCCAGCATCTGCAGTTCCTACTATCTCTGAAACAATTTTAAACCCACTGCGAAGCCTCTCCTAAGGATGCCTCCCTTGAAGAAGTTACCCTCCTTCCCCCAGAAAGATCTCAGTGGGTCTCTCCCACTGCAAATCCCTCGTAATCTCTTTGTCCCTGAAATTGCTTGACCACATCCTGAAGCAAACCAGGTACTACAGTCACATTACCTTTCTTAGTACCTGCCTACGGAACCAGATTATCCCCAATTGACTACAGTCCACATTTAGGCCTTCCCAATTTGGCCCCAACAATGACAACCGCTACAATCAGAACATTGAGATCCTTCAACAACGTTGCTCCCTGTAACTCCTGAAACACACACTTGCAGCAATGCGCCGGCATCTCCTGGTACAACCATCAAGCCGACCCCAGCTCAGAGCTTCCCTCTCCCAGGCCTTCAAAGGACCTCTCCTGTTTTTCATTCTTCACAGGATTCACAACTTGAACTCACACATTCCACTCGGCTTTATTGGACACTAAAAACCATTAGTACACTAAACTTATTGGTGCTTGCCACCCAACACAGGCCTCCTCCACCCCTCAAATCTCCAACCCTACCCAGGACTTTCCTCACAATGTGCCTGCCGCCATTGGCCACGTGGCCACTGTTGGAGCACCCACAGATGACGTCACATCTGCCACCGTTGGGTACGCCACTTCCGGTACAGTGAACGCCATTGACATTGCTGCTGATGCCACTGCCTCCGTTTCCGAGACCAACCCCACAGGCATCAAAGACACATCTGCTGACACTGCTACTGCTGCCACAACCGACATCCAGGACTTACCGACCAACTTCGCTACTCCCACTGCCTGCCCCGCTCCGCCCGCAGCCAATGCCGATGCCGATGTCGCTCGGCACACCAACACCAATGCAACTCCGCCTACTGCCAATGCCGCACAGCCCACGACCAATGCCAAAGTAGCTCTGCCCACAGCCTCCACAGCCAGCAGCTCCAGAGGAGACAGCAGCAACAAGCCCTGCCGAGTCTTCACCATACCCCCAGACCTCCCTCTTACTGAGGATGAACAGTCAGTCCTCAGAAAAGACTTGCCTTTTTCCCCCTCCACCCTAACATCATCGAATACCAGTCACGCTTGCAGGATGAGTTTTTCCGCCGCCTCCACACTTACTTCTTTAACTGTGAACCTAACCCTCCCACTTCTGACACCTTCTCCCGTGTCAAATACACTCCCTCCTCCCTCGACCTCTTCATCTCCAACTGCCGTCAAGACATCAATTGCCTCAAACTCTCCGATCCTCTCACCCCCTTCAACCACTCCCCCCCAGAACGTGCAGCTCTCCACTCCAACACCAGCCTCACCATAAAACTTGTGGATTTGGGAGGCGCAGTTGTAGTTCGGCACACTGACTTCTACAGAGCCGAGGCCAGACACCAGTTCTCTGACACCTCCTCCTACCACCCTCTTGATCATGACTCCACCCCCGACTACCAAAACATCGTCTCCCAAACCATCCACAACCTCATCACCTCAGGCGACCTCCCACCTACAGCCTCCAACCTTGCACCACCCGCTTCCATCTCCTTCCCAAAATCCACAAACTTGACTGCCCTGGTCAATCCATTGTCTTCGCCTGCTTGCCCAACCGAACGTCTCTCTACTTATCTCAACTCCATTTTCTCCCCCTTGGTCCAGCAACTCCCTGCCTACATACGTGTCACCACCCACACCTTCCACCTCCTCTAAAACTTCCCATTCCCTGGTCCCTAACACCTCATCTTTACCATGAACGTCCAGTCTCGATACACCTGCATTCCCCATACAAATGGCCTAAAAGCCCTACGCTTCTTCCTGTCCCACAGGCTCAAACAGTACCCCTCCACTGACACCCTCATCCACCTAGCCGAACTCGTCCTCACCCTCAACAACTTCTCTTTCAATTCCTCCCACTTCCTACAGACTAAGGTCCCAAGCTACGCCTGCCTCTTTGTAGATTATGTGGAACAATCCCTCTTCCGTAACTACACTGGCCCTAAACCTCATCTCTTCCTCCATTACATCGATGACTGTATCAGCGCCACCTCATGCTCCCACAAGGAGCTCGAACAGTTCATCCACTTCACTAACACCTTCCACCACAACCTTAAGTTCACCTGGACCATCTCTGATACCTCGCTCTCCTTCCTGGACCTCTCTGTTTCCAACTTTGGCAACCACCTGGAAACTGATATCCATTTCAAGCCTACCGACTCCCACAGCTATCTAGAATATACCGTCTCCCACCCACCTTCCTGCAAAAATGCCATGCCCTATTCCCGATTCCTTCACCTCTGCCGCATCTGCTCCCAGGATGAGGCATTCCACTCCTAAACATCCCAGATGTCCTCGTTTTTCAAGGACTGCAACTGCACGCCCTCAGTGGTTGAGAACACCTTCGACCATGCCTCCCGAATTACCTGCAACGGATCCCTCACAGTACCTCCACGCAATAACAACCAAAACAGAATCCCCCTCATCCTCATGTACCTCCCCACTAACCTCTGGATCCAACGCATCATCCTCCAACACTACCGCCATCTGCACCCAACACATTTTCCCTCCCCACCCTTGTCTGCCTTCCGGAGGGACCACTCTCTCCGTGAATCCCTTGTGCGCACAACACTACCCTCCAGCCCCACCACACCCAGCACTTCCCCTGCAACCACAGGAAGTGCTACACCTGCCCCTAAATCTCCTCCCTCACCTCTATCCCAGTCCCCAAGAAGGCCTTCCACATCAAGCAGATGTTCACCTGCATGTCCGCCAGTGTGGTATATTGCATCCGCTGTAGCCGGTGTGGCTTCCTCTACATCAGGGAAACCAAGCGGAGGCTTGGGGACCGTTTTGCAGAACACCTACACTCGGTTCGCAATAAACAGCTGCACCTCCCAGTCGCGGACCATTTCAACTCCCCCTCCCATTCCTCAGACGACATGTCCATCCTGGGCCTCCTGCAGCGCCATAATGATGCCACCCAAAGGTTGCAGGAACAGCAACTCATATTCCGCTTGGGAACCCTGCAGCCCAATGGTATCAGTGATAATGGGAACTGCAGATGCTGGAGAATCCAAGATAATAAAGTGTGAAGCTGGATGAACACAGCAGGCCAAGCAGCATCTCAGGAGCACAAAAGCTGACGTTTCGGGCCTAGACCCTTCATCAGAGAGGGGGATGGGGTGAGGGAACTGGAATAAATAGGGAGAGAGGGGGAGGTGGACCGAAGATGGAGAGAAAAGAAGATAGGTGGAGAGGAGAGTATAGATGGGGAGGTAGGGAGGGGATAGGTCAGTCCAGGGAAGACGGACAGGTCAAGGAGGTGGGATGAGGTTAGTAGGTAGGAAATGGAGGTGCGGCTTGGGGTGGGAGGAGGGGATGGGTGAGAGGAAGAACAGGTTAGGGAGGCAGACAGGCTGGACTGGTTTTGGGATGCAGTGGGTGGAGGGGAAGAGCTGGGCTGGTTGTGTGGTGCAGTGGGGGGAGGAGACGAACTGGGCTGGTTTTGGGATGCGATGGGGGAAGGGGAGATTTTGAAGCTGGTGAAGTCCACATTGATACCATTGGGCTGCAGGGTTCCCAAGCGGAATATGGTTGCTGTTCCTGCAACCTTCGGGTGGCATCATTGTGGCACTGCAGGAGGCCCATGATGGACATGTCATCTAAAGAATGGGAGGGGGAGTTGAAATGGTTCGCGACTGGGAGGTGCAGTTGTTTATTGCGAACTGAGCGGAGGTGTTCTGCAAAGCGGTCCCCAAGCCTCCCTAACCTGTTCTTCCTCTCACCCATCCCTTCCTCCCACCCCAAGCCCTACCTCCATCTCCTACCTACTAACCTCATCCCACCTCCTTGACCTGTCCATCTTCCCTGGACTGACCTATCCCCTCCCTACCTCCCCACCTATACTCTCCTCTCCAACTATCTTCTCTCCATCTTCGGTCTGTCTCCCCCTCTCTCCCTATTTATTTCAGAATCCTCACCCCATCCCCCTCTTTGATGAAGGGTCTAGGCTCGAAACGTCAGCTTTCCTGCTCCTCTGATGCTGCTTGGCCTGCTGTGTTCATCCAGCTCCACACTTTGTTATCTTAGCCCAATGGTATCAGTGTGGATTTCACAAGCTTCAAAATCTCCCCTCCCCTGACTGCATCCCAAAACCAGCCCAGCTTGTCCCTACCTCCCTAACCCGTCCTTTCTGACATCTATCCCCTCCTCCCACTTCAAGCCCCACCTCCATCTCCTACCTACTAACCTCATCCTGCCCCCTTGACCTGTCCGTCCTCCCTGGACTGACCTATCCCCTCCCTATCTCCCCACCTACACTCACCTTTACTGGCTCCATCCCCGCTTCTCTGACCTGTCCGTCTCCTCTCCACCTATCTTCCCCTTTATCCACCTTCTATCCGTCTCTCCCTATTTATTTTAGAACCCCCTTCTCGTCCCCCATTTCCGAAGAGGGGTCTAGGCCCGAAACATCAGCTTTTCCTGCTCCTCTGATGCCGCTTGTCCTGCTGTGTTTAATCCACCTCCACACCGTGTTGTGTCTGTTGTGGTTCTGAACCGCGCAGCGACTGTTGCCGTCCAGCGTTCGGAAGTTTAAATCTGAGCGCGCGCGAGCTCGAGCGTCTGTCACGTGGGCGGTGCTGAATTCGACGAGGTCCCTGTAAACCGCGCCCTCTGATGGCCGGACACGGGATCGCACCCTCTATCCGGCTTCCCGCTTTTCGCCCACTTGTTTCTCCTGGGGATGCTGTAAACTCGGAACAAAGTTGCTTGAAAAGCTCAGCAGGTCTGGCAACACCTGTGAAGGAAAGAAAATACAGAGTTAACGTTTCGGGTCCCGTGATCCTGCCTCAGAACCCAACGCGAAACCCCAACCTTCAGTTCACCTGGGCCATCTCCAGCACATCCCTCACCTTCCTGGACCTCTCAGTCTCCATCTCAGGCAACCAGCTTGTAACTGATGTCCATTTCAAGCCCACCAACTCCCACAGCTACCTAGAATACACCTCCTCCCACCCACCCTCCTGCAAAAATTCCATCCCCTGTTCCCAATTCCTCCGCCTCCGCCGCATCTGCTCCCACGATAAGACATTCCACTCCCGCACATCCCAGATGTCCAAGTTCTTTAAGGACCGCAACTTTCCCCCCACAGTGATCGAAAACGCCCTTGACCACGTCTCCCGTATTTCCCGCAACACATCCCTCACACCCCGCCCCCGCCACAACCGCCCTAAGAGGATCCCCCTTGTTCTCACACACCACCCTACCAACCTCCGGATACAACACATCATCCTCCGACACTTCCGCCATTTACAATCCGACCCCACCACCCAAGACATTTTTCCATCCCCACCCCTGTCTGCTTTCCGGAGAGACCACTCTCTCCGTGACTCCCTTGTTCGCTCCACACTGCCCTCCAACCCCACCACACCCGGCACCTTCCCCTGCAACCGCAGGAAATGCTACATTTGCCCCCACACCTCCTCCCTCACCCCTATCCCAGGCCCCAAGATGACATTCCACATTAAGCAGAGGTTCACCTGCACATCTGCCAATGTGGTATACTGCATCCACTGTACCCGGTTCGGCTTCCTCTACGTTGGGGAAACCAAGCGGAGGCTTGGGGACCGCTTTGCAGAACACCTCCGCTCAGTTCGCAACAAACAACTGCACCTCCCAGTCGCAAACCATTTCCACTCCCCCTCCCATTCTCTAGATGACATGTCCATCATGGGCCTCCTGCACTGCCACAATGATGCCACCCGAAGGTTGCAGGAACAGCAACTCATATTCCGCCTGGGAACCCTGCAGCCATATGGTATCAATGTGGACTTCACCAGTTTCAAAATCTCCCCTTCCCCTACTGCATCCCTAAACCAGCCCAGTTCGTCCCCTCCCCCCACTGCACCACACAACCAGCCCAGCTCTTCCCCCCCACCCACTGCATCCCAAAACCAGTCCAACCTGTCTCTGCCTCCCTAACCGGTTCTTCCTCTCACCCATCCCTTCCTCCCACCCCAAGCCGCACCCCCATCTACCTACTAACCTCATCCCACCTCCTTGACCTGTCCATCTTCCCTGGACTGGCCTATCCCCTCCCTACCTCCCCACCTATACTCTCTCCACCTATCTTCTTTACTCTCCATCTTCGGTCCGCCTCCCCCTCTCTCCCTATTTATTCCAGTTCCCTCTCCCCATCCCCCTCTCTGCTGAAGGGTCTAGGCCCGAAACGTCAGCTTTTGTGCTCCTGAGATGCTGCTTGGCCTGCTGTGTTCATCCAGCCTCACATTTTATTATCGCGAAACGTTAACTCTGTTCTTTCCTTCACAGTTTTCCCAGCAACTTTGTTTTTGTTCCTGATTTACTGCATTCGTAGTTTTTTCGTGTTTTATCTCGTATTTAACTCACTGCCACATCTCTTCTAGGCATGCCTACCTTTAAGAAGTTCTGCTCCTCTCTCCAATGGGATTTCCGTTCCAATCTTTCTTCTTGCCCACCGACATTAATTGTTATTCCTAGTGTTTGACCAAGTGTCTGTTAACTCATTTCCACAGCCATATCACATTCTTCAGTGACTGCCTCCGACTAAGACTCACCCCACATCGATTCCACCTGAAGTTTCATCCCTCATATTTTGAATCCTCCCAGGATCGCAGATATCTCTGTGATGTTCAACGTTCCACAGACAGCTGCATTCGCAGCATCCTCAGATCCACACTCGGCCATGCGGCGGCATATGCACACTTTCAATCTCTCTCTCCAACAGCATCGCAACACACTGGCTCACGGCTGCACCATTTCATAGTTCCACTTCATCCTCCGGCTCATTTGTCGTGCTAACAAGAATCTTTTGCTTTTCTTTTTAGGCATTAAGGCCCACAAGATGTACAACTCAAAGATACCCATGGCCCTCTGGAACCTTCCTCTCCTCTCTGATGACATCCCCCTATTCCACCCCACACCTCCCGTCAGGTATTCATCATCTCCCCTAACCTTCCACTCTCTAATGCTGAATGTTCCGCACTCAGCAAAGGCCTCAGATTTATTCCTCTATGTCCCTACCTTAATGAATTTGGGTGCAATATGAAGCTGAACTCTTCTTGCACCATCTTCGCCTCTGTACTCATTTTTTCTGGTACAAGAGACCTCTTCCTGTTCCACAGACCCCTTTGTCCAGCTCCAACACTCTCCCTCAAACTGGACCCCTCCCTCTGGCCCTTTACTTGCAGTCGATCTGTTCATTTGCCTCAATTTCTCTGCCCCCCTCACCAAATCCAACCTATCTCCCTTTGAACTAATTGCACTCGTGCACTTGCATCTAACCCCAATTTTGTTATTATGCCTGCTGATAAGGGTGGTGTTGTTGCAGTCTGACATACTGACCTCTACCTTGCCAGCTCTCAGATATCTAGTACAATAACTGATCTTATTTCATTCGGCAATCTCCCGTCCTCTGCTTCCAAGCTGATAGGACCCCGGCCCCACACAGCTCACTTCTACCTCCTTGCAAAAATCCACAAACAGGACTGTCTGGACAGACCCATTGCTTCAGCATGCTCCTGCCCCACAGAACTCATCTCTTCCTACCTTTTCTCTCCCTGGTCCAATTCCTATCCACATAGGAACATAGAGACATCCATGATTCCTCCGACACCTTACACCAGTTTCAAAACTTCCAGTTTCCCGGTTCCAGCCACCTCCTCTTTAGCATGGACATACAATCCCTTTACATGTCCATTCCCCACCAGGAAGATCTTAGGGCTCCCCATTTCTTCGTGGAGTGAAGATCTGAACCACTGCGCTTGGCCGAGCCTGTCCTCATCATCAACCTCTCTTTCAACTCATCTCATTTTCTTCAGGTAAGAGGGGTTGCTATGGCTACCCACGTGGGCCCTAGTTATGCCTGTCTCTTCATGGGGTACATGGAACATTCCTTGCTCCAGTCCTATTCTGCCTCCTGCCAATTCATTGATGATATCATCGGTGTTGCTTACCTCTCTTGTCTGGAATTGGAAAACTTCATTGATTTTGCCTCTAATTTCCACTCTGCCCTCACTTTCACCTGGTCTATCTCTGGCTCCTCCCTCCCCTTCTCTGACATTTCTGTTTCCATTTCTTGGGATAGACTGACCACTTATATCCACTACAAACCCACTTACTCCTACAGCTGTTCTGAGGAAGGGTCACCGGACCTGAAAAGTTAACTGTTTTTCCCTTCACAGATGCTGCCAAACCTGCTGAACTTTTCCAGCAACTTTGTTTTTGTGCTTAATACTGGATCTTCCTCATCCAGCTTCATGTCATCATCATCATCATCTTCTCACAATGGCTTTAATCACTCTTTCTCTCCTCTTGTTTCTCACTTAATCAGAACAGCACAGAAGGAGGTTGTCGTGATTGTAAGGAAGTCAGCCAGCTGGATTTCATAGAATGAGTTCCCTGACTAATTTGGTCTAATCAGGAAACCCTGGACAACAAAAAAAATAGGGTGGGTATCAGAGATATCGGGCTCTGGTGTCTGAATCTGTATCTGGCAGTACTACAGTCAAGGACTGTTCATGTGTAAATAAAGGGTGACTTGGTGACAGGATACTGGCCTCTGTGGAGTTATTTCAGTGGTGATGAGAGTAAACACAATCCTGAAGAAACTCACAACAGTCATCTTTGAGTTGGGGTAAACATTTCTTACATCATCCTTTTGTTTGGGAAGCTTGGTTTAATGACCCTTCCATTGAGAACTGGGCTCAGTGTGTGGAAAAATGTTTTTTTCTCAGGCAAATGACATTTAGGCAGACAAAAAGCAACAAGTAATTCTCCGGAGATAACACGGTGTGAAGCTGGATGAACACAGCAGGCCAAGCGGCATCAGAGGAGCAGGGAAGTTTGACGTTTCAGTTCTGAGACCCTTCTTCAGAAATAGGGAAGGGGAAGGGGATTCTGAAATAAATAGGGAGAGAGGGCGAGGCGGATAAAAGATGGATAAAAGAGAAGATAGGGTAAGAGAAGACAGACAGGTCAAATAGGTGGGGGTGGAGCCAGTGAAGGTGAATGTAGGTGGGGAGTTAGGGAGGGGATAGGTCAGTCCAGGGAGGATGGACAGGTCAAGGAAGCGGGATGAAATTAGTGGGTAGGAGATGGGGTTTGAGGTGGGAGGAATGGTTAAGGAGGCGGAGAATAGCTGGGCTTGTTTTGGTATGTGGTCAGGGGAGGGGAGATTTTGAAGCTTGTGAAGTCCACATTGATACCATTGGGCTGCAGGTAATTCTCCTGATGGCTTGTGGACCTATAGCGTTTTCTGTCATAAGGATCCTAACTTTCCCAGAAGCACCAGACATTAAAATGTTTAAAAAACTGACTGACATAGTTGAGGAATACTATGACTCCAAGTCTCCTTTAATTCTAAGATGCTATGGCTTTTACTTGGTAATCTGAGATCCAAGAAAATCCATATCAGGGTTTCTGTCTAGGTTTAAATGACTGGCAGAAGCCTAGGAGTTTGGTTTAACCCTTTATGAGATGTTTAGAGACCATCTAGTATGTGGGATTACTGACTTGGCTATACAAAAATGCCTGCTAACTGAAGCCCAAATGGACTTAAAACACAACTAGTTTTATCATTAAAAAAATGCAGCAAGTGGAGCATACGAGTTGCAGGGTATTCTAATGAAAGTGGACATCCTCACCAGTCCAACTGAGCTTGGGGAACACCACTTGAGTGCAGGCATAGCCTCACTCAGGACATATTCTGATCAAAGGGACTTAAGGTCAGCCCACAGCAAAGCCCCAACACAAAGCCAAACAATGGCCCAATAATTAAAGTTTTCTTCAGGATCCTGGCTGCCAAGCCATTGTAGTTGTTGCTGGAATGTAGACACAGGTTGAGTAATACCCTTTTGCTGTCTTAAGGAGATTAAGAAAGTTCATAGGCCAGTTTCCAACAGGGTATCCAGAAGAATTCATACCCTGGAAAGTTGACCTACATCTAGTTGGAATAGTCAAATAGCCTAGCAACATAAAAATGAAATCAAATCAAGGTACAAGTTTGGTTAAATGGTCATTCAGTTCTAATGGAGATTGAAATTGGTGCAGCCATTATCTGTGATCTCAGAAGCAGTTATTAAGATAATTCAATTCTGGTCTCCAGCTCTTAACTCTGCACAAGACCTCAGCTTGGCTGAGAACCTATACTGGGGAACCTTTACAGATTAAAGGTAAAACTTCAGTTCCGGTCTCTTCTGAAAAGAAGCCAGTTCAGTTACCAGTGATTGCATGAAAAGACTCAAGCCCAAGCTTGATGGGGTGAAATTAGCTGCAAGAATTTGAGGTGATTGGCTCAATGTTTTTCAATTGGAAAATGGCTGCCTGAGTGAAGTCCTAATCAAATACCCAGAAGTCCTCCAGGAAGGTCTAGGAACTATCAGAGAAGCCGTTGACCAGGTAGCAATTCCATGGTTCTGCAAGGTCAGTCCAGTACCAGTTGCCTTAGTGGCAAAAGTAGAACCAGAAATTAGAAGGCTGAAAAGTGAAGGAATCACCAAACCAGTCTGATTCACAGAACAGGCAGCACCCATTACACCAATTTTGAAGTCTTTGAGGGGATTTTACACAAACTTTACTCATTTGTGGGACATGGGTGTTGCTCGTTGAGCCAGCCATCCCTAGGTGCCCTTGAGAAGGTGCTGGTGAACTGCCTTCTTGAACCACTGCAGTCCACCTGCTGTGGGTTGATCCGTAATGCTATTAGGGAGGGAATTCCAGGACTTTTACCCAGAGACAGTGAAGGAGCAATGATATATTTCTGAGTCAGGTTGGTGAGTGGTTTGGAGGGGGATTTGTAGATGGTGCTGTTCCCATCTGTCTGCTGTACTTGTCCTTTAAGACAGAAGTAGTTTTAGGTTTAGAAGGTGCTGTCTGAGAATCTTTGATGAATTTTGGCAGTGCATGTTGTAGATAGTACACACTGCTGCTACTGAGCATTGGCGACGGAGGGATGGTTGTTTATGATGTGTTGGCAGTTAAGCTGGATGCTTTGTACTAGATGGTGTCAAGCTACTTCAGTGTTATTGAATTTGCATCCATCCAGACAACTGGGAGTATTCCATCACATTCCCCCGATTTGTGCTTTGTAGGTGATGGACAGGTTCTAAGGAGTCAGGAGGTGAGTTACAAATCTGAGATTGGTTCCTGTGTCAGAGAATGATTTGTCACAAACTTTGAACTTGTACAGTTTCTCCCTCTGTGGATATACTGGTGTCAGCCAAAGTTCCCTAACTGTGAAAATGACCCGTCACACATCTCACATCTGAATGGTTTCTCCCCTGTGTGAATGCAATGGTGTTTACAAAGTGTTGATGCTACTGAGAATGATTTCATGTAAGGGTACATAGAAACATAGAAGATAGGAGTTAGAGAAGGCCATGTGGCCCTTCAAGCCTGCTCTGCCATTCTTCACGATCATTACTGATCGTCCAACTCAATAGCCTAATCCTGCTTTCTCCCCATGACCTTGATCTCATTCGTCCTACGTGCTATATCTAGTCACCTCTTGAATATATTCAATGTTTTGGCATTAACTACTTCCTGTGGTAATGAATTCCACAGGATCACCACTCTTTGAGTGAAGAAATGTCTCCTCATCTCTGTCCTAAATTGTTACCCCAAATCTTCATACTGTGACTGCTGTTTCTAGACACACCCACCATTGGGAACATCCTCCCTGCACCTACCCTGTCCAGTATGTCTCTATGAGATCCTCCCTCATTCATCTGAACTCTGGTGACAACATCTAGTAAAAACAATCCCAACCTAGTCAATCTCTCCTCATACGTCAGATCCGCCATCCCTGGAATCAGCTTGATAAATCTTTGCTGCAATCCCTTGACAGCAAGAGCATCCTTCTTCAAAAGGATTCAACACTGCACACAATATTCCAGGTGTGGTCTCACCAACACCCTGTACAACTGCAACAACACATCCCTGGTCCTGTACTCAAAACCTCCCACAATGAAGGCCATCATACCATTTGCCTTCCTTACTGCCTGCTGCGCCTGCATGCTTACCTTCAGTGTCTGATGCACAAGGTCGCCTAGGTCCTGCTACACACTCCCAATTTACGGCCATTCAGGTAGTAATCTGCCTTCTTGTTTTTGTTTCCAAAGTGAATAACAGTTGAAAGCTTTCACTTGAAGCGTTTCACACTTGAAGGGGTTCGCTTCTACACAATTGCCTTTGTGTTAGCAGTTCAACAGTACATACACCTTGAATGTTAAAGAGACCATATAATCCTGTTGAGCCCTTCACACATCTTACAGAAGCGCCTGTCTGGCTCTAGGAATGAGACAGTGGTTTCATGGGACTCAATGATAGATTGAAGTTCTCATAACACTCATAGCCAGTTCATCCTGACCGATCACCAACAGTTGAACATGACTGCTTTCAGATCTGATGATGTGTTAAAGCTTCCCTGGCCTGACTGATTTCCAGATGATAGTTTCACTGCCCAATCTTCTTTGTGTTGAGCAATGCTGCAAAAGAATGGTCAGGATCTATCTGTGATGGCTATCCCCTCTGTACTGTCTGGTATTGTATGATGCAATTCTTCAGTAAAACAGGGAGAAGAAACATGATTTCCTCCAAATCACTCTCTTGCTTTGCAAAGGGGCTAACTCCTAAATCATCCTGACATAGACAGGGAGGTACCAAAGACTTGGAGAAATTAAAAGTGAGATCAAAACCTTAACAAAATTAATTATGAGCGCTCCTGGGAAAAGTGGATTATTCTTTGTGTATTATTCAAACATAGAGGCAATGGAATCGTGGTTAATGACACACAATCTAGTAGCTCAGACTCATGATTTGGGGGCAAGTCTCATGTAGGTTGTCAAGTTTAAGCTTGGTTAATACATCTCAAATGTGAAGCTAGGCGACCATGAAATTATCAATGATTGTGATTATGATTTTTTTTGGGAAGAAAGTCCATAAAACATTGGGCATAGCAACGAGCATTTCAATCAGATCATGGATAATGTGAAAGTGCTCAACTCCTCTTTTCTGCTTTCTTCATCTGGAGGACATGTGACTCCAGACCCACAGTAAAGTGGTTGACTCTTCACTAAAATGGCCTAACAAGCCACTCAGTTAAAGAGCAAGTAGGGTTTGACAAATAAGTGCTGATCTTGTCAATGGCATCACAAACTATGAAAGACTAAAGGAAAACAAAACTGAATCCAAACAAAAAGCAGAATGGTCCAATAGCAGTATTGGTTGAAAGTCTGGCCTCTTGGGTGAATATAAAAGATCTCATGATACAACACTGTAGAAGATCAGGTGAGTTATCTCTGATGTCCTGGCCAATATGGATCCGACCATCAATGGCACAGAAACAAATCATCTGGGTGTTATTACATTGCTGTTTGTGGGAGCTTGTTGTGCATAAATTACCACGTTTTCTGTATCACAAAAATAATTTCATTTGCTGTACTGTCCAATGTCAGAAATTTGTGAAAGTGACATACAAATACAAGTCTTTTTCTCCTCAGGGAAATTTTATGCTTCCTGTGTACTATAAATTTTGAACCTATTGATGGAGAAAGTATCCCAGCTTGCAGTGACATTGACCAATATATTGTGTACAGGACTCTTACTGCAGAATCCTGAGTGTTTTAGGTGAATAGAAGCACACAAAGCTGACAAATCAGGTTCTTTCAGTTTAGCTCAAAAGTGAAGTTATTGTGAATTATAAATCAATACATAAGATTGACAAAACAGTTGACAAACAACACAGCAACATTTAGCTTACATCAAACTTTCAATCGACCAAATTAACAAATCATCTGAAAATGATTTAAGATTTTTCCTACATCACAAAATGAATCTTGAAAAAGTGTCACATGAACACATAACACCATTATTACACCGAGGTACAATGAACTGAGGGAACTCAGTTCTGTAGAGACTCACCCCCACTGCCTCACCAGACAGGACAGTATAAACATTCCCCATGGTATTAGTCAAGCACCTGTCACCTGAAGAGGATATCTATAATTCACATCCCAACTAAAGAGGGTTCGATTCTACACCATATCCACTCCTGGGAGCTGGCTCACTTTACTAACACACATGCACTCACATCAGGAGAAATCTCTCAGATACTACAGATAGAAGTTTCTTTAAAATCCTGTGCTTTAGTCTAGCTCTCAAAACTTAGTGACATAGGACAGAGCTTGTTTTCATCAAAACCACCAATAAATAAATAAATCCAATACACTGGATCCATGTACCAATCATTTCCATTCCTGTAAGACAATCTTCCACGGCCCCCCCTCCCCCCACAAACAGGTGAGTTGGACAGTGGATTCTAATTCCCAGTTCTCTGTCCTTTGACCCTCCATTCATGACAATGCCTTTGTAATATTCAATATACAATAGCAACTCCTTCATATTCATCTTTTACTACCTCGTGTTCAGAAATTACCTTTACTCACTTCGTTCCTGGTAGATCTCTCTGCTTCTCAAGTTCAAGGTGTAAAGATTAGAACGCAACTGGGTTATCTATCAGATCTGATTAGGTGGCATCAAGCACTAGTGGCGTTATTTACCTCGGTTGAAACTGCTCATTACTTCAGGACTGAATGAAGATTGACATCTGTGAAGTTGGAATTGTCAGTAAGAGGTTGAGATGGATCATTGACTCAGTACTTCCAGCTAAATAGGATGCAAACCTTGCAATTTTTCATCATAGGCAAATGGATGGTCTGGTCATTGTTGCAGTGATATTTTGGAAGCTGATTATGTGCACGTTCACCTCAACAATAACTGCACTTCTAAAGTACATGGTCAGTCAAGAGATGAGAGACATCTGGCAACTGTATAAGGTGCCACCAAAATACAAGTTCATTGCACAGTTAACAGAGTTGTATTACATTGCAATCCCTGAACAAGAAAGAAAGTACTTGGCTTGATGCATGCATCATGCATGAATGTTTTCTCCTATCTGAATCCTCTAATGCAGCAGGAATCATGATAAAATGAGGAATGATTTGTCACACGCGTCAGGCTTAAAACAAAATTTCTCCTCTGTGAATGTGTTGATGAATACAGAGGATGTGAGACTGATCTGCCATAATGCATCAGTGCGAATCCTATGGTTTAGAAGGGGTGGACGCTAGGAAGTTGTTTCCGTTAGGCGGGGAGACTAGGACCCATGGGCACGGCCTTAAAATTAGAGGGGGTAAATTTAAAACTGAAATGAGACGACATTTCTTCAGCCAGAGAGTGGTGGGCTTGTGGAATTCATTGCCACGGAGTGCAGTGGAGGCCGGGACGTTGGATGCTTTCAAGGCAGAGATCGACAAATTCTTGATCTCAGAAGGAATCAAGGGCTACGGTGAGTGCGCAGGGAAGTGGAGTTGAAATGCCCATCAGCCATGATTTAAATGGCGGAGTGGACTTGATGGGCTGAATGGCCTTACTTCCACTCCTATATCTTATGGTCTTATGTGGTGCAGGAGTATTCATGGATTTGAAAATGATTTGTCACCCACTTCACAATTAAACAACTTCTTTCCTCTGTGAATGCATTCGTGAGATTTGAGGTTTGATAATGAGAATGATTTATCACATGCTTACATATGAACTGTTCCCACCCTGTGTGAATGAATTGTTGTACATGGAGTTCTGATGATGACGAGAATGATTTGTTACACGCCTCACATGTGAGTAGCTTGTCCCCTTTGTGAATGTGTTGGTGTACGAAGAGGGTTGATGACTGTGAGAATGATTTATCACACATTCCATATCAGAATAGTTCTTCTCCCGTGTTGATCTATTGTTGTGCAGAGGTTTGATGAACTTGTGAATGGATTATCGCAGGTTTTACCAAGGTAAGGTTTTATTCAAATGGGACAATGAAAAGTTTAAATCTCCACCTGATCTGCTGCTCAAAGTCACCTCCATTTCATGGGTCAGTTTCACAAGCTTCAGAAAACTAATGTTGCTGCAGAAATATTTGGATTGGCTGTGAGAGACGTCAATCACAGAGCCCACCCACTCTGCCCATTCTCTCCTCTTCCTCTTCCAGAGCTGGTTGACTTCCTATAGGGACTGAAAACTAAGTGAGGAGATGGTGGGTGAAGGAGCAGCTTTTATACAAATTGTATCCCATAATATCCACACCAATCTTCAGGCAGTCTGACTGTCCTGTGGGTAATCAGGGGTGGAAATGTCCCTTATGCTGTGTGAGAAGATCCAGCTGAGAGAGCGGTTTGCTCGCTGCTTTGTGCTGAACTGTTCAACTGGAGCTGTGTGTTGGATATTGAGTGTGTTTATTTTTGGAAGTATTTCCCTTCTGATTTCCACAGTTTTGTTGATGGCTCATTCCTAAATATGAAGAGGTGAGGTGTAATTATGTGGGAGGTGCACAGTGTCTGAGGATTCTTACTGATTTCCAGGTGTTGAGATTCGCATGCGCGTTGGGACCTGATTATTATCCTGTGGACTGAGAATGATCACGTCTTCCTGCATATGTTGGGTTCTGGATTATGCCTAACCTTTCAAGTCCCTCCACGGCTTCCCACCACTCTGCCTCAGTTACCTTTTCATAAGGAAAACACCGACTTTCCTTTTCTATCGTGCCTGTCTCGATAACCAGACACCCGCAAGCACTTTAAAGCCAAAGAATTATTTTTGATATGCATTTATCATAACCTCTGTAATTTTCTCCACTAACCTTCTCCCAATCTTTCCATGTCTTCACTATACTTCCAAGTATTTGGTTGTATTACCTTTCGTGGCTTGCATCACATTTTGCCTCACAATGCACCCAGGAGCTTTTACATTGCTAAAGCCACTATAGAAATACAAGTTGTCGTTATACCCAGATAGCACAGTGACCAGGACCCTGATTCAGGAGTATATGTTGGTGGTCATTGAACAAGGGCTATGCTGGGCTGACAGTGTGTGGTGGAGTACAATCATACTGCTGCTTATGGCTCACTGCATCTTATTGACACCTGGTTTTGGGATATATACTTAGTCAACTTCCCTGGTGACAATGAACATGGTGAAGTATTCGTTCATCAACTGGGAGGACAGTTGTAATTTTCCTTGAATTTGTTTGAGTTGAAGTCCTGAAACTCCAATGAGTCAATGTTGAGGACTTTGTGGCCTGAAACACATATGGTTGAAACGTTGATAAGCAAAGACAACATCAGACTCTCTTTCTCAATCTGTGCACATTGTTACTCAGTATGTGTTAACACTCTGGATACAAACCCAACGGGTTGCCCTCACTGCATGGGGATTACTCCAAGTCCTGTGTCACTGACATCACACTGCAGGGTGGCTCCATTGCTGACATCATAATCCCTCAACACTGGTGATGTCATCACTAGGTGTTTGATGGGAGTGAGAGCTGCTTCTTGTTCTGTGTCCCAGTCCCACTGAACACCCTGCACTGTGAGACTGTGTACAGGTAAATACACTCAACAACAAACGTGCAAGAACCTGGCTGGGTGAGTTCTCTGCTGTTCTGGCAGGTCTACCAACTGTGTGAAGGCTGATACCAACTGGGTTTCTCTGCTGTGCAAATATGTTAAAGGAGCATAAGAAAAACTGCATGAAAAACTTCATCACGTGCAACACAAAACATTATTTCCTCCAATGTGCCTCCACTGATGGTTTAGCAGGTTTGGTCAGTGGGTGAAAGTCTCATCTTAATTCAAAGATTTATTCCCTTGTATGAATTATTTAGTGATAACAAGAATTTAAAGTGCCAAAAAAACTTCATCATAAACATCAGGCGTAAATTGTTTCTTAGCTGTGGAGATCCTTTGATAGATTGGGAGAATCAAAAGGCTGGCAGTACAATTTTGCACTCACCTCAACATATTCTTGCCTGTGTATGCATTGAAGTGTGTGGAGATACCATGATAACAAGAATGTTTTTGATGCACAACACATATGAATGGTTTGTCCCTGATGTGGATGTCTGTGGAGAGGTGACAAACTTGAGAATGACTTGAGAAGTGCTTGACCAGGTTCTTTCTGGTATGACTATGTTGGTAGTTGCAGAGTTCTGATGATAAGGAGATAGTCTCTGACACATCTCACAAATGAATGGGTTGTCTCGTGTGCACAGAGGCTCCATGATGCAAAGAATGATATTTGGCCCATTCTATGATTGAATGGTTTCTTCCATATGAATCTGTTAGTCAGTGTAGACATTCAATGATCTTGATAAAGGTTTCCCACACACCTCATACCTGAAGAGTTACTGCCCCACATGAATCCCTTGATGCAACAGCAGGGTTGAAGACCTTGAGAAGGATTTGTTGCAAACTTTACACGTGAATGGTTTCTCTCCCGTGTGAATGCGTTGGTGTTTGCAGAGGGCCGATGAATCAGAGAATGATTTGTCACACTTCTTGCACGTGAATGGTTTCTCCCCAGTGTGAATACGTTGATGTATGCGGAGGCTTGATGAATATGTGAACAATTTGTTACATATCTCACAGGTGAATGGCTTCTCGCCTGTATGAATGCGTCTATGTTTCCGAAGGGTTGAAGAATCAGAGAATGATTTGTCACACACCTTGCATGTGAATGGTTTCTCTCCTGTGTGAATACGTTGGTGTGTTCGGAGGTTTGATGAATCAGAGAATGATTTCATACACACCTCACACGTGAATGGTTTCTCACATGTATGAATGCGTTGGTGTTCGAGGAGAGCCCATGACTGCAAGAATGATTTGTTGCAAGTCTTGCAAGTAAAGGGTTTCTCCCCTGAATGAATTCGTTGGTGTCTATGAAAGGTTGATGAGTACAAGAATGATTTGTCACACATCTTGCACGTGAATGGTTTCTGTCCAGTGTGAATCCTCTGATGGAGCAGAAGGATCGATGACCTTAGGAAGGATTTGTCACAGACCTTGCATGTGAATGATTTCTCTCCTGTGTGAATGAGTCGGTGTTTGCGGACAGCCGATACATCAGAGAATGCTTTGAAACACACTTCACATGTGAATGGTTTCTCTCCTGTGTGAACGTGGCGATGTTTGCGACGGGTGGATGAATCAGAGAATGATTTCCCACATACTTCACACATAAATGGTCTTTCTCCTGTATGTATACGTTGGTGCGTTTGGAGGGTTGATGAATATGTGAATGATTTGTCACATGTATCACACATGAATGGTTTCTCTCCTGTGTGAATGCGTCGGTGTTTCCGAAGGGTTGAGGAATCAGAGAATGATCTGTCACACACATCACATTTGAATGGTTTCTCTCCTGTGTGGATGCGTTGGTGAATACGGAGGGCTGATGAAACAGAGAATGATTTGATGCACACCTTGCATGTGAAGGGTTTCTCCCCTGTGTGAGTGCGCCCGTGTTCAAGGAGAGCCCATGACTGTAAGAATGATTTGTTGCAGATCTTGCAGATAAAAGGTTTCTCCCCTGTATGAATGTGTTGGTGTCTATGAAGTGTTGATGAGTACAAGAATGATCTGCCACACACCTCACAAGTAAATGGTTTCTCACCTGTGTGGATTGATTTGTGAGCTCGGAGAGTTGATGGCCATAAGAATGATTTCTCACATACTTTACATTTAAATGGATGTTCTCCAGTGTGAATGCGTTGGTGATTCACGAGTGTTGTTGACTTTGTGAAAGCTTGGTCACAGACCGTACATTTGAATGGTTTCTCTTCCATGAAGCTTATTTTGTGTTAACAGCTTTTAGGACAGATGCACCTTCTGCACATAAGCCTTCTGTGGTGCCTTCTCACACTTCAACGGAGCCTGTAGGAATGGGTCAGTACTTCATGAATGATTGAAGCTCCCATAACATTTGGTGACCACTCACACTTCTTCCCACCTTCACACAGACCGATCACCCACAGCCAAACCTTCATAAAGTTTGGTTTCGATGAAAGGCTGCACACCACTGACCAGTTTCAGATCTGATGATCTGTCAAAATTCCCCTGACCCGAACAATTTCCAGATGATGGTTTCACTGCCCAACCTTCTGTGTTGAACTGTGAAGGGACTAGATGTCTTCCAAGTTGTGCAACTGTTCCTTGAATGGTGGCTGGGATTTGTTTGCAGTGACTATCTTCCCTGAATTCTCTGGGTGTAATTCTTCTGTAAAACAGGAAAAGGAAACATGATTACCTCCAACTCTGTCTTGTCCTTTGCTGAACAGGCTAACACCTGGCACTTTTTTCACAGTATATGGGTGTCATTGCCCAGTCCAGCACTTGTTTTCGATGTTTCATTGGCCCTTCAAAAGGTGACCTCCTTTTTTGTATCATTGTACTCCATAGGATGGACAGGGTGTAGATCAGTCCACACAGACTTCAGAAAGCAAATTTCAGAGGTTTTATGCCAGCTATAGAAAGGAACTACCAAGACACTAAGTCGGAACTACGTGTGAGTTCAAGATCGTTCACAGGGAGTGACGTTCTGTAAGTAGAATTCTCTTGCCCTTCTAAGTGGTTGAGCTGCACTAGTTCCATAGGAGTGATGAGGATACAAACAAGTTAATAGGCCACAAGATATTGACCAGCTTCCAACACAGAACAATAGGAAATAAGTAAAACTCCTTCACCTTCCAGATAGCTACACCTCGCTTTGTCATATTCAGGAATAAGCTATCAACAAAACACAGCCTGGAAATCAGAAGGGAAATGCTTCCAATAAACACACTCAATATACAACACACAGCTCCAGTCAAACATTTCAGCACAAAGCACCGAGTAAACAGCTCTCTCAGCTGGATCTTCTCACATAGCATAAGGGATATTTCCACCCCTGATTACCCACAGGATACTCAGACTGCCTGAAGACTGGTGTGGATATTATGGGATACAATTTGTATAAAAGCTGCTCCTTCACTCACCATCTCCTCACTTGGTTTTCAGTCCCTATATGAAGTGAACCAGCTCTGGAAGTGGAAGAGGAGAGAATGGGCAGAGTGGGTGGGCTCTCTGATTGACATGTCTCATAGTCGATCCAAATATTTCTGCAGCAACATGAGTTGCCGGAAGCTTGGGAAACTGACCGGTGAAAAGGAGGTGACTTTGAGCAGATCAGGTGAAGATTTAAATTTGTCCAATATGAATAAAACCACTCAGGCTCTCAAGCTGTTGTCTCAGTTCCCCTGGTAAGTGTTTGACAGAGTTTTCTAGTGTGGGAATGGCATTCTTCGTCCTCAGAGGCTTTCAAACTAACAACATCAGTGGGAGGTGTAACAGTGGACATGTCTGATTGCAGATCAGAAGGATGACCACAACATCAAAGGCAGTAACCATGTGGAGTGCTAGGATCACTGTGTACAAAGAGTGAGTGCTGGTAGGAGTAACATGGGAAAAATGGGCACAGAAAGGAGGGTTAAAGGAGGGGTGTGTGGGGGAATGCTCTTGGGGCATATGTGCTCAGGGCACATTTGTACGTGGTGACAGACTGTCACTCGGTGACTGACTATGGGAATGACCCCCCCAATCCAAAGCTGACTTCTCCATCCTTTTGACCTTGCCTGGTGACAAACTCTGCAAGACATTTCACTCTGCCTCTCACCTCCCACCTGGCACATGACCCTTTCCACAATTTGGAGGTAACGTGACATTGAAGGTCTGTGAAGACAAAAATGGTGTTGAAGATGTCATCATTTGCAAGAACTCAGGGATCAGGTTTTGGTAATTTAAGGAGAGGTAAAAACAGCAAATTCAAAGGAGTGAGGGACAACAGCTAAACAAAGAGAACCAGGAACAATATTGGCTAACACTCACTAATCTGTGTCACTTTTGGATTAGTTTCAAGACTCACCCACCTCAGTCACTCAGACATTCCTGCAATACTGACCACAATGTCATCAGATGGTGCATATGGATGAAGAGCCAGGACAAACAGGGATAGAGTCTTCCAAACACAGGACATTGTGGTGGGAGCATGCTGCGCTGCTCAGGCTCTCTGAAAAATAGCAGAACGGTTGATGGCTGTTCTGAAATGTGGCTGTATTAGAGCTAGTGGGATTTAGGTTTTTATCTGATGTTGGAATTCTCTATCACTACTACCCTGTAGGTTTTTCCTTACTTCTAGATTCAACTCACATTTTAAGGAATAAAGTAGCAGAGGCAGCTGTTGGGATTCTTTCAGTTTCATTTCCCTGAACAAAAGTTAATTACAAGGGAGCAGAGATTGAAAGTTACTGATGGAAGGTTTAGAGAGACGTTAGAACGAGTGGAGAACTTGAGATTCGTGACACCAGTTTTTGACAATGCTTCATTTCACTGGCTGTAAAATGCATTTTTATACAGTGAGGATTTAAAAGTTGACATATTAATGCAAGCATTCGTTTCTTAAGGATATGGGAGATATGAGAAATGTAAACCGTAGACCCCTGCAGAAAAATACATCCCAGCTCACAGTGACATTGAACAATATATTATGCACAAGCCTTTTGCTCGAGGTCTTGGAGAGTTTTGCCAAACAGGGAGACCATGGAGTGCAGCTTCATAGTTCCTTGAAAGTGGAGTCCCAGGTGAAAGAGGTGTTTGGTATGCTTGCCTTCATTGGTCACTTCACTGAGTATAGGAGCTGGGAGGTCATGTCATGGCTGTACAGAACATTGGTGAGGCCACTTTTGGAATACTGCATTGAATTATTGTCTCCCTGCTGTAGGAAAGCTGTTCTGAAACTTGAAAGGGTTCAGAAAAGATGTTGCCAGGATTGGAGAGTTTGAGCTGCAGGGAGAGCCTGAATAGGCTGGAGCTATTTTATTTGCTGTGTGAGAGGCTGAGGGGTGAGTTCATAGAAGTTTACAAAATCATGAGAGACATGGATAGATTGAATAGTTAAAGTGTCTTCCCCAGGGTAGGAGAGTCCAAAACTAGACGGCATAAGTTTAAGATGAGACAGGAAACAATTAAAAGGGGCTTAAGCGGCAACTTTTCATGCAGAGGGTGGTGTATGCATGCAATGAACTGCCAGAGGAGATGGTGGTAGTTAGTACAATTACAACACTTAAAGGCATCTGGATGGGTATTATGGACAGGAAGGGTTTGGAAGGATATGAGCCAAATGCTGGCAAATGAAATTTAGGATATCTGGTCAGCATGAATGAGTTGAACTGAAGGATCTATGTCTGTGCTGTATATCTCTTAGATTCTATGGGATCCTGAGTGTTTCACTCAGCATAGGAATAGGACCCATAATGTTAAGAAATTGCTTTCCTCAAATTAAACTGAACAGTGAACTTAACATAGAACATAGAACATTACAGCTCAGTACAGGCCCTTCGGCCCTCGACGTTGTGCCGACCTGTCATACCGATCTCAAGCCCATCTAACCTACACTATTCCATGCATGTCCATATGCTTATCCAATGATGACTTAAACGTACCTAAAGTTGGCGAATCTACTACTGTTGCAGGCAAAGCGTTCCCTTCCCTTACTACTCTCTGAGGAAAGAAACTACCTCTGACATCTGTCCTATATCTTTCACCCCTCAATTTAAAGCTATGCCCCCTCGTGCTCGCCATCACCATCCTAGGAAAAAGGCTCTCCCTATCCAGCCTATCTAACCCTCCGATTATTTTATATGTTTCAATTAAGTCACCTCTCAACCTTCTTCTGTCTAATGAAAACAGCCTCAAGTCCCTCAGCCTTTCCTCATAAGACCTTCCCTCCATACCAGGCAACATCCTAGTAAATCTCCTCTGCACCCTTTCCAAAGCTTCCACATCCTTCTTATAAAGCGGTGACCAGAACTGTACACAATACTCCAAGTGTGGCCGCACCAGTGTTTTGTACAGCTTCACCATAACCTCTTGGTTCTGGAACTCGATCCCTCTATTAATAAAAGCTAAAACACTGTATGCCTTCTTAACAGCCCTGTCAACCTGGGTGGCAACTTTCAAGGATCTGTGTACATGGACACCGAGATCTCTCTGCTCATCTACACTACCAAGAATCTTACCATTAGCCCTGTACTTTGCCTTCCGGTTACTCATACCAAACTGCATCACCTCACACTTGTCTGCATTAAACTCCATTTGCCACCTCTCAGCCCAGCTCTGCAGCTTATCTATGTCTCTCTGCAACCTACAGCATCCTTCACCACTATCCACAACTCCACCCACCTGAGTGTCGTCTGCAAATTTACTAACCCATCCTTCTACGCCCTCATCCAGGTCATTTATAAAATGCTGACAAACAGCAGTGGACCCAACACTGACCCTTGCGGTACACCACTAGTGACTGGTCTCCAGGATGAACGTTTCCCATCAACTACCACCCTCTGTCTTCTTTCAGCAAGCCAGTTTCCGATCCAAACTGCTATATCTCCCACAATTACATTCCTCTGCATTTTGTACAATAGCCTATTGTGGGGAACCTTATCAAATGCCTTGCTGAAATCCATATATACCATCATTTACCTGTTTGGCTTACTCTCATCCACCTGTTTGGTCACCTTCTCAAAGAACTCAATAAGGTTTGTGAGGCACGACCTTCCCTTCACAAAACCGTGCTGACTATCCCTAATCAATTTATTCTTTTCTAGATGATTATAAATCCTATCTCTTATAACCTTTTCCAACACTTTACCAACAACTGAGGTAAGGCTCACTGGTCTATAATTACCAGGGTTGTCTCTATTCCCCTTCTTGAACAGGGGAACCACATCTGCTATCCTCCAGTCGTCTGCCACTATTCCTGTAGACAATGACGAGTTAAAGATCAATGCCAAAGGCTCGGCAATCTCCTCCCTGGCTTCCCAGAGGATCTTAGGATAAATCCCATCCAGCCCGGGGGACTTATCTATCTTCACCCTCTGAAGGATTTCTAATACCTCTTCCTTGTGATCCTCAATCCCACCTAGTCTAGTAGCCTGTATCTCAGTATTCTCCTCGACAACATTGTCATTTTCTACAGTGAATACGGTCGAAAAATATTCATTTAGTGCTTCCCCATCTCCTCTGACTCCACAAACAACTTACCACTACTGTCCTTGATTGGGCCTAATCTTACTTTCGTCATTCTTTTATTCCTTAAATTTCTATAGAAAGCCTTAGGGTTTACCCTGATCCTATCCGCCAATAACTTCTCCAATGACGACTTAAATGTACCTAAAGTTGGCGAATCTACTACCGTTGCAGGCAAAGCGTTCCATTCCCTTACGACTCTGAGTAAAGAAACTACCTCTGACATCTGTCCTATATCTTTCACCCCTCAATTTAAAGCTATGCCCCCTCGTGCTCGCCGTCACCATCCTAGGACAAAGGCTCTCCCTATCCACCCTATCTAACCCTCTGATTATTTTATATGTTTCAATTAAGTCACCTCTCAACCTTCTTCTCTCAAGTAGATATAAAAGATCACTTGGCATTTTCAAAAATAAGAATAGGGAGTCTTCCTCATGTCTTGACTACTATTTATCCTTCAATGAATATGTTAAAACAGATTATCCAGTTATCATCTCATTGGGATCTTGCAGTGTGAAATTGTTATGAAAGCTCTGTACAAATAAATTTTTCCCTTTCCTTCTTTCCACACTGTATTCTGCATCATCACTGAAAAGTTGGCCGTACTGGTGATAAATCATTGTGGGCATTCTTAGCAAAACCACATGTATAGTATATATCACGTTGCTGTTTGCAATTTGTGTAAATGAGGGGTGAAGGGACAGAAGATATGGTTGCAAATTTGAATTAGAATAGGGATCTGGTATATGGAGTATTAACATGGGAAAAATGTGAAATGGTCAATTTTGGCCTAGAAGAATGAAAAGGCATATTGTCTAAACAGTGACAGCTTGCAGAACTCTGAGATGCAGTGGGATCTGGCTGTTTTAGTGTGTGAATTGTAAAAGGTTCAAATGTAGGTACAGCAACCAATGAGGAAAGCTATTGCGAATTTATCATTTGCCTCATTTATTGTTAAGGTGATAAATGTAAGGTGATGTATTTTGGAAGAAGGAACAAGACAAGAGGGTACTCAATGATTGGCAGGACAGATTAATAGGGTAGTTAAGAAGGCATGTAGGGGACACTTGCTTTTATCAGTTATGGCATAGATTATAGGAGCAGAGAGGTTATGTCGGAGCTGTACAGAACTTTGGTTGGGTCACAGCTTGACTACTGTTGTGCTGATTTTAGTCTCTGCTCAAAAGAAATAACGTGTTTGCACTGGAAGAATACAGAAGAGATTCACCAGGATGTTGCCTGGGGTGAAGCATTTCAGCCATGGAGACAGGCTGGATAAGCTTGCGTTGTTTTTTTCTGGATCAGAGAAGGTTTAGGGGGCGTTTGTGAAAGAGCACAGTAGGTCAGACAGCATCTGAGGAGCAAGCAAGTCAAAGTTTCGAGCTAAAATCTTTCATCAAGATGTCCTGTTAAAGTGTTTCAGGCGCAAACATTGTCCTGTCTGCTCCTTGGATACTGTCTGACCTGCTGTGCTTTTCCAACTACACATATGGTAAGATTAAGAAAGGCATGGGCAGAGTGAATGGAAAGCAGCTACTCCCCCTAGCAAAGGGTCAACAGCAAGGGGCATAAATTTTAAAGTGAAAGGCAGGGGGCTAAGAAGAGATTTGAAAAAAAAACTTTTACACACTAGTTGTAAGGGTTTGAAATCCACTGCCTGGGAGGATATTCAAGGCAGGAAACCTCAACCTTCTTAAGAACTTGGATGATCACCTGAATGTCATAACATTCAAGGCTACAGACCTAGTACAGCAGAGTGGGTCTGGTGTAGATAGTATATTTTTGGCAGCACAGATTCAGCACTCCAAAGGACCCCTTTTGTACTGTATGATTCTATGTCCTGTGCAGGTACTCACAGCAATGCCATTTATCTGGACAAAATAAGTGGACTTGAAGATGTTGTGCAGATCAAAAACAAGCTCAGATAGCTGGAAAAGGCTTGTGTTGGATGGGGTCAAGTTGGGCTGCTGTTCAAGTAAGAGGCTGGTGGGCTCCAAGGCTATCCTGGTTGGGTTGGAGGTGAAGCAGGAATAGGTATCCAAAGCAGTTAGTTGGAGACTGAAAACTATGTGAAGTGACATAGGCCATTAAAAGAGTCACAGACTTACATACGAGGAAACTGCTCAAGGGAGGAAAAAAATGGAATCAAACTAGGAAAACTAAATTAAAATAGTACAGGTACAGACTGAAAGCAAGAGTTACAGATCTTGTTTACAGGTCTTGAGGAGGAGGTAGAAATGGGCTGTTTGAGACTGGGGACGGTGGAGAGACAATTCGCGACAACATGAGTCATTGACAGTTTTAGACACAATAGCTTGATACCAGTAATGGGACCATGGTCCTGGGGGGTATGAGGATCTGTTGGAGAGTTGACAGTCAGACTCTGCTGGTTAGAAGTCATAATGCCGAACAACAGCTGCACAGCATTTGTCAATGGGTTTGATGATAACATTAGCGTCAGACCTGAGAGCTTGGAATGTAGCAAGTTCACATGGGGACAGCTTCAGTAAGCCTAACACCTGTGATAGGTAAGTTACTTGAGAAGATTCTGAGGGATAAGATATACATGCATTTGGAAAGACAGGGTTTGATTAGGGTTAGGGTTAGAGTAGTCAATATGGCTTTGTGCATAGGAGATCACGCTACACAAATTTGTTAGAGTTCTTTGATGAAGTGACCATGAAGGTTAGAGACAGTAAGGACTGCAGGTGCTGGAAGCTTGAATCAATAAATATGTAGCTGGAAAAGCACAACAGGTCAGACAATATCCAAGGAGCAGACAGGACAATGTTTCGGGCTGAAACCCTTCAACAGGATGTCCTGACAAACTGTTTCAGCCTGGGACACTGACTTCCTTTCTCCTCAGATGCTGTCTGAAGTGCTGCGCTTTTCCAGCTCCACATTTATTGACCAGGAAGGTTGATGAGGGGATGGCAGTATATGTAGTCTATATGGATTTCAGTTAGGCCTTTGATAAGGTTCTACGTGGTAGGCTGCTCTGGAGGGTTAGATCTCATAGAATCCAGGGAGAGTTGGCTTGATTGTAGGAAGCAGACGGTAACAGTGGAAGGATGCTTGCTGGACTGGAGGTTTGTGACTAGTGGTGTGCTTCAGGGGTTGGTGCTGGGCCTTTAGCTGTTTGTTATTTATAATAATGATTTGGATGAGAATGTACAGGACATGATTAGCAAGTTTGCAGCGGTCACTAAAATATGAGGTAGCATGCACAGTGAGGAAAGTTATCAGAAATTGCAGCAGGATTTTGATCAACTGGGGAAGTGGGCCGTGAAGTGGCAAATGGAGTTTAATATAGATAATGCGAGGTGTTGCATTTTGCAAAGTCAAACTGAGGTAGGAGTTTCATGGTGAATGGTAGGGCCTTAAGGGGCATAGTGGAACAGAGGGACCTTGGAGTTCAGGTGCAAGGTTCTCTTTAAGTGGAGTCATGGGTAAACAGGGCAGTGAAGGCTTTTGACACCGGTCAGGGCATTAAGCAAAGAAGTTGGGAAGTTATGTTGTAGTTGTACAGGATGCTGGTGAGGCCACACTTGGAGTATTGTGATCAGGTTTGGTCATCTTGCTATGGAAAGGATGTTATTAAACTGGAAACAGTGCAGAAAAAATTTACAAGGATGTTGCTGGGACTCCAGGGACTGAGTTATCGGGAGAGGTTGGAAAAGCTAGGACGATTTTCTTTAGCGCATAGGAGGCTGTGAGGGAGATGTTATAGAATTGTATAAGATCATGACAGGCACGGATAGGGTGAGTGGACTCAGTCTTTTTCCTAGGATTGGGGAATCTAGGACTAGAGGGCATCAGTTTAAAGTAAGAGGAGAAGGAATAAATGGGAACCTGAGGGGGAACTTTTTTTAAACAGAGGGTGGTACACATATGGCGTGAACTGTCAGCGGAAGTACATTAACAACATTTAAATGGCATTTGGACAAATACATGATAGAAAGGTTTGTAAGAATATGGGCCAAGTGCAGGGAAATGGGATTAATGTGGAAGTACATTTTGGTTGGCATGGGCCAGTTTGGGTCTGAGGGTCTGCCTCTGTGCTGTAGGACTCTATGCCTCTAAGTAGGCATGAGGAAACTGAAATGGTCTGTGTCATGTCAGCACAATATCTGGTGAGCGTAAGGAGCCACAGGGAGATGGAGGGAGGACTTTTAAGACGGGTCACTGTACAATTGGAGATGATGGAGAAAGAACTCAGCAATTGAGCTGATCTGAATAAAGGGATGAAGCAGAGGTCTCAGGCAGCATGTTCAGAAAAAGAGAGGGATCAGTCAGAAGCCATTGTGAATACCGACAAAGGGTACAGAAGGAAAGGGAGGAAGGATTTGGACAGACACAGGTATGGCTTGTGATTATTCAGCCCTGAAAGTAAGGTAAAACACTTTTTGTTGAAGTGCTAGATAAGACAGTGGAACAGGGCAGAATTCAGATACAGTGAGTTGGGGTTGCTTAAGGGAGATCTCTAGTGTTCAGGTGGCATTGCACTGCTTTGAGAGTGCATCTTAACAGTGGTAGGAACAGTAGCTTGAAGAATTCTAAATGTCTTAGATATGTCATATCACCAAATTTCAGAAGTTCACCAAACCCAAACCTAAAAGGGAGAACTCATGGAATCAAAGGGAAAGTAGCCTCACGGATGTAACATGGTCCAGGTGACAAGAAACAATGAGGAGTGATTAATGAATATTTCTCAAGCTGAAGAAAGGTTTATATCAGGGTTCTCCAGGGTGGGTGCAAAAACTCTTCCTGAAATATAATTTTTACACTAAATACTTTACACTAAATATAATATTTACACGAAACTCAGATGCTCTGAACTGTGAAGAGGATGCTGTAGAATTTCAAAAGGGGCTGTGATCAGAATTTCACTTCGATAGAAGTGTGAAGTGATTTATTTTGTCAGAAAGAACACAGAAAAACAAACTACCATAAAGGTGCAATACTAAAAAAGGTATGGAGCAGTGGGACCTTGGTGGGACTGTGCAAAATCAGTGAAGGTGGCAGGAGAGTTTGATAGAGTGGTTAATAAAAGCAAATGGCACCCCAGTGTTCATCAACAGGGGCACAAATCACAAAAGCAAGCTAGCAAAACTAAACCCAAACTAAACATGGACTCAGCTTCAGCTGGAGCTCTGCATCCAGTTCTGGGCTCTACAGATTCAATAGGTTGATGGTGGAATGAAGATTCATGGGAACGGCTCAAGGAATGAGGGACTTAATTGCAAGAGAGGACTGTTCACACTGGAAAAGAGAGGACCGTTCTCATTGGAGAATGAAAGCTTAGCCATATATTTGACAGGGGTTTTCAAAATCATGAGTTTTCTGGACAGTGCAAACAGGAAGAAACTCATCCCACTTGGGAAAGATCAAGAACAATGGGATACAAGTTGAAGTTCATTGGCAAATGTGATAGGAGAGACACGAATAAAAAGATTTCATGGTTAGGATCTGGGCTATTCTGTCTGAAAGTGTGGGGGAGGCAGGTTAAATGGAGGTATTCAAGAAATAGTTACATTATCTACAAATCATAGAATCAGAGATACCCTACAGTGTGGAAACAGGCCCTTCAGCCCAACAAGTCCACACCGACCCACAGAACATCCCCACCTAGACACATACCCCCATAACACACCTAATCTACATATCCCTGAACATTATGGGTAATTTAGCATGGCCAAACCACCTAACCTGCACATCTTTGGACTGTGGGAGGAAACCACAGCACCCAGATGAAACTCACACAGAATTAGAGAGAATGTGCAAACTCCACACAGTCACCCGAGAATGGAATTGAACCCACGTACCTGGCACTGTGAGGCGGCAATACTGGGGAGAAAGCAGAGAAGGGGTAAGAGGGGTGAAGATCGAGTCTCTCACACCTCTAAATGAGTGATTCTTCTAAATGTCTCAGGAGGTTCAAAAACATCATTAAAGCTTGAACACAATCTCACACTTGAAGGGTTCCTTTTTCTTGTACCTTTCCCTGCCTATGGTAGTAGAGCTTGGGATTGATGTTCCTTTGATGTGAAAAGGCATTTAGAATTCCCTCCCAAACTCTGTCTGCATCTTTATCTCTGACAAAGGTGCTTAGGTAGACATCGAACTCTAACCATATTTTTGTTCAACCCCACCCAGTATCTCCCTGCTGTCACATTGTTAATTTTATTCAATTAAGTCTCAATGAAACACTTTGGGATGTTTCACTATGTGAAGGCACATTAAATGCAGGCTGTTGTCCTCTCACTTTCTCCCCCAAATCCTCAAGGTACTGACCCAGAGGACAGACTGTGGACACCGATTTGCCTCTAGTGCTGTGTTAGAATGGTTATTCAGCATGTAGACAGCCAGACAGTGAATGTTGTGAGACAATGAGGACTATCAGCTGAGACACATTCTGCCTGACTTCCTTGCTAGGCTCACTGAGGAACAGGATTCCTGGCCGATACTCCCTTTTCTTAGACCAGAGACACTGAGGCTAATTGAAATACCTCCATTACTACCCCAGGAACATGTCCTCCCCAGATGCCTGTGCTGGTCGATCAGAAGCGGAAGGCTTTCTAACTACTGAGTATCCAAGGGTCTTCTTGGTCAGAGTGAGAGTCAGTGAATGCCTTGTATCTGATGCTACGCTCACAGGATGCTGAGTTTATACAGGAGCTTCTACACACATTGATGACTTTTTCTGGTGGTGTTTGGTCATCAAGTTAGAGGTTACACATTCTTGAAATGTTTGGACTGACGGTGGGAGAGGTTTGAGACAGGCAGTGTTTTCAAAAGATAGCTTCTCCGTGTGAGCAATGGAGGAGAAATAACACAGTCAGTTCTCAATGCAACAGAAGCAGGTGACACTCCAGGTCTATATGGAGATATTGGTGTATAATCAGCAAGGAGTAGGTGAAACAATCCTGACACGTTATACCAGAAGCATTGTCTACTGTGTGAGTCCAACAATTGCGTGAAGTCCTTGTCACAGAACTCACCCTGACAGGGTTTCTCCCTGGAATGAATGAATTGATAGACCAAGAGATACACTGATTGTGTAAAAGCCCTGTCACGCACTTTAGATGACTTTATAATGATTAGTAGATTAGGAAACTGCATAGTGGGTGGAAGTCTTGTCACAAATATCATGCTGGAAGTTTTTTTTCCTCTCTGCTGCAACCTTCTGGAGTTGCAGGAAAGTCAAAGACTTCACACTCGGTCATTCCCCTACGGAAATTCTCTAAGGAAACAGGAGCTTCAATGAGTTTGTGAAGACAATGTCACAGATTTCACACGTTAACAGTTTTGCCCCACAAGGAATATGTTGGTGATGCATCAGGACCAATGATTACAAAGCCCTCATTAAACATGTTGTATTATGTGGACATATCAGTATCACTGACAGTCTGAAAACACAGCTGCGTACCTCACATTCAATGGTTTCTCCCCAGTATGAGGCAACTGGGATATCACGAATGAAGTTTTTGTCACACACCTCAGTAAAGATTTCCTCAAGATGTGTCCATTTGATGAGTGTCACTGGCTGTGTAAAGGCTCAGTCACACACCTCACTTGGCTTTGCTCTGAGTGAACGCGACGGTGATCCAACATTCCTCCTTATACACATCATATTTGAATGCATTTGACTCTCCCATGAGAGCGTGCTGTTGTTTCACCAGGCCTGACATTTGTGTTGAGTTCTAATTATACACCTAACATTTGAAAGTCTTCTCCCCTCTGTGAAGGCATTGGTGATCGAGGTTTGAAGACCATGAGAATAATTTGCCACACAGTTGGTAGATGAGTGATTTCTCCCTTATGTGAATGTGTTAGCGTGTAAGGAAACAAGTTGAGTCTGAGAATGATTTGTTACATTGCCCATGGCATGTGCCCCGAGATGCTGGTGATGGATGGAGGTCTGGAGGAGCAAGAAGTGAACTGGACTCACCAGGAACCGAAATGGGCGTTCATGTTGGGAATTGTCTCCCTCTGGTTTCTATCTGGGAGATAGAAGGAATGGGAAACTGCATATTAATGAGGATAGGCGATAAAATAATGAGGATGTTGATGTACGTAAATAGCTCTCTCATCACTCTCTAGTGAGAATCCCATCTCATCGTTCAACATTAAGTTGGAAAACGGCACCTTGTGAAAAGCTTTTCACTGGCTCCTCATGCACTTCTCCCAGCTTGCTCACCATTGCCCACCTTGTTCATTAGCTCAGAAGATTCCGCCTAGTATTTCTGCCTAGACTCTTAAACAGCAGTTATTGATGAACTCAGAAAACACACCATGAGAAATGGCAGAAAAGTGAAAATGGATAAATCTGACAGAAAAGATGATGACAGAACTAAATTAAATGAAACTTTTAAAATCCCTGTTATAGGAAGAATATTATTAAGCTGGAGAGAATTCAGAAAAGATTTACCAGGATGTTGTGGGGAATGGAAGGTTTGAGTTAAATGGATGGGCTGGGATTTTTTCCACTGGGCTTAGGAGGTTGACAAGTCACCTTATAAAGGTTTATGAAGTCACCTATAGAAAAGGTGAATGGCAGGTTCTTTTCCTGAGAATTAGGGATTTTAAGATTAGGGGGCATATTTTTAAGGTGAGAGGAGAAAGATTAAAAAAAAACATAAGGGACATTTTTTTTTTAAAATCACTGAGAGTGGTTCATGTGTTGAATGAGCTTCCAGAAGTAGTGGTAGATGCAGATACAGTTACAATGTTTAAGGCATTCGGATGAGTGCATGAATAAGAAATGTTTGGAAGGATATGGGCCAAGCACAGGCAGGTGGGACTATTTTAGTTTGAGATAATGGTCAGCTTGGTCTGGTTGGACCAAAGGGTACATTTCTGTGCTGTTTAACTCTGTGACCTGACACCTGAAGAGTTTCTCCCCTGCATGAATACTCTGGCGTTCCAGGAGCTTTGTAGATTTCGTGAATACTTTATCAAAAACTATACACTTGAAGAGTTTCCCTCTGTATGGATTATTTGACAGGCCCAGAAGCTTGATAACTGTGTGACTTCTCACATGTAAATGATTTCCTCCATATATAAATACATTGGTGAACATGTAGGGCTACTGACTGCAAGAACAATTTCTTAAACTTGTCACAGATAAATAATTTCTACCCTGTGTGAGTATGCTGATGCAAAAGGAAGAATAAAGAACACCAGAAATTCTCTGTTGTACAGATCACATTGGAAATGTTTCTCTTCCATGCAGGAGTCCATATATTATACAGATAGACATGTGTTTTAGAGAATCTGATCAGCCTGTAGAGCCCTCCTTACACACTTCAAACTTGGATAGTCTCTCTATTGTGGGAATGAGTCACTGGTTCATGAGGCTGAAAGAATGATTGAGATTCTCACCGAATTTGGATCCAGACACACCTTTTCCCAGCCTCACCCTGGTCAAATTTTCAGAAAGGCTGTTTTGATAGAAGGCTCCAGACCACTGACCAGTTTCAGATCTAATAAGTCAAAGCTCCCATGACATGATCAATTTCCAGATGATGGTTTCACTGCCCAACCGTCTCTAGATTGAGCAATGCTATGAAGGGACTGGATGTCTTCCGACAGTTGTGCAGTTGTTCCTTTGGTGATGGTCAGGATCTATCTGCAGTGTCTGTCCTCTGTGTTTTCTGGTTTAGAACAGGAAATATGATTATCTCCAACTCTCTATTCTCTTTTGTTGAAGGGGCTGACTCCTCAGAGGCTGTTCTACAGTGAGTGTCTGTCAGCTATTCCTCTGTGTAGGTTGGAACCTGATGACTTCCAGGCAATCTGATTCCAGCAGGGACATAGGATAGTGATGAACAACAGACATGTTTACTTTCTTTCCTCTGTCCATTGTCACATCTTCCCTAATGAACTGAAAGACAGTCAGAATACAAAGTGGGCACTGTAAGTTTGTTTCACCAAATCTTATCAATTTGGAAACATCCGAGATGTCTGTGTCACTGTCCTTGGGAATATCTAACCTCAATGACAGGTGGGGAACTCCTCAATATTGACTCCATGAGTGTCATGGCTTCAGGTCAAACAAGTTCAAGAAAAACTACCATATATTCCCCAAATAACCCTTCACCATGTTAATCATCATTAGGGGAGCAAACGAAGGACAGATCCCAAAGCTTTGTGTGCATGAGGTGCAGTGACTACTTAATTCTACTAATAAATTTGCATGTTAGTAACAAAACGCTTTGGAATCCTAGCGTGCCATTGGATTAGTTCCTGTAGAAACTTTGTACAGATTGGAGCATGAAAGGTGTAATTTTAGATGTTTATCTGTTTGTTATCTCAGATTGCTGCTGTGGGAGTTTGCTGGGTAGACAGTGGCTGCTTCATTTCCAACATCACTAATGTCCATACTTCAAAAGGCTGTAAAATGCTTTAGGACATCCGCTCGAGGAAGGTCTGTATGAATGTAAATCATTTTCCTCTCTGTGGGCTTACGGAGATAGCATGGTGGGAGATTTTGGAAGGAATTGAAAAGACAAGAAACAGGGAGAAATGACCATTCTCAATCCACAGGATAATAACCAGCTCCCATCACACAAAACTGAGCAATAGGAATTCAGTAAGAATCCTCAGACACTCGGCACCTCCCAGATAATTATACATCACCCTTCATATTCAAGAATGAACCATCAATAGCATAACGGACATTTCTACCCCTGATTACCCACAGGACAGTCAGACTGCCTGAAGACTGGTGTGGATATTATGGGATACAATTTGTATAAAAGCTGCTCCTTCACTCACCATCTCCTCACTTGGTTTTCAGTCCCTGTAGGAAGTGAACCAGCTCTGGAAGAGGAAGAGGAGGGAATGGGCAGAGTGGGTGGGCTCTCTGATTGACGTCTCTCACAGCCAATCCAAATATTTCCGGACCAACGTGAATTTCCTAAAACTTGCGAAACGGACAGGTGAAGTGGAGTTGACTTTCAGCAGCAGATCAGGTGAGGATTCAAAATTGTCTTTCAAGTTTTATTCAGATGGGACACTTATTGTAGCTGCTGTCTGTTCCCCTGGTAAACGTCTGACAGGTTTCTCGTGTGGGAATAGTATTCTTTATCCTTGGAGACTTTCAAACTGTGTGGGATGTGTATCTTTGGATATGTTTTATGAACATCAGAAGAGGAAGACCCACAGCTTCCAAGGCTGTGGTGGAATGCAGTGATGGATTCAGCAGATGCAAAGAGGCAGAGAGATAGGAGACAGGAACACAAGAAGGAAAGACAGATGTCAGAGGGGTACAGGTCGATGTGACGCAAGGGAAAAGGTGCAGGAGTTCCAGGACTTGCAAAACGACTCTATGACTCAGAGCATGACATGAGTCTCATTGTACGAGTACAGCCTATGAATTATTAACTGACAGCTCCAGCCTGCTTATGGGTTACCTGCTGTGGAGGTTCAGCTGCCTTTAACTCCCTTTTCTGAGGGGCAAAATTCACATAGTCTTATTTCTCTACAGGATGCCTCCATTAATTCACATCTCTCTCAAGATGTTCCTGTCCTTTCACCTCTCCCAAAACGTGCTGAACTATTCGCCTCTCATGGTTCCTGTCCTAGGCTGTCCCAGTGCAGACCTGTTACAAGAATGATATTGAAAGTGATTATGGCATTCTCCCTCTGTCTCTCTTTGGGGAATAGTGTGATCCACCCCCAGGTGTAGTCAATACCTGAAATAGTTATAGAGTCATACAGCACAGAAATAGACCCTACAGTTCAATTCATCCACTCTGACTAGACATCCCAAGCTAACCTAGTCCCAAGAGCCAGCATTTGATCCAAATCCCTCCAAACCCTTGCTTTTCATACATGCATCTAAGTGCATCTTTAATGTTGTAATTGTACCAACCGCCAGATCGATACCCATCATGATTTTGTAAAGCTCCAGTAAGGTCATCACCCCCAACCTCCAACACTCGAGAGGAGAGTGGGCGGGGGCAGGGATGCCCAGGCCTCACGGTGTATATCCTTCTGCTGGGAACGGAGGGGTCTTGAGGAAAAGACAATGACTGCAATAGGAGGTGAGATAAAGGTGGTGAGAGGAAGGTGGTTACTTTGGAAGCTGGAGATCGAAAGGGAGAGAGAACAGTATTAAACCTGTCAACAAACTAATTCTCAACTCAAAAGGAAGGCTGGAAACCTTGAAATGACTACGGTAATGAACTCCTCAAAATGAACATGAAATCTCTAGCTTAACTGTACACAATTCAAGAACTACTGTGTGGGGAAAATGAAGAGCACGTTCATATAATAAATAGTGTGTGAATTATTCATATTAAATCTGATTGAGAAGGGAGATGGAGAAAATAGGATTGTAACTACTGGTTACAATTTTCCAACTTTGTAGATATGCAGTGAAAATGTATGAGCTTTGACCTCAATAGCCTGATGAAGGTTTGTTTAGGGTGATAGCTGTCTATCATATATTTTGGAAAAAATACTCTTGTCGCTAACAAGCACTGTAGTGTCTGCGAAGTCAATGATTTCCTCATTGTGCTTTAACTGATCACTGAAAATTGAACATATTGATGAATTCTTCTTCAGTTTTTCAGGACCACTTCAGTTTGAGTCCAAATAGCCCTTATATCATCTCAAAAACGGAAGGTATAAATACTTTATGATGAAGTGCGTGAAAATGGAAAAGGCACCTCTGAAAACAAAAACAAGTGATCTCTAAAAATTAAAAGAAGTCCTCAAGAAAATCTCCAGGAACAACCCTTGACAATAAAAGGATATTGTATTGTATTGAAGAAATTATTTTGACAAAGGGCTAGGTTCAAAGAAACACAGGTGGTTGCAGGATATGAATGTCTAAGTCATTTAACCATTGTCTGACAAAATCTTTGTTGAGCGTCTTGTACCGAAACCACAGGTTTGAAGGTCTCTATTAATACAAGAATAGAATACAATAGCTTAGGGGTTTTGCTGTACTGATACAGAACAGTTCACCCCACTGTAACTATAGTTTCCAATTCTGGGCACAATTCTGTGTAAAGGCATCATAGAGGATTCAGAAGAGATTTACTACAATGGCAACCTAACTAGTTATACTTATTCCTCAATCAGAGCTATACTTCCAACCAGGTATTGTTAGAAATGGAGCAAGTGGCTCCACAAACACCTGCTTTCAACCCGGCTGGAAATTAGCACGTGACTATGATACACCATGATTAAAGCATCTTCAACTAATACTGGTGAGTAAACAATCAAACCCTTGTGCGTTGGTGGCATTTCTATCTGATCCCCCATACGGAAGAACAGCAGACTGTGGAACAGTCCGAGAAGTCAGCTTCTTCAGCAAAGGAAGAGAGGGAATTAGAGGAAATCATGTTTCCTTTTACTGTTTTACAGAAGGATTGCACCATTACACCAGAAGACACGAAGGATAGACACCGCAGATAGATCTTGACCATCACCCAAGGAACACCTGCACAACTGTGGGAAGACATCTGGTTTCTTTGCAATATTGCTGAAAACAGAAGACTGGGCAGTGAAACCATCATCTGGAAATCAGTCAGGTCAGGGAGCTTTGACACATCATCAGATCTGAAACTGGTCAGTGGTGTGGAGCCTCCAATCAGAACCAGCCTTTCTGAAGGTTCAGCCATGGGTGATTGGTCAGAATGAATTTGGGAAGAAGTGTGAGTAAGCTGTAAGTGGAGTGACAGCTTCAAACATTCATCAAGCTGAAGCACTGACTCAATCCTACAGGTGAGAGGGTGTTTATGTGCATAGTGTGTGTGTAAGGCTCCATAGGTTTATAAGATCCCCAATGATACAAGGTTCATCTGTTGTACAACTGTCAACTCAAGAAGCGCTTAATGGAGAAGAAATTGTTCAAGTGTGACATATGTGACCGGGCCTTCACAAAATCATCAATGCTTGTGAATCACCAACACCTCCACGCAGGAGAGAAGCCCTTCAAGTGTGAAGTTTGCAACAGAGGCTTCACACAATCATCAGGTTTGGTGATTCACCAGCGCATTCACACAGGGGAGAAGCCATTCATGTGTGAATTGTGTGGCAAGTCATTCAGACAATCATCAAATCTCCATGTACATCAACGCATTCACACTGGCGAGAAACCATACAGATGCGAGGTGTGCAACAAATCATTCTCATATTCTTCACAACTCCGCATTCACCAACGTATCCACACGGGGGAGAAACCATTCACCTGCAAGGTGTGCACAAAATCATTCACAAACTCATCATCTCTGCACAAACACCAACGCATTCACACGGGTGAGAAGCTATTTGTATGTCATGTATGCAATAAATCCTTCTCAAAGTCATGGTGCCTCCGTGAACACCATCGCATTCACACTGGAGAGAAACCATTCATCTGCCTGATGTGCAATAAATCATTTGCACAGTTATCATCCCTCCATGTACACAAACGTATTCACACCGGGGAGAAACTGGTCAAGTGTGAAGTGTGTGACAAAACCTTCACCCAGTTAGGGAATCTCGTGGTCCATCAGATGATCCATACAGGGGAGAAACCCTTCAAGTGTGAGTTTTGTGATAAAGCTTTTATATCATCTTCAAGCCTTCTGAGACACCAGCGGTTTCACACAGGGGAAAAACCCTTCAAGTGTGAAGTTTGTGAGATGGCTTTCACTTTATCTTCTACTCTCCTGACTCACCAAAGGATTCACACAGGGGAGAAACCATTTAAGTGTGAGGTGTGCTACAGAGCCTTCACCCAGTCATCAAATCTCCATGCACATCAACGTATTCACACTGGAGAGAAACTATTTAAGTGTGAGGTGTGCAACAAATCACTGTCAACCTCAACGACCCTCCGTGCACACCAACACATTCACACAGGAGAGAAACCATTCAAATGTGACGAGTGCAACAAATCCTTCTCAAGATCATCCAAACTTCTGCTTCATCAGAGGATCCACACAAAGGAGTAACCTTTCCATTATGAGATTTGTGATAAAGCTTTCTTGGTTATTTGACACTCGGGGAAACAAGAGGATTCAGAGTGCAGGGAACATCTTCAGGTCCCATTGCTATGATGGGATTTGCAGCTAAACCTCTAATCTGCTGAAGCATCAATAGATCCACATTGTGCCTTAAGCAGAAAAAATGCTGAGCCCATCAATCAGCATGCAGAGTTAAAAGAGATTGGATGATTTGCTTAGAGGAAGAAATTTCCAATGCACCCCTCAAAGTCAGAGTACTCCTGGGGTTAAAGATGATACAGCTGAGAAAATGAAAAGGAAGCAGCACTTTGGAACAGCATGGAACTGTTTGCTATAAGTACTGTAGCTCCATGGAGAGTGCAGTATGTGGTAGTTAACATTTCTACAGTTTAAAAGATAATTTGCCAATAAATGGAAATGGTATTTCATTGACAGTAGTTTTGTTTTGCCATTTGATACAATAAAAAATTCAAAATGTGAAATCTTGGTGAGTCGTTCTTTCAGCTATGAAGTAGCAGTTAGAATTCTTCTTTAAATGTTACTGCAGACTATATAACTGGAAGGGATCTACTGTTTCTCAATGTTACTTAACGTGAAAAAAATCACCAGGTTTTAATGATAGGATCCTGGTTCTCCCCAATAGACATTAATGATCTAGACCTTGGGATACAAGGCTCGATTTAAAATACTGGATGATTTGAAACTTGAAGTGAAATGAACTATGAGGATTAAGGTGCAGAACTTAACACAGAGATAGACTGGCTGGTGGCATGAGTGTATAGTGACAAAAGATGGTTGGCAGTTGAGACAAGAAGTTGGCAATTATCTTTTTGTATTCCAGATGATCCTGTAATGGTAAACAGTTTTAACAGATGGGAACTGGACCCCACCATGCTTTATGTGGTCCAGCCAGATCCAGTACTGGATATTAAAATAGTTGCAACCATGATCTTTTAAGTCTGCATTTCCTGGTGTTAATGGAGAGTAAATCAAAACTGCATTCTGGGGAAATGGCCAAGGTGAAAGAGGGGAATGATCTTATTGTGGTTTTGGAGAATCACACATGGAGAGGAGGGTAGGGTTGACTAAATCAGTGGCTGCAGAAATGTTGTGGTGAAGAAAGTCAGAGGCCAAGATAGTGGGGATTTTGAGAGTGCAGTTACCAGTGAATTGATAAATAACTTTTTCCAGGGAGGAATATAGAAGGAGATACAGCTGAAATGTTGAGGGGAACATGGCTACTGAGTACTCTACGGGAGTGATTAGAGATAGCCTTCTGTGGTTGGTATGATGAGAGGAATAATGCTTGGTGAGTCAGCAAGGTTAAAGGTGGCAGACAGGAATCTGGGTCAGAGAAATCACTGAACAGTCAAGAGAAATAAGTACATGTCTAGAAAGACAATTATAATGTTTCAACTGTATGTGAAGAACAATGTACATATTGACACACAAAAAGCAAACTCCAATCCTGTCTTTTCATTCCTGAAATTGATCCAATCATGTTGTGTTTGAAAAAAAGGCAAGTCCACATAAAGGCAAGTCCACATAAAGGCATAAACTTTGGCAGGGACTACATAGAGGCAAAGGATCAAGTTACAATCACCAAGCCTTCACTTTGTGCAACCCAGTGACTTAATGGATAAAGCACTGGCCTCCCAAAACCTGGGATTGTGGGTCAAGTCCCAGCTGGGGTGGAGTAAAGTTTGGTTTAGAAACAAATCTCAATGCCTCTTCTCTTGACGTCTGTGACAGTGAAGGAACTTACTGTTTAAACTGATCAAACAATCTGGGCGGTTCCCACGCAGCCTCTTCTCACTTTGTCACTTGCTTTTCAGTGACACAAACCAATGCAATGCTTCTCTCAAGCTGAGCACCATCACAACACTTAAGAATTTTCTGGGAAGTGAAGGTGAGATTATTCCCTAACTTCAGTTTATTCAACACCCCAAGCACAATCACTACGTTGAAATATCCACTGATTATGTGTAAAATTCAGTTGAGCAATTCTCCTCTTCCAGCTCCATTGTGAATTAGAAACTTACCGCATCTTTGAGTAACCTGGATTAATCTGACACTCCAGGAACAGTTCAAATGGAGTTTCACGCAATCTAACCCGTACTGTATCTTCTCTGTGAGTGTTTGATAGAGACTGTCAACATGTAAAAATTATTCCATCACCATTTTAAATGTGGAGAAGTTAGTCCTTCAAGTTGTTCAAGTGTATTTGAAATAAAATGAGGGGTTTCTGCCTTGATTATTCTTTCAAACAGTAAGTTCCAGAACCTCCGCACCTTCTGGGTGAAAAGTATTTTTCAACATATTTTCCATCTGTGACTTTAATTTTCTGCTTTGTGGTTACAGACCAATCTGCTCAGGGAAAGAATATTGAAACAATCACATCGGCTTCCTCTGCCATATTTCTCTCCTTCATTAGCCCATGTGGACAAATCTCCATTAACGCTCATCTGGCTCTACCTCTGGACTCTCATCTTTTGATAGTTTATCTCTTATTTGTCCTCATGCCCTCTTTGAATTCATCTTGTGGATGAGAACCACCTCATATTCCTTTGACCCTATTCTCATGAAACTGCTAGTTACTCAACCTCCCCTCGTGGTCCCCACGTTAGCCAGAAGTGTTCTTGCCATTGCTGAGCTCCTCTCAACTGTGTCCCTTCTTCCAATGTCTTTTCTTCTATGGATGCTGAAGATGGTTCACAGGGCTGGAAATGTTAAATCTATTTTCTTTCCACAGATGCTGCCAGATCTGTTGAGTTTCGCCAGGAATTTCTGTTTTTCTTCCAGATCATCAGCATCCTTATTTTTTCCTCTGTTGATTCACTTCCTACCATGTGGTCACTACCTTGTCTTCCTTCCTCATTTTTAAAATTTGTTTTGATTTATTTTCCCCAAAGTTCCAAAACAACACAACAGATTATAAAACAGTAATTACTACTCCAAGAATGAGACAATCCGCTGCAATACTGAAAATACCTTAAAAAAGGATTAGCTCTTACAGCCATAATTCCTTCCCATCTTCCATCTTAGGAGGTCATGTTGCAGTTGCACAGGACATTGGTTCAGTCACTTCTGGACTATTGCATGCAATTCTAGACTCCCTGCTACAGGAGGGATGTTGTGAAACTTGAAAGGGTTCAGAAAAGATTTACAAGAATGTTGCCAGGGTTGGAGGTTTGAATGAAAGGGAGAGGCTGAATAGGCTGGGACAGTTTTCCCTGGAGCGGAGGCGGAGGTGTGACCTTGTACAAGTTCATAAAATCATGAGGCACAGATAGGATGAATTGCCAAGGTGTTTTCCCCAGGGTGGGGGAGGGCATAGGTTTAAGGTGAGAAGGAAGAGTCCATTGAGGTGGATTACCTCACTTCTGGTTTTCCTTCGCAGTGGAGTATATATGGGGTCGAGCTGTATGTGTTTATTGATGGCTTTCTGCATGGAGAATTCCCGTACTTGTCTCTGCTTTGCTTGTCCCAGTCAAATTGATGGTTATCCTTATCCGTGTGGATAGAGACGAGCAAATATTGGTCTTATCTTTTTGTAGCCAAGTGATGTTCATGTACCCTTGTTGTTAATTTCCTTCCTGTTTATCCGATGTAATGTTTGTCACAGTCTCTGCAGGGAATCTTGTATATGATATTGGTCCTGTCCATAGTGGGTAATAGTCTTTGGTTCAGGTGAGCAATTGTCGTAGGGTTGATGTGAGTTTGTGTGCTACTCTGATACCCAGTGGCCGTAGGAGTCTTGTGGTCAGTTTAGATGTGTTCCTGATGTAAGGTAGCATGATGAGTGTGTCGGGGCATGTAGTATCTTCCTGGTGTTGTTTGTGTAATAGGCATCTTGTGACCCACTATTTCGGGTATCCATTATCTTGGAGTACCTGGAAGAAGTACTCTTCTTCTTCTCGGCATAGCTCTGTGCTGCTGCAGTGTGTCATTGCCTGCTTAAATAATGTTCTCACACAAGTTCGTTTGTGTGTATTAGGGTGGTTGCTGTTGAAATTCAGTACTTGGTCAGTATGTGTGGCTTTCCTGTGTATCTTTGTTAGGAATTCCCAATTTGTCCTGTGCTGTACCATGACATCCAGGAATGGGAGCTGTTTGTTCTTCTCCTCTTCTCTGGTGAATCTGATTCCGGTGAGGGTGTTGTTTATAAGTTCATGTGTCTCCTCCAGTTTGGTCCATTTAATAATGACAAAGATGTCATCCACATAGCATACCCATAGTTCTTGTTGGATTAGCAGCAGGGCCGTACTGTCAAATCTCTGCATCACTGCTTCAGCTATTAATTTGGAGTTAGCTGATCCCAGGGTGTTCCGTTGATTTGTTCACATATTTGGCCATTAAAAGGTGAGTGGGTGGTGAGGCATAGATCCAGTCGCTTCAGCATGTTGTCTGTGGAGATGCTGTCACTGGGGTCTTGTTCTTATTTTAATAGTGCTGTCATTGTTTCTCTTGCTAGTGGTATGTCTATCGATGTGAATAGGGCAGTAACATCAAACGATTCCATGGTCTCATCATCACCTATTCTTATGTCCTTGATGGAATTGAGGAGCTCTTGGGCTGAGTGGATTGAGTGGGGTGACTTGCTGACGAGGTGCTTTAAACTCCTTTGTAGATCCTTGGCTAATCTAGGTAATTGCGTGCCTGGCAGGGAGACTATGGGTTTAAGGGGTACTTCCGGTTTGTGTACTTTCGGGAGGCCCAAGAATTTGCGGGGGACGGGGGTGTTAGTTCCTTGCAGGTTTCATTCTTACAAAGTCTGTTTTGTTGATCTGTCCAGTCTGTTTGAGTATTTTTAGCGCGTTGAGGATCTTGTTGCCCAGCTGTGGTGTCAGTTCTGTCTGCACTTGCCGGTATGTGTTCTTGACCACTAGCAGTGCATGTGTCTTGGACAGGTAGTCCCGTTTATGACTGTCATGCGTCCTTTGTCTGCTGGTTTAAATGGGCATCAACACACTGCAGCAGCACAGAGCCACTCCGAGAAGAAGAAGGGGCGCCACACAGGAGGCTGCTGAGTAAGGGCCCATGGTGTCAGAGGCAAGATACTAGCATTGATAGAAGATTAGCTGTCTGGCAGAAAGCAGAGAGTGGGGATAAAAGGGTCTTTCTTAGGGTGGCAGCCGGTGACAAGTGGTATTCTGCAAATGTCCATGCTGGGACCACAACTTTTCACTTTATACATTGATTATCTAGATGAAGGAACTGTGGGCATTCTGGCTAAGTTTGCAGATGATACAAAGATAGGTGGCAGGATAGGTAGAATTGAGGAGGTGGTGAGGTTACAGAAGGATTTGCACAGGTTAGGAGAGTGGGCAAAGAAGTGGCAGATGTAGCAGTACTTTGGAAAATGAGAGGTCACGCACTTTGGCAAGAAGAATAAAAGCATGGACTATTTTCTAAATGGAGAGAAAATTCAGAAGTCTAATGTGCAAAGAGACTTGGGAGTTCTAGTCCAGGATTCTCTCAATGTAAACTTGCAGGTTGAGTCAGTATTCAGGAAGGCAAATGCAATGTTGGCATTTATTTTGAGAGGACTTGAACATAAAAGCAGGTATGTGCTACTGAGGATTTATAAGGCTTGCGAGTGTTCTGTTATTACCTTCTTAATAGTGGATTCCAATTCTTTTCCAATAATCGATGTTAGGCTAATCAGCTTATAGTTACCCATGTTTTGCCTTCCTCCCTTTTTGGAAACAAGTGTCACATTGTATTTTGGAGAAGTCAGAGGATCGGAAAACTGCCAATTTGGAAAATTGCAACCAACACATCTGCTATCTCTGCAAAGACGTCTTTGAGGAACCTAGGATGCAAGCCATCAGTGCCAAAGTCCTATCTGCCTTTAGCTCCATAAGTTTATCTAACAGTATTTCTCTAATGATGTTAATGCTATTTCATTCCTCCATTGTGTTCTTCAGTCTTAATGGGCTGTTCGACATATCTTACACCACAATGGCTGATGCAAAATATCCGAACTACTCTGCCATTTCTTTGTTTCCCCAAACCATCTCCTCAGGTTTATTTTCTGAGAGGCCATATGTTCACTTTGATCTCTCTCTTCCTTTTTATATATTTAAAGGACCTCTTATGTTCTACATTAATCAATGTTTGTTCTCATAGTTTATTTGCTCTGTCTTGCTATTTTTTAACCTTCTTAGCTGGATTCTGAATTTATCCCAGTTTTGGGGGCTATCACTTATTTTGGCTTCCTTATATACTTGTTTTCCAAGTTAGCACTCTGCTTAACTTCCTTAGTTAACCATGGTTGGTTTATTCCTTTTTTAGAATCTTTCTTCCTTACTGGGATGCATTTGACAGTCATGAATTACCTCCTTAAATATCTGCCGCTGCTTGCTTACTGTCATTCCTGCTAATCTATCTGCCCAGTTCACTTTAGCTAACTCTATCCTCATTTCTTTGTCATCTGCTATATTTAAGTTAAACAGAGTTTTTTCTGACCCAAGTTTCTAATTCTTGAACTGAATATTAGATTCTATCAAGTTACGATCAGTATTTCATACGGCATCCTTGACTCAGAGCTTGTTTATTCAACTTTCCTTATTACCCATTACCAGATCCAACATAGAGACAATCACAGAGCAGGCTATGACATATTGCTTTAGGTAACTATCTCTAATGCATTGCTTCTCTTTCCAATTTGATTAACCACATCAACATACAGATTAAAATCACCCATAATTATTTCTGTATTCTTTTTACAATTATTTGTTGTTCTATCACCATTCCCACTGAATGACTACTGTTCGGGGCTCTATGCACTAATCATTACTATTCCTTCTTTCCCTTTATGGTTTTACCTCCACCCAAACAGAGCCAATTTCATCCCCACCTAGGTCATCTCTCACAATAGGCAAGGCTTAAATTATTAAATTGTACTGTACATAAGCACAGTGATGAGATGTCTTAACTGTATTAGAATGTTGTTCAGAATGTTCTTAAGTCAACAGCTCAAATACTGTTTTGTAGTATGTAAAGAAAACACAGTAGTGAACTCAGCCTGTCACTGGGACACAGTTTGCATATTTGGGTTCTAATGAGTCAAGCACAGAAAGATCTGAGATTGGTACGTTAGTCAAAAGGTTATAATTTAAATTAGATTGTTGTGGGAAAGCCAGGAGCTCTCTGCTCATTGGTCAAGAATTTTAAGCATTAGAGAGATGTTGTGAGCTGTGTTAAAACAGTTGCACATACTTGGCTGAATGTGACAAATCCTTTTCTGTATAAAAGATGAAATCGGGGACCATCACTGGGTTTCCTGAGGTCTTCAGAACATAAGATTCACCTCAGGACATTTATTTAGGCATGCGTTGACAGCGAAAGTTAGGAGTTAGCAGTAGAGCACATGCAAGGAAGTGTGCATAGCCTACTGACAGATAATGATAATTTGCCATATTCTTATTAAATTGCGGAGCAATCTCAAGGGAATAAATTGGCTTTTCCTGCTACTAATTCATATTTGTATGTTTGGATATAGGTCACATCATCAGAGCCAGTTTGGGCCGTATGGCCACCTCTTATTCCTAATTCACACGATAATATTTGGATGAGACCACCCCTCAAAGCCACGCACCATCCTGCCTTGGAACCTTATCACTGTTCCTTCACCGTCACTGGGACAAAATCATAAAACTCGCTCCCTGACAGCACTACCTACATTTCCATTGACCACAAATGGAAAGCAGCTCAGTACCATCTTATGACGGGCAATCAAGGGTGGGCAACAAATGCTGCACTATACAATGGCACCAACCTCCGATAAAAATATGAATGTAAAAAAAAAATCTGAAGAGTCAGCACCTTCAGCAAAGAGAGAGAGAGAATTCAAGAAAATCATATTTTTTTCCTGTTTTACAGAAAGATTGGGTAATCAGTCAGAGCAAGGCTGGGAAGAAGCGTGAGTGGCTCCAAGTGTGGTGAAAGCTTCATTCATCGAACCTCATGAACGACTGACTAAATCCTACAGATGAGAGACTGTTCAAATGAGATGTTTGGGAAGCCATCTTCACAGGATCATAAGACCCTGTAACAGAAAATGTCTGTCTATCTGTTGTGTAAACTGTTATTACAGGGGCAGCGTCACTTAAGTGAAAACTTAGTTGTGAGTTGTGAGACTGAGCTTTCACAAAGTCAACAATGCTTATTCATCACTGACAGTCACATGGGGTAGAAGCCATTTAAGTGTGATATTTTAGGACAGGACGTTCACACACTCCTTACATCTAGTAGTTCAACAGCACATTCACACAGGGGAGAAGCCATTTATTTGCGAGGTGTGTGACAAAGCATTTTCAGAATCATTGCACCTCGCAAGCACCAACATCATCACAGCGGAGACAGAATATTCACTTGCAAGGTGTGTGGCAAATCATTCTCATGGTTATCAGCCTCCAGGGTCAGTGGTGTAGAACCTTCCTTCAGAACCACCTTTTCTGAATTTCCGCTGTGGATGATTGGCCCAATGAAGCAGTGTGAATGGTCTCCAAATGTGGTGACAGGCTCATTCATTAATTGACCCTTGTGATCCACTGACTTGTTTGTATAGGTGAGAGGTGGTTCGAGCAGGATCCCAGCACCGAAGAAAGATTTGTTGTTCAAATGTTAACACAAAAGCAGCTACATGGAAGAGAAATCATTCAAGTGTGATGTAGGTATCCAAGCATTTACGAAGTTATCAACATTTCTGAATCAATTACACACACACTGGGAAAACGATCAAATGTAATGAGTATGACCATGGCTTTGCTCAACGACTGTCCTTGTCAATCACTGGTGTGTTCATGAAAGAAAAAGAACATTCATATCTAAGGTATGTGACAAATCATTCTTGCAGTCGGAGGACATGTGACGTCAATGAACCAGCATATACCCCGGGAAGAAACTGTTAAAGAGTGAGGTGTGTGACAAATCATTGTTTAGGTCCTGGAACCTCCTGTTCCATCACAGGATCCACAGAGGAAAATAACTCTACAAGTGAGAGATTTGTGATGAACCTTTGAAGTCTTTGACAGTCTGGGACACGACAGAATTCAGATAAGGGAGTAACTCTTTTAGGACTAGTTTTTTGCACAGTCAGTCTATGTCCTGCTCCATCAAAACATTCACAGAGGAACTCTCATCAATGTCGGTTCTGCACTAAAACTTTCACACAACCATTGGACCTCCTGGAATATCAGTGAACCCACACAGGAACTATTTCTTTCAAATCATCCTCAGACTGTAAATTTCTGTACAGTCTCAATGCACATGGTGTTCAGTGGGGCTGAGACACAGAACAAGAAGCAGCTTTCACTCCCATCAAACACCTAGTGATGACATCACAATGCTGAGGGATTATGATGTCAACAATGGAGCCACCCTGCAGTGTGATGTCAGTGACACAGGACTTGGAGTAATCCCCATGCAGTGAGGGCAACCCGTTGTGTTTGTATCCAGAGAGTTAACACACACTGAGTAATGTAGTGCACAGATTGAGAGAGAACCTGTCTAGTGTCTCTGCTTGTGAGCGTCTCAACCATTACCTGCTATATGAAGTGGAGAGACAGAGTGAGAAAGCAAGCGAAAATGATGATAAAGTCAAACCAGAAGGCACTTTAAAGCATATTTCTCAAACCACTTACATTTGCTCCAGAGTGTTTGCACAGAATACGACTTTATTTGCAGAGGTATCATTTGGAAGTGAAATACAATAAAGGAAACAGACGTTCATGATTGACAAGCTGTTGAGAACTGCACTGTCTTGAACAAAGTTGATGATGCTGATACAAAGTACAAAATCTCTCAGATTCAACAGGAGTCAACAGCATGACATGCACTGAATGCCAACGACCCAGTAGAGGCATTGGCCCAGATCTTCCAGTGATCAAAGACTGGACAAATTTAGATTAGATTAGATTAGATTCCCTACAGTGTGGAAACAGGCCCTTTGGCCCAACAAGTCCACACCGCCCGTTGAAGCATCCCATTCAGATCCATTCCCTCCCTCCCCCCCCCATAACCCACACACCCCTGAACACCAGGCAATTTAGCATGGCCAATCCACCTAGCCTGCACATCTTTGGACTGTGGGAGGAAACCGGAGCACCCGGAGGAAACCCACGCAGACACAGGGAGAACGTGCAAACTCCACACAGGCAGTTGCCCGAGGCTGGAATTGAACCTGGGTCTCTGGCGCTGTGAGGCTGCAGTGCTAACCACTGAGCCACCGTGCCGCCCCAATCCATATGAAAGTAAAATGTCAGAAAGTAAAGTCACAAAATCATGTCAAAGCCAGTCACAGTACAAACATTCAAATTCCTCAAAAGAAGTCATCCCAAAAAGCAATTTGGGACATGTGGAAAAGAATGTGACTTACATTATAAATAATAGCAACTAGATCTATCATCAAAACCTCAGAAACCTTTGTGCTGCTCCGTCACAGAACACAGGTAATGAAGGAGATCTGATTTTAACAATTTTACCAAGTAAGTGAACTGACCATCAATCCTTAAAATGAACCATTCCTTAAGAAATGCAAGCTATTATGACATAAAATGCCCAGAAAGGCAAAGACAGACAATTCGGCAAATAACATTTTACATGTACCATTAGAAGTCCTGAACATTTTAAAGATTATATGTGCAAAATACATTGAGGACAGTCAAAATTGAGACCAACAAGGGATGGACACATTGTTCTGGATTATTCAAATTATGATACTTCCCAAAAATGGCGCAGAGTCTGATTTTTCTTTCCTCAGTGTTCTCGATAGTACTGATCAATATTTATTACAAAGCCAATAACATTTCATTCCCAAACTTACAGACATTAGACATCTTTTCACTGCCCTGATTGGCTCATCTTTCAGTGTCCTGATCGGTGACTCAGTCAGAACACTGATTGGATAATCAGTGGGGGAACATGGTCGTGTGACAGTTTGAACACATTTTTGTGCAAGAGGTGAAGTAATGAATGGTCAAAAGAAATCATTGACTTGACCAAAGTGTATCAGTTCAGTGTCATGGACCAGACCAAACATCCTCAAAATATATCAAGGACCCAGCCTAGGTCTTAACTTTCATCTTGTTCTAAGGCAAGTGTAGGGCGCTGTGTTCCAGATGTGATTCAACTGGTCAAACTACCAGGCTTTAAGCAAAACACACTTTATTCTTACAACAGTTAAAATACAAATGAAAGAAGAATTGACCTAACACGAATGGTCCATTGGAGAGCTTGGCAGAGAACGGTTTTCATTTCTCTTGATCACCCCAGTGATTCCTGAAGACCAACTTCTGTACCTCTTGTGGATCAGTCCAGCCATTCCCATCCTCAACACATACTGAAACATTAACTAATTCTATTAGAATAATTAACAAAGTAATATGTTATTTAACTACTAATCATCAACTGTACCATTGTGGCGGCATCCAGAAACACACCCATAGCAAACACAAATCCAGTAAAACAGATTTTCCTCAATTGCTATCTCCTCTGGTCCAATAAGTAACACCAAAATATGCAATCTAGCAGCACAGGCATTTTTAGCTGCATCTAGTAGTTTCAACAACCAACTCCTCAACTTCAACTGAAACCCTGGGTCTGTGTGAGCCTAACAGCACATACTCATGCTTCTTTTGTCTATTTTGTCTTGGGAAAAAAAATACTCTAGGAGCTCAAAGCCGTTTACCCACTGCTTTTGAAGTAAATATTCTGGCCATATTGTGGCAATACCTCTCTGCAAAAGAAACAGCACAGAACAAATCGTACATAAATGCACAGTCCTATCACATCAGGACATCATTTCAGAGAAAACCATCACCCTGAAGGTGAAGGAGAAATGGTTTGAGAGCTATGGGGTGAAAGGAGACGGTAGGGTTTTGTGAAGATCACATGGTTAATGTTTTAGAATGTGTTGAGGATGGGAATGGCTGGACTGGTCCACAAGAGGTACAGAAGTTGGTCTTCAGAAATCACTGGTGTGATCGAGAGAAATGAAAACCGTTCTCTACCAAGATCTCCAATGGACCAGTCAAATCAGTAAAGAATAGGAAATGTTACTCTCATATTAGAAAACATTTCAGACTTGATTATCAACACATCCTGTGAACTCTTAACAGAACAATGTTGCTCAATTCTGAAAAATTGACTTAAAAGCAGGGAACACAAATAATTACTCACATTGAAAATAAAAGAATCGGAATAATACACAACTATCATTCCCCATGAGCTAAGTAAGAATGTGTGAACCCTCCACAAGTCTGAGATGTAAAATACAGGATTGTGGTGCACTTCTTCCTGCCATGCTCTGTACCCGGAGACCAAACCAACCAGAGATTCAGGTCCAAGCCCACAGCTCACCAACCAGAGATTCAGCTCCAAGCCCACAGCTCACCAACCAGAGATTCAGCTCCAAGCCCACAGCTCAAACCCCTCACCTTGCTGCTGAAATTACCAAGAAAGTCAAAAAGACACATTGACCAGAAAACCTCACCAACAGATTTTTGGTTTTTAGTGAGCCACTAACATGGGGATACAATTCTTCTGGTGGGACAAGAATAGACATTGGACACTGTCTATGTCTCTATAAAAGCTATGCCAACAATTTCCACATCACAGTGAGACAGTAGGAACTGCCACTGCTGGAGTCTGAGATAACAAGGCATGGAGCTGGATGAACACAGCACGCCAGGCAGCATCAGAGGAGCAGGAAAGCTGACGTTTCGGGTCTGGACCCTACTTTCTTAAGATTTCTGTGTGGCCTGCTGTGTTCATCCAGCTCCACATCTTGATATTCCACATCACAGTGACCATTAGAGTGGGTTTCACAAAATAATCCAAAATTTCAACTCCTTCCTCACAGATTATTCCTCCCTCTAAAAGGATAGATGTCAACATTTATCAGCTCTGCCCCAAAATCTTGTGAAAACCCAAATCTCCAGAAATATCTTGGACATTGCAGCAAAAACTCACCTTTCGTGAGAAAATGTTGGAGAGGTTTTCTCTGGAAGTGCCTTCCCGTATTTGATGGAGTGAGGGACAGGCCAGTTCCTCAAACATTAACTGAATTACAGCCCCAAACCCAGAAAGCTCCCCCTTCACTGAGGTTATTTAAAACCTCCACAGGGACTCAGCTCGATTCATCCATACCCCTCGCAATCCCGCTCCGAACTACATTACCCATGCTGCATACGGGGAAAGCGCCTGCGCAATGATGAACGACAACACTGCTACATCGGAGAACCGGTCGGAGTGCTTGACGGAAATACTTGGGGCCCAGCGTTCGGGAACTTCAACCCGAGAGCACGCGGGCTCGAGCGGCAGTGACATGGCCGGTGTCGGAATTGGATGTGCGCACCTGTAAATGGTGCTACCTGGCGGCAAAATCTGGGATGACAGCCTCTGACCCCGGTTAGAACTATTTCCCTTTCGTCGGACGTAACGTTGTGGGAGCAAATTACCGCAGATGCTGGAAATCTGTGCTGAAAAGGGATAATACTGCAGATCGCAGCGGGTTAGGCCCACTGACACTTCAGCTCTGATGAAGAGTAATCTAGAGTCGGAAGTTTAGCTTGCTTTCTCTCCATGAATGCTGGCTGACACGCTGTGATCGCCAGTATTTTTTTTTATTTTCAAGACATCAGCATGTGTTCTGTTTGTCTCAAATACCACTACAAGTGGGAAAGGAACTGAAGAAGAAGATGCTGAGAAATTGTCCCAGCCCACGGTGGTATTGAGCAATATTGTGATCAGAGATAATGAGAACTGCAAATGCTGGAGAATCCGAGATAACAAAGTGTGGAGCTGGATGAACACAGCAGGACAAGCAGCATCTCAGGAGCACAAAAGCTGACGTTTCGGAGCTAGACCCTTCATCACAGAACGCAATATATTGCGTTCAAGACTCTTACTGTGGGAAGCCCCATCCTTGCCACTGACCAATCCCTACTACCCGGTGCGGCTTCCTCTACATTGGGGAAACCAAGCGGAGGCTTGGGGACCGCTTTGCAGAACACCTCCGCTCAGTTCGCAACAAACTGCACCTCCCAGTCGCAAACCATTTCCACTCCCCCTCCCATTCTCTAGATGACATGTCCATCATGGGCCTCCTGCACTGCCACAATGATGCCACCCGAAGGTTGCAGGAACAGCAACTCATATTCCGCCTGGGAACCCTGCAGCCATATGGTATCAATGTGGACTTCACCAGTTTCAAAATCTCCCCTTCCCCTACTGCATCCCTAAACCAGCCCAGTTCGTCCCCTCCCCCCACTGCACCACACAACCAGCCCAGCTCTTCCCCCCCACCCACTGCATCCCAAAACCAGTCCAACCTGTCTCTGCCTCCCTAACCGGTTCTTCCTCTCACCCATCCCTTCCTCCCACCCCAAGCCGCACCCCCATCTACCTACTAACCTCATCCCACCTCCTTGACCTGTCCGTCTTCCCTGGACTGACCTATCCCCTCCCTACCTCCCCACCTACACTCTCTCCACCTATCTTCTTTACTCTCCATCTTCGGTCCGCCTCCCCCTCTCTCCCTATTTATTCCAGTTCCCTCTCCCCATCCCCCTCTCTGATGAAGGGTCTAGGCCCGAAACGTCAGCTTTTGTGCTCCTGAGATGCTGCTTGGCCTGCTGTGTTCATCCAGCCTCACATTTTATTATCTTGGAATTCTCCAGCATCTGCAGTTCCCATTATCTCTGTTGTTCTTTTTGCTTTTATGAGCAGGAACAGCTTCTCCCTCCCTCCAGTTCATTCATGTTTTTGAAAATTTCTATCAAATCTCTACTCAGCCTTCTCTCCAAGGAGAACGGCTCCAAACTCTTCAAACCATCCTCGTAACTAAACGATCTCATTCCTGAAACCATTCTCATAAATCACTTCTGCATGCGAACATTTCACATCCTTCCTATGAATTGTACATCAGCTGAGTTCTAATACTCCAGCTGAGGTCCAGCAAGTTTCTTGTATATAAGTTCAACATCACCTCCCTGCTCAAGGAAACCCAAGACCTTTCCTAGAAAATTAAATGAACCTTGGAAGAGTGTAAGGTGAGATTGAGGTATGATGGGTTGAGCGAACTCAGGTCTGTAAACATCCCTATTCCCTCTCCATACTCAGGACAGCAGTCCTCCAGAACAGGAGAGTACAAACATTCCCCATGGTATTAGTCAAACACATGCCTGAAGAGGATTTGTATATAATTCACATCAGCAACTGAAGTAGAGTCTGATTCTACCCTGTATTCACTTGTTATGGACTAGACTAAATCCCCTCAAATATACATGAAGAAGATAGTCTAGACCCTAGTTTTTTCTTTTTTTAAATGGATGTGAAAGGCATTGTATTCTGGGTGCAATTTGATTGGTCAAACTACCAGGCTTGAAACAAAATACCCTTTTTTCATACACGATTACGTAAAATGCAGACAAAATAAAAGTAAAAGATTTGGCTTAACTAACTCTTTTGAAATGCTTAACAAAAAATATACATTAACTACTACTAAATTATTGTTCCAATACAGTAAAATCCCACAAACATGCCCTTGGCAAAGGCAAATGCAGTAAAATAAATTGTCTCATGTTTTGTTCTAGCAGCAGGAAGAGAACCCCAGCTTTTAGCTCTAACAGAGAGAGGTATAAGAGCTTCCACATCCAGCTTCAAGACTCCAGCAACTGCTACTGAAGGTTAAAACTTTAAGGAAAATCTTGGTTCTGCGGGAGCTTGACCCCACCGATTCAGGCTGCTTCTATTGTTCCAACTTTAAAAAAACCTAAAGCCGCACAAGCTGTTTAGTGACTTTGGAGCGGAATGCTCTTTATCTCTGTCTCAACCTTTCCCAATAAAACAAAACGGGGACAAAATGCACCTCTTAAAGCCATCACATTGTCACACACTCAAGAGCTGGCTCACTTGACTAACACACAAGCACCCTTGTCAGGGGAAACTATCTCAGAATATTGTCAGAAGTTTCTTTAAAATCCCTGTGCTTTAGTCTGGCTCCTAATTCTAATGGTCAGAAATGATACAAAACTTTAGCGACACAATATGAAGCTCAATTCCATCATACAAACCGCCAAGTGTTACGAGATTCAGTGATGATATAGGGCAAGGTCCAATCAGATTTCATTCCTAGAAGAAAACCAGAAGAACTGCAGATGTTGTAAATCAGGAACAAAAACAGAAGTTTCTGGGAAAGCTCAGCAGATCTGGCAGCATCTATGAAGAAAAAAAGTCAGAGTTAACTCTGATTTTCTCTTCACAGATGCTACCAGACCTGCTGAGCTTTCCCAGCAACTTCTTTTTTGTTCCATTCCTGGAAGGCTGTCTTGCCCCATATGAGATAGGCAGTGCTTTCTAATTCAGCTGTCTCACTTTTTGGCCCTCCATTCACTGTAATGTTTCTGTAGCTGACTGGGCCAGAGCAAGCACTTGTCCTTGGTCCTGCTTTCTCTGCCAGAACTAGGTCCTTATGGAAGTTATGTTCCAATTAGACAGAACTCTGTTTTGTTCCTATCTGCAGAACTGTGTTTCATCTGAGCACCAGATCTCAGGAAGGATAAGTTGGCCTTGGGAGGGAGTGCAGCGTAAGTTCACCAGAATGTTCTGGGGCTAAAAAGGGTTAAATTACGAGGACAGGTTGTGCAGACTGATCTTGTAATCCCTTGAATGCAGTAAAGTCAGGCATAATCTGACTGAGGTGTTTGTGGTGATTAAACAAGTTGAGTAGTTCAAGCAAAACAATTCTTCTGGGAGAAGAGGTCAGAACGAGGTTCAGAGCATTAAAATTAGATTGAGGCTGTTCGGGGTGATGTCAGAAAACACTTCTTCTCAAAGAGTGGACAAGAAATCTGGAACTCTCCCCCAACAAAAATCTGTTGAAGCTGGAGATCAGTTGAAAATGTCAAAACTTAAACTAGATAGTGGTGAAAGGTCTGAGCAGAAGTTAAAGTTCCAGAACAAGCAAAAGGACAGAGAGTATGGAAAGTGTCAGGAATCTACCTTCAGGCACAGCAGAGAAGGGGACAACCATAATGAGGGGCGGTCAATGCAGAACTGAGGGTACTGTATTTAAATGCAGTTTACAAAATAAGGTAAATCAGTTTGTAACATAGATTATTGTATCACAGAAATGTAGTTGTAGGGCTGTGAACTAAATATCCAAAGATGCATATCCTTCCGAAAGGACAGGGTGATGGGCCAAGGGGGTGGGGTTGCCTTGTTAGTAAGAAATGAAATTAAATCAATAGCTAGGAGTGATGTACAGTCAGATGTCAGTTAATCTATATTGGTAGAGTTGAGGAACTGCAAAGGGAGTTGGGTATAGGCCTCCCAGCAGTAGTCAGGATGTGGTGAAGAAAATAAATCCGGGGATGGAAAAAACATGTAAGAAATGCACTATTACAATAATCATGGACAACTTCAATATGCAGGCGGACTGGAAAAATCTGGTTAGTAGAGGATCACAAGAAATTCACGGAATGTCTACAAGATGAATTTTTGGAGCAACTTGTGTAGAACCCAGTAGGGAACAGGCAATTCTGGATTAAGTGAATGTGTAATAAGGGACTTGATTAGTGAGCTTAAAGTGTAGGAGCCCTGAGGGGCCAGTGACCACAACACGATAAAATTCGTCCTGCAGTTTGAGACAGAGGAGGTTAATTCAGATTTAACAGTATTACGGTTGAGTAAAAGTAACTACAAAGACAATGTGAGAGAGGAGCTGGCTAGAGTTGATTGGAAGGGAAATGTAACTGGGAAGACAGTGCACAGCAATGGCAGGAGTTTCTGGAGTTAATTTGAGAGACATGGCAGAAATTCATCCCAAGGAAGAAAAAACATATTAAGGGGAGGATGACACAGTCACAGCTGACAAGGGAAGTCAGGGATGTATAAAAACAAAAGAAAAAGCAAACAATGTGGTGAAGATTAGTGGGAAGCCAGAGGATTGGGAAGTCTTTAAAAACCAGGAAAGGATAACTAAAAAGAGGGGAGAAGATGAAATATGACAGTAAGCTAGTTAGTAGTATAAAAGAAAATTGCATGGGTTATTTTAACACATCTAAACGGTGAGAAAAAGGCAAGAGTAGAATTGGAAAAATGAGGCTGGAGAAGTAGGGAACAAAAAAGTAGTGGGGAAACTGATTAGATGCTTTGCATCAGTTTTCACAGTGGAAGACAATAACTACACACCAGAACTTCAAGAGAGTTAGAGGAAACTAGAGGCAGGTGAATCACCTGGACCATATGGGCTACACCTCAGAGCTCTAAAGAAGATAGCTGAGGAGATTGTAGATGCATTGGTGATTATCTCTCAGGAATCAATGGTGTCAGGGATGGTGCCAGAGGACTGGAAAGTGGCTCGTGTAACACCCCTGTTTAAGAAGGGAGGGGAGAAGAAGACAAGAAACTATAGGCCAGTAGCCTGATCTCAGTTGTTGGTAAGATTTTACAGTCTATTATTGAGGATGAGATTGTGGAGTTCTCGGAAGTGCATGGTTAAATAGGACTGAATCAGCATGGCTTTGTCAAAGGGGGGTCATGCCTGATAAATCTGTTAGAATTCTTTGAGGAGGCAATGAATAAGTTAGACAAAGAAAAGGTAATGAATATTATCTTTTTGGAATTCCCGAAGGCCTTCGACAAGTTACCGCATGGGAGTCTTTTAAATAAGGTAAGAGGCCATGGTTGAGTGGTAAGGTACTGGCATGAATACAGGATTGGCTGAGTGGCAGAAAGCAGAGAGTGGGGTTAAGGGTGTCTCTTCCAGAATGGTGGCCAATGACTAGTGGAGCTCTGCAGGGTTTAGTATTGGGATCACAGCTATTCACATTGTACATCAATGATCTGGATGAAGTAACTCAGGGTACTGTTGCTAAGTTTGCAGGAGATTCAGAGATAGGTGAGGGACAGTAGTGTTAAGGAAGCAGAGAGGCTACATAAAGATTTGGACAGACTAGGACAGTGGGCAAGAAGTGTCAGATGGAATACAATGTGGGAAAGTGTGGCATTATGCACTTTGGTAGGAACAACAGGCATTGGAAGCCTATTTTCTAAATGGGGAAAGGCTTCGTAAAGGGACTTGGGAATCCTGGCTCAGGATGCTCTTAAGGTAAACATGCAGGTTCAGTTAGCAGTTCAGAAACATTCACTTCAAGAGGGCTAGAATACAACACAAAGAGATGTACTACTGAGGTTTTATAAGGCACTGATCAGACAGCACTTGTAATATTGTGAACAGTTTTGGGTCCCATTTCTAAGGAAAGATGTTCTGGCCTTGGAAGGGGTTCGGAGGAGGTCTATAAAAATTATCTTGGGAATGATAGACTTGTATATGAAGATTGGTTAAAGATTCTGGGTCAATATTCAATGGAGTTGAGAAGGATGAGGGTGGTTCTGAAACTTAAAGAATACTGAGAGGCCCTGACAGAGTGGATGTGGAGATGATGTTTCCACTAGTAGGAGAAGCTAGGACCTGAGTATGATCTCACAGTGAAGGGACGACTAGTTAGAACTGTGATGAGGAGGAACTAGTTTATAATTGTCATGAGTAATTTTTAACATGGTTTAAATGTGGCAACATGGAGTCTGATCTCTACTTTTGGCTGTATGAGATCTAACAAATGAGGACTGTGGTTGTCAGTATTAGAAAGTTTATTGAAGAAACTGTCTCAGTCATAAACTTCAGCTGGTTGTATAGTCTGGTGAAATGTGAATCACCCTCTTCCTGTCAGGTCTCTGGTCTCTATCTTACAGCTCCTCACACAGAATGACAGTGTGTTCACATTCTGGATTCTCCACTATCTGGCAGTACTGAGACATTGTTACAGTATTCCTCCGTTAAACCCTAAGGTGACCATCATGTCAGAGTCAGGTAATGATTGACTTTAGCTGTTGCGGGGTAAGTGTATTTGTTTCCAAATTGCATCTTTCTCCAGCAAGCCATCTGGTCTCTTGTGCCAGACAGGAATACAATGGAGTTTTTCACACGGATCCTCAATCTGGTTTCAAACAACTCTCAAATCATTCAGCCAAACTCAACAAAATCATGAAGTGCTACTGTACAGCCACTATCTGGGTTTCAATAAGATTCTTTTGCTCGAGTAATTTTGACTGAAAGTGCAATTTCTCACTTAGATCAGAGATATTTGCAGTGATTAACAATACAGTGGAAACATTGTATTTTTCATTTGATTATATCATTAATAATCTTTCAAAGTTAATTTCTTATTTTTACAGTCACCTGTGTCATGATCAACCATTACTTAATACAGTAATTTGATGAATACATGTCACCGATGCTCGACACAGAACGGATTTTACAGCACCATTAATCCTAAAAGCTTTCCTCTCTGTGACTGTAAATGACCTTGTTATCTATTCAAGTGGATCGATGCAATTTAAAAATGGTCAACTTGGACTAAAATGGACTCCAGGCCTACATACATATTGTTATGCTGGAAGGGTTTGTCTCTCCTGAGGATTTAATGATGTTCCAGAAAGTCTGAATACTATGTGAAAACATTTTTAAAAGAATTCAAACCAATAGGATTTCTCCCCTCTGTGAGGGCATTCATGAAATAGGGGAGATACTCTGACTGTGTGAAAGCCTGTCACAAACATCACAATGGACAAGTTTCTCCCGGTACAAATCCTTTGATGTCCCAACAGGAGCAAAGACATTGTACGAGTGTTGTCACAAACCTCACGTCTAGAAGTTTACTTCCTGATGTGGACTCTCATGGAATTATGACAACCTTGGGAATGACATTATCCACATCATGCAGGAACAGCTTGACCCCTGTGTGAACCTGATTATGTAGATGAGAATAATTTGTCATTCAGCTTGGATATGAATGGTTCTTTGCTGTGTGAATGCGTTGATCTAGTGTAATTTTAGAAATTCGTATTGTTTTAAATAGAGAGGCATATGGATGTGGTTAATGCTGTGAAGGTTTAGTTTTCAAACAAAATGTCAGAAAATCATTCTGGACCTGTCATCTACATGTACCAGTTCAATGAAGGCATGACTGCAATCAAGGACCTGTGGGAACTCCTGGAGTGTTAATGGTCAGATGTTTACACTTTTAGGTGTATGAATGATTGTAAATACATTAGACCATTTGCTTTGTTTTGAGTTAAGAGCTGAAACCTCAGCATTCAGTTGAGAAGTATGAAGAGTTGAGGTCCAAAACAAGTTTTAGACTCTCTTCAAGCTTATGTCAGTTTGAAAGGTTCTGAGGATGAAGAATGCTATTCCTACACTAGAAATCTCTGTTAAATATTTACCAGGGGAACTGAGACAGCAGCTGCAACAAATGGGATTTATTCAGATGGAACAACGACAAGTTTAAATCACCATCTTATTGTTATGGATGAAAGAGAGGTAAATAGAATTATGTTATAATCCTCCCTCTTGATTTGTAACAGAGGTGCATTTTAATTGCCTCTTCTTATTTCGTTTTCCATGTTTTAAAAAGATGTGATGGCATTATCCCTGTTTATGAAGTCCAAATAAGTGACCTGTAGCAAATTCTTTGATGTTAAAATGGAGATTATTACTGCATTCAAAAAACTCAGGGAAATGGTTCACAACACAAATTCTTTCTGTCTCTCTCTCTCTCACACACACCACTCACACACACACACATGAAAATAGAACATTGAACAGTACAGCACAGGAATAGGCCCTTTGGCCCACTATGTTTGTGCTGACGGTGAAGCTATTCTAATCTAATCCCATCTCACTATGCATGGTCCATACCCCTCTATTCCCTGAGATATACAAGGTGTACAGCTGGATGAACACAGCAGGCCAAGCAGCATCACAGGAACAAGAAGGTTTTCTGAGAAAGTTCTGAAGAAGTGTCTAGGCCCAAAACGTCAGCCTTCCTGCTCCTCTGATGCTGCTTGGCCTGCTGTGTTCATCCAGCTCTACACCTTGTATATCTCAGATTCTCCAGCATCTGCAGTTACTACTATCTCTGAAACAATTTTAACCCCCTCTATTCCCTGCCTGTTTATGTGTCTGTTTAAATGCCTCTTAAACTTTACTATCATCTCTGCTTCTAAACACCTGCCCTGGGCAGTGCATTCCATCCAGCTACCAGCCTCTGTTTAAAAACCTTTCCTCGTACATCTCGTACATGCGGGTATTTATTTAAAAGACATTTGGATGCATATGGGCCAAAGTGGGCAAGTGGGACTTGTTTAGTTTGGAAAACTTGGCTGTCTTGGACGATTGGAGAGAAAGGTCTATTTCCATGCTGTATGAATCTCTGATACTATGATTTGTGGGTCCCAGTGATGTGCTGATGGGCTGGTGCTGAGGGGTTGTTTGCAAGTGAAGTTGATCAGTTTGTGGTCTAGTGGCCAGTTATCATTGACAAATATCCTTTGCCTACCAGCAACCATATGACTAGTTACAGGTAGCTGTGCAGCTTGGGCTATTGAATAAGACACAGAGAAGCCTTATTCAGGACATAAATCAGCAGGTCTGCCACAGCTATCTAAAGATTACAACAGGACCTTGATCAGATTCCACTTTCAAGGAACCATGCACCTGCACTCCAGGTCTCTGTTCAGCAAAACTCCCCAGGGCCCCACCATTAAGTGTACAAGTCCTGCCCTGGTTTGCCTTACCAAAATGCTCATGTCATACTTATCTAAATGAAACTCCATCTGCCACTGGTCAACCCATTGGTCCAGCCTCTGCAAGGTAGAGGTCAGTACGCCAGACAACACCAGCACCACCCTTATCGGCAGACTTGATGACAAAGTCGGGGTTAGATCTGAGTGTTCTGCTTGAATTTCATAAACTCCACAACATTCAGGAGACAGTCCTCGTTATCATGCAGTCATGCTGATGGCTATCAGAAATATTGACATTAATGTGCACAATAAATAAGTTTGCCTTTTGAGCAATGAATTGTATAACCGCCAGTCCCAGAAAGCAACTATTCCATGGAGATTTAAACTTGTCAATGTTCCACCTGAATAAAATCTCAAATGTTGTGGCAGCAGCCTCAATGCCATCTGATGAGAGTCTTTTTTTTATTCCCTGGTGGGACATGGGTATTACTGGCTGGTCGAGCATTTGTTCATCCCTTCTTCCGGCCTTCTTCCGCCGTCTTTGCCTCAGTGCTCATTTCTTTGGACAAGAGTCCTCTCCCCATCCCACAGACCCCTTCACTCAACTCCAACAGTCTCCCTCCACCTGGACCCCGCTCTGACCTTTTACCTCCACTCAATCTTTTCATCGAGTACTGTCGTCGTGACATTGGTCACCTCAATTTCACTGCTCCCTCAACAAATCCAACCTTTCTCCCTCCAAACTGACTGCACTCCATGCACTCAGATTAACCCCGATTTTGTCATCAAATCTGCCGATAAGGGTGGTGCTGGTGTTGTCTGGCGTACTGACCTCTACCTTGCAGAGGCTCAGTGCAGGCTCTCAGATACCTCCTACCTACCCCTGGACTATGACCCCACCATGGCACATCAGGCCACTGTATCCATTATGCTTATGGATCTCACTTCAACTGCTGATCTCCCCCCATCTGCTTCCAAGCTAATACTCCCCCAACTCCACACAGCTCGTTTCTACCACCTGCCAAAAATCCACAAACAGCAATGTCCAGGTAGATCCATCGTTTCAGCCTGCTTTTGCCCCACAGAACTCATCTCTTCCTACTTTGACTCAGTCTTCTCCCCTCTGGTCCAATCCCTACCCACATACATCCATGATTCATTTGACGCCTTATGCCGGTGTCAAAGCTTCCAGTTTACTGGCTCCAGCCACCTCCTCTTTACCATGGATGTACAATCCCTTCAAACATCGATTCCCCACCAAGAGCGTCTGAGGGCTCTCCAATTCTTCCTGGAGCAAATATCTACCTGGACTATACATCCTCACACCCGGCTTCCTGTAAAGACTCCATCCCATTCTCTCAGTTCCTCCGTCTCTGTTGCATATGTTCAGATGAGGCCAACTTCAACAAAGGGGCCTCCGAAATGTCCACCTTCTTCCTCAACCGAGGATTCCCCAGCTCTGTAGTCGACAGGGCACTCAACCAGGTCCGATCCATCTCCCACACCTCCGCCCTCACCCCTTCTCTTCCCTCCCGCAACAGTGATAGGGACCCCTCATCCTCACCTACCATCCCATCAGCATCCACATCCAGAAGATCATTAGACGCCATTTCCGCCACCTCCAGAAAGATGCTACCACCAGACACATATTCCACTTCCCTCCCTTGTCTGCCTTCCGCAGGGACCGTTCCCTGGTCCACACTTCCCTGTCACCAGCGAAGGTGCATCACCTGCCCACATACCTCCTCCCTCCCCAGAATCCAAGGGCCAAAACATACCTTTCAGGTGAAGCAGCAGTTCAGCTGCACTTCCAAGAATCTAGTTTACTGCATTTGCTGCTCACAATGTGGTCTCCTCTACACTGGCGAAACAAAGCGTAGACCCGGCGACCACTTCACAGAACATCTACATTCTGTTCGCAAAAAAGACCCGGAATTACCTGTTGCCTGCAACTTCAATGCACCACCCTGCTCCCTGGCCAACATCTGTCTCTGCTTGCTGCACTGTTTCAGTGAAGCCCAACGCAAGTTGAAGGAACAACAACTCATTTTCCACTTGGGGACCCTACAGCCCTCTGGACTCAATCTTGAGTTCGATAATTTTAGGGCCTAAACTCTCCCATGTCCCAGCCCCCATCCCATACACCAGGCCTTGTTACCACATAGCCTGCCATTACACATCCCACGTAGTTAGTCACTGACAGTCCCCATTAACAACTATTCACCCTCCCAGTCTGATCGTTAGCAATTCCATTGATTTTCTCCCCCTTGGTCCAGGAACTCCCCACCTATGTCCGTGACACCACCCACGCCCTCCAGCTCCTTGGAGAACTTCTAATTCCCTGGCCCCCAACACCTCATTTTCACCATGCATGTCCAACCCCTATACACCTGCATTCCTCAAACAGATGGCCTTCAGGCTCTCCGCTTCTTCCTGTCCTGCAGGCCCGACCAGTCCCCCTCCACCGACACCCTCATCCGCCTAGCCAAACTCGTCCTCACCCTCAACAACTTGTCTTTCGATTCCTCCCACTTCCTACAGACAAAGGGGGTGGCCATGGGTACCCACATGGGCCCAAGCTATGCCTGCCTCTTTGTAGGTTATGTAGAACAGTCCCTCTTCCGCACCTACACTGGCCCCAACCCCAACCTCTTCCTCCGTTACATTGATGACTGTATCGGCGCCGCCTCTTGCTCCCAAGAGGAGCTCGAACAGTTCATCCACTTCACAAACACCTTCCACCCCAACCTCAAGTTCACCTGGGCCATCTCCAACACATCCCTCACCTTCCTGGACCTCTCTGTCTCCATCTCAGGCAAACAGCTAGAAACTGATGTCCACTTCAAGCCCATCGATTCCCACAGCTGCCTAGAATACACCTCCTCCTGCAAAAATTCCATCCCCATTCCCAATTCCTTCGCCTCCACCGCATCTGCTCCCAGGATGAGGCATTCCTCTCCCACACATCCCAGATGTCCGCGTTCTTCAAGGACCGCAACATCCCACCCGCAGTGGTCGAGAATGCCCTTGACCGTGTGTCCCGCATTTCCCGCAACACATCCCTCACACCCCGCCCCCACAATAACTGCCCTAAGAGAATCCCCCTCGTCCTCACATACCACCCCACCAATCTCTGGATACAACGCATCATCTTCCGACACTCCTGCCATCTACAATCCGACCCCACCACCCAAGATATTTTTCCATCCCCACCCTTGTCTGCCTTCCGGAGAGACCACTCTCTCCGCGACTCTCTTGTCCACTCCACACTCCCCTCCAACCCCACCACACCTGGCACCTTCCCTTGCAACCGCAGGAAGTGCTACACTTGCCCCCACACCTCCTCCCTCACCCCTATCCCAGGCCCCAAGATGACTTTCCATATTAAGCAGAGGTTCACCTGCACATCTGTCAATGTAGTATACTGTATCCACTGTACCCAGTATGGCTTCCTCTACATTGGGGAAACCAAGTGGAGGCTTGGGGACCACTTTGTAGAACACCTCCACTCGGTTCGCAATAAACAATTGCGCCTTCCAGTCACAAACCATTTCCACTCCGCCTCCCATTCTTTAGATGACATGTCCATCATGGGCCTCCTGCAGTGCCACAATGATGCCACCCGAAGGTTGCAGGAACAGCAACTCATATTCCGCTTGGGAAACCTGCAGCCCAATGGTATCAATGTGGACTTCACAAGCTTCAAAATCTCCCCCTCCCCCAATGCATCGCCAAACCAGCCCAGCTCGTCCCCATCTCCCAAACCTGTCCTTCCTCTCACCTATCCCCTCCTCCCAACTCAAGCCGCACCTCCATTTCCCACCTACCAACCTCATCCCACCTCCTTGACCTGTCTGTCCTGCCTGGACTGACCTATCCCCTCCCCACCTATCTTCTTTTCTCTCTATCTTCGGTCCGCCTCCCCCTCTCCCTATTTATTTCAGAACCCTCTCCCCATCCCCCTCTCTGATGAAGGGTCTAAGCCCGAAACGTCAGCTTTTGTGCTCCTGAGATGCTGCTTGGCCTGCTGTGTTCATCCAGCTTCACACTTTGTTAGTTTTGTCTGTCCAACTGTTTTTTTCTCTCAGTTTAGGCTCTATCCTATTGTTTACTCTCTCCTCCACCCACCTCACTATTTTCTGCATATAAACTGACGTTTTCCTAGTAACCGTCAGTTCTCAGGAAGGGTCACCAGACCCAAAACGTTAACTCTGTTTTCTCTTTCACAGATGCTGCCAGGCCTGCTAAGCTTTTCCAGCAACTTTTTGTCCTGGATTTACAGCCTCTGCAGTTCTTTCGGTTTTTACAAAACTAAGGATGTTATGCTTCAATTACACAAGTCAGTGAAGGGATCTTGATGATCCCAGTTAATGATACCGCTGGACAAGTCAGTTCACTGGATGAAACGTGGCTTGAGAGATCAATTAACGTGGTGGTTAGTGACTGAGATGTATTCATAAGAGGCTGTACATTTTCTTCAATAGCAGAACAGAAGTTTATTACACAATGGAAGAAATAAAAAATACAATCCAAGCAATCCAAATGCAGAATTCAGATGGCAAGATTTAAAACATAGCACAACACAAAGTTTCAATCTGTTTTCCAACACTATCCATTCGAGAGAGTCAAGTCCAGAGAACTACTCGTTGGGGTTCTACTTATCTGATTCTTGAAAGTTTCTTTCCCGTGGAGAGTGGAAACAATTCAATGGATCCTTTTCAAATTCATTCATAGGATGTGGCCATTGCTGGTTGTGCCAGCATTTACTGCTCATCCCTAGGTGCGCTCAAAAGATGATGGCGAGGTGCCTTCTTGAACTGGTGCAGTCCATGTGCTGTGGGTAGAACCACAATGCTGTTAGGAAGGGAATTTGACCCGGAGACCCTGAAGGAATGATCATATTAGCATTTTTCCATGAACACCATTAAGGGTTTGAAGTCCCCTGTTGTTGACCTAATGCTGGGTTTAGACACTGTTCCAGAAAGACACTCAGTATTTTTTCAAAGAAAACCACTCGCAGAATTAACCAACACCATCTGTCTCTATGCTGCTTCAAATTCCAAAAATGATATTTATATACTTTTGGAATACTGCTTGCAATTCTGGTCTCTTTGCTATAGTAAGGATGTTGTGAAACCTGAAAGTGTTCAGAGAAGACTTACAAGGATGTTGCCAGGGCTGGAGGGTTTGAACTGTAGGGAAAAGGCTGAATAGGCTGTGGCTATGTTCCCTGGAGTGTCAGGTGCTGAAGGGTAACCTTATAGAGTTTATAAAATCATGAAGGGCATGAATAGGGTGAATAGCCATGGTCTTTTCCCCAGGGTAGGGGTGTCCAAAACTACAGGGCACAGATTTAAAGGCGAGAGGTGAATGATTTAAAAGGGGCCTAAGAGGCAACTTTTTCAGAACAAGAGTGATGCATGTATGGAATGAGCTGCCAGAGGAAGTGGTGGAGGTTGGTACAATTATAGCATTTAAAAGGCATCTGGTTAGGTATATGAAGAGAAAGAGTTTAGAGGGATATGGGCCAAATTCTGGCAAATGGGCCTAGGGTACTTTCGGATATCTGTTTGGCATGGATGAGGTAGACTGAAGGGTCTGTTTCCATGTTGTACATCTCTATGACTCTCTGTGAAGTATAGAGTTTTCATCATAGACCACATCTCAAATACTGTGTGCAGTTTTGATCTCCTTATTCAAGGAAGTGAATGCATGAAGATGGTTCAAAGGGGGTCTCAAATGATACCTGGAATGAGCAGGTTGTCATAGGGTGACAGGTTGGACAGACTGCGTTTCTTTCCAATGGGGTTTAGAAGATTGAGTGGCAGTTGATTGAAGTGTATATGATCCTTAATAGTCTCGACAAAGTGAACATGGAAATATGCTTCCTTTTGTCAGAGATTACTCAATTATAAGGCACTGTTCAAAAATTAGGTATCACATTTATAGAATAGAAATAAGAAGAATATTTTCCTCTCAGAGGTACTATGGCATCAGACTTGTGAAAAGAAGTTCATACAATGATTTGGAAAGTAGTTGTAAAACTGTTCCATCAGTTCAAGGAAAAGAACTTGGAAGAATCAGTAGAGGAAGAAATTAAGAAGTAAGAAATGAGGTTTCTCAGGGCTTTAATATCGGTAAAGGATATTGCTGGGAAATAGGCTGCCATTTTATTTCACTGTTTATGTTTGGAGCTTTCTTAAATGTCTCTACATGTAGCTTTATTTGTTATCCCTTTTGTGTAAAACAACTAATGTTCTTTTATTTAGAGGCTTAAGGTGAGAGGGGAAAGACTTAAAAAGGACATGAGGGGTAACATTTTCACGCAGAGGGTGGTGCATGAATGGAATAAGTTACCATGGGAAGTGGTGAAGGCACATTCATTTACAACATTTAAAAGGCATCTGGATGGGTATATGAATAGGAAAGGTTTAGAGGGATATGGGCCAAGTGTTGGCAAATGGGACTAGGTCAGATTACGATGTCTGGTCGGTGCGGACGAGTTGGACTGAAGGATCTGCATGACTATGACACTGCCTCTTAAAATGGTGGAGGCATGGTCATTGAATATTTTAAGATGGAGGTGTAGATAGATTCTTGTTCAGGGGAATCAAAGGTTATTAAAGATAAATGGGAATTTGAAACACAAAGAGATCTTTCTGAAAGGCATTACTTGTTCACTGGTCTGAATGGCCCACATTTGCTCCTAATTCATACATTTACAATCCAATGTACCTCATCAGCTGTCTGTTTCTTTGGAGGTGACTACAACAGCGTACCAGTCTGAAGTTACCAAATGAATTGACTCATGTTCGTGGGTTCCATTCTGTTCAACTCTTAGCTAAGGAAGTAAATTGACGGCTTTGTCAAAATTAACTCTGACTTTCTATCATTGCACTTTAAGCCTGCAACTCATTACTGTTGCTATTTCTGGCCTCAATGGTTGTTTAGCTATTGGAAGATGGATTTGGGTGCGAGATACACTAGTTGCTGGACTGGACAACTTTCAATGTCTTCAGTGGGCATGTTTTCTATTCATCTCTGCTGGATCTGAGTGAGTTTTTAAAAATCCTTTTAGCTGGATCTAATTAAACAGGTGTGGTTCATAGAGTGCATTTGAGCATATGCTGCCATTCAGTGTGATCACGGCAGGTTTTGGGTTCAATTCTAGTTTCGACACTACTGTTACCACCAGCTGCCACCCCCCACCCCATGCACACCCCATATCCAACGATCCCCTGAGAAACCAAATATCTGTCTACCCAGCTTTAATCATATTCACATTACGGAGAACCCACAATCCTCCGGGATGGAGAATTTCAAGGATTCACTACAATTTGTGAGATGCAATTTATCCTCATCTCAATCCCAAATGATTAGTCCCTAATGCTGAGACTGTGCCCAGTGTTCTAGACTCCCTGACTAATGAAAACAGTGTCCATGGGTTCAAGCCCCTTCAGAGCCCTGTCTGTTTCAATGAGATTGTCTCTCATTCTGCTGAACTCCAGTGACTTTCATCCCAATTTACTCAACCTCTCATACGACAATCCATTATGCCAGCATCAATTTACTGAACATTCACTGTACCACCTCCAATGTAATGACAACTTTTCTTAAAATTAGCGATCAACAGCAGACAGTCCTCCAGATATGGTCTCTGCAAAACCCTGTACAATTGCAAGAGGATTTTTTTTCCTGTTCTCTAATCCTCTTACAATAAAGACTAACATTTATTTAGCTTCCTAATTGCTTACTGTACCTGCACACGAACAGCTATGTGTAGGAGTATGGAGAACTGTCTTTGAACATCAACCTATAAGCCTATAAGATTCTTATCTTTTCAAAAGTTTTCATTGTTACAACTAAGGTAAATATCTTCACACTTCCAGTCATTATACTCTATTTGCATTCTTTTTGTTGACTCAGTCAGCCTGTCCATCTATCTTAGTAGCCTCTCTATGACCTCCCCACAACCTCCCCATAGCTTATCTTTCAATGCAGCTTTGCATCATTAGCAAACTAGACATTACTCTCTGTTGATTCATTTCTTTTCTTTACTAATTCAGGGGGTAAGGCCATTCACTGACCAGACAGCATTTATTGCCCATCCCTAATTGCCCAGACAGCAATTTAGAGTCAATCACATTGCTGTGGATCTGTAGTCACATGTAGGCCAGACCAGGTAAGGATAGCACTTTCCTTCCCTAAGTGAATTAGATGGGCTTTTCTGATAATCAGCAATGGGCTCATGGTCATCATTAGATACTTAATTCCAGATATTTTATTGAATTCAAATTCCACCATCTGCCATGGCAGGATTCGAACCAGGATCCTCAGGATGTTATCTGGGTCTCTAGATTAACAGTCCAGTGATAATACCACTAGGCCATTGCCTCCCCTTTTCAATATAGTTTGTAAATAGTTGAGTTTCCAGCACTGATCCTTGTGCCATTCCTCTGCGTGCCAGCTTTAAAATGTTCTGTTTATGCCTACTTCCTGTAGCCTCCTGTCTCGTAACCCACTTTACACAAGCACTACCTTCTCAAGGGTTGCCCGGGATGAGCAATAAATGCTGACCCACAGTGATGTCCATAATAAAAAAATGGACCTCTGTCCATGGCAATACATTGCCCCAACTGTCTTTCACCTCAGCCTTGGGTTTTCTATTTGACTGGAGTTAATTTGGAAATGATGTGTGGTGCTGAATTTTCCCATCATTCAGGAACAGTCCGAGTTCCTCACTCGGGAAGTGAAGTCATTGTCACTGATCACAACGCCAGGAATGTTATGGCAACTGAAATGTGCTTTCAGACATTCAACAATCTCGCTAGGAGCCAGTGACCTCAGCTGCTCTAACTCTGCCCTACCTGAATAGTGATGAGATAATCATTTCCTGTCAGAATGAAGAGCTCTGCTCCAAGCTTCATACATGGGCTGTCTGGGATGCAACAAGTCTAGAGCAGCTCTTTATCTTGTTTGTAATGATCATCATGCTAAACACTGCACTGGCTGATGTGGTCCTTTATCTCATTGCTCATGTTTGGGCAGAACAGCACTTCTCTTACCTTACTCAGACTAGATTCAATTCCTTGACAATTTGTGCAGGATGAATTTAAGCATCTCTTTTGTCAATTGTTTTAGAATAAAGATCCTGCTCCCCTTTATACACAGTTCTGCCTTGGGCAATCACTTCATCTCTGTTGGTCCAATACTCCCTTACAGTCACCGGGTGTCCTTGATGGCTTCAGTCCATCCTTTTATCAAACTTCCAGTAACATCTGAAGAGTTGCATCTTGTGAGATTTGTTTGCTGTGAGGAAGATGCTTATCTGTCGGAGCCAATGTCTCTACTAGCATAATGATTTTCACAGCACACCATGCTGTTGCTTCTTGTTGAATCTGGGAGATTTCACACTCCACACCCAGCATCAATTTCCTTCAAATCAAGTACAGCTCTCAACAGCATATCAGTGATGCACATCTGCTTACCTTGTTTGTACTTCACTTCCAAGTGGTATCTCTTAAATGAAATAACATTGTTTGCAATTGTTTTGGAAAGATTTGACCAGGATGCTTATCATTACTTTCTCTCTCCCAAAGAGGTGTTGGTTAAATTCCTCGTGAAGCAAAATCAATATCTAGGCTCTCTCTCAATCTGTGCACATTGTTAACACATACTGAGTAACACTGTGAATACAAACACAACGGGTTGCCCTCACTGCATGGGGATTACTCCAAGTCCTGTGTCACTGACATCACACTGCAGGGTGGCTCCATTGTTGACATCATAATCCCTCAGCACTGGTGATGTCATCACTAGGTGTTTGATGGGAGTGAAAGCTGCTTCTTGTTCTGTGTCTCAGTCCCACTGAACACCCTGCACTGTGAGACTGTGTACACAGTTACACACTCTGAGGACAGATTGAGCAAGAACTTGATGAGATGGTTCCTGTGTGGGTTTGCTTGTGTTCCAGGAGATACAATAATCATATTAAGGCTTTATTGCAGAATTCACAATCGACAGGTTTCTCCGATTTGTGCCATTGATGATATAGTAACAGTGTGAAAACTCACCCCTAAATCTTTTCTCTCTGGTGTGAACAGGCTGGTAGTGCAGGAGATCCTGTGAGGTCTCAGGAGACTCAAAAATGTCATAAAAGCTTTACTGTAAACCTCACACTTGAAGGCTAATCCCCTGAGTGGAGTCTCCAATGGAGTAGGAGGTTGGATGACCTTGAGAATGATTTGTCACATATTTCACACTTGAATGGTTTCTCCCCTGTGTGAATGCGTTGGTGTGTACAGAGTTGAGAAGATGTTGAGAATGATTTGTCACATCCATCACAGGTAAATGGCTTCTCCCCTGTGTGAAAGCGTCGGTGGATACGAAGCGCTGATGATTGTGAGAATGATTTGTCACATGTCTCACAGGCAAATGGTTTCTCCCCTGTGTGAATGCGTTGGTGCTTGCGCAGAGTTGATGAATCGTAGAATGATTTGTTACACACCTCACACAGAAATGGTTTCTGCCCTGTGTGAATGCGTCGATGCCCATAGAGGTGTGATGACTCTGAGAATGATTTGTCACAGATGTCACATGTGAATGGTTTCTCCCCCGTATGAATCCGTTGATGTCTGCGGAGATTTGATAAGTCTGAAAATGATTTGTCACACACTGCACACGTGAATGGTTTCTCCCCTGTGTGAATACGTTGATGTGTGCGTAGGTTCGATGAGTCAGAGAATGATTTGTTACAGATCTCACATGTGAATGGTTTCTGCCCTGTATGAATTCTCTGGTGCCTCAGGAGATGGGAGGAGTGAGTGAAAGCCTTTTCACAAACCTCACATCTGAAGGGTTTGTCCCCCGTGTGAATCATTTGGTGCGTCAGCAGCCTCGTAGAGGTCATGAAAGATTTCTCACAAACCTCACATTTAAATTGTTTCTCTTCCATGTGGCTGTCTGTGGGTTAACAGTGTGTCCAAAAGGTATATCTTATCCTATGAACCTTTGGAGCCCTCCTGACTCACTTCACAATCAAGTAACCCCTCACCTGTTGGAATGAGTCAGTAGTTCATGAGGCTCGATGAATGTTTGAAGCTCTCACCACGCTTGCAGCCACTCATGCTTCTTTCCAGCCTCACCCTGACTGATTACCCATTGCTGAACCGTCAGAAAAGTTGGTTCTGATGGAAGGCTGCACATTCCCAGTGATATGTTAAAACTCCCGAGCCTGACCAATTTCCAGATGATGGTTTCACTGCCCAACTTTCTCTGTGTTGAGCAATGCTGTGAAGGGACTGGATGTCTTTCCACGGTTGTGCAGTTGATCCATGGATGATGGTCAGGATCTATGTGCAGTGTCTATCCTCTCTGTATTCTCTGGTATAGTACAGTGTAATCCTTCTGTAAAACAGGAAAAGGAAACATGATTTCCTCCAACTCCCTCTCTTTCTTTGCTGAAGGGGTTGACTCCTCATTTAGAGACTGTTACACAGTGAGTGCCAGTCTAATATTCCCCTCTGTTGGGAATCGGGGCAAGTATTTTCTTTTTCCTCGCATGACTATCATACATCTTCTGCATCCAGCAAAGTCACTGGATAGTGACTAGGGGCAGACAATGGGGCTACTTTCAAGAAGTCCTAAATATTGTCCTTAAACAAGAGCGTCTGCAACAACTGCCTGGTCAGATCCACGTACGACTCCAGTCCTATATGGTTATCTCTAAGCTACCTGAGCAAACCATAAGATGTAGAAGCAGAAGTAGCTATTCAGCCCTTGAGTCTGTTCCATCATTTAACAAAATCATAGTTGAGCTGATAATCCTCAAATCCACTTTCCTGCCTTTCCCCTATAACCTTTGATTTTTAATCTGTTGGGGAATCAGTCTGTTTTAAGCTTTGAATATGCACCTCAACCTAGTCTCAAAGGCCTTCTGCAGTAAAAGGATTTCAGAGAATCACACCGTCTTAGGGAAGAAATGCCTCTTTGTCTCTGTCATAAATTGCCAACCCCTTAGAGTTTCTGCCCTCTGGTACGAAACTCTCACAAGGGGAAACCACCTCTGCCATCATCCCTATCAAGCCATTAAGATTTGCATATGTTTCGATTAGGTCTCTTCACGTTCTTCTAAAATGCCAATAAGTAGAGAACCAACCAACCGACTTGGGATCAACCCAATTAACTTTCTCTTGGCTGCCTCAACGCACATAAGGAAACCAAAACCAATCACAGCAGTTCTGCTGTGGTCTGACCAGTGACTTACTTTTAGCTAGGCATCCCTAATTTATCCTCCATTCCCTTTAACTTAAAGCCGAAAATTTCCTATTATTCACTGGAATATGGTTGCTACTTTTTTTGTCTACCATAAGATCATATGGAATAGGACTAGGCCATTTGGACCCTCAAGCTCCGCCATTCAATAGGATCATGACTGATCCAACACTCCTCAGTCACTTTCCTCCCTTTTCCCCCCGAAATCCTTGATTCATGGACTGATCAAGAATTTGTCTATCTCAATCTTAAAATATACACAAGAACTCTGCTCTCATAGCTCACTGTGGCAAGGAGTTCCAATGACGACGTTCTCTGAGAGAAGAAATTCCTCCCAATCTCAGTCATCGGTGCCCCTTAAGACTAAAACTATGCCCTCTGGTCCGAGACTCTCCCATAATGTGAAACATCTTCTCAAGCACCTTAAGAATCCTCTGTGTTTCAATGAAATCACCTCAGATTCTCTTAAATTACAATGAGTACAGTCTCAACTTGTGCTCATAAGACAATCCCTCCAGACCTCCATTCTAATTACTTTCCCTGAATTGTCTCAATGAAATAACATATTTTCCTCAAAAGGGGGACCAATTCATGAACTCTGCGTAGGAGTTCCTCTGGCAACTTACATTTGTTATAGATGTGGTCACTATGAACCACAATGGGGTCCACCAGCTCCCATTAATGCTGGGACAACACACTGTCTGGCCCTGCATCTCTATTTTGTTTAGTTAGTTGCTCATTTTTTGCTAATTTCCTGCTGGTCTTTTAGTTTTTAACTCGTAATTTTGTTTTTCTGAATTAACTTTAATCTGAAAGTAACTTATGATAGATGGTCAAATCAGCAGTTACAAGTAATCAACGAATTTAAGGTTTTCCTGTGATGTTACTTTTTGTTTTGTCTTGGGCCCTCAATCCAGGGCTTCAATTTATCCTGCAACAGACCTGACACACTATCAACAAAAAAAGAGGCCAAATAAAAACCTCCAATCCAATGTACCAAATTTCCATGTTACTCCAAAATCCCAGAAATATTGGCACTTGGCTGTGCCTCACTCTGGCTGAGACTTCCTTATTCTGCACTTTCAACAGACCTTCTGTTAAATACACTTGGATAAAGCTGAGATGATTCACGCTGGTTAAGCTTCAATGGTAATCAACATATATTCAGGCTCTATTCAAGCTTCAGGGAATTGGCTGAAAACTGTCCCTCAGGCAGTTGAGTCATCGAGCTTAATAATCTTTTAACCGGACTACTGAACTTTAAACTTTTAAAAAGGAGTAAGGAAAGAAATATTTACCAGTTCTAATCCCACACTACTCTAAAATCCAAGAAATATACACTCACTTGGGCTATGCCACATTCCAGACGTGGTCTCTTCTTCCTGATCATATGAGACTTACTGACCAAAATTTGATGATTTCTGCCAGGGTCAACACATCTAAGGCAAGTTTTACATTTCTGATTCATGCATTAGGACCTCCAAATCCATCAATACTGTTACTTTTTGCCCCTTAAATATTTAATCATTGTGGAATGCTATTTGTGTTTTCCATTTGTGACAACTGATGCAATGTATTTAACTCTTCTTCAATTCGGGTTTCCCCATTATTATTTCGAAGCCTCTTCCTCAAATGAACGTAGAACATAGAACAGTACAGCACAGTACAGACCCGTCAGCCCACAACACTGTGCCAAACTTTTACCCTAAACCTAAGGTCTATCTAACCTCCACTGCTACCTTATACTATCATCCATATGCCTATCTAATAGCCACTTAAATGCCACTAATGAGGCCAACTCCACTACATTCTTTGGCAATGCATCCACTCCCCTATCGCTCTGAGTAAAGAACTTACCTCAGAAGTCTCCCCGATGTCTACCTACTTTTACTTTAAAACTATCTCCACCCTAGGAAAAGGTCTCTATCCATACCTCTGATCATTTTGTACATCTCTATCAAGTCACCTCTCATCCTTCATCGTTCTAAAGAGAAAAGTCATAATGCTCCCAACCTTTCCTCGTAAGACCTTCTCTCCATTCCAGGCAACATCCTGGTAAATCTCCACTACACCTTTTCTAACACTTCCACATCTTTCCCGAGGTGGCGAGAACTGGACACAATACTCCAGATGTGGCCGAACCAGGCTTTTGTACAGCTGGAGCCTAACTTCACGGCGCTTGAACTCAATCCCTCTATTAATGAAAGATAACACACCATACGCCTTCTTAAAAATTCTATCCACCTGAGTGGCAGCTCTCAGGGAACTGTGAACATGAAACCCCAAGATCCCTCTGCTCCACCACACTGCCAAGAATCTTTCCGTTAACCCTGTATTCTGCTTTCAAGTTTGTTCTTCCAAAATGAATCATCTCACACTTTTCAGGGTTAAACTTCATCTGCCACTTCTCAGCCCAGCTCTGCATTCTATCAATGTCCCTTTGTAACCTATGTTCACTTTGACTTTTCTCTCCACTTTAATTAATTTACCTGCTCCTAAGATGCCGCTTGGCCTGCTGCGCTCATCCAGCTCCACATCTTGTTATCACAGTAACTGTTGCTGTCTGGCTTGAGACTACATTAAAGTTTATCAGTTCTGTCCTTATTTCATTTTTTTGTATCCTGTTCCTATAATGCTTCTTCCTCACTAGAATATATCCTTGCTGTGAATTATTTTCTCAACTATCTACTATTATTTATGATAAACAATCACGACAAACCCAATAAGAAAAATCAGAGAGATGCGGACAATAAGATGAAGGTTATCTCAGCCCAGCGAAATCAGTAAAGTTTCTCTTATCAAGGTCCGAGGACAAGACCCCAAGTGAGGACAGCTGACAAACAGAATGCCCAGGTAGCATGATACTAACTGAATCATATCAGTCTGGAAACATCCCAGACACCTCCGTCACCATCCCTAGGAATGTCCCAACACACTTGAGTGAATACATTAGAGAGCTACAAGCAGGCTCAAAACCAAGAATAACACAGCAAACAACTCCACACTCAACAGATCAGAACAAAGCTTTGTCATTCTGTCAGATCTTGTTGAGAATTGTGGGCAACCAGTCAAGATACAGGAGAAAGCAGATGCATAAACACTTCCATTCACAGCCAAGCTGGAGCTCAGCACACTGGAGTGCTGATGGAAGAACCCCTACCAAACCACTCCAATCTCCCCACTGTTGAGACGCGTCCATCAGGAGTATGTTATGAATGAAGTTTATAAAGTTGATATGTTTAAAACCATTATTAAATTTAAAATAACACAGAATACCGTGAAAGGTGAGTTGGGGGGAGGTCTGTCTGGCAACAGAGCAGATGGGTTGGGCACCATGTTGAGCAAGATGCAAAGTTATCACACATGACAACCAACAGCAGCCAGTACTGACTGGCAGACGTTCAGTCTCAGATTACAGAGAGAGCGCGCGAGAGAGCGCGCGAGAGAGAGCGCGAGAGAGAGCGCGAGAGAGAGCGAAATCAGTGTAGTAAGCAGAGGTGAGAGGGTGTCCTTTCTGAGAGAATGTGTGAGGTAACGTGGTCTTTGGGTGAAAAGACACATCCTGTGACAATCTAAAGACTCTGGGAGATTTAACCTGCCAGGCCAGAGAATGAATCACTGGAGGGGCTCTCAGTGTTGGCAATCAGTTCAGAACCTTTTTAGAAATCTCATATTTACGGTTCAGTGAAACAGAAAATCTACTGGAAGCTGAGGTTGGAGTGATTCCTGAAAAAGTGTGACACTATGTTAAAAGTTAAGTTGGGGGAGATATCTTTCTGTCATGTATTAGTTGTCTTTTATTTATTGTTCAATTGATGCTTCAAGGAGTTGAGGATTGTGCAGTTCTAAAATATGAAATATTGTCATGTTATTAGTGCCTCATATGCTTTACACTTGCTCACTGGAACGTCAAATCTCTTTTTAAGATTATCAGTCAACTCAGGGATCACAATAATACCTCAATAAACACCAAAGAAAACAGATAGTCTGGTCAAGATCACATTACTAGGAGCTTGCTGTCCTCATGTTAGCGACCATGTTTCCAACATTAACACTTCACTTTGGGATGCCATGTGGCAGTGAAAGGTTTTTTTTATTTCTGAGAAGCTTACAGAAATAGACCAGTGACAGATCTTGGTAGAAACTTAAAAAGAAAGGAAATATCCAGTTCCCAACACATAGGCAGAACTGACCATCCACAGTCCACTGGATTATAATCAGCTCCCAACACATAGTCAGAATTCAACAACGGGAAATCAGTAAGAATCCTCATACCTCTGCACCTCCTATATAATTTACACCTCACCTTCTCATAGTCAGGAATGAACCATCAACAAAACTCAGGCTGGAAATCAGGAGGGAAATGCTTCCAATAAACACACACAATATCCAGCACACAGCTCCAGTCTAACAGTTCAGCACAAAGCACCGAGTAAACAGCTCTCTCAATGGATCTTCTCACACAGCATAAGGGACATTTCCACCCCTGATTACCCACAGGACAGTCAGACTGCCTGAAGACTGGTGTGGATATTATGGGATACAATTTGTATAAAAGCTGCTCCTTCACTCACCATCTCCTCACTTGGTTTGCAGTCCCCATAGGAAGTGAACCAGCTCTGGAAGAGGAAGAGGATAAATGGGCAGAGTGGGTGGGCTCTCTGATTGACGTCTCTAACAGCCAATCCAAATATTTCTGCAGCAACGTGAGTTTCTGAAGCTTGTGAAACTGACCTGTGAAATGGAGGTGACTTTGAGCAGCAGATCAGGTGGGAATTAGTCATTGTCTCCGTCTAAATAAAACCTCACTTATTGCAGCTGCTGTCTCAGTTCCCCTGATAAATGTTTGACAGAGATTTCTAGTGTGGGAATAGCATTCTTCATCCGAGAGGCTTTCAAACTGATAGCGTCGGTGTTGGATGTACAGCCTGAGGTGTTTGCAAACAGAAGAGGAAGATCCAAGGCAGTGATGACATCCAGTGGGGGGGATCAGTACGTGCACAGCAGAGATGGTTGCAGAGGAAGAAACCGAAAAATGATAGAGAGGAAATATTATTACAGCACTCAAATAGTGTCCCTGTGTTCAAGAGAATACAGTGATTGGGAGAATGACTTGCGAATGATTTATTACCCAACACTCGCTGGGTAAGCATATGAGGGAGAAAGGAATAGCGGGAGAGGGCGAGGTTATTAATGGGGAGATAATGGTTATGTTGAGAATAAACCTCAGCATGGACCAATTGATCTGTAACTCACTGTAATTCTCAGTATATAACTTTCTGCGGTTGGATTTGAATCACAATATCCGGATTGTTAATTCAGCTCCAGAGCAATTCATCTGTTATACCTGTGATCACATTTATTGAAGTATCTTTCAATGCATCTGTGAAGATGTTTTCTTCAAATTATTTTGGAAGACAATTATATTGATTCTTTTTCATGTTAAACTTGTATCTGTCATGAACCGATAAGCCTGTTTTACGTTATCCAACGTCCTTGCTGGAAACAGAGGGTGCTTAATAGTCAGATTAGGGAAAATGAACAACTTATTACTGATTCTGCTCCCACAAGGGAATGGCTGACTGGCACTCACTGTGGAACAGTTTCTAACTGAGCAGTCAGCCCATTCAGCAAGGAGGGAAGTTGGAGGAAATTGTGTTCCCTGTGCCTGGTGTACAGAAGCGTTGCACCATACTACACCTGAGAGATGACAGTTACTGCAGACAGTTCCTGATCATCACCCAAGGAACAACTACACAAAAGTAGTAAGACATCAAGTCCCATCATGGCATTTCCAAATTCAGAAAAGGTTGGGCAGTGAAACCACCATCTGAAAATCGGTCTGTTCAGGGGAGCTTTGACATATCATCAGATCTGAAAGTGATCAGTGGTGTGGAGCCTTCCATCAGAACCAACCTTTCTGAAGGTCTGGCTGTGGGTGATGGGTGATGGGTGAGCTTGAGGCTGGGAAGAAGTTGAGAGGCTCCAAGCATGATGAGAGCTTCAATCAATGATTGATCCTCACAAACTACTGATTTATTCCTGCAGATGAGAAGCTATTCAAATTTGAGGAGGCCTTATAAGATCCCTTAACATACAAGGAGCACCCTTTGTGGAAGGGTAATACAAGGGCAAATACATACAGGACAAACCATTGAAGTGTCAAGAGTTGTGAATACAACTTCCAATAGTCAACAAATCTCCAATGAGTGTTATTTACCTGGATTTCAAGAAGGCATTTGACAAGGAGCCACAGAGGAGGCTGCTGAGTAAGAGAAGGGCCCATGGTGTTAGAGGCGAGGTGCTAGCATGGATAGAAGATTGGCTTCTGGCAGAAAGCAGAGTGGGAATAAAAGGGTCTTCCTCAGGATAGCAGCCAGTGATAAGAGGTGTTCTGTAAGGGTCCGTGCTGGGTCCACAACTTTTCACATTATACATTGATTATCTTGATGAAGGAACTGTGGGCATTCTGGCTAGGTTTGCAGATGATACAAAGATAGGTAGAGGGATAGGTAGAATTGAGAAGGTGGGGAGGCTGCAGAAGGATTTGGACAGGTTAGGAGACTGGGCAAAGAAGTGGCAGATGGAGTACAATGTGGGAAAGTATGAGGTCATGCACTTTGGGAAGAAGAATAAAAGCATGGACTATTTTCTAAATGAAGAGAAAGTTCAGAAGTCTGAAGTGCAAAGAAACTTGAGCATTCTAGTCCAGGATTCTCTCAATGTAAACTTGCACATTGAGTCAGTAGTCAGGAAAGTAAATGCAATATTGGCACTTATTTTGAGAGGACATTAATATAAAAGCAGTGATGTACTTCTGAGGCTGTATAAGGCTCTGGTCAGGCCACATTTGGAGTATTGTGTGCTGGTTTGTGCCCCATATCTCAGGAAGGATGTACTGGCCCTGAAGCGGGTTCAGAGGAGGTTCATGACAATGGTTCCAAGAATGAAAAGCTTAACATATGAGAAACGTTTGAAGACTCTGGAATGTACTCATTGGAGTTTAGAAGGATTAGGGGGATCTAATTGAAACTTATAGAATACTGAATGACCTGGACAGAGTAGATGTTGGGAAGATGTTTTCATTTGCAGGAGAGACTAGGACCTGAGGGCACAGCCTGAGAGCAAAGGGAAGACCTATTAGAATGGAGATAAACAGAAACTTTTTCAGCCAGAGAATTGTGAATCAACGGAATTCACTGCCACAGAAGGCTGTGGAGGCCAGGTCATTCAGTACATTTAACACTGAGATAGATAGGTTCTTGATTATCAAGGGGATCAAGGGTAATGTGGACAAAGCGGGAGAATGGGGTTGAGGAACGTATCAGTCACGACTGAATGGCGCAGCAGACCTGATGGGCCAGATGACCTAATTTCTGCTCCTATGTTTTATGGTCTTGTGTTGCCAGACCTGCTGAGCTTTTTCAGCAACTTCTTATGTTCCACACTGTTAACATCACTCTCCACCTAATTGTCCATCCAACAGAATGAACCGACCTCTAATAACCCAGGTTGGACAGCTCAGTTGGCTGAATGGTTGATTTGCAATGCAGACTGACATCAAAAGCAAAGGCTCAGTTCTACTGCACTGTTGAGATTACCATGAAGGTTCCACCCTCTCAGCCTCAGCCTGATGACTCTCAAGTTAAACTACCATGTATTCAACATCACGGCAGGGTAGAAGGGCCATGTGAGGGCTCGAGCCTGGGCTCATCCGTTCTCCATCTACTTTGTTTTTTTTTCTTTCCTTTGGGACCTTTTGCAGCAGGTTAATGGATAGCATCAGGATTGCAGCAAAAGTAGGCCAAACGCAGAATGGCAGCAGCCTTTCCAGTGGTCAGGGATGGCGGACATTGTTTCTCCCAGCAATTGGAGGCAACAGCGGCAGCAGACCTTTCAAGATGGCGGTGTCAGCAACACAACAACTGGGAGGGAACAAAAACAGAAGTTGCTGGTAAAGCTCAGCAAGTCTGGTGGCATCTGTGTAGGAAAAAAACAGAGTTAATGTTTCAGGTCCGGTGACCCTTCCTTATAACTGGTAGCTGGGAAAACGTCAGTCTATTTGCCAAAAATAGAGGGGTGGGTGGGGTAGGAAGTAAACGATAGGATAGAGTCCAAAGACAGTGGACAGATAAAGGAGTTGCTAACGATCAGGCTGGGAGGGTGAATAGTTGTTAATGGGGACTGTTAGTGACTAACAAGAGGGGGTGTATAATGGCAGGCTATGTGATAATAAGGCCTGGTGTGTGGGGTAGAGGGTTGGGGCATGGGAGAGTTTGGGCTCTAAAATTATTGAACTCAATTTTGAGTCCAGACAACTGTAGGGTCCCCAAGCAGAAAATGAGGTGTTATTCCTCCAGTTTGCATTGGGCTTTGTTGGAACACTGCAGCAAGCCAGAGGCGAAGATCTGGCCAGGGAGCAGGGTGGTGTATGAAAGTATCAAGCAACTGGTAGTTCAGGGTCTTTTTTGCGAGGAGAACGTAGATGTTCTGCAAAGCAGTTGCCAAGTCTCCACTTCGTTTCTCCAATGGAGAGGAGACCACATTGTGAGCAGCAAATGCAGTAAACTAGATTCTGGGAATTGCAGGCGAAGTGTTGCTTCACCTGGAAGGTTTGTTTGGGGCCTTGAGTAGTGGGGAGGGAGGAGGTAAAATGGGTAGGTGTTGCTCCTTCGCCTGTTACAGGGGAAGGTGCTGTAGGGCTGTGAGGAGGTGTTGGGGTGAAGGAAGTGTGGACCAGAGTGTCCCAGAGGGAATTGTCCCTGCAGAAGTTGGGCAACGGAGGGGAGGGGAATGTGTGTCTGGTTGTGGAATCTCTATGGAGGTGGCAGAATTGTCATCTGATCTTCTGGATATGGATGGTGGTGGGATGGTAAATAAGTGACAACTGGGAGGGGGCTGCTGGAGCAGGGCTCTTGTGGTGGCAATGGCAGCAACCTTGCAACGGAGCTCGCACCCCTGATTATTGGTAAGGCAGCAGTTGCCCTGAAGACTTCCTGATTGTGAGGCAAGTGTGGGTTTAACATGGGATCTGGGCTCAGTGGTGTTGGTGAGGTGGGCCCAGCATGTAAAAAGATAGTGCCTAAAGAGTGGTGACTCCTATATTGGTGGTAGTGGCACAGGCAGTCGAGGAAGGGTGGAGGCACAAGTGTCATTCGTCTGCCCATTCAGGGTTCAGGACTCATTGCGGAGGCAGGAGAATGAACACAGACACTCTTTCAGTTAAATCATTTTTTTTTGTTAATTCTTTAAGTATTCAAAATGTTGACAGAATGTGGCAGCAGTTGAAGCCTTTCACCGTATTTTACTGTATTATTACTGTAAAATGCAAGTGACAATAACTCATTCAATTCAATTCACAGGTTTCTGTCAAATGAGAGAGCAGCCCACTGGAAATATGGTGGCTTTAGCTATTGGACAGTGTATTGAATGTTTGCACTGTTATCAGCTTTGCAATTCGCAGCTCTGGCAGTGATCTGACAGCTTGATCAAATTGCCAGAGACAATCGAAACTGTACATGCTGGAGAATCTGAGATAACAAGGTGTAGAGCTGGATGAACATAGCAGGGCAAGTAGAATCAGAGGAGTAGGAAGGCTGACGTTTTGGGCCTAGACCCTTCTTCAGAAATAGGGGAGGGGAGGTCCCCTTTGGGGACCGTTCCCTCCAGGTCACCCTGGCCCATTCTTCCTTCACTCCCAAAACACCTCCACAGTTCCACGGCACCTTCCCCTGCAACCGGCAATGGTGTGACCATAAGCTGCCCATTTATCCCCTCCCTCCCCAGTAACCAAGAGCCCAAGCGTACCTTCACCTGAACTTCCCAGGATCAGCAGTTCTTACTATCCCAGGACGTGGTTTACTGCATTCACTGCTCACAATGTGGTTTCCTCTATACTGGGGAAATGAAGCATAGACTGCTTGACCACTTTGCAGAACATCTACATTCTGTTCACAAAAAAGACCCTGAGCTTTCGGTTGCCTGCCACTTTAATACACTATCTTGTTCCCTCGCCAACGTCTCTGTCTCTGTCTTTCTGCAGTATTCCAGCGCAGCTCAATGCAAGCTGGAAGAACAACACCTCATTTTCTGTTTGGGGATCCTGCAACCCTCCAGACTCAATACTGAGTTGAATAATTTGAGGCCTAAGCTCTCCCATGTCCTAGTCCCCTACCCCACACACCAGGCCTTGTTACCACATAGCCTGCCATTACACACTACCTATCGTTAGTCACTAACAACCCCCACTAACAGCTATTCACCCTTCTAGCCAGATGGTTGTTAACTCTTGTCTATCCATCTGCTCTTCCCTCTCTTCGGGATCTATCCTTTATCCTATCGTTTACTCCCTACCCCAACCCTGTACCTACTTTCTGCATATAAACCAATGTTTTCACAGCTACCATCATTCCTGAGTAAGGGTCTTCAAAGCTGAAACATTGACTCTGATTCTTTTCTTCACAGATGCTTCCAGACCTGCTGAGCTTTTTCAGCAACTTTTAGACTTGATTTTTTCATCATTTGTCTAGGATGTGTTTCAGCATCTCTCTTTTGGCTTCTTTACGGATAATGACCCTGCTCCCTTTGCACAGGATGTCATCTTGGATAATCACTTATCTGTTTTTACATTACTATCTTACATAACAGGGGCTTCCTTAATGGTTTCATCACAATGTCCTGTAACATGTAAAGTGTCACAGCTCATTTTGTAGTTTGCTTGATCTGTGAGTCAGATGCTAGGCCCAAATCTTCTACTTAGAGTTACCTACTCTAAGTCCAATGCTGATCATTCATAAAACAAACGACTTAACCAGACACCACTTCCTGGCCAAGCTTCCAATGCAGCAACCAAAAGAGCCCCCACACTGCAGGCATGCACACAAACAGTAGGGAAGAGAATCAGTGCAGGAATCCATCGTACGAAGTCTTTCCTCCTTTATCTCAGGAAAAATGTTATTGTAATATAGAGAGTACAACGAAGGTTCACCTGACTTGTTCCCGGGATGGTGGGACAATCCTACAAAGAGGGATTGAGTAAACTGGACCTGTATTCTCTACAGCTGCAAAGAATGAAAGGTGATTTATTTAACACTTGCAAATTACTCAAAGGGATAGACAAGGTAGGTGGGGGTAAGATGTTGCCCCTTGTTGGGTCAAGAACCAATTTAACAATGAGAAGGGGATGATTTACGACTGAGATGAATCTTTAAAATTCTCTACCATAGATGTCTATGGAAGCATGGTCTTCGAGTATAATCAAGGCATAAAGGGATAGATTTTTGATTACCAATTGTACACGAAGTGTTGGGGACAGTATAAGTAAAAAGCATTGAAATGTTGGAAAAGCTGTGATCTTATAACAGGCTGAATGGCCTACTCCTGTTTCAATGCTCCTGACAGAACTCCTCCCCATTGAAACTGCACTGAGTGAACGGAAGATACACTGTGCAATGCCCTGTGAAATACATCATTCATGAGTGGTTTCACCCTTGTGAATGTTGCCCCACATGGCTAAAAACATTCAAAAATGCTTTATCATAAACTTCGCCATGAAAGGTCATTCCCTTGTGTGGACCAGCTGATTGAGCAGGAGGTTTGAAGACCTGGAGAACGATTTGTCACACATATTACATATGAATGGTTTCTCTTCTGTGTGAATGTATTGGTGTGTACAGAGGATTGATGACTGTGAAAATGATTTTGCGCACACCTCACGTGAACGGTTTCTCCCCTGTGTGAATGCATCCGTGGACATGAAGGTTGATGGTTGTGAAAAGGATTTGTCACACACCTCACATGTGAAGTGTTTCTCCCCTGTGTGAATGCTCTGATGGAGCAGGCGTTTTGAAGAATCTGAAAATGATTTATCACCCACTTTACACTTAAACGGTTTCTCTCCTGTGTGAATGCGTTGGTGTGTGTGAAGATGCTCTAACTGTGAGAACAATTTGTCACACACCTCACACCAAAATGGTTTCTCCCCTGTGTGAATGCATTGGCGTTTGCAAAGGTTGGACGAATTCAAAAAAGATTTATTGCAAACCTCACACGTGAATAGTTTTTCCCCTGTGTGAATTCGTTGGTGTACTTGGAGGCTTGATGATGTTGAGAACGATTTATCACATACCTCACTTGCAAACAGCTTATCCCCTGTGTGAACCATCTGACAGAGCAACAGTCCTGATGAATCAGGAAATGATTTATCACAGATCTCACATGTGAACAGTTTCTCCCCTGTGTGTATGTGTTGGTGTGCCCGGAGATCCAATGACTGCGAGAATGATATTTTGAAAACCTCACATGTGAAAGGTTTCTCCCCCATATGAATGCGTTGGTGTCTGTGCAATTTTGATTACTCTGAGAATGATTTGTCACACATGTTGCACATGAATGGTTTCTCCCCAGTGTGAATGCGCCAATGATTCACCAGGCCCGATGACTGTGCAAAAGCCCTATTGCAAACTTCACATTTGAATGGTCTGTTTCCAGTGTGAATGCATCAGTGGTTCACAAGTGTTGATGACCTTGTGAAGTCTTTACACACCTCACACTTGAATGTTTTCTCTTCCATGTAGCTGCCTCTGTGTTAAAATGAGCAATAGATTCATCTTGTATATCAGAAGATCAAATGACCCTGTGAAGTATTAATCAAACTTGAACATCCTCTGCTCTTCAGGAATGAGTCAGTGGTTCATGAGGCTTGATGAATAATTGAAGCTCTCACCACACTTGGAACCATTCACGCTTCTTCTAGCCTCACTCTGACCGATCGTCCACAACCTTCAGAAAGGTTGATTCAGATGGAAGACTTCACACCATTAACCAATTTCAGATCTGATGATATGTTAATGCTTTCCTTGCCCAACCAATTTCCGGACGATGGTTTCATTACCCAACTTTCTCTGTGCTAAGCAATGCTGTGAAGGGACTGCTTGCCTTCCCATAGTTGTGCAGTTATTCCTTGGGTGATGGTCGGGATTTATCTGTGATGTCTATCCCGTCTGTATTCTCTGGTTCAACATGGTGCAATCCTTCTGTAAACAGGAAAAGGAAACATAATTTCCTCTAAATTAGCTGAAGAGGCTGATTCTTCAGATATAGACTGTTTCACAGTGAGTGTCAGCCTGCTATACCCCTGTTTGCAAGGGGATCAGATGCAGATCTTTCTTTTTCCTCACTTAGTTTGAGACACAAACTCTGTTTCTGGCAGGACCATCCTTGTGATCAGGAGCAGATAATGCAGCTACTTTCTTTTCTTTGCTCAGACCCCAATCTTCCCAGACACTTAGATGAGGCTATCAGCCACAGCATTGATTATATTAGATTCCCTGCAGTGTGGAAACAGGCCTTTCGGCCCAACAAGTCCACACCGCCCCTTGCAGCATCCCAACCAGACCCATCCCCCAAAACCCGCACAACCCTGAACACTACGGGCAATTTAGCATGGCCGAGCCACCGACCCTGCACATGTTTGGACTATGGGAGGAAACCGGAGCACCCGGAGGAAACCCGCACAGACACAGGGAGAATGTGCAAACTCCACACAGACAATCGCCCGAGGCTGGAATCGAACCCGGGTCTCTGGCGCTGTGAGGCTGCAGTGCTGACCACTGAGCCGCCATGCCGCCTGCATTGGGCAAGGCTATCAAATCCAAGCCAGGCTTTTGGGAAAGGCCAAGGCCCTCAGGTAAAATCTTTAAAGAAAACATAAAAATGTCTTCAGATGTTATGCAGAATATTCCCTGAATAATTCTGGAAAACCAGATAAGTTGCACAATCTCTATTAATTTAACAATTTACCCTTATTTTCTTCTTGCTGAAAACATACTCTAAGGGTAAAACTAATTTTCACCAGCAGAGCACAAGCTCAGTGAATTCATTGCCCATTTTACACTCCAGCCAACTGTTCTTTCCAATTCAATCAATAAATATATTTCCATTTATTGTAGCCAAATTGCTTTGGTACTGTATAAACAATCCAGAGATTGAGTTCAAATCTGACCATAGAAAGTCACATACGTTGAATTCGTGACAAAGAGGCCATTCGTGCAAATTGGTCAACGCTTCTCAGCATCAGTTATCACCAATCAACAATGCTCAAGATTAGAGCAATACGGTATTTGCGAGGTCTCAAAAGGATTTGAAAAGTCGGGAAACATCCAGTTCCCAACACACGGAGAGAAATGACCACTCCTAGCGCACGGGATAATAACCAGCTCGCAACACACACATACACAGAACTAAACAGCCGGAAATCAGTAAGAATCTGCACCTCCCAGATAACAACATTCACCTCATATTCGAGAATGGGCCAGCAACAAACCTCAGGCTGGAAATCAGGAGGGAAATGCTTCCAATAAACACCCTCAATATCCAACACACAGCTCCAGTCAAACAGTTCAGCACAAAGCACCGAGTAAACAGCTCTCTCAGCAAATCGGACATTTCCACCCCTGATTACCCACAGGATAGTCAGACTGCCTGAAGATTGGTGTGGATATTATGGGATACAATTTGTATAAAAGCTGCTCCTTCACTCACCATCTCCTCACTCGGTTTTCAGTCCCTACAGGAAGTGAACCAGCTCTGGAAGAGGAAGAGGAGCGAATGGGCAGAGTGGGTGGGCTCTCTGATTGACGTCTCTCACAGTCAATCCAAATATTTCTGCAGCAACATGAGTTTCCTGAATCAGAGATAGTAGGAACTGCAGATGCTGGAGAATCCGAGATAACAAAGTGTGGAGCTGGATAAACACAGCAGGCCAATCAGCATCTTAGGAGGATGTGTTCATCCAGCTCCACACTTTGTTATCAGGAGTCTCCTGAAGCTTGGGAAACTCACCGGTGAAATGGAGGTGACTTCGAGAATCGATCAGGTGGGGATTTAAACTTGTCATTGCGCCATCTGAATAAAACCCTATTTATTGCAGGCGTAGTCTCACTCCTCCAAGTTAATGCTCTCAAACTGACATCAACAGCCTCCCTAACCTGTCCTTCCTCCCATCTATCCCCGCCTCCTATCTCAAGCTCCACCCCCATCTCCGACCTACCTGCCTCATCCTTCCCCCTTGACCTGTCCGTCCTCCCGGGACTGAGCTATCCCCTCTCTAACTCCCCACCTACACTCACCTTTACTGGATCCATCCCCGCTTCTCTGACCTGTCTGTCTCCTCTCCACCTATCTTCTCCTTTATCCATCTTCTATCCGTCTCCCCCTCAATCCGTATTTAATTCAGAATGCCCTTCCCCTCCCCGATTTCTGAAGAAGGGTCCAGGCCCGCAATGTCAGCTTTCCTTCTCCTCTGATGCTGCTCGGCCTGTGTGTTCATCCAGCCCTACATCTTCGGATGTGCTTGACAGTAGATCAGAAGAGGAAGACCCACAGCATCCCAGGCAGTAACGCCGTCCAGTGGTGGAATCAGCACATGGACAGGAGGGAGGTACACGAGGAAGCAGTACGGTCTAAAAGGAGAGAAGTGCATCTAACATCCAACTTGTAGTCCGATGAAGTGTCATCTTCAGCTTAAATGTTATTGGTTTGCCCTTGCAGATGCCAGCTCAATGGGTCAAGATTTCCAGATTTTTTTGATTTTATTCAAGTTTTTCAAACACAGAAACACACCATTTGGGCTAATAGCTTTTACCTGGTGCTTATGCCCCATGAGAGCTTTCTCCCTCCTTTTGTTATCTCACCCTCTCAGCATAACCTTCTCTTTCTTTCTTTCTCTCATTGACTTATACAGCCTTGCATCGTTTGCATCCAAACTATTTCCTCAACATTCCCCATGGGAGAACATTTTGCATTCTCATTATTCTCTTGGTGAAATTTCTCTTGAAATCCTCATTGGATTTATTTGTCACCATTGTATACTGATGAATTCCTTCCACACAAGAGACTGCACTTTCTCTACATTTACCCCCAATATTCTTGACTTTATAACCCATCATTTTAAACATGTGGAAGGAGTTAGTATAATGATATTGTCACTGGACTAGTAATCAGAGATTGAAACTGATAGTCAGGAGGCACAAGTTCAAATACGACCACAAATTAATTATGTAACCCCTCAGCCTTCTCTTTTCTGAGGAAATGAGTGCTGGCCAGTTCAGTTTTTCCTATAGTTACAGTGTCTCAGTTGTCAATCTCATCCTGATTTCATAATAGGTCCTTAATGTCTTTTTCCAAAATGGAGATCAGAACCGTGCCCAGTTTTCCAAATGTGGTCTCTGTAAGTTGCTGTACAAGTTCAACCACAACTTCTTTACTTTTCAATCTATTCTTTGAAAAATGGACCCCAGCACAATTAGTTGATATTTTTGACATATTTGTGAACTGACAAGAATGAGTTTATCAGATTGTACTGCAGATAAGCTTAGTGACGAAAAGGGTTAATTTGTATGTATTATTAGAATATGAAGAAATTCTTTAAATTGGCAATTTTTAAGTGCCAATACTGTAATATACCTTTAAGAAAACAGCACAGGATTGAACTGAGTTTGTGTATGGGCACAACTGAGTTTCAGTGGGTTGAGTGTTAGCACTAAATGGAAGCCAAGACTGTGATATTGATTGTCGAGGAGAATGAAGTGATGATTGATCTCTAGTCACCCATTTAGCTGCGATTGTTACATGGATGCCAGAGTTACTCCTAGTGGTAGATTACTTGCTAGGGGGTTTTCATTTGTGTAGGTCATTGCCAGTTAACAGGCTATTGTCAGAGATGGGCAGGTTGCTATAGGAACTCAGTATAGATATCAGGAACACAATCCAATATGGGGCATGAAGGTAATTGCCTAAACAGTGAGTATTCTTTGTGAAGAAGCTCTTCTTTCTTATCTCTCTATCATTCTGAGAGAGTCAGTCAGAGAAGTGTTCATCAAGCAGCAGTGAATTGTGCAGCTGCAGCAGATGAGGTGGACTGAAAACTTCGTCAGCTAACAAAACCTGAAAGAGTTGAAGTTTTATAGATGCAAAGTTTTGCAAGTGTTTTAAGATTTGAGTTTACTAAGCTAAAATTTGAGTGAAGAGACCAAATTCAGGAGAACCGAGAGAGCTCCCCAGAAGTGAGAGGTTATGGCAGAGTGGCAATGTCATTGACTGAGCAATCCAGAACACCAGATATTCCAAAGGTATGCACAGACCCTCCAAGCAGCTGCACAGACATGCAGCTCAGAGGGAATATTGCTCCTCATGGACCAGTCTACAAGACCAGCATCCAAGATGGTGGTGGAATAGGACGTTTCAGCTGGAGCTCGTCTGCTCTGTCCATTCTTTTTCTTATTTTCTCTTATTTTCTCTCTTTTGTCTTTTTTTCCCTCATCTTCTCTCTTGGCCTTGAAACTCACAGCCTGCAAACTCCTGGCCTCAGCACAAGCCAGGTATAGCACCCTCCCAGTTCTGCACAAGGCCATCTTGGCCTGGCATGGCAGCCTACTGGCCCAGCGTAGAGTCCTCTTGATCCGATATGGCATTGTTTTGGCCTGACATCACGGTCACGCAGCGTGGTGGTCTTTGGGTAATATGTGGCAATCTCTCAGCCATGTCCTTGGCATGGACATTCAGTCTTGAGGTGGCTGTAGACCAATCTCCTGGCCTCATGAATTCTGAGGTGAAGCCAAACATGGTCTGGAGTCAAGGCCTGGTGTGGACTGGAGGCCAAATGCCAGCATGGATTGGGGCGCAACACTGTGTTCTAATTTTTTTTTCAATTTTATAACTTATACCTAAAATCTGCAATGCTGGATTTTTTACTTCTCTATTTTTACACAACCTGTAACAGAGAAAGCTGTACATAGGGGCCTTTGTACCCAAGAAGGTGCTGTAGGCAGTGACTTTTACACTTTTCACTGTACGCATTTGAGTACTTGTGACAACTAAGCTAATTCTATTCTATCAGACTGTGGAAGTAATCAGTCAAAATGGTTCTGTCCTAAGGCCTCCACTGTATGACCCCATAAATTGAGCAGCTAGACCAGGAGCTGAAATTATAAACTTTACTCTCTTACTGATATTGTGAATAATCCGTTTAGGATTGATTAACAATAGACTCACTATTTGAGGAACTCCTAATGTGACAATGTTTCTGAGTTGAGAAATTTTCCTAAAAACTAAAGGCAAAGTTATTATCCAGGTTGAAAATACCAGACCCTGAATAATACACAACAATAGTTCTCCAATGAGCTGAGTAGGAGTGTGAGTACCCTCCACAAGTCCGAGATGTAAAATCCAGGATTGTGGTGCACTCCTCCCTGCCATGCTCTGTACCCGGAGACCAAACCAACCAGGGATTCAGCTCCGAGCCTGCAGCTCGAGCCCCTCACCTTGCTGCTGAAATTACCAAGATAGTCAAAAGGACATATTGACCATAAAAACTCATCAACAGATTGTTGGTTTTTAATGAGCCACTAACATGGGGATGTAATTTATCTGATGGGACAACAATAGACGTTGGACACTGACATTGTCTCTACAAAAGCTGTGTCCACAACTTCCACATCACACTGACCATTAGAGCGGGTTTCATAAAATAATCCAAAATTTCAACTCCTTCCTCACAGAATATTCCTGTAAATAGTGTTAAAATGTTTTATATCGAGACAGTAATATCTCTAATAGAAGAATAGATGGCAACATTTATCAGCTCTGTCCCAAAATCTTGTGAAAACCCAACATCTCCGAAATATCTCGGACATTTCAGTAAAAACTCACATTTGGTGAGAAATTGTTGGAAAGATTTTCTCTGGAAGTGCCTTCCTGTGTCTGATGGAGTGAGGGACAGGCCAGTTCCTCAAACATTAACTGAATTACAGCCCCAAACCCAGAAAGCTCCCCCTTCACTGAGGTTGTTTAAAACCTCCACAGGGACTCAGCTCAATTCACCCAAACCCCTCACAATCCCGCTCCGAACTACATTACCCATGCTATTTGAGGACGCCGCGCGCGCACAGTTGATCCTGGGGGGGGCGGTGATGTAGGTGGAGAGAAAGAGAAAAAAAGAGCGTGTGGGCTGCGGTGTCTGACGGGAGTTGTAGTTCTAACTGGCGTAGCCGCAGTTGGTACCCCACCATTGGGGAGTTTGAATGTGGGAGCGCGCGATCGCGAGCGGCTGTCACGTGGTAGGCGCGGGAACTGGCGGTGCGCCCTTCCAATTGTCAAACGTCGCCGTCCCTCTCCAGGTCAGCGCTGTCTGCCCCCAGTTTAACCTTTCAGGCTGAGAACGTTCTGGTAAATCTACCTCGCGCTCCCTCGAAGCCCAGAATTAAATACAACTCTCTCAATAGAGCTCTGAATTTAAGGAGGAAACAGATTTTTAATTAGTAATGGATTAAGGGGTTATGGGGAGTGGACAGTAAATTGGAGTTGAGGCTGAGATGAGATCAGCCATGATCATATCAAATGGCACAACAGGTAGGAGGTGCTGAACTGCCCACTCCTGCTTCTGGTTCTTATTTACTTATTGCAACAGGGGCCATATTTCAAAAGTATATAATTCATTGTAAGGTATGTCAGACAGACTGAGATTGTGGAAGTTGATACATGAATTTCTTTCTTACATGGGGAATTGTTCTGCTTTCCGTGATCTGGAAATTATAAAGCCATTGATGGAGAAAGTATCCCAGCCCACAGTGACATTAACCAATATATTGTAAATAGGACTGTTACTGTAGGATCCTGAATGTTTCAGTGAAAATGAACACACCACAATGACAAATCAGGTAGATTGGGCCAAGCAAACAAAATTCGATTTATTGCAAATAATAACTGTATACAGCTGATTGATGTAACAATAGGTGGCAACACAAAGCTCTGAATTCACCAAAATTATGAAGAATAAATGACTCAAGATCTTTCTCAGGATTTGAAATGAATCTTGGAAGCGCATAAAGTAAATGTATCACACTGTTATCACTTCAAAGGTACGATGAGCTGAGGGAACTCAGGTCTGTAGACACTCACCCCCCACCAGACAGGAGAGTATAAATATATTACTCAAAGACCTGTCACCTAAAGAGAATTTGCTTTTATTTCCTTTTTTCCCCTTTTTGCAAAGTACACTGGCTCTGGCCAGACAGCTCAGAGTTAGTCCTGAACTGAGGAGATTCTAATCTCCTGTTTTTTCTATTGTTATATGTAGATGTAAGACACAGTGAAAACACCAGGCATGTGAATAACTTTATTAACATTCCCACCACCAGGAAAAAACCCATGTGGCCAAAGAACCAGTGACAAGCACAGCCTCGGCCAGGGCTATGCCTACGTGAAAGAAAAAGTGAGCAGGGAGGGTACGGATCAAATCAAAATGGAACTGAACGAGGAAATAAGGCCCTCCACACTCCGGTGCCCACCTCTCCCTGAAGGCATCGAGAGTTTTGGCAGACACCACATGCTCCTTTTCCAGGGACACCCAGGTCCAAACATAGTCACAGAAGACGGGCAGGCAGTTGGCCATAATGACCCCCTCCATGGCCCACTGCCTGGACTTGTTAATGGCCAGTACCAGGAGCAGACCCACAAAGAGATCCTCCAACACGTGAATCTGCCTTTAATTCACATCACCAACTAAAGCAGTACAATTTTATCCAATGCCCAATCCTGACAATCAAGTACAAATTGCTTCATGACCTTGCCCGTCCATAACTTTGTAATGCCTAGCCTCTTATCTCAGTCAGATCTCTGTGTTGCTCCAGTCCTTACCTTCTGTACGTTCCTCCAACCCCAACTCTCTTCATCTGACTTGACAGCCATGTTATTCAGGTTTCATTTTTCACATTTCGCTCATCAAACCTCTCTGTATCTTTATCTCTCTTCTTTCCTTTAGGAATTTCCCTAAATTCTACTGATGCCATAATTTTGGTGACCCCCTCCTAATATGTCCTTCTCTGTCTCTGAGTTATTTTTGTCTGATTACATCCTTATGAAACATTTTGGTTTTACTATATCCAGGCACTCAACAGATACAAGCTGTTGTCCTCAAATTCCCTCCAGTCCTTGAGTTTTCCCAGGTACTTATCCAAAAATAAAGCCACAAGATTCCACAGTTTTAAACAAACAATAAACTTTACAGTATTAAAAATGTTGACAATATTGACATAAATTACATGCTAACATCCAACATTAGGTAAGTAAGTGTGTCATAGAGAAAATGTGGTCAAAAAGACTTCATCAATAACAAATGCAAACAAGATAGATCCCATGGGATTATTCAGAAACTGCATCAGATGTTAATGACACAGTGGGTAATGAAATCTAACTAAAATTTACAAGGACTTCCAATTTTGTCTTGTAGGCTGAAACTTTAAAAGGCAACTCTGTGAC